>NC_092873.1:208110150-209310150 GCF_028372415.1 Notamacropus eugenii | reverse complement strand
GACCTTTTGCGAGAAGTTTGCAGGTCCCTCTGGAACAGAAATCTCCTTCGCTCCACTGTTGTGTGGCCTCTACTGCTCCAGAATTCGCTGTAAGTTCCTTTTTACAGATGTTCTGTGGGTTGTGGGTTCGGAGCTATGTGTATGTGCGTCTTTCTACTCCACCATCTTGGCTCCACCCCCCTGGATATTTTCAATATTTATTTTACCCTCTAGTTCTAGAATATCAGGGCAGTTTTCCTTGATAATTTCACGAAACATGACATTGAGGCTCTTTCTTTGATCATGGCTTTCAGGTAGTCCCACAATTTTTAAATTGTCTCTCCTGGATCTATTTTCCAGGTCAATTGTTTTTCCAATGAGATATTTCACATTGTCTTCAATTGTTTCATTCTTTCGGTTTTGTTTTGTAATTTTTTGGTTTCTCATAAAGTCATTACCTTCCATCTGCTGCATTCAAATTTTTAAAGAACTATTTTCTTTAGTGAGCTTGTGAACCTCCTTTTGAATTTGGCTAATTCTGCTTTTTAAAGCATTCTTCTCCTCATTGGCTTTTTGGCTTTCTTTTGCCATTTGAGTTAGGCAAATATTTTTAAGGGTGTTATTTTCTTCAGCATTTTTTTGGGTCTCCTTTAGCAAGCTGTTTACTCGCTTTTCATGATTTTCTTGTATCGCTCTCATTTCTCTTCCCAATTTTTCCTCCACCTCTCTTACTTGATTTTCAAAATCCTTTTTGAGCTCTTCCATGGCCTGAGACCATTGTATATTTATTTTGGAGGTTTTGCCTACAGAAGCCTTGACTTTTATATCTTCTTCTAATGGTATGCATTGTCCTTCCTCACCTGAAAGGATGGAAGAAAATACCTGTTCACCAAGAAAGCAACTTTCTATAGTCTTATTTTTTTTTCCCTTTTTTGGGCAGCTTCCCAGGCAGTTACTTGATTTTTGAGTCCTTTGTCAAGAGGAGGATATACTCTAGGGACCTGTAAGTTCTTAGTTCCTCTAAGGTGGCACGGTCAAGGGAAATGAGTTTACTCCTCTCCTGGCCTGCACACTGGTCTGGAAGCAATCAAAAACTTTTCTGCCCAAGGTCTGCGAGTAGGGTTCCCTCTCTAGAGCCTCCAACAGCTCCACTGCCAACGCTCCTCCTCACCCCAGGGCAGCCACTAAGGGATGAGTCCCAGATCAGTGGCTCAATTCCCTCAGGGTCTTTAGGCAGAAGGCTCCAAAAATGGATGCTGCCACTGCAGTGGCTACTGCTGGCAGGGCCAGACTGCATTCCCTTCTCTCCCAGGTGAAAAAGCTTTCTCACTGACCTCTGAAGCTATCTTTGGCTTTTGTGGCTTGAGCAAGGGGATTCCATGCTCTGAGGCCTGCTTCAGTCCTGTTCCCTCTAGTGCAATGCAGCCAAAGCTGGGCTGTGCTCCATGGGTTGCACTCCACTCCACACCTGGTGCGACAGACCTTTCCTGTCAGCCTTCCAAGCTGTCTTGGGCTGGAAATCTCTTTCACTCTGTAGTTTTGTGGTTTCTGCTGCTGTAGAATTTATTTAGAATCATTTTTACAGGTATTTTATGGGCTACTCTGCCATCTTGGTTCTGCCCCTCCATAGGATACTTAAGGCCCAATATGGCAATTTCTCATTCTCACTCAAGGTTTCATTTTCATCCATGTTTGGGTGGTTTATTCAAATTTCTAACCATCATTCAAGGGCAGAAATTTAAATGGTTCCTTCAATAAAAAGAGGAAAATAAACATACAACACACACACACACACACACATACACACGCTGAATACTTTGAAAAACGTATGGTTTCATCAATGTGGCTACTTTTTCCGTTGAAGAAGATAATACCTTCTTAAGAGCTGGGGTATTCCCAAAATTCATGACCTGGTACCTAGCCTTGTGGTAATGAGTCTCTCTGACTTATTAAGCTTGTTCTTAGAAGACAGATGATATACAGTTTATTCTGAGACCTTCTTATGCTCTACTAGCCTAGCTGTTTGGAATCCAGGCTCATCTCTATATCTCAATTACATATTACATTAGCATAAGACTTCAGTAAAAGACATACTTTATGAACAAATAAATACATACAGTTGGGGTACACGCTCAAAATTTTGTCATTAATTGGGTCAATGATCAAAAAAGTTTTGAAGCAGTAAAGGCACCGTGATACTTTTTATAACTATGGCTAAGGGGAGCATTTCTAACTAAATAAAGGATAACAGTGACCACAAAAGGCAAAATGTGTTGATTATGTAAAACTATAAAACTTTTGCAAAGAACAAATCAATGTAGTTAGATTTAGAAGAGAAACATATTTTTAAAATAAAAGTCTAATATCCATGATTGAGCACCTGGGGTGGCACAGTGGATAGAATGCCAGCCCTGGAGTCAGGAAGACTTCCTGGATTCAAATCCAGCCATAGACACTAGAAAACAAGTCACTAAACACTGTGTGCCTCAGTTTTTCATCTGTAAAATTACCTGGAGAAGGAAATGGCAAACCACTCCAGTATCTCTGCCAAAAAAACCTTAACTGGAGTCACAAAGAGTTGGACATGACTGAAAAATGACTAAACAACAATAATATCCAAGATATGTAAAGAATTGATACAAATATATAAAAATGAGAGTCATTCACCAACACTCAAAGCCAGAAGGGGACTGGAGAGGATCCCAAAAGAGGATCAGTTGAGAGGCAATGTGGCATAGTGGTATAGAAAGTCAGGAAGACCTAGCCAGATATAAGTCCTGCCTCTGACAAATCCTGGTTCTGTGATCCTAAGCAAGTCACTTAGCCAATCATCACTACAGAAGACTAAGGATGAAGCATGCTTTCCACCTCTAGGCAGAAAGGTAATCAACTAGAGGTACAAAATTAAATATACATTTTCAGACAGGGTTTATTAAGTTGATTTGTTTTGCTTGACTGTACTGATTTGTTCCCAAAGGGAGGCCTTCTATTTGGGATAAAGGATGGAGGAATTAGTGAATAGAAATAGAGTTGCCCAAAAGAGAGAGAGAAAAAAAGGAAAGAAGGAAGGAAAGAAAGAAAAGTGCATCAATAAAACATTAAAAAAAAACCCAAACTCAAAAAACATATAAAAAAAGCAAAACTAAGTTGAGAAAGGGATATAAATAGGAAAAATTTGATATATACTTTAAAAATCAAACTGCAAGTAACAAGTTCACAGTTGTAAATACAGTACTTTTCTGTTCTTTATAATGTTGAAATGTTTGTATCTATTGATGATTTAAGTTCACGGTAAAAAATCAAATTAAAACAAATATCCAACTGGTGAACATTTTTCTTTATCATTTAATTAAATGAATTATGTTTTAAGTTTTTGAAACACAAGCAAGATATATCAGGATATTTTTCTTTGGTGCATTGGCAAAGTACTTGCTCTATTTGTTGATTTGAAGCATAATCTTTGGCCAATCTGATTCTCCACAGAAACTGAATTAGTAAATAAGAATGTGACCTATGTTGCTATGGAAACACAACCCCAGAATTCATCAACTACTGATATTTTGGAACTAGGATTTCTGGAAAGGTCTTTGTGCAAATATCTGGGACAGTATTACAAAGATTTCTGGGAGAAAGATTCTGGAAGGAGACAAGCCAAGTTGGGAGTGCAGAATATGGAATTCACTCTCCCATCTTGGGATCATGTAGTAATATCTACTCCCAGTATTTTGCTCCCCAATTATCCTCTCCTGAGAGACTATGATGTGCTGCTGTTGCTGCTGCTGCTGCTGCTGCAGGCAAAGTGATAGAGCTAGTTGCTATGTTGATCAGACTGAGGCAAGACCCAAAAAGGGAAAACTGTTATGAAGTGAGAGTGATTATTAGTGATAGCTCTCTGAGTCCCAGGGCAGGGAATGGGAGCAAAATGCAATTAACTGTCCCCACCCACTCCCAAGGCATTTGCATCTATCTACTCCTTCTTTTCCAGGCAAAAGAGAATAAAATAGTCATTGGATCTGAAAGTACTTAGCACTGACTGACTGCCATGAATTCATAATCCTCCCCTTTGGTCTTTGTTCTCATAGCTACCATTCACTCCCTTTTTATGTAAAGAAAACTAGGAGCTGCTAAACTTTGGTGCATAGTTAATATTAGCAGTGCCAATGGAGATTTGGGGGAATGAGTGAATCTGGTAGGAAGCAAGAGACAAATCCAAAAAAAGGGGATCCCACCTGGGACTCAAAACATTTTGGCACGACCCTGTGATAATGTTCCTTAGCCTGTTCAAGGTGATAATCAGATCTGGCAGTAAGTGGAGAAGGAAGAACTAATAATCTAAAATAAATCAAATCCCTGGACAAAGTAGAATAAATTTAGGGAGCCAACCAGAACTTGGGAAAGGGGGCACTTCACTGGTGTACACTAGTTTGTCACTGGTCTACCTATTTCCCTTCAACTTACAAGTGGGTGAGGACTTAAGGAGGGACGATCCAAGTGTTCCTTATCTTACGTTCTATATCATTTATATCTATCTATTGAGATTACATGTGAGGTCCTCTATAACATGTTACAAAAGTACAGATAACCAGTGCAATGTAATAAAAGAGTGAGGGATTTGGAGTCGTAAGTCTTAGGTTTGAATCCTGACTTCACATTTTCTACCTGAGTGACTTTATGCAAGTCACATAATCTATTTCTCCATGAAACAGAGGTCATATAAGTACTCCTTAAGGAAAAGGAAAGAAGGAGAGGAAGGAAGGAAGGAAGGAAGGAAGGAAGGAAGGAAGGAAGGAAGGAAGGAAGGAAGGAAGGAAGGAAGGAAGGAAGGAAGGAAGGAAGGAAGGAAGGAAGGAAAAGACAAAGAAATCTATGAATTGTAACATAAAAGAATGGCACTTTGCCATCTTTCTAGGGACTCAAGTGATATGATTCTAAGTCCCTTCAAGCTCCAAATTTCTATGATTTCATGAAATGCCTTCCTTTTCAGGATGCTGAATGGTTCAGACATTCTCTTATTACCACTTCACCACCCATGTGAGAAATCAGATGTTACGCATTCTTCCACCTACAGGAAGAGGAGCAGCTGAAAGAGGAGAAATGATTTGCTGAAAATCATACTGAAAGTCATCAGTGGCAGTGAAAACAGAACACAGGCTTACCTCCGGATCTCAGCACACTGACCACAAAAGAACACATCCTTATTGTCAGTGTTTATTGGACACCCACCATGTACCACAGCTATTCAGGGAAAGGGCTGGGGACAGTTACAACATGCCCCATAGTGCTTGCAATAAAGTTCCCCAGTGGCCACAAAAGATACTGTTGTTATTAGCAGCAAGGGAAGAGTTTCATAACAAGGGACCAACTCATGGAGCACTCAAGCAATCCACCTTTATTAAGCACCTACTATGCATCAGTCTTGCTAAGTGCTGGGGATACAATGACAGAAATAAAACTTAGTCCTTGCCCTCAGAGTTTAAATTCTATCAAGGGAGACAAATATATAAATACGCACAAAGAAAGTACATTCAGAATAATTACAAGATTATGGGAGAGAGTAGCTCTGGGAGATCAGAAAAGGCTTCCAAGAGAAAGTGACACGAAGTGTTTTAAAGGAAACAAGGAATTTTTTGAGGTAAAATGAGGTAGAAGTACATTTCAGGTCTGGGGACAGCCAGTGCAAAGATTGCTGTGACAAGAGATAGAGCATCTAGTGCAAGGCATAATAAAAAGTGCAAATTACCTGCACGAATAAAAAAAAAGTATTTATTAAGCACTTACTATGTGCTGAGCACTGTGATAAATGCTGGGGATATAAACAGGAAGGCTAGAACAGCCATCCTTAAGGAGGTAACATTCTAATTCTGGGGAGAGAATACACATAGTTGGTTTCAGCTACAAGTCAGAAGAAAAGATCCAGTAATTCTTAGGGTAAAGTGGCAAAGCAGATGATAATACATTTCCTTTGATGTCATTCCTCTGACAGAACTATATCTATTTCTGATGCTGAACAATCTGAAAATATTAGAATTTTGGTGACTAGAATTTTTTTTTTTAGGTCAAGAATGGCTGTGACTGCTGGGGAAGTGTTAACTATGTATGTATGGTCAGGCAGTTGCATTTGTCTGTTGATTTGTGATGTATGTATTGCTTACTGTCAGACAGTTTGGAAGCCCCATTCATTTAGATTTCTCCATATTTTCTCTGAAGTTCAAGGTGTTTACTTTTCCCCTGAACTAAATGAATGATACATGTGTTTGATTAAAGTGATTATTAACCCTTCCAAAGTTGCCTTTCCTTTTAGAAAAGCAGATCTAAGAACCTGTAATAGCAGGCCCTCCTGCGTATGTTGAGGTGCTTACTGATAATGGAAGCAAGGGCTGAAGAACCTATTGAGGAGTCAAATCTCCACAAGGCATGCTCCCCTAAACTAGGGCTTCTTAAACTTTTTCTGTTTGTTAGTGCTTCAGTGTCCAGACCACAGTCTAAGAAATGCTGGGCTGATAATCTGGAGGTGCTGTTTTTTCCTGTGTCTCTTGGCCTTACCTATCTAATGGTTGCAGTTGCTTGGTGGTTGGGTGTTGGTGCTTTGGGCAATCATTGGTCCTTTCTGTAGTAGGGTTAAGGTAAGATTTGCGGGGGGGGGAGGGAAGATTGCAACTCCTGGGGCTCTTGGTCTCTAGGTTCTGGGATATCTCCACCAGGGTCTGACAGTATCAATCCTTAGGCCATTCTTCCTCCTTTCTCATGGAGTTCACTACCCGGCACAGAGTCTTCTGTCCCCTTTTTAAAATTTAGGATCTAGTGAGTCAGTTAAGTTCTCTCACTCTTAGTTTCCTTACCTGCAAACCTAACTCACAAGGTTTTTGAGGGAATCAAATGAGACAATATATAGAAAGTGCGCTGCAAATCATAAAGCCCTCTATTAATGTTAACTATGATTATTACCATATATATCATTAAATCCAATAGCCTTTTCTCAGTCCTCATTCTTCTTGACTTCTCTGTTATGTCTGACACTGTCAATGACCCCCCTTTTTTTTTTTAATATTCCCTTCTATCTCAGTATCCTGACACTAGTCTGTCAGGGTTCTACTTCTATCTGACAAATCCTCCTGAAAATCCCTTGTAGAATCATCATCCACGTCCTGTCTCCTTTGTATGGATGGATCTCAAGATTCAGTCCTGGGAGGAAACTGAGGCAAATGGAGGTTAAGGGACTTGCCCAGGGGGATACACATTTAGTAAGTATCTGAGTCAGATTTGAACTTAAGTCTTCCTGACTCCATGCCTAGCACTCTATCCATTGTACCCCCAATCTCATCAATTCCCATAGATTCAACTATCCTTTCTAGGAAGATAATTCCCAAATCAATGCCTCCTGTATTCATCTTTCTCCTGAGCTCCAGTCCCACATATACAATGACTATTGAACATCTCCATGTGGATGTCCTATATGCATCTCAAACTCAACAAGTCCAAAAGAGAATTCATTATCTTTTCCCATAAACCTCTTCCTCATTCTAACTTCCCTATTTTTGTTGAGGGTACTGCTGTTCTTCTAATCACCCACATAGTCAAAGAAAGGCTAAAACAATCTCTTGCCCTCAAAGAGCTTACAATCTAAAAGAAAGACAACTTCCAAATAACTATATACAAATAACAAGATATAAACAGGATAAATCAGAGATTTGTTTTCTTCTTTTTGCTGTTTGATAGATTTGTAAAGACCATAAAATTCAGAGGTGATTAACACAATCAAAGGTTCAGATTAAGTTTTGGGGTAAAAAATAAATGCAATGCCTTTTTAAGACAGTGGATTTGACTATATTTTAGGTCTATTATCTTTCAGAGTGAATTGAATTTGAGGCTTGATCTTTGAGCAAGACATGTAGCCAGTAAACCGAGAGGAAAAAAGGCAGCTTTGGGGGGGTAGAACACAGGAGGAGGAGGAGGAGGACTGCTACGCACTCATAGGTTGTGTTTGTCCGTTCTCAAAGAGGACTGTGACATCAAGATGATGACATGACTTGCAGTTGACTTTGATTTGAGTGAGTGAGGGCTGTGCAAGGTCTTCTCCTGAGCCATCTGGATCAGCCTGATATTCATCAGGATGGCTGCAGATGGCCCAAAATGCAAAGTGAGACCCTGGCCAATTCACTCTGGAGCTCATAGACTGGACAACAAGCCCTACCCACCCAGCACTGAGTGGATTTAAATAATTAATAGTAATTTTTTCTCTTTTACTCAGGAACCCTGAGGGTCTCTTCTCCTCTCAGTTTGATTTTTTTTTTTTAAATTAAATACGCCATCCCTTGAGCAGCTACTTAAAGAAGCCTATTCATTGAATGGGTGTATCTCACTCAAAGTGAGAATGCTATGAGACCTTAGTCTGAAAGGGTCAGGATCTCACATTGCATCCTGGGCCATCTCCAGTCATCCTGATGAATATCAGGCCTCTGGATTCATATAGCACATGAGAAGAAAGTGAGGTTGGTGACCTTGCACAGCCCTCCCTCACTCAAAGTCAACTGCAAGTCATGTCATCATCTTGATGTCATGGTCCTCTTTGAGAATGAAGGACAAATACAAGGTCTATTATCTACAGTAGAAGCAATAAAGTACATTTACTAAGCAATTCTCCATTCTTCCAACAAAAAGATGACAAATATTTTGTGTTTTGCTGGTCACTATTGAAAGCACACTTAAAATATACCATTTTATAAATATGATTTTTTAAATGCACACTGAAAAATATTTCATCAACATGCCTCAGTATTCAAACTGATAATACAGACTGAAAAAGGCACTGTAGGAGGAGTAATGAAAAAAATACTATGCATATCAACGTTATTTCATTCAATATGGACTTACTGAATATCTCCTATGCATAAATAGGACTATAATTAATAGAAAACTTGTCTTTGTTATTGTCCTCTTGACTCATAAGCTTTTAATAACAATTTTGGTTTCAGCACAGTATAGAAGAAAAAATGCTAGATTTGAAGCTAGAGGACCTAGATTGTGATGCATGTTCCTATTCTGCTACTTCTGCCTTGGACAAGTCATTTCATCTCCCTGAGCCTCAGTTTCCTCATTTGAAAGATGGGGACAATAACACTTGCATTGCTTACCTTACAAGTTATTTGGAGGGGGTAGTGGTAAAGGAAAGTACAAACCTTTAAGGGGAAGTATAAATCTTTAAATACATAAAACACATGATATATTTATCATATCAATATACATATTATATATAATTTATATCCATTATGTGTAAGCATACATGTATGTATATGTGTATATGTGTGTGTACACATACATATGTATGTATATATGTATGTACACATATATGTATATAAAACACCCTCACCAGTACAGATCGCTAACTCTCTAATAACTTAGTAGCTGGTCTTCAAGAGTTGCACTGGACAAAAATCTCCATCACTCTGCAGCAACTTGGTAATGAGCTTCTCTGAACTTAGACTTGCTTTTGTATAACTTAGTGAACCATTAGTAAGCCCATCCTTGCAGATTTTTCCAGTAAAACCTCCATTTAAGGAGGATGCCCAAGCCAGCCATCTCTTCAATTCCCATCCAGCTCTGGTTTTTCCAACACATCCCCAGAAACTTCATCATCTTGCAAGATCACAGCAGCCCTGGTACTCAACAAGTACCCTCTGCCCCTGGACCCCTCTGGAGGATGGAGCTGGAGGGCTCCTCCTAGGACCTCCACTTGTTAAGAAGGGTGCCCTGGTCAGTCATCTTTTTATTTCCCATCCAGATGCACTTCTTTGGATATCTCCATAATGCTCCCTGCCACTAAACAATACTCTTCCCTTCCTTTCTCCCTTCTTCTCCCCATTTCAGATTCCTATTGTGTGTTGTCTATCATCAATGCTTAGCACAGTGCTGACACACAGAAGGCACTAAATAAATATTTACTCATTGAATAACTGACTTCACAGGATATTGCCATCAAGACACAAGAGTCATGACTGGGGTAGTCACTACTAGGATTTTAGTGGAGCATCTTTAAAATTTTAGAACTGTAAAGCATTACCTAAACTTGGGTTGTTATGAACATTGTGCACCCAGCCCTGGGCTACATGCAGAAAAATCCACAGATATAAAAGGTATTGCTGAGTGGATTCCTGCTTTTAAGGTTTTCAGGTTTCATAAAGTTAGAGAGATAAGACTGACTACTCATGTCACAATTAGAAAAGCAATGCAAACTAGAACATAACCAAATGCCAAAATGGGTCATACATATAATAAGGGGTCTGGGAATGAAATGGTCAGGGAAGGCTTGCCAAAGAGAAAAGATTTACTCATGCCAAGAAAACACACTAAGGTTTTTGGCAGTGGTATACTATTAGTGATTCCAGTGGTAAGCTAAACATACTGTTACTACAATTCTGTAACACTTTACATAAACTTGATATAACACAACCCAGGTATGGCCATAATTTCTTTTAAAAGCCTCTCATCATTTGCACGTTCAAAATAATGCGATCAAGTACAGAGACTGAAGCAGCACTAAATCACTAGAAACAAGGAAAATCTGCCTGTGCAATCAGATTAGCATATAATAGCCAATAATCTGCATTGTTGAAAGAGCTGATCGTATGCCTTTCAAGTAAAGCATTCAGAAATACTGGACTGACTCATTCAGCATGCACATAGTTCAAGTACTTTATCCTTTAAAGAGCTACACAATTATTATCCATCTATGTATAAAGCATACATGACCCACATCAGCTCTAAAAATTATGCATAACACTCATAGTTATTAGGAAAATACAGAAACACCCTGATCCATAAACTACTTTAAGGATTTTTAGAAATGGAGGTCAAAATTGCACATTCAATATTACTTTGCATTAAAATGGAACAGTGGACTCTTCCATTCCATTGAAGAATCAATATGGAACAACAGAGAGAGAACTGACTTTGGAATCAGGAAGCCAGGAGTTCAAATCTTACTTCTAATACACATTGGCTATGTGAGTCTGAGCAAGTCACTTAACTTTTCAGGATTCTAGGCAACTATAATAGATTGAGTTGCAAACAGGTGCCAATCTGCATTGAGAGAGGAAACAACTGCTTGAGTGAAAGTTTCCTATTCCAATAAAATCACAGGTTCAATTTCTATGCCTGTTCAAACAATTATGCCAAAGCCATCTAGAATAAAAGAATGAGAGAACAGTATCCATTTAGCACAAATAATAACAAAGAGTATATTCCCTTTTTTATGTTTCTTATACTTGCTCAGGGATTCAGTTTGTAATGTCAAGGATGTTCAGCCAAGAAGAGTCCAACATCCAACACCAAAGACCAGATTATGCATCTTTCTTGACATATTTAACTCTTGAGATTCAGACACATCTAAGCATAAAGGAATATTATCAAATATCATTGTGCAAAAAATATTGATCATATTTTAAGCACTTATTACTTCTTTTGTCTGGTACTTAGAAATACATACACATGTATACGCACATATGCATTCAAAATTCTATATAATTCAAATAAAAACATGTATATGTTGTCAAGAGAATGTCAAAAAATGGTCAAGAGTCTTATTTTGTCCAATTAAAACCGAAGGATCTCACACGTGCAGTTGTTATACCCAAGATAAGCCAAGTACTATCTTGTTTGAATAAGATGACAAATGGTTAAGATCTCAATGGAGATCTAAGCAAAGACACTAAAAAAAAATTTAAAGTATGAAAATATTCCAAAGTTTAAACATAACCATGCATTAATCCTTTACAAACATCATACTTATTTTGAGGGATAACCTTAACATAATGAAACCATACTAATATTCCTTGGATCATATTTTCTATTCTCTATAACCCCTTTCCATTACTCTCTAATTGTTTCTTTTGCTTTTCATATCTTTCCAACTAGACTGGAAATAAGCATCTCAAGGGCAAGGAGGAAGTTCCAAATTTTCATTTATACTCTGAGCACACAGTGCAAGTTTAAAAATTCTGCTCACAGATCTATAGTTGGTAGGGACAAGAGTGACCGTCTAGTCAAGCTCCTTCCCTTCATTTTACAGATGAGGATGCTGAGGTGGAGGGTCATAAAGTCACATGCTAATTGTACTGGTAGTAATTATCAGGATTTGAACTCATGTCCTCATGTGTCTTCCTGGACCTCAAGTCCTGAGTCAGTGCTCTTTTCAATTCATGCCCTTCATTATTGATTGGCTATAGCTAAAGACATAAGAGAAGCTAATAACAGGGAAGAACCATTAAAAATTGACAATTAAATTTTTTTACAGGTTCTACTGCAAATAAAAATAATTTGTAAAACTATACAACCTTAGACCAAGAGTACCAACAGGTGAAAGTACTGAGACTTGATTCTCCTCCAGAGAACAGACTTGTGAAATTTGAATATACTTAACAAATGAATGCACATTCCCTCAAGAAGTTTAGTGAAAACATATACATAAATGCAAGCAAACGAGTGATCAGAAATAACAGATGCAAACAGGACTAAAATGAGTTTGCTAATTGACATTTACTTTTCAGCCTTTAGCAATACTTTGTATACAGTAAGCAGTTTTATTTTTTCTTTCTTGTAAAATCTAGAGAATATAAACATCATAGAGTTGAGGAAATGGGGGGAAGGAAATGAAGGGTGTGGTAAAAAGACTTTAAAATGGTCAAGTATGTAACAGTTCAAAATATTAAAACACTTATAGATCATAGAATTTTAGAGTTGGAAAGAATTATGAACCTAGAGTCTAACCCTCTCTTCTAGTGACTTAATCCTTTCTACACTATCCCTAAAAAATTATTGTCCAGTCTCTTCATGAACTTGTTCAGTGACAGAGGAACTTACTATCTCTCAAGTCAGCCCATTCCACTGTTGAAGAGTTCTAAATTTTCGGAAATACTTTCTTGTATTTTTAGCTCCAATCTGCTTCACTTTCAGTTTAAGTACAATCTCCATTCTAGATAATAACCTTTCAAATATAGTCTTTTCTTTTCCAGGTCCAGAATTGTGAGTTCCTTTCACTGTCTCATATGACATAATTTGGACACTCTCCTATTCAAATAGATATATATTATGAAGGAAACATGGTATCATGAAAAGAGAAATGGATTTAGCATCAAAGGACCTTAATTCAAAGCCTAGTTTAGCTACTTTCTACCAAGATGACCTTCAGTAATTTGTTTTTGCCCTTCTAGACTTTGATTTTCTTATTTGTAAATTGAAGGGGTTGGATTAGACGGGCAGTAAGTTTTTCTCCTAGCTCTATATCTATAATATATTTAACATGCATTTACTGAATCCCTAGTATATGTTGAAGAGAGGTGTACTAGAAACTAAGAGAAAATGAAAAGCATAAGACATAGTTCCTGCCCTTAAAGAACTTATAGTCATTTGATGAGATGAGACATATACAGAAAAAAAAAATAACAGTACAAGGCAAATGCACAAGGTGTGTAAAGAAGTGCGAAGAGACCAGCTTCACTGGAAAATAGCTCATTTTAGGGAGCTATGAAAATTAAAATTCGATAGGAAAAAAAGAAACAAATAATGGAAGACTTAGAGTGATAGGAATGGGGAATATGGTTTATTCTACAGGAAGGTGAGAACAATTTCTCTTTCTCTGTCCATCTCTCTGTCTCTTTGTATCTCTCTCTCATATAGCAGAAACAACATCATGCCTAGATAGATACAAAATAATTTGTAAAATATTATTGAGAGGATAGTATATGAGTATTATGCCTCATAAAACAGTGAGAAGGGGTAGAGGAAAAACAAGTTAACAGAAAGCTTGGCAAAAACAACAACAACAACCAATTATGTCAAATCATCCCAAGAACATTCAAGGCTGAAAGTAGAAGGAATGAAATAGATAAAAAATGGAAATATATCAAAGATTTCTATAACAACTTTTTCTCCATTAAGGACAGTGGAGCCATTGCAACAACACAGTTTCTGATGTTTTACATAAGGAAGTGGAAATGGCAATGCAGAAAACAAAGATGAGAATAGCAGCTTGAACTGACCCAATATACACAAAAGTAGTTTGTATTGGAGTTGACATAATTAAAGGAATTATTCTCAAGGTATCTGATGTTCAGATATCAGATTCTTGGAAAAAATAATGGACATTATTATTACCAAAAAGGGCAATTAAAAAACGTTACTACCAACCCATATGCCTACTCTCCAAGCTCTACAAAACCTTCAGGATAATTCACACATGTATCAAGGACATCATTGATGAAGGCATGAGAAGAGAACAGGAAGAGTTTTTCTTTTTAAAAATTACACTCTATAAGTGTGGCGGAAATTAGGCATAGACCCATACCTGACACCATACACAAGAATAAACTCCAAATGGGTACATGATTTAGGTATAAAGATTGATACCATGAATAAACTGGAGAAGCTGGGAAAGAATTTTTACAGCTAATGTCAGTGATAAAGGCCTCAGTTCTAGAATATATAGAGATCTGAGTGAAATATACAACAATACAAATCATTCCCCAATTGATAAATGGTCAAAGGATATGAACAGGCAATTTTCAGAGGAAGAAATTAAAGATATCTATAGTCATAAGCAAAAATGTTCTAAATCACTTTTGATTAGAGAGATGCAAATCAAAACAACTCTGAGGTACCACATCACACCTATCAGATCGGCTAACATGACAGAACAGGAAGATGATAAATGCTGGAGAGGATGTGGGAGAGTTGGAACACTAATTCATTGTTGTTGGAGCTGTGAGCTGATCCAACCATTCTGGAGAGCAATTTGGAACTATGCCCAAAGGGTTACAAAAATGGGCATACCCTTTGACCCAGCAATAGCACTTCTAGGACTGTATCCCAAAGAGATCATAAAAATGGGAAAGGGAACCACATATACAAAAATATTTATAGTAGCTCTCTTTGTGGTGGTCAAGAACTGGAAATCAAGGGGATGCCCATCAACTGGGGAATGGCTGAATAAATTGAGGTATATGAATGTAATGGAATACTACTGTGCTATAAGAAATGATGAACAGGAAGACTTCAGAGAGACCTGGAAAGACTTATATGATCTGATGCTGAGGGAAAGGAGCAGAACCAGGAGAACTTTATGCATAGCAACAGCCACACTGTGTGGGAGTTTTTTATGGTAGACTTGGAACCTTGTAGCAATGCAAGGACTTAAAAAAAATTCCCAATGGTCTTCTAAGGCAAAATGCCTTCTACATCCAGAGAAAGAACTATGGAATTCAATCGCAGAATGTAGCAGATCATTTTGTGTGTGTGTGTATTGCATTTTGGTTTGTCAGATGATTTCTCCCATTCATTTTAATTCTTCTACACAGCATGCCTATAGTGAAAATGTATTTAATAGGAATGTATGTGTAGAACCTATACAAAATTGTATGCCATCTCAGAGAGGGAGAGGGGAGGTAAAGGGGAAGAAGGGGGAAAATAATAATCTAAGTTATGTGGTAGTGATTGTATAACACTGAAAATAAATAAAAATTAATTTAAAAAAAATTACACTCTATAACAGACTATACCTTTGAAGTCACACAATTGGTTGGAAGGTTCTGAGAATATAAGATCCCCCTGTGCTTATTTGTTGACTATTAAAAACATTTGGTATGGCAAAGCAAGATAGCATATTTCCCAACATTGTCTCTTAAGCAAATGTTAAGATTATATAAGATTCCTTGAAAGATGACAAAAATAATTTTGTATAATGCTTTTCTTTTTTTTAATTCATAATTCAAAACATCATTTCCACAGACACAGTAAAACACACAAAAAAGAGAAATATATAGAAAACCATAAATTTTCATTTCATACTGCTCATTTAAAAAAAGTATGTAATAAATTCTACAAAACAGTCAAAAATATCCTGTTTGCCTGGGCTTCCTTCTGAACTTCCTTTTCTTCTCTTCTGGACATTTTTGACAGTTTCAATGGCCCTCTCTTTCTAGGGGGGTTTCCCATTTACTAGACATCCCTTTCTCTCAACCCTCAGTTACAAACTGAGGGGAAAAAAACCTTAAATACATAAGCATGGTCAAGAAAAATGAACCCACCAAGAGATCATATCCAAAAACATATGCATCTTTCTGTCCCTTGCATCCATGTCCTTTGTTAGGAGATGGATAATATTCTTTTTCATTGGTTGTCTGTAGAAATAATTGGTCATTTCATTGATACTTAAATATTTGGCAGTCATTTGTCTTTACAATGTTGCTGTTATGGTGTGTGTGTGTATGTATGTATACATACATACACACATGTATATGGGTATATATGAATATATACACATATGTGTATATGTATGTGTATATATGTATATATACGTGTGTGTGTATACAGAGAGAGAGAGAATCAGCTTCACTGCTCACCTCAGCTCAAATGACCCAGGATTCTCTGAAATTACCTTTTTAATTTCTTATGACACAATAATATTCCATTCCATTCATAGGTTACTATTGGTTCAACCATTTGACCCTTTATATGCCAGCTCAGTTCTTTCTTTTGCTTTTAATCTCCTCCATCAGCATCAGGAAGACCATTTAGTATATGACTCTTTCCTGTACAATGTTATCTTCTCTCAGGTCCTACTCTCTCTATCACACTCAACTAACCCTGTTGAGTTGATGTATTCATGTTTGTTCATGTATCTGTCTCTATTTAACCCTCCTTTGCCCACTTCAGATAAGAGTGATGTTCCTTTGATGTCAATTCATCCTATTACTTCTCCTCCATGTTTTGTTTTCTTCTCATGCACCCAACATAGGAGAGAAAACAAGTTCCATCAACTCCTTCTTCCCACTTTCTACAGCATATTCCTCCCTTTTGGTCTCCCTCTTTAAAAGCTTACAACAAAATCAAGCTAGCTCCAGGTTTTCTGTTGTTCTTATAAAGCTCCCTCAATACTCTCTGACAACATTAAGATTTTCAAGGGACATTTGTTTCTTCTCCTCCATTAGAATGCTAGCATTACATTATCCTACAGCCCCTTCCAACTGCTCAAATGAATTTACCTAGTTAGGCTTCTTTTCTCTCTTTTGCATTTAAAATCCCTACTCAGCTTCATTCTCATTACATTGGAAAATCTGAAAACCCTTTATTCCACTAAAGATCCATTCTCCACCCCCACTGGATGATACCCAGCTTTGCAGTGGGAAGTTGGTACCTGATTGTAATCCTATCCTTTTTGGCATTCTGGAATACTGTATTATAAGATCTCTCATTTTATAATAAAGGATGCCAAATATTCTGATTGTGGCTACAGCTACTTTGTACTAAAACTTTTTTTTCTGGATGCTAGTTACAGTGTTTTTTCTTTGACTTGGGAATTCAGGACTTTGGCTATGTCATTCCTGGAACTTTGACTTTTGGAGTTCCTTTTAGGAGGTGGATCAGTGGGTTCTTTCTGTCTTCACCTTACCCTCTGGTTCTAATGGATCTGAAGCCTTTATTTATTGCCTGAAATATTATGTTTTTTTTCTTATTAAGGTTTTTTCTTATCATGGGTTTCAGGGAGTCCACTGATTCTTAAATTATCTCTTTGGGGACTATTTTATGGATCAGGTTTTGTTGGGTTTTTTTTTTAATCAGCTAGCCTACATTTTCTTCTTTTTTTCAATCTCTTGATTTTCTTCTAGGATTTTCTGCTGTCTCATGGGTTCATTGATTTCTGTTTGGACTTGTATTTAATCATTATACTGTTACTTGGGTAAGATTTACCACTTTTTCTTCTAAACTACTTTATTCTCACTCTGATCCTTTCCTCTGTGGTTTTTATTTAATGTTTTTAACCTCTTGCTTCATTTATTCTATATATTCATGCAGTCCTTTGGACTAAATGAATGCGGGGAATCCATTTTTTTCCTTTGAATTACTGCTTGCAATTGTTATGGAGTTACTTTCTGTTTTTAAGCTGGATTTTTGAACCTCTCAAGATCTAGAGTAATTTTTTTGTACTGCTCAGTGTCTTAGTTGGTTAGTCATTTCTTCAGTTTTAGCTCCTGAATTGTGGCTTTGTGCCAAGGTCAGGCTCTGTCTTTTTGTTTCCCATTTGTATGAGACAATCAGCCCTGTGTGGATTCACCCTGGCTAACCCTAGGTTCATAGGTTTACTTCTTCTACCTTCTAGGACAAAGTCATCTGAGGTAGGAGACCCTGTGCAGACACCTGAGATTCAGAATATTCAGGGCCCTCTTTGGAGTTTTTGGATAGTGTTAGGTAGGGGCTTCTAACCCCTTAGGCCTGACATGTCCAGTTCTAAGAGCTTCTGAGCCATGCTAGTCACTGATGCTTCTCAGCACTTTCTCCTAGTTTCCCAGGCTGGGGTGGAATTTCAGCTCTTACTGCCTCCAGACACAGAGATCTGCAGGCTCCATATGCTTCTGGATCACTTGGGTCATGCTGGGAGGCTGCAGGCTTAGTTGCTTGGGTCTATGCTGGCTTTGCTAGCAGCACCCTTTCATATTTCTTTTGGGCTTCTAAGTGGTTCTTTGAACAATTCTGAGGTATAAGAAATCACTGACTGAAGTTTCTCACTGAATTGCTTAATCTAGTATGAATTTCAGGTTTTTGCTTGAAATAAATTTATTTGGGCAGCCACTTTCATTATCGCTTATCTTATTCTACCTCTCTACCTGGATCAATAAGCCAAAGACAACAGCCAATGAGATCTTGAGGGTTGGAAGGGGCACCTTAAAATCCTGGATGTTTTCTTGGGGTAGATAAAGTTGTCTTATATCGGGTAATGAAGATGGAGTTCTGAATTTCCTTCCTTGATACACTTTTTAAGGGCCAAAATAATACCAAACCCAAAGAATGATAAGATTCACAGAGAGATAGTATTTTTGTTTCCTGAGAATGAATAGTACTATGATCTACATGTGATTCACCACAGCCAACACATGAATATCTATTCACTCAGGGGTGACCCTGAACCATGGTCATGTGCACAGCAATCAGGGTTCATCCATCAGCAGCAGCAGAAGTAGAAACAGCAGCTGTCCCCACCATGATCTGTTCTCATCCAGTCTGGGAGAGTTCCCTATCCTGACCAGCAGCACTCATTATTTTTCACGCATCTCTCTCATGGGCTGTAGGCTTGGATGCACCCATGTCTCCTCTCCTCCAACCACATTTGGTGTCCTTCTAATTACTCTCAACACTATCGCTTACTTTGTTTTCTTCTCCCAACTCACAAGATTATCATCCTAGTTTACACGTCCTTATAACTTCTCACTTGCACTATTTCAGCAGGTATCTATTTGGCCTTCCTAATTTAATACACACACACATTTGTGTGAGATATCTCATATGTGATATATATATATATATATATATATATATATATATACATGTGTGTGTATATAAATGTAAGTATATGGATGTGTGTATATATCTATGTATATATCTTCTAGACACCAATCTTCTTAAAGCTGCTAAAGTGATATTCATAAAGCACTGGTCTGATACCATGCCATTCCCCTTTGTATTATCACTAGGATCAAATATTCACTCTCCATTTGGCATTTAAGCCCATCATAACCTGGTCCCTACTTACTTTTCCAATCTGATTTTACACATTACTTCCCTTCACACAGTTTACCTTCTAGCCAAACTGGATTTCTTCTGCTCCTCACATGACTTTCATGACTTTGTTCTTATTGGAAACTTACTCTCTGCATCTAGTTTCCTTCCAAGTTAACTCAAACACAATGATGCCTTTCCTGATATCTCCCATTAATGCGCTCCCCTCCACCAAGTTTATTAGGTATATACTTAATATGTATTTATATATGGCCATTTTGTCTTGCCTTATAAAATACAAGTTTCTTGAGGACATCCTTTGTGCACCTAACATAATAAACACCTTAAAAGATGCTTGCTGATTAACTGATCAATCTCAAGTAAAACCTATGGTGAAACATAAGCTTGCCATGCATATATATATATATATATATATATATATATATATATATATATATATATATATATATATATATATATATTTTATAAATGCATATGTCACTGTCTTTTAGATATCCAGTGCAGAATATAAGTTGAAGGGAGACGTTAGAGATAGTGAGGTCTTCTTCAAATGCTCTTGTCTGCAGATTGCATTGTACTGATGTACTGAATGTATTAATCTAGTTTCAACCAATTTTTCTCTAATATCCTCTTATCAAATTTTTAAAAATTTAAGTATTTGTTAACATGTGGTATCCTCCAGTAGAATGTAAACTCCTTGAGCACAGGAACTATTTTTCATTTTGTCTTTGAAATGAAGTGCCTTGTACATAGAGGATATTAAGTAAATCATTGTTGAACTTAAATTTAATTAAATTAAGGCACAGGGTAGAAGTTCCTAAATAAGATCTATAGTCATTAAGAAAACATCTGGAGAGCATTAGGAGAAAGATAGAACTGGATGTGTGATTTCATGGGTATAGAGAACTCCTAGATAAGGAAACTCCTTCCACCAATGCAGGTCAGTACCTTCTCTGCAATTTCTAATCTTAGAAAGTTGCCCGAGAGGGCACTGAAAAATTCAATGATTCACATGGGGTCATATTGTTCATGTGTGCTGTGTTTGAGGCAAGACACCTAACTATCCACACAGGAAAAGCCAAATGGATAATGAATGCTTGCTATCATGATCTGGTGGAAAGAACGCTGGCTCTGAAATCAGAGGCCCTGGGTTCAGATCCTGCTTCTGATGCTTATTATCTGTGAACTTGTACATGTTGCTTAGCCTTTTTGATCCTCAGTTTTTTATCTTTAAAATAAGGGGTTTGGATTTGATAGCCTCGGGTCCATTCTAGTAAGTAACTAAATGTAGTAAGTAACTAAATGTAGTAAGTAACTAAATGATCTCATGATACACAACTAGACTTTAGAATTCATCTCTCAGTGGATAATAGTCAGTTAGATGGCTCAATGGATAAAATGCTGGACCTGGAGTCAGGAACACTTGAGTTCAAATCTGGCCTTGGATACTTACTGTGTAACCCTGGGCAAATAACTTAATCTTTGTTTACCTCCATCCACCAAAGAAGGAAATGGCAAACTGCTCCAATATCTTTGCTAAGAAAACCACATGGACGGTGTAGTCCATGAGATCATGAAGAGTCAGACATAACTGAATGACTGACTGAACAATCAGTGGATAACTCTCTCTATGTCTTGGACAAACATTTCAGATAGACAGTAGACTGAGCTCAGAACTGAACAGGCAAAAGAGAATTAGCTAGATTTCATTTGAAAAATTGTTCAGTTCTTTTTGTGACTCCAAGCTTCTTGAAACAAATGTAAATAGATAGAAAGATATTACCAATGAAGAGCTTTGCATGAAAGGCATAAAAGATATCAAAGATATTTATGATGAAAAAATGATGTTGGCCAGCAGAGACAGAATTAAGAAATAGACTGGTACCCATGTTATATCAAGAGGCCTAAAGGAAGACCCCTAAAATGTTAAATAGATTCTCTATGGAGGATTTCTTGTTCAAAAGAACAAGAGTTGCACAAGATGAGAAGGTATGGATCAATTGCAATATACACTATTGGAAGGAGTGTCCATGTTGATCAGATCGCAGATATATCAAAATACTGAAAAAACAAGAAGACTCCTGAATTTCGAGTCAAAACGTTTTGATTCACATGCCAGCTCTGATGACAAGCAATCCATTTAGGACTGTTTCCTCATCATAATATGGGGGTGGGATTTGGAATAAATGATCTGTGTGGTCTATTACAATTCTAAAATTCTATTATCAATTCACTTTTAATACATTTCCTAGTTCACATTTTCTAAAGAAAACTAACTTAAGATTTCTATGTCAATGTTTATATTAGTAAAGGTATTTTACCTGAAAGAAAGGCAGAATGATGTAATTGATAAAATGCTGGTTGCAAGGTCAAGAAGACCTAGATTCATGCCCTGCCTCAGACACAGCACACATGGGCTATGTGACCCCATGCAAGTCACTGACTCTTAGGCAATTTTCCAAGACTAGAATTTGCAGAGAAGGTATTGATCTGGATCGGTACTAGGAGCTTCCTTACATGGGACCTGCCTATACCCATGAAATCACATATCCAGTCTTTACCTCTCTCTTAATTTATACTTGAGATTTAATCTTATCCTAAAATAAAGTACAAAATGTAAGCAAAGAAGCCAAAATCAAGCAAAATATGAAGGAAGTGAGATGTGGGCTAGGATGAGAAGGAAGTAAAAAGGACAGTACATGTGGGAAAAAAGGAAGAGTTGCTGCTTCAGACAATTAAAAAAAAAAAAAACCTCTGATGAAAAACAGATCTGAAATGCAAGAATGTTATGCAAAATCAAATGTTACTTAAACAATTAAAGCAGTTCCCAGAACCACAGAAATATGAAAGTTTACAACTTTGAAGTCAGATAGTTCAGTCCTAAGATTTTAATGATGAGAACATGAGAGATTAAGTGACTTGTCTAAGATCACACAACAGTTTAGAGATCACTCTGGGACTAAATCCAGGGTATCCTTGACTCCCATACCAGTGGTTCTATCCCATGATGCTGATTCTCAAAAATAAAAGCCATTCCTAATTTGACTATGAAAGATCATATTCTTACAATCTATTTAAAACAGAAGAAACCATCAAAGTATGTAACAAGATTGACAGAAGTATGTGTACATATAGTAGCAGAAGACAGACTGATAGAAAAGTGCTCATGATTTCTCTCTATATTTGATGGTCTGTCTCATTAACACTGCTGATCTGGAACTTTCATGGTACACTTATCCAGGGGTGATCAGACTCTGGGAAAAACTGGCTCATGCTATCCAAACTCACAGGAGACTGATTTGTACCAGAAAGCCAATTTAATAATTTACAATAAAACATGTCTCTTCCCGGTAGGGAAGCATTCTTAGGAAACCAAATTAAGATCAGAAGTCTGCTTGGTGAAAATACAGAATGAGAAAAAGAAAAGTACCTCTGCGTTTAAACCTGCCCATGCCTGACAAATGTTCCTGACCCCTAACAGTATAGGAGACATATCACCCAAGTTTCTCTCCAATGCCCCTTTTTCATTACTTGCAGCAAATATTTAATTTCTGATTATTTTGATATTATAATGTGGTTGCTTCAAGGATAGAATCTGTATCAGGATAAGCTGTCTTAATATCCAATGGCTTCTCAATGTCTTTAATCAAGGAAAATGTGTTTATTCTGACACTTCTGAAGTTGTATCTACCTAAAGCTGATAAAGCTTGCTAATAAGTGAAAAATTCATTCCTACAGTTCACATTTTTACAGGTGTCATGCAGACTTAAATAAGAGGTCACATAAGTAGAGTTGTAAGAGACTTTAGCATCTGACCTACCTACTCTTCTAAAATGTATAGAAGAATGAGATCCACCAAAGGTCAAGTGACTTATTCAAGGTTATACAGTAAGTTTGTGGCAGAATAAGAATCAGGACCCAGGGCTCCTGACTCATACTTTGTACCATACTGAATCCAACCTCCTTCATGGAGTTTGGTCACATTTGTTTGTTCACATGGATGGGATATAACAGAAACCTCCCTTGAGCCAGTCATAGAAAACCCAAAACTACCTACTTACACCAATAAAATGAAATTCTAATTAAGGAACAACACACTCTGGTCTTTTCAAGTTTATGATCTAAAAGGCAGACTAAGTAAAAGCCCTGAATAGCATGACTAAGAAAGGGAGGTAATCACTTTGCAGAATCATCACATAATTGCTGATTATAACAAAAAAGCTTCCAGTTCTGAGGTAAGACAGAGAATCTTCCCCTCCCCCTCAAGGGAAAAAGAAAAAAATTCTTTAAGCTAAGGAAAAATATTATATTAAGCCTCAAAAAGAATAGGAGGATAAAATGCTTAAATTAGAGAAACAAAATCAGGACGGTCAAAATTATTATAATATTTTTAAAATGTCATTCAATCCTATTTACTTTTTTAAAAAATTAACAAGTATTTATTTTCTCTTGCTTTCATCTCCCCCTAAAAAAATGAATAATGTAAAACAAAATTTTGTAATAACTATGCATAGTCAGCCATAACAAATTCTTCCGTTGGCTCTGACTGAAAATGTATGTCTCAGGATACTAATAAAAGAGTCCTATCAGTGTAGTGATATTGACTGAAAAACTGCAACTTTAAATGATTAATACTGCTCCTTTTCTTTATTCATCAAAGCTTCTCTAGCTCCAGAACAGTTCTCACATTCATTCCATCCTCTCTCCGATCACACAGGTATCACCCTAGTTAAGGCCTTCATCACCTCCAGCTTAGATTACTTCAATAGCCTACTTTTTGATGTCCCTGCATCAAGCCTTTCCTCTCTCCAGTTCATCCTCCACTCAACTGCTAATTGATTTTCCTAAGATAACAGGTCTAATCATTTCACACAAACCTACTCAAAAACCCTAGTGACTCCCTCAAAGTTTAAACAGAAACTCCTGTTTGATATGACTTGGTCCCTTCCTATCTAAACTTCTTACACATTAGTCAGTTCCTTCCACAATACTGGCAAATACTTCTTGCCTTTTAATTGGCTATCCCCTATGATTGGAATTCACTCCCTTCTCAACTCATACTCTTAGATACTCTGGTTTCCTTTAAGACTCAGTTCAAATGCCTCCTGTTTTATGAACCTCTACCTGGTCACCCATACCTATCTCCCAGTCTCCACCCCAACTGCCAGCCCATTGCCTCCCCAAACTATTTTGGATATACCTTGTGTACATGCAGGAGATTTGTATGGTTATATTTTATCTCCCCCAGAGGCTATAAGCTCCTTGAAGGCAGAGACTTTCATTTGTGCCACAGTATATCCTCAATGTTTTAATGCAGTGCCTGTAACACAGTGAGTACTTAATGAATGCTTGTTCATTGACTGGCTCATTTGCTTCCATCTTAGTAAAGTGTCCGAGACATTTTACAAAGCCTTATTTGACGGTAGTGCTCACATTACCCTTGTGAGGTCAAAATAATACATTGAAAAATAACAATTTCTCAATCAAGATGATCATCCCTGTTCCTAGGATAAAAAAGGAAATACAACATTAAATATAATATAGTTGTGCCAAGATACCAATGTACTACAAATACCTGATGAACCTTAAGGAGTGATGTAATAATTAGCTTTAAGAGGTGCATAATTTATGATTGTGAGAAAATGTAAAGAGTTTATAAGGGTATATGAGGTTCAACTGTCTGCCTTGAAGTTAGAAAGATCTCTGATACTGCTTCCTTAGCGACGCTGGGCAAACCACTTAAATTTAGCACTTTAGCCACCTCTAAGACCTTAAGTTTCAAAGGTGCTCACCAGCATGGGCGGAGTATCCTAACCTGGGAGATCCCTACACCAATAAAATCACAGGTCCAGTCCCTAGCTCAATAATTTTTAAGAGCAGAAAAAAAAAAATAGTAGAGGGCTGGTGGGACAGACAGACTGCACAAAAAAAAAAATAAGGAAGGAAGGAAGGAAGGAAGGAAGGAAGGAAGGAAGGAAGGAAGGAAGGAAGGAAGGAAGGAAGGAAGGAAGGAAGGAAGGAAATGAATATATAGAGAGATTTGGGTAGAGATCAGAGATGGGATAGAGGTTTGAAATTTAGGGGGGATTAGGTCTAGAGGATCATTCTACATGAATCAGATCACAGTTAGAGAAGCAGTCAAGTACTAAGTGCTAACTAAGCATGAAGCGTTATTATTCCTTTCATTTCTTTTAACCTTAAGGAAAGAATGTGAGATTTAAAATCAGAAGGCTTGAGTTTAAATCCTAGCCTTCCCAGTTAATTCCTAAATGACTTTGGGCAAGATCTCTCTAGGCCTCAATTTCCTCAACTGTAGAATGGACAAGATGATCCTTTCCATCTCTAAATTTATAATATTGTGACCTACCCATACATACAACAGACATCTATTAACCAAAAAGATCTTTTTTGTGTGTATGCTTGACTCTGCTTACAAAGACTGAGTTTATACTTGGCCAAAAAAAAATTTACTTCATTGAAGTTGTCCGGTTTTAAAAATGCTTTATACTAACTTTGGTAAAAAAAAATGTAAGCATCTATTTGTAGAATTGTAGTACAACAGTGTAGCTTACCATCATACCTCTTTTGACCAGCATAGAGACTGTCCAAAGTAGACTCCGGAATGAATGACAATAATAACTCATTTCTATAGTGCTTTTTCCTTATGATAACCCTTTGTGGTAGGAAGTACAAATATTATCATCTTCTTTTTAAAGATGTAGGAACTGAGAATCTGAGAGTTAAATTTGCCTTTCTTTGTATAGTCAAACAGCTTATAGCTGAGGCTTGGCTTGAACCCAAGTATCCAGGCTCCAAGTCCAGCACTCTTTCTACTTTGTAGATGGACAGAAAGAAAATTTTATATTAGTTGTATTGAGAAGTATTTGCATTTCCAACTGAAATCTGCATTTATCGTAATCTAATTGTAGTCGTTCATTATTTTAAAGAAAACTCATGAAGGTCAAAGTATATTATTTGCAAGATATTCTGTAATGGGTACTATTTTTCTCCATTAAAAAATTATAACTCTATTCATAAAGATTAATGAGGGATATATGCTATCTTTACCAAATATAATTATGTAATAATAAACTTAAATTTAATTTTCAGAATTGAAAAGTTGCTCTAATTATAAAATACCCAGAATATACTGCTTCATTTTGCTTCAGATGCTTTGACTATCTTTGATATCTCTGGTCGGAATATTCCCTCCAAACATGCAGCTCACCATTCAGTTATGCCTTATCATCCTCTATGATACCTGTTCATGTCTTCTTGTAAGTTTTCTATGTGGAGTTCATCCAATATATTGGGGCCTTTCTCTAGATCTTTTGCTATTACATGACTATAAATGGTACATGCCATAAGTGTTTTCTATGTTCCAGCTATGCTTTACAAATACTATCTCATTTGATCCTCAAAACATGGGAGTCTATATTTAAGTTCATGTCTGTCTGACTGCAGGTCCAGCACTCTCTCCACTTCTCTACTTAGATGCCAGGACCTCCCTTTCTGGTGATACATCTCTTTCTTATCTAAACCACTACAACTGGTAGCTTTAGATTCTGTTTAGCAATCTTAAGAAAATGTTAACCTCTAGTTGCTCATGTGACTGAATATATATACATTTAAGTGTGCCACCAAATACTTTAAAATGATATTTTTTAACATTTTGATTGACTTGAAAGTCTCAGTAAGAACACTGATGTTGTTTTAAGATATTTTCACAATTATGTAGAAAGGTTCCAAACAAATGGATAATGCAGAATGGTACAGTGAAAAGAGTACCAGATTTGGAAACAGAGGTTCAATTCCTGACTCTGCTATCCCTCTGGGTCACAGTTTTTTCACCTATAAATGAGGAAGTTGGGTTAGTTATAAGGTTCCTTCAGAGTCTAAATCTATGACAGTTGACTAAAGGGCTTATTTTTTTAAAAGAGTATATTGGATATTAATATAAGTATCTTTGCCTAAAAAGGTCTTAAAACTATGATGGAAAGAAATAAAATGTGTTGCCAGAAGGCAGAAAATTCTGAAGGAATGTTTATAATCTACTCAATTTAATTCAGTTCAATATGTGTTTATTTAGCATCTGTTATGTGCCTAGAAAAATAGGGATTAAAATCAGTATTACCATATATTTTTAGAATCTAGGAGATCATAGAATCTCAGAGTTTGGAGCAAACTCAGAGGCCATCTCACTTAACGCATATCCACACAAGAATTCCCTCTATAAGATTCCCCACAAACTGTCATCTGGGTTTTGCCTGAAGCCTTTAATGGAGATGGCCCAACTGAAGCAGTTCATTCCATTTTGGGATAGCTCAAAGTTTTGTTTTTGTTTTCTCCTAGGATCAATCCTATATCTCCCTCTTCCCAACTTCCACCCACTGTTTCTAATTCTACCCTCTGGGGCCAAGTCACATGACAGCCCTTCATCTACTGTCCTTGCCAAGTCATCTTTATATTCAATTTCCTCATTTTTCCCAATTGATCTTTATATTAACTTCAGTTCCTTTTACCATTCAAGATGCCCTCTTTGGGACCCAATTCTAACCTGAAACGGTCCTTCGTAAAATGTAGCACACAGAACTAATAACAATTCTACGTGTCACCAGACCAAAGTAGAACTATATGGACACTGGGAACTATATGGACACTAATCCTAGATATTATACCTTCTGGAAATGTAGTCTAAGACTGCCATAGCACAGACTGTTGACACATAATGAGTTTGCAAAACACTAAATCAACTCTCCCCACCCCCAACAGTTAGAGGGTAAATAAAATAAGAACTAGGCGTGGAAATCAATCAGTTGAAAAGGGGAAAAATGCAAACAGTAATATAAACACGGAAGAAAGCTATATAATGATAATGGTGGAGAGGAACTGAAATCAACAACACCCCACTGAGCAGTCTCAAGAGACATTGATCATTAAGCAAGGAAGCTGGAAAGAAGCTGAAGCTGTCATACACAACCTTGGATGGAAGGGATAAAGAGCAATCCTGGGATTTTATGGAGTGTAGAAAACAAATCCTAACAGGCAATGTCTATTGCTATATTGATTGTCTAGGTGATTTCATCTGGGAGGGACTTTAGAGATCACTTGGTTCAACCCTCTTATTTGCACATGAGAGAACTGAGATTTCAAAGAAGTGAAATGGCTAGCTTAGCCTGGAAACACCTGCTATATAGTGAGCAAACCTATACAAATATAAGATTACAGTCTGATTGGTATTACAGTCTGAATTTAGATTCAACTAGAATTTCCCAAGAGAACTGGAACTCCCCAAATTTGTTTCTATTTTGCCCACCTATAATATAACAGATATCCAAAGATCATTTTGCAACTCAAATACAAAGCAGAGTAAACTTGGCACTCAACCAAGTTTCTTCTTCTGTGAGGAAACTTGAATTTTTAAATTTAAAATTTAAATTTTATTCCTTTAAGTGGTTAAGTATTTTCTAGTTGAAATAGGTTTTTTATAACCACCTACAGTGGAAAAATTGCAAGCTTAGACAAGATTAGTTTAGATTCAGGGATTTGGAGGAAGATTATACTATAATTAACATAAAAAACTACGAATATATATACACCATAGGCTGGAACAAGAAGGCAGAAAATGACAACTAGTTTTGGAAAATTATTCAAGTTGGAGAGCCATCCACAAACGAGAAAAATTAAGTGAGATAGTAAGTATTGACAATGAGATCAATTTGTATTTTCATTCCAAATTGTGGACTCTTTGTTGTTTCTTTAAACATCTGCCATTTTCCAAAGAACCAAATCACCTAAATTAACCTCAAATCAAAGACAGGAGTAAGAGGAAAACATCGTTTTGTCAAAGCTTCTGCGTTTTGAACTTGAAAGAGACCAATGCAATTTCTCTAACAAGCAGTAAGATCAGGTTGGAAGTTGAGCTGGACACATGATTGCCTACTGCTGGCCCTTCAGTGAAACACTGCAGTACATTCCCACCCCACATCCTGTACCTAGAACAAATCTTAAAATCTTTATATGTCTTTTTCAATAAACAGAGGCCCTGGGATAGGGACCATAGAAATATCCCAGTCTCTTTTATCCACTAACAGTTTGAAATACATTCCACCGCAAGCCGACTCTTCTCTAACTAGGCCTAAAACGTTCTTATAAAGAAGCAAAAGGCACTAATCTGAGTTCGACCTGTCAGATAAAGAAAAAAGGAAAGACCTGAAGCCATGAAATGCATAAACGCCCACACTCTCCTCCAGAGCATCCCTAAAATAAGCTCCTCCATTCTGCCGACCGCCTGGGGCTGGAGAAGGAGGGCAGGAATATTTCCAGAACAAATCCGTGGAACTCGTAGAACCCACCTGTCAGTCCACCCACGGCCCACCAGCTAAGCCACCTGTCTTGCTCCCGCCCCCTAGCCTAGTTCTTCCCCCGGGGAGTGGAAGAGCAATGCCCTCCCTCCTCTCTTGGAAACATTCTTGAACTTCACATGGCCCTGGAGCCGGCTGTACAGTGAGACAGAGCTCGCATCCCGCCATTAGGACTCTCCCGGCACATTCTGGAGCAAAGCCGGCGGCTGGGGAGTATCCCCTCTCGGCTCGGAACCCCACCCCCACCCCCATCCCCATCCCTCTCCAGCCTCAGCATCCGCGGCATCAGCTGCAGCGGCCGGGGCGCATCTGCTACCGCAGCAGCCGCTCCGAGTACGGCTCTCTGGGGTCCTTACTCACCTACAGGGCTGGGAAGCCTATCCCGACGGCCCGGGAGGAGGTGATCGGGAAGACGCATTGCTGGCCTTGGCCGCTGGAAGAGGAGCTGCCGATGCCGCTGTAGCTGCTGCCGCCGCCGCCGCCGCTCGGAGCGGGGGAGCCCATCCTCTCTCGCGCTCTCCTGGGGAAGGAGGGGTCGGGGTGAGGGAGGGCGGGGAGGAGGAACGAGCTTCGAGGAAGCGAAGGGGGAGGAGGCAGAGGAGCTGGCTGAGTCGCGCGCACCCGGGGCCCCCCACGTACCAAGCCGCCGGCCCGGGAGGTACCTAGGGCTCTCCCTGAGCCAGACTGCTACGGCTGCATGCCCCGCCTAGGCTCCGCACCGCCGCGGCGGGCTCCCAGCCACCTGCCGGAGAATCATTGTGGCCAGAGCTGCCCCTCTCGCAGCCCTGGGCGCTCTGCCCGCGACGCCCCGGGCACGCTACGCACCGCTTCCCAGATGGCCCTCAGTGGAGTCGGGTCAGCAATGAGGGTGACCGGAGCTGCGGTGGCATCCCTGCCCCCGCCCCCGCGAGTTCAAGTCACTGTCCCCTCCCCACCGCCGCCACCCCCAACCAGAGTCCCCAACCCCCGCCGGCACTGGAGGGGCCACGGCTCGGCTCGAGAGCACGGAGCGCCAGGGCCTCGGCCCGGGAGACAGCCGCAACCCCACCCCGCACTCGATCAGCCGCGCGCGCCTGCTGCCTTCCCAGGCCCCGGCCCCATTGTGACGCGGCGGGCGGCGGCGCGCGAGCCCGCGGAGGGCTCTGCTAGAGAGCGCAGGCCTGGCCTGGGCTGGGCCCACTGAGGCGGGGCGGCCTGGGGGCGGCGGGCGCTAGGGACTGTAGGGGGTTGCACTCCGAGGTCTCCACGGCTCTGAGTGAGTGGGGCGAAGGGGTTTTAATCTCCCTAAATTTCAAAGTCAGCCTTTCTCAGTTCTCTCCAGTCAAGGTCAGATCCAAGCGCCACCGGGAGGCAAACAATTCATTTTAGTTGCAATTCTCTTTACAATGTTGCATCTAGAAAGGAATTTGTCACGTTGTCACAATGTACCCGCAACCCAAAGCCTAGATGGACAGACCACAGACAGACAGACAGAGAGACAGACACACACACACACAGACACACACACAGACACACACACACACACACACAGACACACAGACACAGACACACACACAGACACACACACACACACAGACACACACACACAGACACACACACACACACACAGACACACACACACACACACACACACACACACACACACACACACACACACACACACACACACACACACACACACACCCGTCAGAATCCCTTATGGTTGCCTTCTTTCCGCAGTCTACAGCAGCCTAGAACTGAGTAAACTCAGACAGTGGATGTTGGTTACAGGTTTTGTGTTTCAGCACAAATTGAATGTATGCCTTGATGGTTTGCATAAGGCTTCCACACCAAGCATCTCATTTCCTTCCTGTTCTTTTGCAAGCCTAGTAATGTTCATCGAAGCATACTGTTAATTTAGGACTGGAATTGTTAACCTTCCCTAGACCCAGTTTCCTCATGGGTAAACATGAATCCCCACCCCTATTAGCTGTATACCTATTCAAATGGATCCACACTCACTGTTGCCCTGTTTACTCCTTCCTGTCTGAAGAATGTCTAGATAATGTTACTTTCACTGATGCAGCCTCAGAAATTATCTTGAACATCCACTCATTTCATAAATGAGGAATTCTAGACCCAGACAGATTAATGTGACGTGCCTCTGATCACACAGGTAGTAAGTAACAGAGCTGGAATTGATATCCACACAACTGACTCAAACTCCATTCTTTCCATTGTAACCATTGGATCTTACCTAAGGAAAATATCAGGCTTTTGCTCTTTAAAGGCTAATCCCATGCCAAAGTTCAACCAGAGAAAAAAATACAGTTGACAATCTCCTACTGTTTATAATCTGAGTCAGTCATCTGTAAACAGTATCCAGAGATGTGATTTCCTCAGTGTTGAGTCTTAATCTATCAATACAACTGACCAATTGTTCTACAACCTAGAGTCTTAGATAGTCTCATGGAGGTGATGAGAGGTTAAGTGCTATGCCTGTAATTACACAACCAGTAGGAATCAGAGGCTGAACTTGAACCCAGCTACTCCCAGCTCTCTATCCTCTGATGTTACACGGTTTCCCAATATGCTTCTCTCATAATATTTTAGATATTAGATATGTCCCAACAACTACCAACTAACTACATGACTAAATTAAGAAGTTACGTATTAGATGCATTCACCCATTACCCCCACCTCTAAATATGAGATATGCCCCAAGACAATAAAATATCTGTGAAAACAACATAATAAATGTTGTTACCTTGTTATGAGCTTTGCTGTAATGATTTTTTTTAAAAAAACTTCCATTTGGTTTCATATACCTTTAATTATTTCACATTTGTAGATATTTTTCAAAGGGTAAGATCACTAAAGTGAGCATTTTGAATTTAGCTGAACCAAAGGGAAGGATGAAAGAAACTGAGTTGCTACATGTTAGTATAAGATGTACATGTTATGATTTTGAAACTGGGTCAAAGAAAAGATGATAGTCTATGTTGTAATCAAGATAATGTAAGATCATCAACTAAAGCTTTGGAAAATTGAGTTTAAGGAAATTTAGGAATGGTAAAGAATAGCCTAAGAGCTCTAGAATAGTTTGTTTGGAAGTTTTATCTTGATTTTTGCCAGGCTGACTTTTGTGTGATCCTGAGATTTCATTTATTTTTTATACTTTGAAGAAATGATGCAAGGCTAAATGAAAGTTATCTCATGTATTTAATCTTGCATCATCTGTGTAGGGAGGCCATGCAGTACAGTGGGTGGCTCTGGAATTAGAGCTTTTATTGTTTAATTGTGTCTGATGCTTCATGATCACATGGACCATACTGTCCATGGGTTTTTTCTTGGCAAAGATGCAGGAGTGGTTTGCCATTTCTTTCTCAATGTCATTTTATAGATGAAGAACTGAGGCAAACAGGGTTAAATGACTTGCAAGGGTCACATAGTAAATGTGTGAGGTCAGATCTGAACTCAGGTCTTCAAGATTCCAGACTCAGGCTTCTATCCACAATCTAGCTGCACTTAAGTTCAAATCCTGCCTCTGATGCTTACTACCTATGTGACCTTGTACATATCATTTATTGTCCCTGTACCTCAGTTTCCTCATTAGTAAAATAAAACCTCTGCCAGCTCTATATCTATGATTCTAAGTCAGATGGTTCTTTTCTCTCATTGTTCCCTAACCGTCTCTAGTGGTTGCCCTATTCACTACTTCTCAACTCTACAATAACTCTAGACAATGATACTTTCTCTTGTAGAGAGAAATTAAAAAAAAAATATTTCTGATTTATGATGTTCTTTCACAAACAGACTCAGACACTTTTAACAAATGTATATGAAAACTGTTTTTGGCACCATAGGTCTAATCCCATTAAGGGTTCCCTAATTGTTTCATGTAGATGGATACCAATCTACTCTAATAAGTGGTGACTTTGTACCACCTTTTTGAAAATTGTTTTCTTATATAATGAGAAGGCATATCCTGGTATCATTTCTGTGAACGGATAGAGCACATATGCTTTGAAAAAGGCAATTATAAATTAAAGACATTTTAAAAATAATATTTTAGGAAAATGCTCATAGTTTCCTAAATGTAGACATAAACATTGTTTTCTGAATGACTAGGCCCTCCAAGAGGAAAAATATAGAGGAAGATTATTAGTCCACAAAATCTACAAGGGATGGGCCATAGAATTCTAGTTCCTAGAGGGAATTATAGGCTAAGCTGATCTTAGATTTAGAACCTAGTTCAACCACCTAATTTTATAGAGAAAGAAACTGAGGCCCAGAGAAAGTAAGTGACTTGCCCAAATCACACATATCTAATCTAGGATTTTAAACTAGATCCATTCTAAATACATTAATCTTTCCAATGTAATGTATCACCTATGCTAAAGTATATTAAATTGTGTTACAGTAAAAGCAAACAAAAAAACTGTGTAACAAAGAGTTCCACATCTAGCTAGTGACTTATTTAGAGCAATAGTCAATGTAAGGAAATTCCAGTAAAATAAAATAATTTAAGCACTTCTTTGAAGTTTCTTCATTTATCTATTTTTAAAAAGTGGCAAAGCCTGGTGATTCTTGCTCTCTGAACTCAAGATTTAGTTTGGAAGATATGATATGTACATAAAACAATTTGGGCACCAGTAATAGAACTTAGCCTATTGTGCCAAATTTAAGTGCAGGTTTAATGTGCATAAGGATACATGTTAAAAATATCTGAATCTCCCCAAATGATAAATGGTCAAAGGATATGAACAGGCAATTTTCAGAGGAAGAAATTAAAGATGTCTATTGTCATATGAAAAAATACTCTAAATCACTTTTGATTAGACAGATGCAAATCAAAACAATTCTGAGGTACCACATCACACCTATCAGATTGGCAAATATGACAGAACAGGAAGATGATAAATGTTGAAGAGGATGTGGGAGAGATGGAACATTAATACATTGTTGGTGGAGCTGTGAGCTGATCCAACCATTCTGGAGAGTAATTTGGAACTATGCCCAAAGGGCTACAAAAATACCCTTTGACCCAGCAATAGCACTTCTAGGACTGTATTCCCAAGAGATCATAAAAATGGGAAAGGGTCCCACATGTACAAAAATATTTATAGCAGCATTCTTTGTGGTGGCCAAAAACTGGAAATCAAGGGGATGCCCATCAATTGGGGAATGGCTGAATAAATTATGGTATGTGAATGTAATGGAGTACCATTGTGCTATAAGAAATGATGAACAGGAAGACTTCAGAGAGGCCTGGAAAGACTTATATGATCTGATGCTGAGGGAAAGGAGCAGAACCAGGAGAACTTTGTGCACAGCAACAACCACAGTGTGTGAGAGTTTTATCTGGTAGATTTGGAACTTCGTAGCAATGCAAGGACTTAAAAAAAAATTCCCAATGGCCTTCTAAGGCAAAATGCCTTCTACATCCAGAGAAAGAACTATGGAATTCAATCGCAGAATGTAGCAGATCATTTTGTGTGCGTGTGTATTGCATTTTGGTTTGTTAGATGATTTCTCCCATTCATTTTAATTCTTCTACACAGCATGCCTATAGTGAAAATGTATTTAATAGGAATGTATGTGTAGAACCTATACAAAATTGTATGCGGTCTCAGAGAAAGAGGGGAAAAATAATAATCTAAGTTATATGGTAGTGACTGTACAAAACTGAAAATAAATAAAATTAATTTTAAAAAATATCTGAATCTGCTCTATTTTTGAAGGAAACAGGACCAGGATACCCCTGGTGAGAAATGTTTTTCATCTTCCTTTGCATGTAAAAGGAACATTGCTGGGAGATACTTTAACAAGGGAGGAGTGAACTAAGAAAACACCCCAGAATTTTACTGAAGAAAAGGGTCCATTTGATTTTAGAATCAAGAGCTCAGAAGCAATCTAGGCCAACCCACTCATTTTACAGATGAGGAAAATGAGACTCAAGGAAAGTATATAATTTACCTAGGGTCACACACTGTAGTATCAGAATCAGGATTTGCATGTAAGTGCTCTGATTCCAGAACCAACACTTGACTATGTGTCCTCCTTTACTTAGTCCTTGTTGCTCCAAAGAAAAAAATTAGAACCAATGGTTGAAATTACAGAAACTCATTTAAAAAATTTTTTCTGAAGGAGGACTTTTAGAGTTCTCCAACAGTTGAATGAGTTGACTAGAAAACACTAGAAGTATTCAAACACAGGCTGATTGACCATTTAATAGGAATGTCTTAAAGAAAATTTCTCTAGTGAATCAAAGAATGTTTCTGAGGCCCAGAGAAATGAAATACTGTAACTTTCCCAAGACCACAAAACATGTTATTCCAGAACTGGAACTAGGACCAGTTCTCCTGTGGTCAGGGAGATTGGATTAGATCATCTCTACAGTCCCTGCCATCTCTAAAATTCTATAATTCTGTAACTGCTCTTCAGGGAAATTTTAGTTCAAGTGGACATTCATCCTCTTTGCAGCACAAACTTTCTCTCTTCACACAAGTCTATTTAGCCAGAATCTTGCAGCAAAAACATCTTTGACTTGCATGTGGTGATCACTACCAGATCTGTCATCAGGTCTGATGAACAACACATGGAAGTCATTCTTATTTGTGCCAGCACTGTAGACCAAGTCTTTACTAGTTCCCTGCAGAACATGACTGTCTCAGCAAAAGAACTTTCATAAGACTTCCATTTTCAGAGGTACAGTACCCTAAGCTTTCCAGCTGTTTTCTTAAGTATATAGGTTATATATATTCCACTAGTTTAGATTAGGACAAGCTTCAGAACTTGATGAAAAAAACCTTCTTTGATAGTAACCTGGTAGAACACAGGAAAAGTTAATCACAGAAAGAACTGTGCAGCTTGACATACAGACAGATATGAATGACCTAAAATAAGATAAAAGGAAGAGAGCTTTTAAAATAAGAATATGTATTTTAACTCAAAGAGGATAAATCCAACATTTCTCTGAATTTACAAACTATAAGTTGTAAGAAAAATAATTTCCCAAGGGATAGTACAAAAAAACCACAAGTAATTAGAATAGAATGTAAGCTTCTTCAGGGAAGGGATTGTTTCATTTTTGTCTGTATCTCTAGTCCTTAGCACAGTGCCTGCCTGACACTAGTTAGCACTTAAAAAAATGTTTTTTAAATTGCCACATTCATCTCTTCCTGGGACTGAAGGAGTATGGGCAGACACAGGAACCCTCATATTTACTTAACATTCATGGATGGGCTTGTGCAGTCAATATAAATGCTCATTAATAATGTTTAGCTATGATTCATTTTATAAGAGAATGTGAAGGTCAGGGTTATTGTTTATCTAAGATATTGTAGTTACCATCTCAGCTTCCAAAAAATGTCACTAGTGCATCAGTAGATGGGCCTAAACTTAGCAGAATGAAGCAGAATTGGATGTGGAAAAACAACAACCCTCTAATTGAATGATCGGAGGAGCATCTCAGGGTGTATTGATAAAAGAATACTGCAATCTGTAGAAGTCTATTGCTGTGGAGGCTCAGGTAAGTAGTTAAATATACAGCCAAAGTCAGTATAGTCAGTATAGGAAATCTGAAACAACTGAAGAAACAAACACATGAGCTTCAAAGTATATCGATTTATTAAGCAATGCATGCCAATTGCATAACAAATCAGGACCAGATGTCCTCAGCTTGGCATTGGACCCCAAATATAGGGGAAGAGAGATTTTTATGCATTAAGAGAAAATAATTAACAGGATATAAACTAGGACACAAGATTAGGTAATCTGATTTCTAATTATAGTAAAGGTTAGGGTCTTTCTGAGTTGGAAGGGGAGAGCAAACTGGTACAAATCCCTGAAATCAGAAAAAGACATGTCCCATTCCCTGCCAAGTGTCTGTATTCAATCAAAGGAACAAGGAAACATTAACTGATTGACTAGTCATGGCCAGTTTTCAGATAAGACATATGGGTTGCTCAAGATGAACAATTGTAAGAAAAACTCCTTGAATCAGTCTTTGGATCCTGGGTTCCTGGATGGAATAAGGCAGGTCCTTAGTGAGGGGTCCCTAAGCAATAAGTAGAGGTGGTCTAACTTCTCAGGCATGAAGTACATTCAAACAATGCAATAAAGTTTTCTTACAATTCCCATAACTGAATAAAATTTTCTCACAAGAAATATGGACAGTCTCATGAAGAGGTGAACATGGCAACTTCAATTCAAGAAACATTTCTTGAGTGCCAACTAGGTGTCAGGTAGGTACTGTGTTAAACACTAGGGATACAAAAGCAAAAATGAAACAGTCCTTTCCCTGAAGAAGTTTACGTGCTATTCTAGTCCAAACTGGACATAACTGAATAGAAAGAGTTAGATTCAAAACTGAGTCACAAGAAAGAGGCAGTGTGGTTCAATCTCCACAATTCACGTAATCCATAACTTTTTTCCATTCACATCTTAATGTTATTATCACTATTATTATTAAAATCTGGCCTTGACCTTTGGTTGTATTTTTTTTTTTTTTAGTATTTTTAAATCTGCACACAGCCAGTCTGATACATAGTTTTAACAGTTCTTGGGTATGCTTTTAACTGTGTTTCTGAACAGTATAATGGAAGAAGAAAATTATTTTGACAAGTACCAGTGTTAAGATCACAGTTCTACATTTCTTCAGTAACCTCTCAAACTCAAATTTAAATGGGAAAGGCATATCTATATTATACATTAAATAAGTGCATGCTTTAATTTTTAAAAAAGTTTTCTGCTTATCCCTTCACTTTTCTTTCTTATTAGATATTGAGAATTTTGCAGAATGAACTTAAACTAGCTAGGAATTATAAATGTGTCTTATTTTGAATTACGGAATGGTGATAAATCCTTCCAACATACAACAATATTATCTTAGGAACTATTACATTCTTGTTGAAAAAAGTGGGTAAAAGAATAGTAAATTGATTCAAGTAAGTAAAAGTGAATAGTTATTCTTTTTTTTAAATTTTGTTTTTAAGGTGCCTGTAAACAAAACTGTATTGGGTATTAAGATATTCAGACAATGTAATACAACTGCAGTATCTGCTTTATATTTTCCTAAACAAAACTGTATTAGGTATTAAGATATTCAGACAATGTAATACAACTACAGTATCTGCTTTATATTTTCCCGGCTTTGGAAATAAAAAGAAATTTGGGTATACATGCTGTTACATGAGAGGAAAGAGCTCCATCTACTGAATTGCCACAATGTCTCTTCTAGTACTGTAATGCTCTTTAGCAAAAGACTGGTATGTGCTCTGCCACCCAAATAAATAATTAACCTTCTCTCTCTCTCTCTCTCTCTCTCTCTCTCTCTCTCTCTCTCTCTCTCTCTCTCTCTCTCTCTCTCTCTCTGCCTTCCTCTCCCCTTTCCTCTCCTGTGGTTCTTCACGTCTTTATTATTTATATAATTATATATACATACATATATGTATATATAAATCTCCACTCAAATTGTTTTGCTTCTTTGAATCAACCACTTTGATTCAAATCAATCGTAATTAGTACCAGTATGTAATGATTCTTTCATCATTTTAGGTTTCTCCAAGCAATATTCCAAATCCAGTCTCCACCTTAATTATTATATTGAATGATAATATCTTAACACCAAAGGCCGTTGTAACAACATCCTCATGATAAATTCACCCTCAGTTTCCCTCTCTCACAGTCAAGGGGCCTACTGCTCCCTAAGGGACTGCTGATTTCTGTATGGGAACTTTATTTTTTATTTAGCCATATAGGTATTCATTAAAAAATAAAGGCATGAAAATTCCTCCTGTTGCTTTGTTTGGATAAGGACTATTGACACAGGTCAAAATATTTTAATGCTTTGGCCAGTTTTTTTTCATCAAATTCATAAGCGGTTCTCAGCCAAGGATCTGGTATAGTATACGGAAAACTATGGATAGAACTGAATTGTGCAGAGAACTCAGAGATGTCAGTTTATCAGTCTGTCCATCCACAAACATTTATTAAGTGCTTACTATGTGTCAAGCACTGTGTTCTATTGTGGGGCACAGTGCAAAGGACTGGTGATGCAAATGCAAACAGAAAGGCAGTCCCTGCCCTCAAGGACTTTACATTCCAAAGGGGGAAAGGGGTAGAGACAAAGAAAGATTAAAAACACAGTCCCTGACTCCAGGAGCCCATTTTCTAATGTGAGAGACTACTATGTTCATAAAAGAAATGTATATATACATAAGTGTGTATACATGTTATAGAAAAATCTCTTCCAGTTTGAATCCCAAAATAATGTTCATTTAAAAACTCATATTAATTGCAAACCGTCTAAGACCTAGAAAAGCTGAAAGAGAATCCAGAGGCTATCGAGTCCTTTACCTCCCCTCCCCCCTCCCAGCCCCAATAAACTTGAGACCAGGCGTGGCCAAAAAGGTTTTTCCAAGGTCTGGCTGATAATAAACAGCAAAAGTGAGTTTTGAACCCCAGCTCGTTCCCTTGTAAGACTTTTTACAAAACGTTGTCCTTCCGTATTATTAAAAACACTATACAGAATAGATGGGGGCGGGGGGAGGAGGAGCGGAATGAGGGACCAAAGTTGCCTAGTCTTTTGTATTATTCATTTTAATTCTTCTCTGGAAGCAGGATGTCACTTTCTTATTGACGGATCTTTTTTTTAAAAACCTGTTTCAAGCTTTTCCATAGAGTGGGAAAAAAACAAAAACAAAATCAAAATCAAAGAGAAGCGGGAACTACAACGTAGAGTCTGGAGAGAGGAGAAATGTCTGGACCTTGGAACCGAAACTAAAGAGGAAGGGGTGGGACCTTTATTCAGATGTTGATTGGACAAAACTTATTACGTGAAAAGGTTAAAGAGACTAATGAATCTACAGCAAAACACCAGTCAAGTTCCCTGGTGGTCTAGTGGTTAGGATTCGGCGCTCTCACCGCCGCGGCCCGGGTTCGATTCCCGGTCAGGGAAGTTAATTTTGCTTCTTGAAGCTACCTGTCTTTACTTTGCCAAAACTCTTAGCTGTACTATTCCAACCCTTTTGTTAGGCGCTAGAACAAAAACAAAGCAAACCTTACCCTCGAGGCCGTTGCATTCTGCCTGTGTAGGTTAGTGGTAAAACTCACGTGCAGGAGTTTTTAACCTCTTTTGGTGTGCCTGGATCTCCTTTGATAATTTGGTGAAGTCTATGGACCCCTTCTCAGCGACGTGTTTTAAAATGTATAAATTATAATACATAGCATTACAAAAGAAATCAATTATGTTGAAATACTATTATCATAGTATTTAGAACGAAATCTGAATTTATGGACCTCAGCACGCTGCTCCTAAATGATCCAATCCATTAAGTGTTCAGTAAACACCCCGTGCTTGGCACTGCGCCAGTCTCTACGGGAGATAAAATGAATAAATGAAAAGCGCCTCCTCAAGACGCTTACTTTCTGCTGCTGGTGAGTATATATCTGATTATTCTAGAAGAGAAAGAGGGAGAGAGAGGAAGAGGTTCAGAAAAGGCTGTGCCTGTAGGAGGTGCATCCGAGTAGAATCTTGAAGGAAAGCAGAGTTACAAGAGGGAGAGCTAGAAGTACCCCAATAAACTGAGAATGACATATTTGGGTGCAACCACAGTTAGTTGAGCTCTGTTTAAATAATTCAAAAAGAAAATAATTTTTTTTTAAATTTTAGCTGTAAAAAAAAATCTTTGGTTCCTTGGCATCTGTATTCAGAGCTGAGGAATTAGAGCTGAAAGTGCTCTTAAAGACAATCTAGCACCCTAACCCTGCCACCCTTCATTTTACCAGTGAGGAAACTGAGAACCAGAGCAGATGGAGTGACTTGCTCAAATTCATACAAGTAGCAAAAGAAATTGAATCTACATTGTAGATTGTCTATGTATTGTACTTTTCTCTGTTAGAGACTACTCCAATGGTAGAGAAACTTAATTGAAGTACAGTTGTACCTCCACAACATCTGTTGGATGTGTGTGTGTGTTTTGCTTTTATTGTTGCCACTTGCAGTTGTCCATATTACCAGGTTCACTATAGAGCAATGAATTTTTGGTTATTCAGGTTAGGCCTGCCTCTCACTTTAGTCCTTGAAAATAACAACCTCTCTGTTCTTAAGTTCAAGAGAGAAGTAAAGAGGATGTGTGTAAGAGGGGCATTTTCACAAGCATAAATGGAGACTTTAGGGACTAGGAAAGAGTGGGAATGGGAAGTTGGACTTCTTGACCTGTGACTTCCAGACAAAACAATACTTTTGACTTGTCATCATGTCCAAACTTCCTTCTCCTTCTGCCCCTGCAGCTCCCTTCTTTCATTGGCTAGTTCTTCCCAGAGCCTTTATTCTGAGGAAGGGATCGGTTCTTCCATCTTTTATTCTCTGGACTTCAGCATCATGCTCTTATCTGAGTCCTCCCCTATTAGAATGTCAGCTCCTTGAGAAAGACAGGAATCTTCCTTCTTTTTGGTTTTATTTGTATCTGAAGTGCTTAACACACTGTCTCATACATCCTCAATGCTTGGACACTGGACTTTTAGTTAGAACTTCCACTAGAGAAGTGAGATGAACAGATGAGAGGATGCACACTAGTCACTAATGCATAATGTAATGGCACTTTAAAAAAGTTTGGTGAGATGGGAATTGAAACTACTAATTTATCTACTTATTCCACAAGTATTTAATGAACATTTACTATGTGCGGAACACTGTGTAAGGAATTACCAGAGAAAAAAAAGCCAGGGTGGAGGTGTCTGCCTCTGAGTTTAATGAGCTGACTAATGGAGAAGAGGAGATCCAGATGTGAAACAAGGAACTGTATGATGTGGAATATAACTAGGAGTCAACCAGAATGCTACTGTAAATGATATAGAGCTTCAGCCTAGAGGTAATTTGGAGTGTCTGTGATGATGAATAAAAGGCATACTAGAGATGTGCTGCAAAAGATGAGTTGCATTTGATTAGGCTGACAGAATGATGAGTTAAGTTTTAGACATGTAGATTTTGAAATATCAATGGCATATCCAAGTGCAATTTGCCAGCAAACAGTTAAAAATGAAGAACTGGGTCTAAGGAGAGAAATCGAGAAGAGAATTACATAGAGAAAGTAGAGTATGGATTTGGAAGATATTGGTATAATAATGGTAATTAAAGCCATGAGAGTAGCTTTACAATCTACTTGGGGAGATTGCCAAGGGAACAAAGGAGAGGGGCAAAAAGGAGGCTTTGACAGACTTTTAGGGAACACCTAGACAAAAGGAGCAGACGGAGGAAGATGAACCATTAGTAAAGGAGAATCTGGAGCTTTTAGACTGGTAGGAGACCCAGGAAAGAGCAGTGTCATGGAGGCTAGGGAAGAAGAATATATTATGAAGGAAGAGATGACCAGCAAGATCAAAGACTAAAAAAAGATCAAGTAGAATGAGGAATGGGAAAAGGCAATTGGATGTGTTAATTCACGGGTTGCTAATAACCTTGAAAATAATTATTTTACTGGAGTGGTGGGGATAGAAATCAGGTTGCAAGGAGGTAGTAGAGTGAGTAAGTGTTGAGTTAATGGAAGCAGACAGGTTAGGCTACTCCTAGAATTTTGAAGCAGTAAAGTAAATATGATACCACTGGAAGAGATGACAAGATCTAAGTATTTTCTTTTTTCTTTTGGCCCGGGGAGACACTAGAATATATTTACATGAAGAGGAAAAGAAATCAGTAGACAGAGGGCAATTAAAATTGAGAGGAAGGGATAGAAGAATGATTACTAGAACAAGGTCCCATAGGAGATGGGAAGGAATGTGATCAAAGTACAAGTAGAACGATTAACCTTGGCAAAGAAGTAGGCTATCTCATCCAGAAAGACTACATAGAAGGAGAGTGTGAGTTAAGACAGAGAGACTTTGAAGTGTGGAAAAGGGGAGTTAAGGGAGCTCATGATGGATGGAATAAATTTTCAAAGTAAAGTAAGAGGTGACATCATCTACTAAGGGGTAGATCATCACCTGGATGGGTACCTGAGGAGAGAAGAGAAGGATTAGGATAGTCACTATGGGAAATGTGATAATCAATCAAGGATGAATAAAACATAGCCATGCAGTGGTGAGAACCCAGTTATAATTAGGTAGTATAAATATGTAGAGAATTCATTCAGCATGATTTCCTAAGTTCTTCTAGCAGTGCTCAGCAGCTCAGTAATAACAATGAAGGGATGATCTAAGGCTGAGGATGAATAGGGCATAAACCAAGAAATGACTAGGGGTTAAGAGATTCAAGAATAGAGAAGTCTTGGGTTGCAGGAGAAGATGGCAGTCTCCACAGGAGTTAAAGTTCCACATAATTTTTGCTTGTTAGAAGAACTTGAAGAAGGCCAAAAAAGAGTAGGCGATGGTACAGTTAGCTGGGGACTTGAAGATGATGAAGATGTGACACTTGCAAAGTGGACAGGCATGATTATTGGGCCACCAAGGATAAACTATGAAAACAGAATATGCAGTCTGAATGTAGAGTGTGGATCTAAATACCCAGAAGGACCTCCAATAATTAGATTTGTAACAAACATTAATATAAATGGGATTAACAATTCCAATGGAATGGTGGATGCATGGTGCATACCAGTGTTAGCAAAATGGCAAAATTGTTACAGCATTAAAGTTGTACTTCAAGAGCTAAGGAGTCTAATGTGTCCAAATAAAACATGAAGCTTCCACAACCTCCAGAAGGTCAAACATACAGCAATTAATTTGAACAAATCTCAGACTTCTCTAAACCAACAACCTTCTACTCATGTTAATATCTTGATTAAATCTCACAATGCAAAACCCACACATTAAAAGAATTCTGGCTGGTATGCATGACCAGGACATTTGTAAGAATATATTTAATATATGTACACCCATTATGTTTTCAGGCAAAATGGGAAGAAAAATGCAGCACAATTTCTTTCCCCCTCTTATCAAGGCACTCTCATTTAAGCATAAACCTGGAGTACTCCAGATGCAATTCAGGTTTTACAAGATGAAAGCATGACAAGAAATGTCAGATTGCTGTGGAGTAATGTATGTTTCAGAAATCTAATTTCTTGAGAATGAAAATTATAAATGGCATACTTGATCCATCTTGCTTAGTGAAAGAGCTGCAATTTAAATTGTTTAAAGTAGCAGGTACAATAAATACTGTTGCTAATTTTGTTTAATTTTTGAAGAGCTGTGGATACCGACTACTAGTAGTAACAAAGAGTATGTTCAGGATTGTTTTGATACCTGTATTTATAAAAAGGGGGGAGGGATTGAGGGAGGGAGAAGGATTTCTGTTTAAAGTTGCTCCTGCATGTTACATGTAACAGACAGGGTAAATACTTGTTTACAGTCTCTGTTCTGATAAACCATGAATTTAAGTTTTAAGTCAAAACAACCATGGAAATAGGTGTATGGATATGTGATTCTGAGATTAAAGTTAATCTTAAAATGTAAATAAAATGTGCTAAGTATCCTCAAAAAAAATAGAGATTCAAGAGTAGACAACATGTCTTATGTACAATGATGACTCTAGAGGGAAGATGGTGAAGGAAGGAGAGAGAAGACAGAACAGGGAAGAGCCCAGGGAGGGATTGAAGAACCAAAGATCATGATGAAGATGGAGAATAGCTTGAGGAGGAGGCAATAAGAGAGAGAGAAAATAGGAGATTATGATCATAGAAGAGATAGGTCATAGGATTTAAGGCTTAGAACCAGAGGCAGCATTGTCAGAAGTATCTTCAACATAAGTTACAGAGGATAATAACATGGATTAGGGGTGGACAGCAAGATTTTAGGGGATATGTGGAAATAAAGCTCAATGGTGGAGGGAGAACAAGCATATATTTCTTAAGATACTATCCTATTCCATTTTTTCCTCATAATAACTGTGGGAGTTATCTTCAAAATGAAGTTAAGTGAATTGCCAGGGTCTCATAGTTAGTAAGTGTTTAAGGTCAGATTTGAACTTATGCTTTTCTGACTTCACGGCCAGCACTCCATCCACCTAATGCCTCTAGCAGTCAAATTGTAGGTAACCTTGAATGCAGTCTCAGTTCTTTTAACTGATGTGGGAAACAATGGGAACGATTGAAAATAATATGAAGCAACTGGAATCCATTGGAGTTTTTTGAACATGTGACATGATGAAAAAGGGTTATTTTTGAAGATGAGTTGGAAAAGATAAGAAACTGGAAAGAGAGATGACAGTAAGGAAGATGTTGTATGACTAGACAAGGTGTCTGTCTGAATTGGGGGAATTATATAAATGGAAAGAACATGATAAACACAAGAGATATTTTGAAGGAAGAGTTGACAGAACTTTGTGGGAGGAAAAGGATGTAGAGAATGAACAAGATGAAAGAGTTAGTGATGACTCCAAAGTTTCTACTCTGATCAGCTAGAAAAAAATGATGTTGTGATTGAAAGAAATAGGGAAGTAAGGAGGGGAAGATGATGGGTTTAGTTTTAGAGAGGTTGAGTTCAGTAAATACAGAACATCCAAGAGGATATCCTATAGGTTACTAGAGATATGGAGCTATGGCTCAGATGGTAAATGGTGCCTTCCTGGAGAAATCTGAGGACATTAAGGTAATAATTGAAAACATGAGACATATGGACAGGATGGATAATAAGCCCAGGGCTGATTCAGACTGGGCTAACAAATATCAAAAGGAGGTTTACTTAGCCATAGTCTTGGGGGACACCCATCTTTAAGGAATAGAAGAAGAGTAAGTAAAGGCAAGAAAAAGGGGGCAAACAAGTAGGAGGAAACCAGGAATATACAGTGTCATGGATTCCTAGGGAGATGCAAGTTTTAAGGAAGGCTCAAGCAATAATATCAAATAATGTATATGGTAGGTAAATAGTAAGCATATAATAAATGTTGAAATGAATTTTAGAAGGTCATTGGTAACCTTTGAAAATGTCGCTTCAATAGAGTGGGGGAAGGGTAAAGGATTAAAGAGTGTGAAGAATAATGATGAAAGTTGTAAGGAAATGGAAGTGGTGTACAGGATGGATTGGAATCAGAGCAGTCCTAACTCCTAGTTTCTATTATTGTTGTTCAGTCATTTTGACTCCGTTTGGGGTTTTCTTGGCAAAGATGCTAGAATGGTTTGCCATTTCCTTCTCCAGGTCATTTTACAAATGAGGAAACTGAAGTAAATAGAGTTAAGTGATTTTCACCCGATCACACAGCTGTTAGGTGCCTGAGACCAGATTTGAACTCAGGAAGATGAGTCTTCCAGATGTCAAGGTTTGACCCTCTATCCACTGTCCTGCCTACTTGCTCCAACTCCTACCTTTTGATTTTTGTCAAATCTCCCAACTGGTGGATATTCCCTTAGACTTTTCACTGACAATTTCATGACTCCCTCATCCTTACCAGATCTAATTCTTAATATATTAATATAACATTTTATGTCTGCAAATTCTTTATTAAAAATAAAGGAATCTGATGATTCTATATAAAAATTTGCTTGAGCATTAAGCTTTCTCTTCTCTGGGATGAATGTCTACAACTCCATTTTTTTTTTTAAAGTAGGCCTTATTTATCATCTGATATTTCCCTAAACAACTTTTAAATTACTTTGAAAGAGAGATCATGAAAAAGTGCGAAAAGAAATTTGAAGGAGAGATCATTTTTCAGCTCTAGGGAATCAGGAAAAGCTTTGTGGGCACCTGAACTGAGAGATAAAGGAAGAGAAGTCTTTCAGTTGGCAGAGATGTGGAGGAAAATCTGTTCCAGGTGATAGTTTGTGCATTCACACACATATAGAAACAGCAGAGATGAAATGAGGGAATAGCTAATTGCCATTTCATCTGGAAAAAGAGTACTCTGTGAGGGAGAATAATGTAGAATGAAACTGGAAAGCAAAGTTGGAGCCATATTATTGAGGGTTTTACATTCAAGTCTAAGGAGTTTGAATTTTATTCTGGATAGATTAGACTTTCAGGAAACATCTGAACAAAAGGAGTAGAAGGAAAAAAATAAACCACTAGTAAAGGAGAATAAGTAGGAGTTTTTAGATAGGTAGGAGAACCAGGAGAAAGCAGTGTCATGGAAGCTGGACAAGCAGAGCATATCAAGAAGACATGCGCAATAATATCAAAGGCTAAATAAAAATGATCAGGCAGGATAAAGAATGAGAAAAGGCAACTGGATATGTTAATTCACAGGTTACTTCACAAAACAATCAACTGATTATTCCTTTGGCAGCTATCTAAAAGATTTTTTTGAGGATAGAGACAAATCAGGAAGACCAGGTAGGAGATTATTGCAGTGGTCCAGATGAGAGATGGTAGAGACCTGAATTAGGGGAGATTTTCAAGAAAGGAAGTATCAGGGAGAGATTTTCTGTAGTTTGACGGAGAGAGATGAGAAGGAGGGAGAGTCAAAAATGACTTCAAGGTTTTAGCTCTTGATGACAGAGAAATAGGGAAATTGGGAGGTGGGAGATGTTTTGGGTGGAAAGACAATGAGTTCAGTTTGGGCCATGTTCACTTTTAAGTATGTGCAGGATGTGTAAGTACAGATATTTAACCAGCAGTTGGAATACAGGGCTAGAGTTCAGCTGAAGTAATAGTTAACAGTTGACATAATTATAATGCTTTAAGATTTGTAAAACACTTTACAGATGTTATCTAATTGGAACCTCTTAACACTCCCATGATATAGGTACTATTATTAGCACCACAAAGAGGTTGAGGCTGGGGTCACACTGCTAAAGTGTCTGGGGTAGGAGTTGAACCTTGTTCTTTCTTGTTCCATACTCTCTCTATTCTGCCATGCCATCTCAAAATAGGAGCTAAGCATGCAAATCTGGGGGTTATTTACACAAGGTTGATCATTGAGGTCATAATAATAATAAAAAAGTATAAGACTGTGCTCTCTTTATATTTGGGGAAGGTTTATATATATGTCTATATATGTGTATATGTATACATATACATGTATATGAACACGTGGTTATATATACATATACACACATACATATATGTATATGTATATAGCATTGGTATATACATATACGTGTGTGTATATATACGTATAAGTGTGTGTGTGTGTGTGTGTGTGTGTGTGTATTCACATGGCTATCTGTGACCAACCTGTGGAAGAGCATTCCGAGCTCATATTGGTCTGATAAACCACAGTCAGACATACTGAAATTGAACTTTATTATGGTGACGTCATTTTGGTCCTCTTCAAAAATGGACAGCTACCATACCAACTATATTTATCTGTCTGTCCATCTGTCCGTCCATCCATCCATCTATCTATCCATCTATCTATCTAGACATTGAAATGAAAAAGGAAAGGTTTTTTAGATGCAAAGGAAAAATTCCATACCTGTAGCACCAATGCAATATTCACAGTGCCTATGGTGGCCATGAATATCTCTGTGCGATTCTGAATCAGGAAATACCATAGACTCTCCACATGGAAGGTAGAACCAAAACATTTATTCAGACACCAGAAAGCCAAATCCATCATAGTAACAAAAATTGATACACAATAACAATGCAGAGGACAACACCATCCCCAAGCCTTCTCCTTAGGTTTCCCACAAAACAGCTCCATTAAACAAATCACAAACAAGCTCTTTCACTCACACTAGCCAGAAGCCTGCATCCTTCCTAGCTCTGACTGCTCTCAAGACTAACTTCCTCTCAGCTCTGCCTCTTTCTGTTCCACCCATTCAGCAAAGTCCTCCCACCACAGGCTCCATGTGACTTAATGGGAGTATTAATGAATGGAAAAGATTTTCCCATTTTGATTACCATTACAATACCTAAGAAAGTATCTGAGGCTTGAATAGCAGCTCAATTACATGTGAAAAGGCCAACAAAAATAATAAACTTAACCCAGAGCACACAGACCTCTTCTGTGTCTTCCTCCTCAGCTAGTTATCTACATTAGACCTAACAAGAGTCTGGAAAATGTAACTTGGCTGATCAGGAAGACAACAATGACAGGCATTTATTAAATACTTGCTATATACTCAGAACTTTGGTAGCTTTGGTAGTGTATAGAGTGCTGGGCCTAGAGTTAAGAAGATCTGAGTTCAAATTTGGCCTTAGACACTTACTGTGTGACCCTGGATAAATCATTTAACTTCTGTTTATTTTATGGGAGAAGGAAATGGCAAACATTCCAACATCTTTGCCAAGAAAACCACATGGCCAGTATGTCCTAGAGGGTCATGAAAAGTCAGAATCTACTAAATAACAACATATTCCAGGAAGACTATAAGAACAATATATGTCAGGGATTGTGCTGAGTCCTGGAGATAAAATGAAAGGCAAAAATAGTTCCTACCTTCAAGGAGCTCACATTCTAAAGGGGGAGACTACATGCAAACAACTGTGTACATATTAGATATATTAAGACACTGTACCTCATTAAGGGAAGGCACCCCTGAATCAGGATAAGAGAAGCTAGACCTTTCCTATCTCCTGTATAGAAGTAACAAAACTCAAGCTTATAGGTGGGTGGGTGGGGCTATTTAAAGGGAAAGAGTTTTTATTAATAACGGTCTAAGGATCATTGTTCTTCAAAAGAACACTTTGGTTTCACTTCAGTGAAACCAAAACTGGATCATAGACTATCCCATGGAGTAGAGACACCATACCCTGTAAAGTGCCCAGTGGTTAGGAAGCGGAGCAACCTGCTTAGCCCAATCTGGAAGTAGTTGCCTCCCAGAAGCAGAGGGACCTTCTTGACTCAGACCACTGAGCAGGTCCTCATCACCTCTCACTGAACTACTGTAATAACATTCTTGGCAGCAGCTAAGCCCAGTGAGAAGCCAGTTCTGAATCAGATCGAGCTGTTGCACCTGACCTAGCAGTATATTGACCCTAGGGACTGCCATGTGCCAAAAGGTTGCCAAAGGTAAAAAAGATGAGGGTTGAATAAAAATCCATCACATTTGGCAATTAAGGGGCCACTGATGATTTTAATGGGAACAATGTTAGTAGAGTGGTGGGGGATGGAAGCCAAATTGAGGAATAGGGAGAAGCAGAGACAACATTCTTAGATGTTTAGTGAATTGGGGAGGGAGATGTAAGTCAATATACTCAAGAACAGAGCAAAGGTAATGGAAAGGGTTGTTTTGAATCACTCGTTCATTCAATGATCCGTGTATTTGTTTATTGTTTTGTTTTTAAGATGGGGGAGATTTGAGCTGTTTGTAGGCAAAGGGAAAAGAAACTATACTGAGAAAGTGATTACATGTGAGATTGGGAAATGATCAGTAGATTATGTTCACAGAATATGGGAAGGGATGGAGACAAGGGTACAAATGAAAACCAGAATGTTCAACACTAGATTCAAACTACTTCAAAACTAGATCTTTGAGAAGTGTGATCTCATGGACAGTGTCCTAAACTTGGAGACACAAAAAATGTGGGTTTGAATCCCAATAATTCCTAGATGTGTGAATTTATCATGTCATTAAATCAGCCTTAATCTTATTAAATGGTAATAATACCTATAGTGTCTACCTCATAGAACTGCTATCAGGATGACATGAAAGAGTGTGTAAAACACTTTACCATACTTAAAGCATAAATAGAAATGAAAGTTAGTATTTTTCTAGATATGGTAGGTAGAACAATCTGGGAAAATACAGGACCATAGACTACTTAAAGAAGATCTTGAAGCTGTCTTTTTGTATGTAAACCTGACTAGACACAGAGCTATGTCTAGAAATTTTTATATCTGGGACGAGAAAATAAAGGTACTCTCAACCTTGGGGCATGGAAAGGGGAATAAGAGAAATTATGGAAAGAGGTTTTAGTGGGAATAAGAGGAGCTCACCCTATGAATCATCTGGTAGTTTCCAATTCAAACCAAAAAGCTGAGTCATAATTAGGGAACCATTACTTGAAAGGAACATGAAATTTACTGTAGAGAGGGGTTCCCTTCAGGTAGAGGTGGGAGAACTGAGATAGCACTGAATATAGACCTTACTGTGTTGACATTTCTGACTTCCTAACTTTCCCTTTCCTTTGAAGTTTTGGTCCCTCAATTTTCTAAAAGATGTGGGTGAGAGGTTAGCTGGAGAATCAACTAAAAAAAAAAATCAAAATAGACACTCCACAATAAAGGACAGTCAAATCAAGATAAATGCCCACAAACTTCACAGGGGAAAATCTCCTTAAGATTTTAGATATATCAGTTTATAACTAACCTTTCCAAAGGAGTTTGGCCATAATTAAATGGTAACTGTGGAGGTAGGGAATGGTTTCCCTGTGAGGAGAGGGTCAGGGTACTTCAGGAATCCTAGAAATGCTTCCACAGTCATAGCTTTCACCAGATTTGCAAATGGGTCCATGACACAAAAAAGGTTAAAAAATCCCTGATTTAGGAGGAAAGATAATGAGCTTTGTTTTGTACATGTTGAGTTTGAAGTTCCTATAGTTCACTCAAGCAAGAACACCCAACAGGTAAGTAGGTAATGTGCCTCTTGAACTCAGGAGATATAGGAGGACTATGTATAGAACTGTGAGTCATCTGCAAAGAGATGTTAATAATGCATGGGGAAGATAAGATTACCAAGAGAGAGGGTGTAGAGAGAGAAGAGAGCCCAGAACAGAGTATTAGAATTGAGTTTGCTGGAGTCAACTCAAACTTGTGATTGTTAAAGTTTCAGTGTAAGCATTTACACCTTGGAAATTGACAAATGTTTTGTTTTGTTGATTGGATAGACTTAAGTGATTGAGATAATGCTAATAATAATGGTGTACCCATTCTCCAACCCTGCCCCCCCATTGGTTGTTAAATATTTACTTCCACATCGCTAATTAGGATACACTAATATCTAGGGATGGGTTATGGATAATTATCTTGGAAACAATACTGAGAAAGAGTGACTAGCCAGATAGGGGGAGATCTCACCAAGAGAAAGCATTCTCATGAAAAAATGAGGGGAGAATATCCAGGAGGAGAACATAGTCAAAGAGGTTAAAAACTGCAGTGCTCAGAAAAAAATGAGCAATGAGACGAGGCCTTGGAGTCCACCGTGAAGAAAGTGATCATTGGTGACCTTGGGGAGAGAATTATTGATACAGTGATGAGGTCACAAGTCAAATAGCTTGAGGAGTCAGTGGAAGCAGAAAATGTGGAGTTAAAAAAAATAGAAAGGCTTTCTTTAGGAGACAGTGAAAGGGAAGATATTATAGATAGATAAATATCTATACATATATAGATATGTATGTAAATATATGTGTATATATGAATAAATATATCAAGCCTAAATATGCATATGTATATATACACAGGGGTGCATGTGCATAGGTGTATATATAATGTATGTGTATCTACACATATATTTATAAACATATATACATATTTTATACATGTACATATTTATACATATATACTTATATGTGCACATATAACATATACATATATAAATACACACACACTTTTTAAAAAATTAACAAGCCAAATTAAACATGACTGGTCCAGGCCTCCTCTCTCCCTACCTTGCATGGAAGCTGGCAGCTCTGGGCTTGTGCTGATGTTGAATGAGGCCTGGATCCATGAAGTGACTGACAAAAAGCAGGAAATCTCTAGTCATTTATTCATTCCACATCCATTCCACAAGGATTATCTATTGTTTTATTAATATTTTATGTCCCAAGCACAGAAAACAATATAACCCTTGGCCTCATAGAACTTATTGGGGGAGAAATATATATGCACATAGGATCATAAATTTTGAACTAAAAGGGACCCTAGAGACCAGATAGTCTAACTTACTTATTTTACAAATGAGGAAACTTAGAAAAAAGGATTTGTTCTGTGAAGTTTGGATTTAGTCAAAGGGCTGCACTTGAGGACCTAGAGGACTACATGTGGCCTTGAGGTTGCAGGTTCCCCACCCCTGGTCTAAAGTCATTTAAGTGGTAGAGGGCAGAGCCACTTTCAAAATCGTATCCTTTATCTCCAAATCCAGTATACTTTCCAATGTGCAATCTCTATACGCTCAGAAAGGTAGGCTGGAGTCAGATTGTGAAGAGCCTTAAGTACCAAAGAGAGGAGTTTATATTTTTATTTCAGACTTGTGAAGACAGAGGGAATAGGAAGTTACTCACTGAGCAGATTCATACCAGACTAATCCCACTCTCCCTGTGTGCTGTGAGGTAGCAGAAGTGACTACATGGTAGTTAAGACACATACGGCTCTCACCTCTTCTCTGCAGGTCAGCCAGGATACCAGTTTTTACTTCTTGTGCACAGAGTGCAGAGAAAGAGGGTTAGGACTATGGAGAAGCAGGAGGTTTATGGCAGCCAAAGGGAGAGCCAATAGCTGTTTCTCTCAAGGCCAATAGGATGTTCCCTCATGCCCCATCACTGTGGAAGAAGTGCAGTTGTTCCAGGGGTCCTTGGGTCCTCCCCACAACCTCTATAATACAGACCTCTCCTTTACCCATACCAAGGTGTCAAGTTGTAAAAGCAAGCAACCTGGCATATTCAGGATGACCTGCCCTACAGGTCCTTAGATCTGCTTTTCTAAAAGGAAAGATAACTTTTGAGAGGTCAACAATCACTTTAATCAAGTATATATGTCCTTCACTTAGTTCAGGGGAAAAAGTCAGCACCCTGAACTTCAGAGAAAATATAAAGAAATAATAATCAACAGATAGAGTTTCCTACTATTGGTATGTAAGCAATACATACATCACAGATCAACAGACAGATCCAATTGTCTGACCATAAGTACATAGTTACCCAGAGAGAGAAGCATCAACATTGGAGTTTTCAAAGCCCTGGAGCTCCTTAGCAATTTCCCAGAGTCTCATCTGGCCAAACAAACATTTACAGTGAGTAAGCCCCAAAACAAAACCTCACCTCAGAGAATATATATACTTTTCAGAGCCAAAGGGGCAGTGCCTCCTTAACAAAAGGTATGAGCCTTCCTATAAATCTCCCCTAATCAAACTCCCCTTAATGGGTAGGCCCATTAATGGATGGGGAAGATCTTTAGTCTCATTAGCATTATACAAGTGAAGCTATATGACAGACAGCAGATTCCTTTCTAGAGTCTGCTGCTTAGAGGCAATTCCCATGCTTTCTCATTCTTACCCCAGTCCTAATACATCTAGCTGTTATCTTAAAAGACTTGGGATGTGCCCTTCTCAAGGGGATGAAACCACAGTGGAAGATGAAGAGGAGATGAATGAGTAAAGAAAAGAATGACAAAGTATTAAACGGTTACTATATGCCAAGGACTGTGCTAAGCCCTGGGGATATTAATTAGAATACTCAGCCAATTCCTTCTTCCATGGAACTCATATTTTAACAGGAAAAGACAATGCATATTAGGAGGGTTCCATGTTAGAGCAGACTCCATCTGAGGTGACTCGTTGACAAGAATAGAAAGAAGGGTTGTTCTTCTTGCCTTTCTTTCCTTTCCTCCATTCCCTTGGCTCCAAACTCCATGGAGGATAAATGGCCCAGAGAGAAGGGTGACATGACTGCTCAAACTTCCTCGGTGACTGAGAATGGGAATGAGAGCTTACTGAGCTGAGAGTCACAAACTACCACTCTCCTCAGAGGAAACTGCTTTTTTGTCCTCATTCATTTATTTATTGATTTAAATGAGGGTTTGTACAAAATGATATCAGATTCTTGATCCACTTCCACCACTTCTAAAGACCTGAGTTCTAGGGCTTCTTAAATTTTTTCCACTTGCGACCCCTTCAGCGTTTCTTAAACTGTAGGTCATGACCCCATGTAGGGTTGCAACTCTGGTTTAAGACGCACTGTAAAATCTAGTCTTATCTTCAACAGTAACCTGGCCAAGGCATCTTATTTCCCTCAAACCAGGGCCTTACCTTTCCCTTCCTCCACTGTCTCAAGGAGTCTCTAAAATGTCTTTCATCTTTAATGTTCTGTATATGTGTAAGATCTCAGTAGTTGAAGATGGGTGGAATAGGAAATAGCTTAGGCAAAGACATGGAATTGAGAGTACAAGAGAAATGAATGACAGGAAGAAACATTTAAGTGTTTACTATGAGCCAAGCACTATACTACACATTTAAGGTAAAAATAGAAAAAAAAGAATACTATGAAAAAAAAATACTCTTTCAAAGAGTTTATAGTCATATTGGGAGAGATAATGCACATAAGAAAATTCAATTGCAAAGGTAGTGGAAAGACCTGGAAATAATAAGGACTTGGCTATAAGGGAAATGGCAAGGCCCAGGGGTCATTAGATTACATAATTAGGCTAAATGATTGTGCTGGGGAACTATAAGGTAGGGCAGATAGTAAGGCCTATCTCATCGGAAGAAATACAGCTGCTGACTGACTCCTATCACCCATCCAACCCATCTTAGAAGTCAAATAATTCACAAAAGGGAGAATGATGGTAGAAAGGGAAAGTGTTGGCAGATCTTACAACTTTGAGCCTTTCCTTTTTATCCTTTTATCCTACATACTGCTGCCAAATTAATATGCTTAAGACCTAGGTCCTACGTGCCAGTCTCCTACTGAAAAGTCTTTAGTGACTCTCTTTTTACCTCTAGAAAAAAATATAAATTCCTCAGTCCTGCATTAATGTCCCTCTCCAATATTATTCCCATCTACCTTTCTAGACTTATTTCATGTTATGGCCACTGAACACACCCTGCATTCTAATCAGACTTGCCTATTAGTCATTTTCAGGAACTCAAAATTCCATCTCTTGTCTTTATGCCTTTGCCCCTCTTTCTATCTGCCTCTAAGCATTCCAAACTTCCTTAGGTTTTAGCTCATGTGCTGCTTTCTAATTGAAGCCTTTTCTGACATCCCCAGTGCTAGGGTTCTTTCTATTTTCAGATGTCTTTGTATTTTGTCATCTGTGCATATGTTGTGTCCTCTCAGTAGATTATAGGTTCTCTGAAGTCAAAGACTGCTTCATCTTTTTGTGTCTAGCAAAGCATCTAGCATGCAGTAGGCACTTAAATACTGAATTGAATCTAAAATTCTTTCTGACATATAAAATCTGTGAAACTGTTTTCCATGACCAGCCTTCACTTTTGTTATCTGTCTCCTCTGTACAATGCTTATTGACTATAGAACTATACAATCTAGCATTTAATTATATTCTGTTACTTTGTATCACTTTATCCTCCTCTTTTCCCTTGCCTTCCTCCCCTAGTTAGGTTGTCAGTGTCACTAACACTGACACTAAAATGGGCACTCTATCTTATACCTGGCATGGGAGCTGAATACATAGTGACTTTCAATACTATAACCGATCTTGATAATTAATGAGATCTTAAAACAAGGTCTTGTATAAAATAAACATCGATGTTCTTTATGTTCCCAGTAACATTTCAGTTATCTCTTCCCTGCTCTGTACCTGGAAAAGAATAGTTATACTATAATAATAGGGGCACTGGTGCAAGAAAGCTGAAGAAATCTGGTTGAAAAAGTTAAAGTGTACCACAAGGTGGCATCCCAGTTTCATGTGCTTAACTTTTGTTCTTTCCTACAGGACAAAATGCTAATTGCAATTCTAATGAAAAAGCTTCTAAGGATAATGTCTGAGGTTTGATGCATCCATAGGGAATAACAGAGATTCTTTGTAGTTTCCTGCACTCTACTTATTGAAATTATAGATATATTATAAAGCAAGAATTCAGTTGATTGATTCATGTATTTATTCAATGATTACTAGTTTATGTACAAGACCCAATTCTCAATACAATTAAATAAATTTATTATCTCAGGAAATCCATTAATATGGCTTGGAAAACAATTAAAATTAACATTACACCAGTGTTTTATTCTCATATAATAGTATGAATAGCTAACATTTGTATAGTACTTTAAGGTTTGCAAAGTGCTTTACTTATTTAATTTGATCCTCAACAACACTGTAAGATTGGTGCTAGATTATTAAAATTCATTTTATAGATGAGGAAACTGAGACTTAGAGAGGTTAAATGTTTTGCCTCGGGTCACACAACTAAGAAGTGTCTGAGGCATGATTTGAACTCAGATCTTCTAGACTCCAAGTCTAATATTCTAAATCTGCAATGTTAAGGCTTTACTCTTCTAAAGAAATAATTTATTAAGCATCTCCTGGCTTCCAGTCATTGTGAAAAGATAGCATGTTCCAATCACTAGGTGATGTGAAAATTATAGCCAAACATGCTTGGTCTGCTTTTTGAAAATTAGAAGTAACACTGGGAAATCATCATATGCCAATCTAATTTCTGTTGAATGAATTTAAAAATTTGTATTTTCAAAACTAAGACAGCAAAATTCCACGCATTCATTTTGGAATTCCTCTCAGTTTATTGGCACCAAACTAGACTCAAACTAGTTCTTGAACTTTCCTGAGTTGGAAGAAATCTGTGGACCTACCTAGCTTACTCATGGTGCCATAGCAATCTCTGCCATCTAAGATGGTAAAAGAAATATGAGAAATGACTTCATGATTAACATATTTATGAAAAGCAAGCTTTGCATACTACTGAGCTGAAAAAAAGAATGGGATGTATGCAATCAGATCAGTGATGGTTGGAATCAATACTTAAGTACAATTAATTGCACGACAATGTCTTTAGCATCTCTTCCATCCTATCCATCACCATTACCACCCTTACCATTACCATTATTCAGGCCCTCATTACTCTCAGTTGGACTCTTGCAATAGATTTTTAATGAGTTTCCATACCTTGAGTCTTTACCCCTTGGAATTCGTTCTATTTACTACTTGTAGATTAATCATTCTAAATCACAGCTCTGGATCCAGAGGTTCAAATCCCACTTCTGGACAAGTCAAAAACTCTGAGGGCCTCAGTTTCCTCATTGCAAAATGAAGAGGTTGGATTAGATGACTTCTGAGGTCCCTGTCAACTCTAGCTCTATGATCCCATGTCAGTCTCTTACTCAAAAACTTTTAAATGCCTTACAGAATAAAGTCTAGAAACTTAAGTGTGACATCCAAAGCCCTCCATTATCTGGACCCAATCTATTTTTTCCAGATTCATTGACCATGACTTTTCTTCATGCATGCTAAGCTCAAATTAGGCTACCTGAAGCTTCCCAAATGCAACCTGTACTTTTCCGTCATCATGTATTTATTTAGGTTCTTCTTGAACCTCCATCTTCCTCCATCTTTGCCTATCAAAATATTACCCAATCACCAAGGCTTGGTTCATATGTCACATCCTCTGGGAATCCTTCCTTTTCTGCTCTCCAGTCTCTAGCCAGAACTGATTTTTCCTTTGACTATGCCCCTATAACTGTACTTCTGTCTTGTATTATAGGTACTTAGGTGACATTGTGCCTTAGCTTCTCTATCAGACGATAAGCAACTTGATGGCAAAGGGCATGTCTTGTTCCAAGTGTCCAGCCCAATGTTTTACACACAACAAGGGCTTGATCAATAACTGTCATAATGTTCACTTGGATTGAAGGGGTGAGTGGAGGTGGAATGTGAAAGTTACTCAAGGGATCAGAGTAAAGTCTAAGGAAAACAATGTTGAATAATGGAAGTTTGTTTTACATGTCTTGGTAATTTGAAATCTAATTTTCTGGAATTTAATTATTAAATATGCATTTCAAAATTGTTCCCAAATGTCCTATATGTAGAAAGAATAAATTAGCCAAAGGTAGAAACAAAAAAAACCCCCAAAAGAGCTTGATTATTTAGTTTAGCTATTGAGTTATTCATTAGCTTTGGGGATGGAAGTAAAGCCCAACACTTAGTCTACTAATACCTTTCACAGTGAATATAAATAACTCATATATATACAGAAATAGACAGCAAGGAATCTGAAGCCTACCAAAAAAGTAAGAATTTCAGAAAATCAGGTGTATTTATGAAGAAAAAAGAACAGAGGAAACAATTTGTAAAATTTTCTCACAGGGTTGTACCCTGAAATAAGCAATGAGTGTGAACTTTTTTTCTCCTTTTGTCTGGAGCGGCTGGTACACAGGGCCAGCAATCAGAATGCTAAATCAAAGTGTGTGGAGAAGCAGGAAAAACGTATTTTTCTTGAATTATTGCTCTTCTGTTGTTCTGTCTGGGGCTACTGCTTTGGACATCCTTGGAGTTTTGCTGGTCAAATGAAAGGAGCTGCTCTTGTACGAGAACTGGTCAATGTGAGCCAGATAATTTATGGATTTATGACTGAGGCCAGTTCCCATGATATTAGTAGGTAGGAAGAGCTGATTGTTACAATCCTCATTAGTCTGGTAAAGCACAAACTGCCTTAACACTGCTTAATGAATCAGGAGAAACTGATCAGTAGAAAGAAACCTTTTTTTTGAGATTACCTGGTTTTGAATGAAAGTGAATGGCATGTAAAGGCCCCTTTCTTGTCAATGGATGTTTGTAAACAATAGTTGATCAATCCCTGGCAATTTATTAAGTATACATATCAGGTTGTATTTGAATAAAAATAACAAGCTGCATGTGTGTATGCATATGTATGGATATATAATATGTGTGCATATATTTAAATTATGAATGGTGGTAGGAATGAACATATAGTATAGACATTTATACATATAATATCTTCCCCCCCCCACCTCAAAGGACTGTTGTGAGAATCAAAGGAGTCATATAATTTTAAATATTTTATAAACTTGGAAGACATTATAAAGATGAGATAGTATTTAATGTCATATTATAGAAGTATAATTATTCCTTTTCAAACTTTTTACTTGTCTGAGACCTTTATGGATTTTTAAAATCAAGAGAATGTGTAAACTCAATAAGAATGTAAGCTCCTTGAGGTCCAGGGACCTTTGAGAGTGTATGTAGAGGACCAGTGTTTGAGGGAGGGTGACCTGGGTTCAAGTCCTGTCTCTGACACAGACTAGTAGTGTGACCATGGGTAGGTCATTTAACCTAGCACACAGTAGGCACTTAGATACTTGTTGCCTTTACTTTCAGTGTCAAGCATAAATTTATATTGGGGTAAGGAATTCTCATACAGTCTTATATGAAATCATTGTCCTGTACCCCTCTATACCTTTTTCTCCCAAATTCCTATTACCTTGTATAGACTTTAGCTTGAAAAGACCAAGGTCCCCCAATTCTGTCCTGAGTCATCTTCAGTTGTCCTAATCTATATCTTGCCACTGGACCCAGGTGGCTCTGGAGGAGAAAGTGAGGCTGGTGACTTCGCACAGCTCTGCCTCACTTAAATCTAATTCACTTGCATGCCACGGCATCACCTTCCTGATGTCACGGTCCTCTTTGAGAATAAAAGACAAACAGCAAATAACTTTGTATGTAGCAAGTGTTTGATAAATAAATGTTTGTTTAATTGAACTGAAAATGCAACCCAGGTGTCTTGCTTTCACATCTCAGGATAACATGGGGTCATTTTGAATGGACGTCAAAATTTAGGAATGCAATATCAATAGGCTCTTTTATACTATTATGTTTCTGGTTTTTCTAGCTCATTGAGTCAACCAAAGGAAGTTGCACCACGAGAAGGGCCGGTCTTCCGTTCTACTCTCATTCCTACTAGATACATTTAAGTAGAAGTTAGGAGGACTGTTAGAAAGATACTACTAGCAGCCGGGAGAACTCTTTATTTTATTTATTTCTCTGGGCCCTCACTAATATATTCCTGCTAGGTGGCACCATAGATAAAATGAAGAATGTGGAATCAGAAAGACCTGGGTTTGAATTCTGCCTCAAACACCTACACAGCTTTGTGACCCTGAGGTCACAAAGTCACTTAATCTCACTGTGACCCTGCTTCCTCAACTGTAAAATGGGGACAATAATAACAACTACTTCCCAGAGCTGTTGTGAGGGTCAAATGAGATAATATATGTAAAGTGCTTCACAAACCTTAAAGTACTGTGTAAATGCTAGCTTTTTTTGGTTATTATTTTTATTCATTGGAAATGGGAAGCAGGCAGCTTTATATCTGTTATGGAGTCCATTTTTCTGACGTTTCCCATTCATTAAGCACCTAGGTCCAAACTTTCAAATTTTAGGAACCACTTTCACAATTTATGTTAGCATGGGATTATAGAAGAACAATTATATTCCGTAAGAACAAGTTTATAGATCTTATATATTCAGAGTCCAAAAAGCTATAGAAATTAAGGTTCTGCAACCTATTGAGACATACAAGTGAACTTAACACCAAGGGAGTTAAATGTATGTATATATTTAAATATATATAAATATCTGTCTAGATTTATTTCATATATGCAGACAGCTGGGGCACAATGCATAGAGTGCTGGATTTGGAGTTAGGAGAACTTGAGTTTGAATCCTGAACAAGTCACTTAACCTCAGTTTGCTTCGATTTCCTCATCTACTAAATGGGGATAATAGTCCCTATCCACCAGAGTTGTTTTGAGGATCAAATGAGACAACATAAATAAAGCACTTTATAAAACCTAAAAGTACTGTTTAAATGCTAGCTCTTATTATATGCATATGTCATATATTTCAATCTATTCTTAAAAGGTGAAAGAAATTCCATGAGTGCTGATTGAAATATGCATCAGAAATATGCATCTTGATCTTTTTCCTTTGAGTAGCTTTATTATTAATAGATTATTTTCCCTTTATTTTCTTCAATAAAATAAAGGCTACACCCATACTTGTAGGATAGGTAGAGAAGACAACCCCATATAATTCCAAGAACACAAGTTGTATTGGGATGTTGATAATACTTTGTTTAGAAATTGCTTTCCTCATCTTTCTCCTGCTTATGACTCCAGAGCCACTAATGATATATCCAAAGTATTATTACTTTGATAAAACTCATGGCCAAGTGAAAACATAACCTTAGTGGACAATTCTCCTATTGACTTTGAAACAAGTTGAATCGTAAAAAGCCATAAGGGTGCCCACCAAGGAAGGCTTCAGGACTTCTATAGTCTAATGGATACGATTAAGAAAGGGTCATCTAATTCCCTTCCATCAACAACAACAATAAAAAGGTGATAAATTTGCATAAATTACCATAATAATCTGCTAGTAGATTTACTTTAATGGGTATTTTGATACCAATGTCTTTACAAATGAACTAGTTAACAACTTTGAGTTGGTTTACTATCAGTGTTACCGGGAGAACAATCCTGATATTGGCAGCTGAGCAGTGATCCAGATCTAAGCTTTGGTCATACGAGGCTGTGTCACTAGGTAATCCATATTTAACAGTAATATTTGGCATGTGAACAGTATTCAGCACAATCATTGTTTCATTATTAAGAGCAATATAAATAGTTTATATGTCCAAACTTCTAACTGCTGCTTCAAATAGCTAAGAATGATCTGGGGTAGTATGATGTAACTACAAGGACAGCAAAGGCATTTCCAGGCTGAGGTCCCCCATACTTCATGAAATCATTTGTGTCCATTTAATACAACTTGTGGTTGAGCTACCATGCCATGGGTGGAGGTCAACAGTATATCTGAGATCTAATTCAGACATATCAAAGGAGATATGAAAGTAAGACTTTGGATCCTATAGATTGGTAATTAGATAAAGTAAGTCCTGACAAAAGAACTTGCTTTGTTTCCACATGGGTTATGTGAAATATGTAGGGTGTTCAATAAGGAGGTAAGTACTTATCAAATCAAGGGATTTTATAAGTAGTCTCAAAATAACTCGGAATGTCTGATTGTCTAATGACTAGATAAGTGTTGCATAAGTACTGAGATTTATGGCAAATAAGAGGCATGAACAATTGTGTTTACCAGGTGCTTTCAGTCTCTATTTCCCAAATAAGTAGGGATAAGTGGAATACAGAATGTCTCTCCAGGATGGCATGAGGTTCTCAGTCAATGCTGTAGAAAACACGAGACTTAATCAGAAGTGATTAAGAGACTACATAGTCAAATGCCAAGGCAGCTTTGATAAATGGGTCCCATACCGGCTGAGTTTAACCTTCTGACTTGCCAATTGGTTAGTTTTTTAAGAGCCATAGTACTCCAGGATATGCAGGACTTTGTGTGGGGAAAAAAACCCCAAAACAAACCAGCCTTTAAATGTTATTAGTTGGAAACATTCTTTGAACAAAGCAAAAAAAAGGAAAATCATCCAGCACTGACTCTCAGACTAGTGTAGATATCCAATTCATGTATAAGTCAGGATATCACCTCATGATGTAAATGGTGCTTTTGAAACAAAGGATCCACCAAGGACTCTGTGGATTGATTTGGGGGAGGACAGCCTATTCATTTTTTTAAAAAAACATTTTGATAAGTGTAATCCAATATAATTGGTTTCCTTTGCAATCCTATGTACTTTATTTTATGCATTTAAAATACTACTCTGAGAAGGGTCTATAGGCTTCCCCAGACTACCAGGGAGATCCACTCTAGTTTAGTGTTAAAGATAGTACAAGTAGGCACCCATAAGAAATGAAAGTACATAGGAAACAGAGTAATCATCTGATGATCCTGAGTAGGTTTATATATAGTCTGTTATAAAGTTAATTCATGTGCCAATCATTTAGAAGAAACCAGGTAGTGCATTTCTTGAGATGCCCCTGGATAACAGGCAATTATCAGGGTCCCTCCTTATTTACTAGACCTGGTATGCCCAACTGTCCCTTTCTCAAATCACCTTCACTGAAAAGGGTTATTGAATTTCATATCCACTAAACCTGTATGGGAGAGGTTCTTAACTTTTTTTTGTATCCTGCACCCCTTTGGCAGTCTGGTGAAGCCTATGAATCCTTCTCAGAATAATATTTATAAATGCATAAAATAAAATGCAAAAGATTAAAAAGTAAATCAATTATATTTGAATATATTTATCAAAATAATCAGAAAAAAACAAGTTCATGGACACCAGGTTAAGAACCTCTTACTTAGATGATACCACTCCCACACAATCAATGTTGCATGTCATGACTATTGCTTTTGATGATAGAGGAAGCTAGGTGGCACAGTGGATAGAATGGTGGCCCCAGAATCAGAAAGACTGGAGTTCAAATCAGGACTCAGACACTTGCTAGCTATGTGACCCTGGGCAAATCACTTAACTTTCATGTGCCTCAGTTTGCTTATCTATAAAATGGGGATAATAATAGCACCTACCTTCCAGGATTGTTGTGAGGATCAAATTAGATATTTGTATAGCATTTGTTATAGTGCCTGACATACAGTAGCTGCTTAATAAATACATGTTTTAGTCCCTCCCTTCCCACATAAATCTTTGCCTGTCTCAATTTCCTCATCTGTAAAATGGGAATAATAGAACCTAGAGTTAAGATATATAAAAGGCTTTATAAACCTTAAAACACCCTATAAATGCCAGCTTTTTATTACCATTATGATTATGATTATGTGATATCCTAGATGCAACAGACATGGCCTTTTTGAGGATAACCTTCAATACATTAGAGATTCAACAGAACAAAATGAAACCAAGTTGGTATAGCATGAGTATAAACCTAGCTTATGTGTACAAAGAATTGTTCTGCTCTAAAGAGTATTGTGATGCTCACTCTTCACGTATCCAGTTTGAATTTGTACATGATTATCCAGGTCATCTGAATTGATATGTAGACCTGGTATGGTTCTTGGTCTTATTCTTTTAATGATAGGCCTCTGATTCCTAATGTACCCATGTGGACAGCTAAGTTTGTCTTCTAAAACGAGTCCAAAATACAGTTTGAAGGATTGCAAATCTTTGTGTGAGAGGGTCTGACACTTCCTGGAACTATATACTTGGTGCTAAAGTAGATGAGGGGAATGCATCTAATATGGGTCCTATTGCTAGGAGGAGACCTTTATCTTCTATCAATAAAAAGTTCTCCATAATAGAATTGACCAGATTGACTGGCACTTTGGGCACTGCTGAATCTTGGTTGTTAAGTACCATCAGTTGTGTCTGACTCTTCATGATACCATTTGAGGGTATTTTTGGCAAAAGATACTGGAGTGGTTTGCCATTTTCTTTTCCAACTAATTTTACAAATGAGGAAACTGAAGTAAACAGGGTTGAGTGATTTGCCCAGGATCACATAGCTAGTAAGTCTCTGAGGCCACAGTTGAACTCAGGTCTTCCTGACTCTAGACCCAGTGCTCTATCCACTGTGACACCTAGCTGCCAATACTAATTCTATGTAGTACTTTAGCATCCTCAGACAGGCTATATATCTGTTCCAGAGCACTAGGTACACATGCTTTTTCAAAAGGCTTTTTCTTGCTGTATTCATACAAGCAATCAGAGGCCCAAAATTCCTCAGGCCTGAGGTCATGCCCAGCACAAACTGCAACTCTTTGTAGATAATTGCTGTAGCGCAGGCTGATTTTCTGTTCTCATCTCATGAACACTTAATCAAAATAGTCTGATTATCACCCTGTCCCGAGATGACTTCACCTTCTGAGAGCACCAAGATCTCACAGAAAGATGCCAATATTGTTTGAAGTTTATCTTCATTGCCTCCCCTGTCATCCCTGCTTCTTTAAAATACAATGTAATTAATACCTTAGGGACAAATCATTTAGTTGTTTCAGTGGGTTAAATCAGTTCTAAATTTTAAATGGGGCATTGAAAAAGAAGGCATTGAAATCCCTCTATGGAAAGAGTGGTATGACCCAAATATTTTATCAAGCTCATGACAGAGGGGATATTAAAGCTCTAGATGCAAAGCATTACACCGTGATAAATAGTCCAAGTTGATCCCGAAGGAACACGACCTTGAGGCTGCCACTGACATCATATCCAGAAGATAATAAAAAGTTGTTACATTTGTTGTCATCTAGTATATTCATGAATTGTGCTTCAATAACATGGTGGCCTCACATATTACTTGATAAATTTACATATAAAAGAATTATTGAGAAATATCTTCCCTTTAAGTTTTCTGTCTTTCAGAACTAGCACTATGATTAGATTATTGGGAACCAGTATCCTAGATAGGTAGATTCATAAGCGAATTTCTATGATCTTTAGAAGCAGCTAGGTGGCAGTACTCTAGCCAGAAGTCAGGAAGCTGTTACTGCTGTACTGATACTGTCATTCAGTTGTGTTGGACTCTTTGTGACTGACTCCAGGCCCCTTTATCCTCACTATTTCCCTAAGTTTGTCCAAGTTCATGTTCATTGTTTCCCTGACACTCTCTATCCACCTCCCTCCTCCCCTTGCACCTTTGAGTACCTGGCAAAGAGTGATTTGAGAAATGTTTGTTGAGTTAATTGAGACCATATCTACAACTGGATTAAACATGAATTTGGGATCGATTCTGAAAATGGACAGACCCAGGTATAGACGTTAGCAAACTTCAGGTTGAATCTGCAACACTAAATAAAGGTGATATACGATGTGTGCTTGCTAGCAAAGATACAAAAAGGGGATAAAAGTCTCTTCGTTCTATTCACTCTTCACATTGTTTAAATTGCTATTTCCCTAAAATCAGTAATATACATACTCCCCAGCTTCAATGTAGCAGAGAGGGAAAGGAAACCCATGATGTTATTTTTATGGTTCTACAATGTCTTTTCAGAAAGCACAAAGGGGAAACATAGTATCTTGTATGTATGTATACATGTTTAAAAAAAACTCTACAAATGATCTTTGAGATACATGATTTTTAGAACATTCTCTTTGTAGTATTGCATATTTAAGGTTTTTTTTAATTGGTTATTTCTACTTAGATCTATTTCTGAAATTTAATTATTTCTAAGAAGAAATGCCTAGGACACATCTTTTTTCTTAGAAAAAGGCAGGAATAGTAATCTAGAGAGCCAATCAGTTCATATTCCACAATAATGTCGTACCGGTGATGTTGAATGTTGAAACCTAGGAAACAAATGCTATCCTGAAGTCAGGTAGGCTTGGAAGTCTCAGGTTCAAGCAAATTATAACAAAAAATGAGCTAAAAATGATTTAGCAAGGGGAAAAGTCTTAGCTTAGATTGTTACGGAAACTAGGCTTAATTTTCAGTCTACTTACGTTTTTTTTCCATTCTGCAGTAGCAAACAATTTCAATTTATCCATAACAACAGTCAAAAAAGGAATTCATTTAATTAGTGATATGTAAAGACTTTTGCATAGAAAAAAGTTACAAAGTAATGCAAAAACCAAGACTAGGTACAGTATTTTTAAAACAAATATTTTAAAGTATATTTTGCATAATGTTTAACATTCTCATAATGTTTATTGCTTTCTCCACACAGCAGAGAAATCAAGTGCATAATACATGCTGTGTCTTTATTTTCCAAAACATAAAATCTCACGTGCTTGATTCAATGTATTAAGAGATTATTTTATGTCATAAAACAAAAGCAAACAAACAAACAAACCAGAACACCATTGTGTAGCACTATTTGTCTGGGTATGGACATAAAATAATTTACTGGCATCACATTGAATACATTCATCTTGGTTTGGAATCAAATGAAATTTGTGAATTTGGGAAAGAACTTAAAAAAAATAGTGCCTTTTCCTGATGCTCCCTACCCATCTTATCATCTGTTGCCCCAGAAATTACAATTCTCCCTCATAGGTAACAGAAAGATTTTGCATGTTATCAGGAGGCAATGAAAAGTATATATAATATATATAAAAATAGTCCAAATGCAACTAAATAAGTTAATTTAACATCTTACAAAGGAGTTTTTTTGTATTGGCATGAATGAAATATCCTCCAGTGGGCACTCAGTAGGCAGTTACATACATACAGGTGTACTAATAAAGAAGCACCATATATTAAGCCAATTTTTTAAAAAAGCGCCTGAAGGCTTGCAAGTGGTGCTGAATTGTTTGTTAATCCAAGCACTGATAGGATAATTGCTTATACCAATGCTACGTAAATGTCACCACTTGGCAAGTCTGTACAAGGAAAGTAAACTAGGTAAGATAAAACTAGGCCTTTCAACCTGAAAATTATTTCTCAGTAACCTCCTTTAGCTAAATAAATCTGTTGGTTTTAACAGTGCACTCTTCTCTGGAAATGTATCAGATGTCTGTAGCCTAATTCAGTACTCCCTCCCTTCTCATTCCTTAACCCATACCTCTCTACCTTCTTTTCTTGTGCAATGTTATTCCTTTATGAAGAAAATATTTCCTAGCTCAGGCACTTATGAAGCTTTAAATCATGTTTTGTTTTGTTTTTTCATCCAGCCTCAGGAGAATTCCATGGAGTATTTTCTTTCCTAACCCACAAACATGAAGATGTGGAGCTGGAAGATTATCTCTAGAATCAGTATATTTCCCTCATAAACTTTTAAATGGTTAAAAGAACGCAACATTTTCAAAAGCTCACTGACGTTGGTTAACAAGATGCCTAAAGCAAAAACAAAGAAGAAAACAGGTAATGTAATTTCTTCTTGTGAGACCTGTGTCTAAAAACAGTATTTTTTGTTTCTTGGTGGATTTTCAGGCATCTGTCATGGCTGCTACCTTCCGGGTGCAGGCCTTTAAGCTGACTCTGAAATGAAGGACATTCAGTTACTACTGCCAAAAGTCTAGTAGAAAGCTTCCAGGAAATATTAAAAAGCTCCAACTTCTGTCCCCCAAGGTCGGTAAGGTTTACTGTTTGTTCCACTGCCTGTCTGCTGGGGACTGGAAGTTGCTGACACAGATAAAGGTGGGCTGATGGCTGTTGCAGCTGCTACGGCTGCTGCTGCTGCATTTGGTGGGAGCATGGGGAATGCCCCGGCAAAGGAAAGGGGGAAGCTGTGAGCAGCTGCTGTGGCTGCTGCAGCAGCAGCATGGACGGTGGCGGAGAGGGACAGGAGAGAAGTGGAGAGAGGCGGAACACAGGGAGCCACGCTACCCGTGGAAGGCATTCGAAGTGCAGAGTCGGCATGAGCAAAAGTGGCTGTGAGAAGGGCTGAGCCGTGGGAAGGGGGAGGCACTTCTGATGCTGTGGACAGCCGACAAGGCGTGGTTTCTGAGGCATGCAGTCCATTTTGTTGAAGCAAGGCTGTAGGAAGATGATGAAAAGCAGCTGTCCAATGATGTGGATGTAAAGGGTGATGATGGTGGTGGGCCATGGAGCTAGTCATGGCGGCTGCCTCCCTCTGAGAAGCACAGGTACTGAGATGAGAAACAAGGCGAACTCTCAGGGGATCCGATGTGTCTAGACCTTCCACTGAGCTCAGATACCTTGCAACTTCAGTTAAGCATTCTCGGAATCCAATGCTCATGAAATCCATGGCCAGTGCATGGGCATCAAAATAACCTGAAAGATAGAATTGGGGAAGGAAAAAGAAAAAGGATGAGGGGGGAAAGAGTGAGAAAAGAGAAAGAAAAAATGGTGTGAGCAAATACTAGCTAATGTTCCACTTTGTCCTTGCTGAGATTTAGCTAGAACTTATTCCTTCTAAACACTTAAGACAGATATTTGTACTTTTAGTTTTATAGAAGTTTTTAAAAAGCATATTTGGTGTGTGACAAACTGTAGCAATATAGTATAACAGTTCCTGTGACCAAATATTACAGTGGAAAAAAATTAAGAATATTCATGTTTCAGACTCTTCAAAAAACATGTTGTCACTCTCTTCTTGTACTGTGGAGTGGAATTCCATGGTAGGCCTTTTCACAGTAATAGAGATCTAGAGTCTCCTGTCTCCTTTACACACAACATGAATCGAAGATTGAAAGGTCTGTCTATAGCATCCTACCCCTTTCTCTCTGGTGTTGGCCTTTATAACCTAGATACCAAACACCACATACATTTGGATAGTCTGGGTACTTTCCTTAGCAATTTCATTAGGATATTGTCTGCTCAGTAAAATTATAAGTGCATCTTGACACGTTGGATTACTTAAACAGGAAACCGAAAACATCTTGTCAGTGCTCCTCATGAAGAAAAGAGTTTCAGTGGAAACAAAATGAGGTTTTTTTGTGTGTAAGTCAGTTACTAATTTGAAGAGCTCTATAAATCAGTTTTCTACCAACCAGCACATGGCTGCTTAATGGTATAAGATACCTCATGGAATACTTAACTTCATTAAATTTTTGAATGCTGCTCATTCTTAAGCATATTCTATTTGGTACTTTTCCAAAAACAGTCTAATGAGTGGGTGTATATACACTCATACACACACCTGAAATTAGTCTTATAACTGGCTCAAAGGTGAGTCACACCATCATGAGATTTGGACCTTAGATCATCTATTCTAGCTCCCTTATTTTACAGATGAGAAAACTGAAGCCAAGAAGGACTAAATGATTTGCCAAAGTTCACATGGGGAGTAAGTTGGACTAGGCTTCAGCTTCTTTTTTTAAGTGACATTTTATTACTGATTTTTATATTCATAATTCTTCTTCATCCTGATAATGTCATCATAGTCCTAAGTCTACCCAGGTTCTTATCATGTCATGCCTGAAATGTGGTTCAGGTCCCATGATTAGTCACAGCTTCCAGTTTCTCTCTTCTACAAGTGACCTTCCATACACTTCCATACACCAGGTCTCCTATGGTGCACCTTTTATTTGCTGTTCCACTCCTCAAACTTTCAATGGTTTCCCATTTGCTATAGGATAAAACCCAGACTCCTTAGCCTGCTATTGAAGGCACTCCAGGAACTCAAATCTTCTAAGCATGGGAGGAAGAGGAAATAGTATAGTGCAGGGGTGGGGAACCTGTGGCCTCGAGGCCACATGTGGTTGTCTAAGTCCTTGGATGTAGCCTTTTGACCAAGTCCAAGGTTTATAGAACAAATTCTTTTATAAGGGGATTTGTTCTGTGAAGTCTGACTTCAGTTAAATGCCTGCACTTGAGGACCTAGAGGGCTACATGTGGCCTCAAGGCCTGGTATACTGGGTAGAACCTTGAACTTGGACTTAGGAAGACATGGAACAAGAAACTTACAAGCTATATGACCCTGAGTAAATAACTTAAATTCTCTATGCTACAGTTTCTTTACTTTAAAAAAATATATTTTTAATTTATGGAATAAAACAAGTGTTTCCATAACATAATATGATGAAAAAAAGATCACTGCACATGAAATTGCAAATCTATTATGTACAATTTGATGTTCCATTTAAATACATAATAAAATTATCATAGAAATTTCTTGTTTTCCTTTTTTCTTTCCTCCCTCACCCTCACCCTAGAGATGGCTACCATTAGACAGAAATATCTATCTACATACATATGTATGTAAATATGTATGTGTGTATGTATATATATACATATATTATATGTGAAATTATCCTATCATATTTCATCAGTTCTTTCTCTGGATGCAGACAGCAGTTTTCTTTATATATCCTTTATTTTAATTTGGGCATTTATAATAGTCAAAATAACTTATTTGCTCAAAATTGTTCTTAAAACAATATTGCTGTTACTGTATACAATGTTCTCTTGATTCTGCTCAATTTGTTCTTCAATATTTCATGTAACTCTTTCCATATTTTTCTAAAATCGCTGAACTCATCATTTCTCACAGCACAGTAGTATTCCATCACAATCACATACTATAGCCATTCCCCAAAAGATGGGCATCCCTGCAATTTCCAGTTCTTTGCCACCATAAAGATCTGCTATAAACATTTTAGAATGTACAGGTTTCCCCCCTTTCCATAATTATCTTCAGAAATAGACCAAGCAGTGGTATTGCTGGGTTAAAGGTTATAGGCAGTTGAATAACTCTGTGAGCACAATTCCAGATTGCTCTCCAAAATGGTTGGATCAGTTCACAATTCCACCAAAAATGAATTAGTTTCTATACCTCTTAAAAAATGAGAAAGGCTAAACTCAATGCCCTCTAAAGACTCCTTCTAAAACCTATGATCCCATGAACGTAAAAGTCATCATTCTTCCTATGATACCACAGTTAATGTAAAACTATCCCTTTATCAGAATATAATAACATAATATATGGTAAGTAGAATAAATTACATATGTAGGGGAAAATAGAGGCAATGTGAGTTGATAGAGTGCTAGGTATGGAGTCAGAAAGGCCTGGGTTCAAATTATCTCCAAATATACTTTCTAGCTATGTTACCCTGGGCAAATCATTTAACCTCAATGAACCTCAAAACACATTCCTAGAACTTAAGGTTTTAGATAAATTGTGATCAGGGTTGATGAAGGGAGTTCTCACACTGGGAGTTCTACCCACTGATGAAATCACAGCTCTCTTACATATCTGCATATACAGAGAAAAACAAGATTAGCGGACAACGATAGATAAATATGGGGGTAAGTTCACTACTTTGTTTCAAAGAGTAATCTTTAGAATTTGGGAGTCCATGAAAAGAACATGAGCTCTGGAGCTAGAGAACCCAGGTTCAAATTTCATCTCTGTTGTCAATTACTTGTGTGACATCAGCTACCTCTAAAAAAATGAAGAGTGGGAATAGTCCTTTCTAGTTCTAGAGCTATGATCCTAGTATGTAGTAGTATTTTCTCTCTAATATGATTTAATGCCATTTCTAGTTATTTTTTTGCCCTTTGGATGAAATCTTTTCATGAACCTATTTGCATATGTATACATGTATGTATGTATGTAAGAGATAATGTAATGACACATAATTGTCATCTTTTATAACTACTTAGCAGGGAAGAAATCCTTTGTGGCTTCTGTTATATATGTCAATTACTAGAAAGGTCCTAAATGACCACTTTTCAGGGATGCAGTAGAATAAATTTTTGTCCAGGTACAGATTGGACTAGATGTCCTCTAAGGTCCCTTCTGATTCTGACATTCTGTGACCATCATAATATTCGATAGCCAAAACAATTTGGAAGACAGTTGTGCCATGTATTAAAAATTCTATACTTAGAATTACAAGTCTGGAAGTCTTGGAAACATATTTCGAGGTAAAAATAGATCCACCAAAAACAATGTATGCCTAATAAATCCAGGGGTGGGGAACTGGCAGCCTCCAGGCCACATGTGGCCCTCTAGGTCCTCGAGTATGACCCTTTGACTGAATCAGTCACAGGCCCTGAGGCTGCAGGTTCTCCATCCCTGAATTAGGCAAACTGAAAGGTGTTAGATAAGTACAAAAAAACCACTATGATTAACCCTAACATATTAATAATGCTGTTAACAAATTACATTAGATCAGGAAGCAAAGATATTTCTGAAATCGAAGACCCCTCAATGGAAAGTGCAATATCTTCTAAGTTCTCCTGTTAATGAAGTCTGAAGGTGTAATCTCCCAAAGCAGTAAGATCAGAGGCAAGGGAATGAAGTATTATTTTCATGAGACACAGCCCAAATGGCTTCAGAAACATTACTCAGCCTGTTCATTGCTACAAAGGAAATAGAAGATGGGCCAATACAATTTATCCCAGACACTCGCAGAAAATTTTCCTTTGTAGCCATAAACTAAACATATTTTAGCACCCTACTTTATTATGTAACTTATAGACCTGAGTAGTTTGCTGTTTCTTAATGTTAATTAAAAAATACCAATGCCAAATGCAGACAGAAGTAAAAAAAAGTTGTTAAAAAAATAAATTATAATCTAGCCACAGCCCACAGCTGAAAACCTTTGACAAAGGATGTTCTATTGACTAAGAGACATGATAACCGCATATTTCTTCCCCAAGCCTTTATGCATCATCTACCTAAGTATTTTTTAAATTACCTACCGGGAACAGACAGTAAGACCTTTTTTTTTTTTTTTTAAAAAAAATGAATGTTCTCTCTTAAGGCCAACTTCAGAACTCTCTGAATAGCTGAGAATAGCCCCTGGGCTAAGACTCAAAATGATAAACCATTCAAATATAAGAAAGCCAATCACATTTCAAGGAAGTGCAGCTGGTATTTACTTTTGTATTGTGGTGATCTGTGATTTTATTCTACTTATCCTCCAACTAGACTTGCAATCTCCTTGAAGGCAGGATTTCATTTCATCTAAATCCTGCATTTTTCCTGGTATCTAGCATTGTGCTCTGTGCACAGTGAGGGTTTTAATGAGCTGAGAAGAGGATAGAAGAGGCTCAATTTCAAATTTTTTACCTAACAAAAGAAATGGAAGTACAAGAAATTTCTAACAACAGTTACCTTTGTACCCAACATTTCTTAGAATCTGTATGAAACAAGGAAATATACTCTTTTATAATCTAAGTTCACAGGATCATAGATCTAAATCTGAGAGGAGCCTTAGAGGTCATGTAATCAACCTCTTCATTTTACTGATAGAAAGTGACTTGCCCAAGGTCACACAGGTACTAAGTAAGGGTTCATGTTCAGCTACTTTTAACTCCTAGTTCCCAGATCTTTCCACTAAACTCAGTGGCTTCCCTGGCTTCTACCAGAGATTACCAGAGATTTCAAACAGAGGCTGAAAAAAAAAAGTCCCTTTTAGTCTGGCCCTATTAAGGCCCTATCTGACCTTAATAGGGCCAGACTGTTCATCTGCAAAAATAAAGTTAGGAGGAACCTCAGAAGTCCTTAGTCAGACCCCTATTAAAAGCATGATTCCTCCGTGTAACGTTCCTGATAAGCAGTTATGGAGCCTCTGCTTGAACAGCGACAAAGACAGGACATGTCTTACATTTCTGGCTTACATTTTCATAAAACAGAAATCAGGGTTTTATTCATTCTGTCTAAATTTAGTAATAACAATACTACTTATATGGTGCTTACTACGTACCAGGCACTGAGCTAAGTCTTATGTGATTCTCATGACAACCCTGGGAAGTAGGTGAAATTAATTATCCTCATTTTACAGATAAGAAAACTGAGGCAAAGAGAGGTTAAGTGACTTGCCCAGGGTCACAACTAGTGTCTGAGGTCGGGTCTTATTTTTACAATTATCTAGCACTTCACAGTTTGCAAAGGCTTCTGGTCCACAACAACTCAGTGAGGTGGGTAGTACAGTTGCTTTTACTGCTATTTTAAGTGAGTTATCTTTGTCACACAGTAAGTGGTATAATAGGACTAAACCCAGGCTTCCTCACTAACTGTTGTTCAATGTCCTTTACAGTTACATCAATCAGTATTTGGGAGGGTAAGGTCTGAGGAAAATCACACTGCATGAGTGTTCCCTACATAATTTTATAAGGTGGTTGAAATAAACATTAAGAACATCTTTTAAGAGCAAGCAGTCATACAAAGGCTACATATAAAACCTGAGGGATGTACATGTAAGGGAATTGAAGTGTTTATAGGCCTGCTGTCCTTTAGGAAGTGCATTTTAGGTCTTTAAAAAAAAGAGATCCATAACTGATAGAAGTATTTCCTTCTCATCTTTCCACTACCTTCATTAAACCACTGCCCAGCCTATTCCCCATAGTACCTAAATCTGGGACCTGGAATCTGGGGATAGTTATTTCCATTAATTGTGTGAAATACAGAGGTTTATTATCAGTTATTTAAAATAGCTTTCTGCGCCCCTCCACCCTTTACCAAACAAAAGCTATGCAAAACAACAAAAAATTTTCACTTCCTTACAGATACCAACTTTATACCAACTTCTAGCACTGGTTTTGGTGCAGCCTAATGGTTGTCTCCAACCTCCTGTTTATGTTTGGATGTTTGTGTGTTTGTTTTGTCTCCCAGTGCAGATTTCAGTGCTCTTCTGAAGCCCCAAACAAATCTCTGACTGGGCTGCCTGTGAATGAAGCCTTTACTCCCACAGTGTTATGAAAGCAAACACAAGCCCAGGGTCAAGTGTTTCTTTTGTTCCAGCAGTCCTTTCCCACGAGTTTAATCCTGCCATTAGCATTGATTTCCACTGCTTTAATCTGGGACCGCCTATCCTAGCATGTTTAAGAACTGTTCAGCTCTGGGTTTGTGAGATTTAAATAAAAAAAAAAAGGACAGAGAAAATAACTTACTTTTACCTCCTGTTGCTTGAAGCATCTTCAAATGATCTACTGTCATTTGTAGTATTTCTGCTTTTTCCAATTTTGCAGACCCCTAGAAGAAAATAAAAAAGCCTTACAAATCCTCTAGGTTCTAATTTAGTATACTTTTCATTGAACTTAATGTTATGGTTTTAATTTTCCTTGATATCACAGCATTATTAGTTGAATTTCTTCCCAAAATATATCTCAGATGCCCATCAGACTTCACTGAATAGCTGCAACTATTCATACTATGCCATAGCTTGTAATACTTATCAAATCTACTTTTAAAGAATTATTGGAGGTCTAATAAAATAATTGATCTTATAAAAGATTTTCAGAACCTGGAAAAACTTACATGAACGAATGCTAAGTGAAGTGAGGAGAATATTGTACACAGTAACAGCAACATTGTGAAATGATTGACTTTGATAGACTTAGCTCTTCTCAGCAATGTAAGGATCTAAGACAATTCCAAAATACTCATGATAGAAAATGCTATCCATACCCAGAGAAGGAACTATGGAGTCTGAATACAGATAGAAGCACACTATTTGCACTTTTTTTCTTTGTTTCTTCTTTCTCATGGTTCCTCCCATTGGTTCTAATTCTTTGCAAAATGACTAATGTGAAAATATGTTTAATGTGAATGTATATGTAAAGCCTATATCAGATTGCATGCTATCTTGAGGAAGGGGGAGGAGAAGAAAATTTAGAAGTCAAAACCTCAGGGAAGTGAATGTTGAAAATTAAGAGTAAATTAATTTGAAAAAAAATATATGATCACCTCATGAAATATAAAAAAAAATAAAAGGTTTTCAGGTAAACTTATAGTGTCATATGTCTTTATGTGAATTGAAAACTGTACAATTATACAGGATAAAAAGCTTTGCATCTATTTTTCATCTTGGGAAAAATGTCCTTTGCCTTACTATGCATGTTAAAATATTATAGGATATTGCAGACTTATTGATTATTATATGATATAAAGTATACATGATTTTAATGACTTTGTCCTTAAAACTGATTTTTTAAAAAATAAGCTTTTAAAGGGAAAATGATTTTGCCATTAAAGTAATCCACTAGTTCATCATAAGCAAAGTCCCTCGCTGGATGAAAGAAAAAAACCAAAAAACCCAAACCAAAAAACAAAAGCCGCAACCCTTTTCAGTTTTGACCAGCAGGTGTCAGTCTGTGTATCAATATCCAAAAGATGGGAGGAAAACTCAAGTTCTACTCTGGATATTTTAAATTCTTAATGATCTTTGAATCATTTTTTAAAAGTTGTGATGGTTTCTCTAAAATTGAATTAGAAATACTTCCCCACCCATTTTACTTTGCTTTGTTAATTTATTTGTATATATGTCCTCTTGATTAGACTGTGAGCTCCTTCATAGAGGAGGAACCTTAGACATTTAAAAATGTTGAAATTATTTCCTTGTAAAGATAGCTATGAAAAGTCACTGGAACACACAGATATCTCTTAAGGCTGCTTGACTGGCCAGCAAAAGCTGAATGGATAATGGATAATATATTAAATTCTTATGTTTTCAAAACAGAGTCTAAGATTTGGTTTCGATTTCTAAACTTTACTTGTTTTAAATGGATAGTACCAAAACTCAGCCTATAGTGAGGGTCCCCCAGTTACTTATTTCCATGAAAGAATACTCTTCTAATCATACTATGACAAGTTCTAACTCTCTGTTCTTGGTAACCAAACTCTGCAAATGTGAGACCCATGTGTTTATAATAACTTACTGCTAGAGAACAGAGGTTTGTTTTTTAAAGCTTAAGTTGTTTTAAGTCAATATTTAAGAAAAATCTAACAAACCAAAAAAATTCCTAAACCAAGTGATCCTAATAACTGTGGACAGACTTTCAGTAATCAGAACATTTTTAAAAAGCATTGATAATTGATATTTTAATAACAGCATAGAGGGATTCAAAGCATTCCTCATCAAAAATTACTTTTATATTTTAGTTACTTTTCCCCTTATGGAAAGACTCACGATATAGAATGAGTGTCTTTTCGGTAACTTTTCCTCTGTTAAGAATTTATAATTAATTGTGTATTACATGTTGTACTTTTTCTCAGTGTTAATCTTTTCCATAGAGACGGTACAAGTAGTTTCACTGAGAGTGACTAATAACTCAAAACTGCAGTTTCTGGGTATTTTCCAAGGGCTTTGTAGGGGTTGTATTATAATGTTTGTGGTGTTCATGAAGTAAACAATAAAATGGAACAAATAACTGTTGTCTCATAACTCAATTGAAAATATTTCCCTCATATGTTTCTGTCCTTTGAAGGATGCTCTCTTGTATCTGTGCTGCCAAGAGACTTGTATAGGTAGTTGAAATATGACTTTTCTTGAGCCCTGAAGCAAGCAACTTTGAAACTGACCAGCTCTCTACTTTCTTACTTGTGCAAAGGGCTTTTTATTTTTCAAAGGTGTATTTCTATTCTGAGCATGGTTAATTACATGGTCAATTCTGACCATACCAGACTTTTAAAAGGATGCTTCAAATCAAATAGGCTAATAACAAGGCATTAAAATGAAAGTAAATGGCTTGGTAAATGAGTTTATACTTTAAGATTGTGGGTTAGATATGCTATTTCTGAGATTGCTGTCTTTTTTAATAAGAAAAAGTGTTTAAATAAAAAAACAATTTGAGACAGAAGCGTAATTTACATTTCATTCTTTTTTGAAGCATACTGCATGCAGTACATTTTTAAACAAAACCACTACTGGTATTCATAGAAAGAACAGAGAAAGCATGAACACTCTTACCCTTAAGGGAAAAAGAAGCAAAAGAATGGAAATGCTTTTCGGCTTCATGACGGATTATGTTTTTAATAGTTTTGCCACAACAAAGCATTTTATTGAAATGGCTCCTTTATGCCAGATCAGGACACATACACTATTATTTTAATGAGCTTTAACAAGAACCCACATTACCAGATGAGAGAATCTGTGTGTGTGAGAGAGTACTATACACAAATTTTAAGGGGGGTGGTGGTGGTGGAAGCAACTTACTTGTTTTTCAAAAGCGGTTGGCACAAGTCTTCTTAACTCAGATAAACTGTTATTTATCCGATCACGACGCCTTTTCTCTATAATCTATCCCAAAGGAAAAAAAAAACACAAGAAAGTTTATGAATGCACAAATAGTGAAATTACGCATAGTGGAAAGATACAATGTTACATGTTAGACTGATTTCATGAAATCAAAGAAAGAGGGAAAGAAACAGTACACATACCCCTCTTCTTTTCTTTCTGGCCATAATCTGAGATGTTGTTGTCGGAGAATTTGATCGAATCACAGAGCCTGTACTTTGCCTATGAAACAGTAAGAATGTGTCAGGTGCTACATAACACAATGATTGTTCCTTGTGGGTACCTGATGCCACCTATTAAATATTCAGCGATTACACTACTCCCCTAAGTGTTTGGTCCTGTATTCTTAACTCTTCCTTCACTTCTACCACATTTTGCTTTTTAGGCTTCTGGTCTCTCTCTAGGTTCGAGTTACATCTTTTAATTGATAGTCTTGGCCATAAGAGAACACTGTTTTGAGTCTCTATCCATAACTCATTGAAACAATTATGGAAAGACAGTGAAAAGTATGTAGGTTTAGAAGTTCTACTTAGATTTTTTCCCCAAAAGCCAGCTAATCTCTGAGAGCATTTCCCTCTCTGGCACTGCATAAAGCAAAGCTATTTTAAAATAAAGGTCACATTAAAGTCTTGCTATCAAACAGATAGTCTGGTCATGTGTCACTAGCATTCTCCTTAGACACAATTATTAAAATAAACAAAAGCTTTCTTATTTTACTTCTTAGTACAAGGAAAACTAAACTTTGATATGTACCTAATTCCCAGAATACTATGAATCAAATAAGTTAACACACATGCATCAGACTAAAGGGGAATGGCCAGGTAAATCTGCTTTACTCTGAAAATGAATCTGAGCCCTGTAATTGTAAGCCTTCCAGTCTACAAATCTAGGTTTAAACCTACCTATAAAGTCTAGGAACTGCATCCTTGAGCTCACTGTCTCATTCATTTTGTAATAATTTCATAATGTACCAGGATTATGCATCCTATGTTCATGAATTTGCTGTTTTTATTATTTGTAGTTTTCTTTCAGAAATGATGGTTAGCATTGCTATCTCAGAATTCCACTGTAACTAGCCCCCCCCTTTCCTTTTCACCCCCACCTCAAACATTCCTCCTTTTCTTCAATGTCTTCTACACCTTCAGCCTCATGTTTGAGCTATGACATACTGCGCTTTGGGAAACACTTAACTATAGATAAGATAGATCAGCAGTTTTCAAAGTTTTTAATCTCAGGACCTTTTTATACTACAAAATTATTGAGGACTCCCAAAAGCTTTTATTTATAGGGGTTATCTATCCATGTTTACTAGAAATTAAAATATCATTAAAATATCTTGCATTATTATGAAATAAGTTTTGACCTCAAAGACCCCTGGGTCCTCAGATCATACTTTGAGATCTACTGGGACAGAACAGTGACTGCTGTGAAAATACCAAAGAAAAGTAATTTTCAAAAGGCAAGAATCCTGACCTCTGAATGACACTTAGTTGAAGGTAAATAATTTAACAGCTCCTGGGAATGCTAATTAGAAGCAATTATAACTTGACCTGTATTGGCACTAAAATGCCAGGTAACTCTGTCATGTGAAGTGGTGATTTGTTTTCTACTAACATGACCCAACTAATAATCATGCTGATACCAGAGTGAAAACGATGATGCCTGAAAGCGCCCTTACAATAGAAGGTCATTTCATTTCTGGATTGCCAAAGTCACATACACTTATTCCACAAAGCGCCACCTAGCCATTCTGGACATTATAAAATCCTCTCAAAAATTCTAGTGAACATTTTTAACTCTTCAGTGAAAAGAGAAAAAATGAAACTATTCTGTTTTTCCTGCTCCTACAGTCCCGTTTTCGAAAGGCTCCAGATTAGACCTTCGGGAGCTGAGACACCTGAAGTTTGCCTAGTCCTTTGCAAAGTCACTAGTGGGGTATGACAGCTGACTGTGCTACAGGTGATCCATAGCCTCAGAAGTTAATGGCTCATGATTAAGTCTCTCACAACCACAAGCATATTTCAGAACGTCTTACCTCTCTCGTGTTCCACCCCACCCCCAAAGGATTAAAACCCCACAAAATCCTCAAAAACAATACAGTGCCCCAGAAAACTCCCTAATACCACTACTCAAGTAAACCGGGAAGGCTTCACAGGCAAACGTTTTCTGGTCTCCTCCACGATGCCCGGGAGGTATTCTCCCCGAGATTTCGCAAGAGATGCTCACCCACATTAGGAGTTTCCCACTAAGCCTTTGCCACGCTGGAAGGTTAAGGGACCATCTGGGTCTCTCTTCGCCCCGCTCCAGCCACCCCTAGAACAACTCCCATGAGGAGAAACCCCTTACCGGCTCCCTACCCCCGGAGCTACTCACACTCACCCCGAGTAATTGTTTTCGCTTCCCACGTCTATCGTCTCATCCATGTCGCTGTCTGAGGTAGTTTCCTCACAAGGTCGCTTCATCTTGGGAACCCGGGGGATGCACAAGGCCAGCTAATGAGGAATAAATACCAACCCGGGTGCTTTTCTTTTTCTCCTCTCCCCCCCACCCCTCCCCTCCGTGGTCTGCAGCGTAGCGCAGAGCCTGGCGAGCGCTGCACGACGGCGGCGGCTGCAGCGGTCTGTTCCTGCTTGCTCTTTCCCACGCTGCAGTCCCTACCTCCAGCAAGCGCAAGTGCCCAGTCTCCAGGCACGCCCCCTTCCCCCCCGCGTTCTGTCCCGGGTGTAACCCCATCCTCCCCCCTCCCCCGCAGCTGGCTCCCCCGAAGGCGCTGCCTATTGGACCGAAAAGCTCCTGATGGGCAGCATCAGCCCGCCCCCTCACGGAGTCGGGAGCGCTCGAGATTGGCTGGTAGCTGAGAGGCGATCTGGGCGGGAGGGGGCCAGGGGGATCGGAGGAGGGGTGTCCTTAGCGAAAGCCTAGAGCCAGTGGGTAGTTTCCAAGCGTGGGAAAGCAGCCGCTGTACCTCCGGTCCCTGGGAGCTGCGGGCGGGGAAAGGCGCAGTTGGGTCGACCCCGTGGCGAGTGTTACCGCATTTCTCAGCTCGATGTAGGGAAGTTGTGCTGACGCCGAGACTGAGGATCAGGTGTTGAGTGCTAGACTTTTGGTTTCGGCAACCCTCTCCCCCCCACCACCCCCAGCCCCGCCCCGGTCACTTTCCGTCCCAAACAAAGTTTTTGGGCTACGTTTAAAGAACAACCTCAAACTCGTGGCTGTGTGTGTGTATGTGTGTCTGTGTCTGTGTGTGCGCGCGCGCGTTTGGCAGGAGTTGTAGTAAAAGGGAGACTGCCCCTCTGGGCTTTTCCCCTCTCTGGATCCGTGCTTCCAAAGTTCATATGATCCCTGTCTCATAAAGTAGACTTTTTATCCTCCTGTTCTCTTAAAACTTTTCTATCAGAGATTCGTTTTTTTCTCTCTCTTTCTCCCTCAATTTCCACTGCTTCTCCAGCGCAGAATATTTGGGAACATAGGGTTCGTTCAAAGGAGACTGGAATCCAGATTTCCTGAAAGGGTCGGAAGAGCTACAACGACATAGAATAGTTCGATTTCTTCCTTAACTCTATTTCCACGTCTTTTTTTTTTTAAAAGCACCTAATTATGTGTGATTCCTCCACTTTTAGTTTTGGGATTGCATTTTCATTTCCCTGCCGTGGGGGCTAAGGTATAAGCAAACTGGAAGGTGACCCTAAGTGATGTGCCTGTACCTAGAGACAAGGAGAACTGAGGAAACTAGATGAATAATTCAGGATTTACCTCGAGCCAGAAAAATTCAAATACTTGGACCTAGAAAAGTTTTGGAAATTTGATTTTGCTTGTACATTCACATAGTTGTCTCAATTTTCCGTAACAGCGGGCAGGCAAGTCACAGAATAAAGGTTTTGGGAGAATCGAGCAATAGGAATGGGGGAAAAGCAGTGTCTGTGAACTTAATATTTAAAGCGAATTTTTTAGTCAGTTTTTAAAAATCACTTTCTAAGGCTCCGCTCCAGTTTCTTCCACATTTTCTAAAACTTTATTTTTGAAAGAAATTTTAAACTGCACTTTTTAAGTACTGAAAATACTGTTTAAACTGGCTACACGACTTTGCGTATAGAACGGCTGAGACCCAGCCGACCGAAGGTTAGCCTTCTGGTTCCCCCGCCTTCTCTATTTCAGATCCTAGGCGTTACCGCCCTAAAGCTAAATTTTTGCTTTTTGCCTATAGGCTGTCCTGAGCTGCAAAATGAAGCTCTTCAGAGCCCTTAAAATCCAACCACAGAAACAAAACTTAGACCGCCACTGAGAAAAAATAAATTAACTAATCCTCTCCTAGATCTCATCAGAAATCAGACTTTAGATTTTTCCCTTTGAATTCCATTCTTCCCAGGATAACAGCCTCAGGTGTTCCCTTGACCCATCCACAATTCCAACCTAAACTAGAAGGTAGAAGAGAAGAGCAACTAGAGAAAGCCAGAGAGAGAAGACTGAGGCCAGACAATCTGAAAAAGCTTCGGCTGGGGAAGCGATGAGAAGGAGATACGAACTGGGGACGGGGAGGACTTGCCCTAGCAGGAAAGAAGCCCGTGGCTTATTCTGGTTGAATAGAGAGAGGATCGACTGCTTTAGGGTGAAGCTGTCTTTAAAAACAAACGAACAAAAACAAATCAAAACCAAAAAGCCCCCCAAAAACCCTTCTTACCACATCGCCCTCCTTTCTTTTGTATCAAGCCCACGGTGGAGCTCTCTCTAACCGTGTGAACAGAAATCTGACCCTTTTCATCCTGACTTTTGAAATGTAACCTGCCCAGAGGACAGAGCCTGGGCGGGTGGGAGGGGGGGGGGGAGGGGGAGGGATCGGGGAGGTGCAGGAGGGAAAGGGCCGGGGGATGGGGCGGGGAGAAAGGGGTCAGAACCTGTAGAGTGGGAAGGGGACGGGAAAGGGAGAGAGGAAGCACAAAGGACCCTAGAAAGGCAGGGACTGGGGCACTCGAGTTGTGTGTGTGTTCAGAAGTCAAGTACCAAACTTTCTCTTTTGTACGGCCTGTAATTCTGTTCAGTAACTAAGCTTTGGGGTATACATATAATTGCGTGGGGATAGAGATGTCCAGAAACTTCGGGCGGCCTTGAGCCTTCAACTTCTTCTGCCCGCTCCTCTTCTCCACTTTCTCAAAGTGGGTGCGGCTGTTCTTAGGGTACCGTAAACTAACCAAGGCTACTTGGGCTGTACTCCTCTTCCTTCCCTCCCACCTAGATCCAGTCAGATTATCCACTCCCCACCCCCAACCCCCAGTAGCCTCCCCCTCCTTTTCCCCACCCCTAGGAAAAGTGTCGGGGAAATACTGCCACGAGGCTCCAGGCGGCCAAGTGAAATGCGTCCACTACCCAGGGAGTGTCAGTGCTCGATGATCCGCGAACTAGACACGTCTGATCTTTGATGCCTTAGGCTGCGGCGGCGGCGGCGGCGGCTCTGGTGGGGACTAGGCTGATCCTGGCGGCGCCTGCCTCGGAGGATCGGGAAGGATCTGGTGTGTTCCCATTGTAAATACCTGGTCTGCCTCGTTGCCCACGCGTCTGACCTGTTGAAAACCAGTAGACTGCACCACCTTTTCTAAAAATACATACACACAAACCCCCAAACTAATATCAACTGGTTGGTAAGACAGGAGGGTGCAATCTGGAGGTGGTGTTCACCTTAAGTAACCAGGAGCGACTCATTTCTAAAATGACCAAAGTGGGGTCGGGGCGAGAATCACTTTAAATAAAAAATAACTGTTAAGCAAACGTCTCTACTACTATCTAGTCTAGATACTGTACATGCAAACACCAGGACAGTTCGCTTGCAAGAAAACAGCGACTATTAAAAACCTGTTCTAGGGTCACCCTTTAAGTCTTGAGCATTATATAGAAAACCCCAAGTCGGAAACAAGGGAAGTCTGAAAACGTCAAAAGATTTCCACCTTTAAGTTTATTCTTAGGGAAAAACGTCAGCTTATTCGAAGAAAAAAGAAGCCCCGGATATTTTGAGTAATGTCGGAAGAATGGGATGTGTAACTGCAAGATTCCTAATCCCGGTTATGCGCCTCAATATTTCTCAGTTAGGTCATGCATTTCTCTGCACAAAGGTCAGTGAAGGAAGAGTCGGAAAGGGCAAACTCATGCCTAAAGTGTCCTAGTGTTTTCAGAGGCGGCTTGCAGACTGCCTTTTCGTGGGAATGTTGTGATTGTGTGAAGAGGGAGTGGGGGCGGGGAGACGAGGGACAACTGCGGAATTTCAAACCCCATTGCACCGCTGGGACGTCCTTTTCAGCTAAAGTCTGAAGAAGGTTTGCTAGAGAGTAAGCCTGCAAAGCAGAAGAGATTTCGCTGCAAGAGAAAGGCAAGCTTCAGTTCTAAAGAGCTGGGTTTTTTGTTTTGTTGTTGTTTGGTTTTTGTTCTTAAAGTATTCCCTACTATGAGGCTCTCAGATACTTAACTTAGAAAGATACAAGGCCTTTCGTGTAAAGAAAATTGTGGTAGGAAGGCAAGCGCTGGGAAATTGTCCTGAACTGAACAGAGCAGGAGATTAGATATGAGTAGGGCTGATTTAGACCTCTGAAATTCTGGACCTTTGTCCTCTAAATAATTGATTTCATATACAATAATTTGAAACAAATGTCTTAAAAGCCGGTCCAGAATGGTTATGTCCTCATAATTACATCCCTGAGGGTATATATGCCTCTCCGTGTTTGTGTATATACATACATACATATATAAGTATATATACGCACATATATATGTAGATATACATATATATATTTAAGAATGGGAGGAAGTGTTCTTTCTCTTAATATATGTTGTTAATTTTTAGTTTTCACCTGTATTGATGATGGTTTCTAGGTATTGACTCTAGCCTCATTTCAATTATAGAATTTAGAGGAAATTTCTCTCGTTTGTTTATACACACATTTTCCCTGAAATGATTTATTTACTGTATTAAAATCTTTTTCAGGAGAGTTGGAATAGTCTTGAGATTTAAACTCCCCTTTTCTTTGACTACTTCTGTCATTTATATGCTTCATTTTCCTAGGTTACTTTGTCACAGTTCATTATTTGCTGCCACTCTCAATCTTTTGAGATCTTATTTACAGTAACTTCCAAAGCCTGCTTCTCTCACGTTTGGATTGGCTTAGAAAGTCACCAAGGCAAAACACCACTTTAAAAGAATGTATTTACATAGCTTCTCAGTTAAACAGAGCAACCCCTTCATTTAAAAGAAGTTTGTGTCTTTCCAGGAAGCCTAGATGGATGCAGATCTGATTGACAGGTCCAAAATTCAACCCATCCTGAATATCATCACTATTTAAACAGTTTCATAGTCCAAAATAAGAACAAGCTGGTTGCCCGTAAAAGTGTTGGGTCTATTTGCCTTTGCCTGGTGCAGGTGACAAGCATGTGCACGTGTATGTCTGTGTGCCCCCTTGTTCTACTGTCTGCCTGACTAGCTGGGTTATTGTGAGCTGGCAGCTCCTTGAAATTTATAAGAATGCTTCACCCCAGGAGCACAGCGCTAAGGGCAAGATCCTTGTAAATTTCAATACCTTTACTCATGAGCATTTTTCAGTCAGGCTCAGCAAAGAGGGTCAGGGTGTGACACACTTTTGCTAGCCAGAAAAACCAGAATGGAGACCAGCTGCAGGGATCATTTTAGGCCCACCAACCTTGATGTCATTCCTTGAAGGGGGCTGCTTCAAGAATTAACAATCACGCCTGTCTTGTTAACCGCAGAATGTATATTCTATTTCTTGCCTTATGTGTACACTAATACATGTGACTTATTTTCTGTATCCTAGGTCCCAATGTGAGAGAAATCTAAGATACTAAACACCTTTTCTTGGGGGTTAGAGATTTAAAGTTAATCTTCTCATGTCAATGAACAATGTACTCAAAAGCTTTTATTATGTAAGTTAGTATTTGTGTCTAGTATATGCCTATGGATGAATTCTGGTTTAGGGTGTGAATATCTGGTAAATAGGAAACGGAATGAGATAATTGATTAGTTTCCCATGATTACCAAGCAATAATCAGAAAGTTAAAACAATCACTAAGAACTCAGTTGGGATTTATTTACAATATGAAGGTGGTGGTGGTGTTATGGGTAGGCATTTTAAGGAAACTCTTAAAAATTCACATTTTTCTGTCTTTGATTTGAGGAGGCTCCTCCCACCCCCCTGGAGAAGGAATATATTTTCATCCAAAATTATAATGTTCTGCTTTGCAGGAATTTGTAGTTTTGTTTAATTGTTTCACTTGGGTAACTTGCAGAAATATGCCCCTTGCTTAAAAATATCTTCAGGTAGATCCACAACAAGATTATTAAAATATTTAAATAGCAGTCAATAGTAATTATAATATGAGAAACACTTCCCCCCCCCCCCCCAATAAACATGATGTCATTGCATCTGAACAATCCAGCTAAAAAAGGCACTCTTCGTGACTTGTGCTTTCTGGATGATTTAAATGGAATGCCATAGGACCAGGACAGGTATGGAGTTCCAAAGACATGAGCTATCTCCAAAGGATGCAGTCTGTTTTCAGTTTCAGGGATGAGTTAACAGTGATGTCCATACTTGCTTGTCTTTTACTTACTGATCTTAGCCTAAGATTCAAGAAAATGTCCATCTGTAAATTTTTGAAATCCTAAGTGCTGTAAAAATACTACAGAATAACAATTTCTACTAGAAGAAATTCTATATTCTGTAAATTATTACAGCACTTAGATATGGGTATATTTCTCTCCTTTTCGCTTGTTTTTCAATTACCTTTCCTGGAGCACTAATTGAAATAAAGGGCCAAATTAAGATTTGCTATGAAAAAAAAAATCCAGGCTATTTACTGACCCTCATGTTTCTCAAATTCTTGAAGGTAGTTACTTTGAGTTATAGATATAAACAAGTTTTTTGATCTATAATGTTGGATTTTACATAGGTGATAAGGATGTGGTTAGGCAGGATTGTCTAAGGCCCAGTACCTACTGTTGTTTGACAGGTTTTTAAAAGATGGATTTAGGTTTACCATGGGAATTTAGTTATATTTGGATAAACTTTGTAGTCTTATGCCAATCTCCAATCCCTATGAAAGTAAGTGGATGTATTTTGCAAAGATTTGGAGACAGATTTGGGCTATTTTTAATTTATATAGTTCATTCCATCTCTAATGAGCTAAGTAAGTTTTTAGAAGATGTTGATAAATGCCTTGCTTGCGCATGCTATGTACGAGCTTTGGGAACATATGGTAATGCTACAAAGCAGCTTATAAGAAGAGTTCTTAGAGTGAACTCATCATCATTATACTATATATTCCTCCAACAGCCCATAATCCCAAGAATTCTAAAGCACTCAGGAAGCTCATAACAGTATCTGTATTTACAAGATTGCTATTGGGGCTTCAATGAAAGAGTAGTTTCACCTTTGCTCCTTCAAACTATGAATAACGTCTGAAAATAAAAGGTCAAGGATTGTAAATATGCATGTAGGAAGAATGAAATCTTTATGGAGCTTACAGATTTTAACAAGTATGGTTAGGTAATATGAAAAATTGTGCTACTAAGGGTGATCCTATTAGCATAGTCCAGTGGAAATAACACTGGATTAGAATTAAGAGCATGTGCATTCAAACCTCACTTCTGTTGGTTACTACTGTGTGATCTTGGGCAACTCACTCATCCACTTCCAACCTAGCTGCACTATTCTGGGACTTCTGACTGTCTTCCTCATCATACCTTCTTCCCGACCCAGATTTTCAGCTTCCTTTTGTGTGTTATCTTCCCTCATTTGATTATAAACTCCTTCAAGACAGAGACTTTCTTTTTCCTATTTGTACCCCGGGGTTTAAGCACAGTGCCTGATACATAGTAACTGATAATAAATATTAATTGATTCATTAAAGCAGTTCTTCAAAGTGTCTACTAGGCAACAATCTTGTTATTTACAGATTATAGGATTTAAAGCAAGGAAGTTATTATAGGTAAAGGTCATCTATACCCTCATTTCCCCTTATTTTGTAGATATAAAATATCTATATAGGAAAATGAGGTTAAGGTAGGTCTGACTTGCTCAAGGTCAGAAGTGTGACCTTCATCTAAGTACAAAGCAGGGACTTAAAACCATGTCCTCTGATTCCATGTCTATACTTTTCCTTTACATCAGAAGTTCTCAAAATGTGTCCAAGTTGCCCCAGGGGTCCCTGAGACTTTTTTTTTTTTTTTAAACTAGAAGGTCCTGTGGATAGAGTGCTGGGCCTGGAGTCAAATCCTCAAATACTTCCTCAGACACTTAGTAGCTGTGTGACCTTGGGCAAATCGCTTAACCCTGTTTCCTCATCTGTAAATGAACTGGAGAAGCAAATGGCAAACCACTCCAGTATTTTTGCCAAGAAAACCCCAAATGGGGTCATGAAGAGTCAGACATGACTGAAAAATAAAATGAGAGGTTTAAAACTATTTTTGTAACAAAACTAAGATGTTTTAAGTTCTATATGTTATATGGAATATATATAAAGTTAAATATATTTTACATAAACAAAAGCTCTTTGCAGAGTCCTCAATTTTTAAGAGTATGTACAGATATCCTGAGATCAAAACATTTGAGAAGCTCTGCTCTATACTCAGCTAATTGCAGTGACTAAATGCGATTAAAAATGGAAAAAGGACATTTTTTTTAAAATAATAATTTATCTAAACTCTTTATAAGTTTAGCTAGGTCTTCCCTTAACTTCTGAAGTAGAGGTTTTACTGATGATTTTCTTCCTTCAAATCAGATTTTCAGTCTTCATATTTACAATCACTTTTTCATATGGAATTAAAACCTACTGAGAAGAGAAAAAAAAATCAATGTGACTCAAATTTCAGGGAGAATTTTGGATCCTGAGTCTTAAGAATCTGGTCACTAATCCTAAATTTTTGTTCTTTGTTTTTTTCAGCTACAGAAGGCAGTTCAAATGAATATATACAAGGTATCAGCGTGTACATAGAAGTAGAACTTTTGGCTTATGCTATGAGTATAAGCCATTGGGTGACTGAAAAAGCCTCATCTTAAAGAAATGTTGAATGGAGATTCAGTTTAGCCCTCAGGAAAATCTTTCCTTTCTTTTAGGTTCCTGAAGTTTAGTTTAGCGTGACCCATGTTTATATACAAGCACACATTTGTATTTCTTCTCTGGGGTACTCCAAGCTATGTCAGGACTTGCAGACCAATATTTACAGAATTGTTTAAGAATATGCCATGTCAGAAATTCAAATTAGAACAAAGTTACCCTCTCTGCTTAAGAGAACTTTTTAGAGTGAGATTTTCAGCCTCATTGACTTCAAAGAAATAACATAGTACAGTAACACTTGTCAGTTATCTTGGTACTTAACCAGATTATGTGCTCTCAATGGAAGATCAAATTATGATTTTCTACCACTGTTCCCTCTGAAAGACTGAAGCAGATTTGAGTTACTTTTCCTCAGGGACCCATTAAATGAAGGTTCAACACTAGTGTAACTTTGAACTGATTTTTAAAGATATTAATCCATCAACATCTTTTTATTAAGTACCTACTATGGGCCAGGCACTATGCGGGGTTCTAGGGATACAAATACAGAGAATGAAATAATAGCCCACAAGGATCTAGATCAGGGAGAGGGAACCTTCGGTCTTGAGGCCACATGTGGGCGTCTAGGTCCTCAAGTACAGCCTTTTGACCGAATCTAAAAGGATTTGTTCTGTGAAGTTTGGTTTAGTCAAAGGGTTGCACTTGAGGACCTAGAGGACCACATGTGGCTTGAGGTCACAGGTTCCTCACCCCTGATCTAGAGACATGCAAAATGACACTATTTCCTGATGTAGCATCAGGTCATAACTGCAATTAAAAAGCATGAATGAAAAGAATAAGCCATATGAAAATCAATAAGCAACCGTGGTAGTTAGAAGTATCATCCTAAATATAGTGACCTTTATCTTGTCACTTCATTAAAGGTTAGTATAAAGTCAGGTCTTTGTTATGCACTGACCTATTTATAAGAAGGGGAAGCTAGGTGACCCAGTAGATAGCTTACCAGGCTCATTGGGAAAATGAGTCTTCCTCAGTGCAAATCTGGCTTCACATACTTACTAGCTTTTCTTCAACTGTAAAATGAACTGCAGAAGGAAATGGTAAACCATTCCAGTATCTTTGCCAAGAAATGCCCAAATGGGGTCACAAAGAGTCAAACATGACTGAAATGAAATTTAGTAAGAGTGTGTGGTGGTAGTGGTAGGATTGGAGAGGGATTCTGCTGAAACATAGCCAAAGATGAATCCCATAGGTGAAATCTCTCCATCGGAAACATTCTACCTCAAGCTATCTTAATCAAGAAATCAATCGGTCAATAAGGATTTATTGAGGATCTGTGTGCTGTGTTAGGCTCCCTGGAGGATACAGAAGTTTACAACATGCACCTTGCATTCCAGAAGCTTACAATGGCCTAGTGAAGCAACTGAGACTAACATTAATGAAACTAATGCAAAATGTTACAGGGCAGTAATGATAGTTCACAGTTTGATAGTGCTTTAAGGTTTATGAATCTCTTTCCTCACAACAGCTCTGTAAAGTGGTTAGTGAATTGCAGTTTCCATTTTATAGATGAGAAAAGTGAGATTCTGAGAACTGAGGGGAGACTAAGGTCACATACTAAGTGCTGGAGTCAACTTTCAAACCTAAGTCTTCTTACTCCAAAAAGAGTGCATTTTCCATTACACCACACTATTTCTTACTAAGGAAGCCCCAAACTTATGAACAGTAGGCACTTTAGAAATTCATTTGTAAGTTGATCATTTGAAATTCAGTACCCATTTCCTTCTTTATCAGTCCCCACCCCCTCAAAAAACATCCTGCAATATTATATGTTAGGTTTCTAGGCTAGATTGCAAATGCCCATTTAAATCATAATCCAATCCAATAAACAATTATTAAGCACCTACTATGTGCCAGGTACTGTGCTATTCACTGTCATGTACCTGAATTGCAGAGGTAGCCTTCATCTGACTCCTGGGGGCAGGACTCCATACAGGAAGAAGAAAAGGAAGTAGAGAATTTCTTTTCTCTTGCTGGGGCTGACTCTAGACAACTTTTTCTAAATGGGTAGCTGATTTGGACATCCTCATACTGGACCTCTTCTTGCTTTTCCAGTACCTTTCCCCAGGCAGGCTCTGAGGGGCCTCATATTGCCCGAAGTCCCTCATTAGAACACTGGACTTAATCAGGTCTTTGTTGTTGCTCCAATGTTTGCAGTCTTGTCAGACTGAAATCATTTATGGAGTGGTTTGCCATTTCCTTCTCCAGCTCATTTTACAGATGAAGAAACTGAGGTAAACAGGGTTAAGTGGCTGGCCTAGATTCACACAGTTAATAAGTGTCTTAGGCTGGGTTTGAACTCAGGTCTTCTAGACTTCAGGTCCAGCACTCTATCCACTGCAGCACCTATCTGCCCTTAATCAGGTCTTCCATACTCTCAAAATTCTTCAGGTTCCAAGATGAATCCCTTCCCCCCACCTTCTCCTAGCTTATCAAAACTCTACTTCTCTCAGTGCCCAGGACCTTACTCACATGTTAAAAGGAAGGCATTGGATTGAAATAACTCAGACTTAACGTTTAAAGTATCGGCTCCATGAAACTTCCAAGGGTATTTTTATTTTTAAAAAGCGATGTTTTTTAAGCTCATATGACTGTTAGATTTGCAAACAGTATATAACAAAATGAAATGAAAGCTTTCAGGTAGGTTGGGGAAGATATTTTTGAACCTGTGGATAGAGGTGCAAAAGGATTAGAATCTTTGCCCTGAGTTCATCTGTTATAAACCTACATTTTTGTTTGTCATAACTGTTGCATTTGTAAAGATACTTAATTTTTTTGTTTTCCAACTAACAAAAAACTTATTTTCTCTTGTTCTCATCTCTTCTTCCCACCACCACCATGAAAAAGAAAAAAGAAAAAACAAAATCTTTGCATATACAGTCTAGTTAAGCATCCACTGCTCAGGTTCAAAATGTTTCATGTCTTATTCTGGGCTTGAGTTAGGAAGCAGGGTAATTTGCTTTCTCATTGGAATTGTGATTGGTCACTGCACTGATAAGCATTCTTAAGTCTTTCAAAGTTTGTCTTTACAATGTTGTTACTGTTGTATTAATTGTCCTCCCGGTTCTTTTTACTTCACTCTGTATTGCTCGTACAAGTCTTCCCAGCCTTCTCTGAAACCTTCCCTTTCATCCTTTCTTATGGTACAATAGGATTCCATTACTTTCATATACCATAATTTGATGAGTACTTGCCAAGTTCCCAATTGTTTTTCCCATCAAAAAGAGCTGTTATATTTAACATATTCATCTTTTCTGCTTTCTTTGGTCTCTTTGGGGGCATAGATGTAGGCCAGATATTTTTGGATCAATGAAGATATGTAATTTAGTACCTTTTGGGGCACAATTCCAAATTGCTTTCCAGAATGGCTGCACCAATTCACAGCTTCACCCATAGTGCATCAATGTACTTGTTTTCCTACAGTTGCCCCAACATCTGTCATTTTCATTTTTTTTGGGGGGGGGTCAACTTTGCCAATCCAATGAGTATGAAATAGAACCTGAGAGTTGATTTAATTTGCATTTCTCTAAATATTAGTCATTTGGAGCACCTAAAAAAAATCTGACTGTTGGTAGCTTACTTACAGATTCTTTTAACTTTGTCTCCCAGGGTGGCATCAGGTTCTTCAGGGTGATGGAGAGAGGAACAGAGCAACAGTGTACAGTTGTATGCATGTGCCAACTGTAACTAGTGTTTGAAAGTTAAGGACTGCCTATGTATAGTGATAAATGAGACTCCCTTAGGCTATAGGTTCAGAGCAGTGGGTTGATGAATAAACATTGGCATGGTTAGGACAGGCATCAAAACTAACCCAAGAGAAATCTTGAAGAGATAGATAAGCTCTGAGAAAGACCTATTATGTTCAAAACAATATGTGAAATATACGTTTTTGGCTTAGAATGTAAGCTACTAGCGGTCAGGAAACATAACTAGGTGAATGCTATTATTCCAACTTGGCTGGTGTTGATAAGTATTATTCCACTGACAACAACTATGATTTGGTTACTGTAGAGAACTGGGAGCCCTCCGTTTAGACACCACCATGAGCTTGGTGACTCACCTTGGGCAAGCTACTGCTCTTCTCATTTCACCCTCCAAGTCTCAGTTTTCCCATCTGTTGTCTTTATGTGTCATAGAGTTGTTATAGATTATAACGTATAGTACTTTGGACTTTTCCAAAGCAAGTTAGATGGATCAAGCATTATCTTTGATAAGTGATATTAAGGTTACTTACTACAGAGCAAGTCCTGTGTTCAGAGAAGGACAATGAATGTGCTGATGCAATTGATGTTAGCCAGGGACACATTCTTGCCTAAGCCCTGTAGCTGTGTTTTGCCACCTGTAGTTCTGTTGAATAAAAGTGGGCCCATCCATCAGCTCTGATGATTTTCCTTGTGGAAATAGTCTTGATAAGGAGAAGGGATCTAGATCTTAGTATCAACAGTTCTTTGCTCTTCAAAGGCATTTTTTAGACAAGGATCGAAGAGCCCTTCACAAACATTAATTAAATAAATCTTAGGCCCTATCACTTTGTGGGAGGTGAAGGGTTTTGATAAAAATGATAATCTGAGCAAAAAGGGGTTTGTGTGTGGGGCAGCATGAAAAATGTGGAAAGTGGGAAGTGTTCATTCCTTATTATATTCAGGGGGCTTAGTAAATATTCATTTTGGATACAAAGTCAGCTGAGTTTACTCTCATTCTTGGCAAGACATGTAAATCCTGTGCCTATTTTTACTGAAGTACAAATACAGATGCTCACGCTAGACACCAACTTATGAATATAAATTTGTGAATGCTTTGAGTTGCATGGGTTCAGATATGAATTCAAGACAGTCCTTTCCAAACCCAAATCCAATTCAGCTGGGCATCCATTTCTTTAAGATACTAGATATTTATTGTCTATTTATCAGATATTAAGCATCTATTATATGCAGAGTGTATTGTGTTAGTCACTTCTGGGTAGGAAACCTACTCTGAATGAGTTGTATTAATGTGAGTAGCATTGAGCATATATCAGAAGTAAGAAAATCATAACTCAGAGCACTAATTTGGGTCCTTCTTTGGTTAACCATATGATTTCAGGCAAGTAAATGCAAAGAGATCTCTGAGGTTCTCAATGCCTAAATTGTTCCACTTACCTGACTTTGTCATATTTTTGACTGACTTCTCTTTTTGACCAGTCTTTAAATGGAATTTTTGCCAGTCTGGCTCGTTGCTTTTCTCTGAAATACATTTATATGTTCTTGTTGCAGTTCAGGATGTAAGGATTTTCAGAAATAAATTTTCTCTTGCAGATTTGCTTCACCCTGAAACTGCAAGAAATCTCATCAGACTTAACAGAATATGGCCCATCTCAAGACACTCATCATTTACTATATGAGTGCCCATAGAATTCTCCATAATTCACTAAAAAGCTAAAGGTCACATTTTTTTTGTTGTTCTTAAAGGGCCAAACAGCTTCATTGTTCCTCTGTTCTTTTAGATAAAGGTATAAATCTCTCCTTCTAGTTTTTACATTTCTTGAAAACAGGCCAAAACCGTTGTTCAAGCTAACTAGATGACAACCCATGCATTTTGTATATATGACATACTATGGCTGCTCAGAAAACAACAGTTGGAGGATTACAAGTGGTTAAAGTTCATTCACTTTTTATTTTTACTGAAGGTTACAGGGGTCTTTGGTTTTTGCCTGGGACAATCCATTCATCTTCATATTTGACCAGTGCTTATCATTATAGTCCTTGGGTACTTTCTGTGTTTGAAAAACAAAACAAAACAAAATGACACTATTATGTTGGAGGGTCAGATGACCAAAATTTGGTCCACTTAACCAACAGTAAGATATGGGGTGTTTTCCATGCTATTGAGACTTTTTTTTGGTTCACCTTTTGCCACAGTGTTTATAATTATCCATTTCAAAAATTCCTCAAATCAGATTTTCCAGGGTCAGTCATCCCAAAGTGAGAACATTTGGAATTCTCCATCTCCATCTCATGACTGAGCCATATTCCAAGAGGAGAAAAACGGAAGTTTTGTTCTGTTTTTATAGTCAGTCATTTCTTTACCAGGGCAAATTTTTAATTGTCTGAATTATGCTTAGAACTAAATACAGGGAAGTAGCAAGTTGGCATTTTAATAAAAAAGCCCTGCAAAACAACAAAGAAATCCCTACCAAAAAAATCAAATACCAAGCAGAGTTTGATTCGTAAGGTCAAAAGAAAAGTGTGATATTTTCAACGCTGCAAATAACTAAAGTCTGTTTTTTTATGTGCATATCTTTTATATTATTTCATCAGAGAGATTTCCCTTTTCATATTTATTTTATAAAAACCAACCTTGCATTGCTTGGTCAGAATGATTCCTTCTTTTAAACATAGCCTGTTCCTCTTCCTGAAAGATAGTACGTAACCTAATGTCATTAGGTCATAGATCAAAGGTGGCCTGATTTGTAGTGAATAGAGCACTGGGCATAGAGTGTGGAAGATTTGAGTTTGAATCCTGCCTCAAACATTTACTAGCTCTGTAGTCCTGGACAAATAATTTAATTAAGTTGTCTAAGTCTCAGTTTCTTCCTCTGTAAAATGAGGATAACAGTAGTACCAAATTCACAGGGTCGTTGTAAAGCTCAAATGAGATAGTCTACAAAGTTCTAGGCAAACCTCAGTATGGTTCATAAATGTATAAATCATTATTAAGACATAAAAAGAATAGATGATATTCCTATTGTAACTCAACAATTATAGTACAGCTTTGATTAATTGAAATAGATTATAGAATGTCAAAGTTGGAACAGAATTTAGAGGTTAAATGTGTTCTGCAGTAGTCTTAACTAGTGGTTAAGTGGGCTTTATTTGAAAACCTATGATGCATACAATATTTCTGCAGAAAAAAAAAATAGAAGATCATCTCTAAGATATGTAGGTCTGGCAGGATAGAATAGGGTGTTAGGTGGAATAGGGTGTTCTTTATACCCTAATGAAGATCAAATTATTATATAGCATATTAAGCAAAACAGCCTCATATCCCTATTCTACTGACCATATTAACACCCATTTCTGGTTTCACAAGGTCCATCAGATCTTATTAAAATTAACTAGCTTTGAGTACAGTCCTGGCTAGCTATGGATTCTGTGTTTATAGTCTAAGGAGCAGCCTAGCTAAAATCAGAGAGGTTCATCACCAAAGGGTGGTCGCCAGAGGAGTGTTTATTAAATTGGCTAATAATGTGTAGGTATGATGCAAACTGCATCAGTAGAATCACAGAAACTCAGAGTTGGAAAAGTGCTTATAGGTTATTCAGTCCAATCAATAACTGAAAAAGAATTTTCTTTATACTATGCCCCAAAAAGTGACCATCAGGTTTTTGCTTGAAGATCTCCAGTGAAAGGAAACCCACAACATAAGGTATCTCCCTCCACTATGGGATACTTTTAATTACTGGGAATTTTTTTCTGATCTCAAGCTTAAATCTGCTCCTCTCAGACTTCTACCCACCCAATGTTCTTAGTGTTTTCTCTCAGAAACAAGCCAAATTGGAGTCCTCAATTAGATTTTTTCTGTACTCTGATTTTTCTACATTTACATTTTTTAGTCTCCTACTAAAGATCGCAAACCTCCACCCCCCACCCCCCACCCCCCCCAATTATGGGGTATGACCTTTGTCAGAAGAATGTAAGATCTGGCTGGTCTTCCTAAGACGGAGAGACTTCAAGTTTTGTTCTGGTGAAGGATCAACTGTATGTATATTTCTTTTCTGAGGATAAGCCTGACTACATTTGCAGTATGTCATCAAGTTGGCCTCATGGTGATGGATTTTTAAATCCCAACATTCTTTGTCCATCTACTAAGTCACAGGTGAGTTGCAATCTGCACTGTGCACACACTGATGAAATTACAGATATTTGAAGTATTGGAGTATATTCATACCATTAGAGTATAACAACAATGATTTAGTACTTCAACAGATCTGTGATCTTCCCCAAGCGGAAACTCCTTCCAGCAATACATGTGGCTTGTCCACTCCTTATTATCGGGTATGATGCCTGTTCGTATTCTCTGACAAATTTTCCATAGAAGATCTACCCAATGTAAATGCTTTTACTATCAGAAAAAGAAGCTCACCCAAAGGACATCAGTAATTACTGACCCATTTGTGCCAACTTTCTCATTTCTATAAAGCCTTTATAAAGTAACTTATGCTTGTATAAAAGATACCTTTTATGAAAATGTGAGAAGGGAACAGGCATTTTCTTTGGTTGATAATTTTCTCTAGCACATGTTTTCACAGTCATTCCGTTGACTAAAGTAGGTAGGGCACATGAGATCTAAGATCCTGTGTTATTTCGTTTTTTCTGACTTTTAAGAAATCATATGGGTCAGTAGAGCAAAATCCAATCTTGACAGCAAGATATCTCCCATGAAATGCTAAGATCATATAAGATTCCTTGAAAGAAATTTAAGGCAGATGTAAGCTGACTAAAGGTGTTCACCAATGGCATGGAAGATATCTGGTACAGAGTCCAAATGAAGGATGGATTCTCCAGTATATGGGGAAGTCTTCCTGATTATAACAATGACCCAGGCATTTATATGTCACCTTGAAATTTTTTTTAAGTTTATTTAATTTATTTTTTTTAATGTTCTACAATCACTACCATAAAATGTATATTCTTATCCCCCCCACACCTACCCCCCCCCCGCCTCCCTCCCCAATATGGCATACAATATAGGATCTACATATACTTTCCTATTGAATACATTTTCACTATAGTCATGCTATGTAGATGAACTAAAATAAATGGAAGAAATCACGTAACAAATCAAAACATAATACACACACACAAAAATGATCTGCTATATTCTGTGAATGAATTCCATAGTTCTTTCTCTGAGTATGGAAGACATTTTGCCTTAGAAAACCATTGGGATTTTTTTTTTTAAGTTCTTGCATTATTGAAGTTCCAAGTCTACCAGAAAAAACTCTCACACATTGTGGTTGTTGCTGTGCACAAAGTTCTCCTGGTTCTGCTCCTTTCACTCAGCATCAGATCATATAAGTCCTTCCAGGCCTCCCTGAAGTCTTCTTGTTCATCATTTCTTATGGCACAATAGTACTCCATCACATTCATATACCATAATTTATTCAGCCATTCCCCAATTGATGGGCATCCCCTTGACTTCCAGTTTTTGGCAACTACAAAGAGTGCTGCTATAAATATTTTTGTACATGTGGGACCCTTTCCCATTTTTATGATCTTTTGGGGATATAGTCCTAGTAGCGATATTGCTGGGTCAAAGGGTATGCACATTTTTGTAGCCCTTTGGGCATAGTTCCAAATTGCTCTCCAGAATGGTTGGATGAGCTCACAGCTCCACCTACAATGAATTAGTGTTCCAACTCTCCCACATCCTCTCCAACATTTATCATTTTCTTGTTCTGTCATGTTTGCCAATCTTACAGGTGTGATGTGGTACCTCGGAGTTGTTTTGATTTGCATCTCTCTAATCAAAAGTGATTTAGAGCATTTTTTCATATGATTATAGATATCTTTAATTTCTTCCTCTGAAAATTGCCTGTTCATATCCTTTGACCATTTGTCAATTGGGGAATGCACTTTGAAATTTACTATATGCTTTTTTCATGTAATTCTGTCAGGTAACACAATTACTAATATCCTCATTTTGTAGACATAGAAATTGAAGGTTAAAGAGGTTAAATGATTCATTTTAGTGGTTAATTAATTAATTTAGTAAACAATTTAAGTGATCAATTTGCCAATTCACAGCTAGGATTAGAACCCAGGTCTTTTCATTTCAAAACCAGAATTCTGTCCATTATATTTCAATAGATTAATCATCTTTGATGTACACAAGGTGAGAACATTAATGTAGTGAAATGGACAAAAAGAAGGAGGTAATATGGTGAATGGAAACTGTGTCACGTGATCTTATATAAGCTCCTGTATCAGCAAGCACCCTGGCATACACAGGACTTGCTTTCTAAAAGCAAAGCAACTTTAAAAGGAGTAAACAATCTTACCTTAATTATGTAACAGAGAAAATACAAGCAGGACCAACAGACAGGGCTTCCAACAGTCTCACTATAGGCAGTACATACATCATTACCAGAGAGAGAAGCACCAACATCTGGGTTTTCAAAGTTGGGGGGCTTCTTAAGATGGTTGCCCAGAGTCTCATCTGACACATGAACTTTCTTCTAAAAACTAAGCCCGGAAGCAAACCCTCTCCTCAGAGTGTATATACTCTTTTTAGAGGCAAAGGGCATAACCTCTCTTGACCCAGTGCCTCATTGTGGGCCTTCATGGGAAACAAGCCTCCCCTAATCAAGCCTCTCTCAATAGCCCCACCTGAGGCCTATCAATGGGGCAGAGAAGATTTTTAACTCTCATTAACTCTTAACTACTCTCAGTCTCAGTTTCCTTATCTGAAAAATGAGGATGTTGGATCAGGTGATCATTCAGATCTAAAATCTTATATATCTGATTTTATTGTTTTCCTGAAATAATGGAAAAAAATCAAAACTTACATATAGCACTTCATGTTTTTTAAATGCTTTTACATAGACTTACACAAAACTTGCAAAAAGTCAGCCTAGAGTTTCTATTGGCACTAGTAACCCAGTTAGTTCCTGGTGAACCAGACAGGAAGGTCTCCAACAATGATGTAAGTCATATTTTTTGTCAACTTGATGGTTATATAAAGAAGTAAGGAAAGCCACACTAAAAAAAAAAAAAGTTGGTGGAACAAGAATGTAATTCCAGAACTTCTCAGCTCTATCAATATGGAAATCACATACAACTGTGTCAATGATTTAATGTTTAATACAATAATAGTTCCGTGAGTTAATAATTTGCCTTCTACTTTTGATATTAAATGCTGTAATAAAAAAATGGAACTAGTATGCAAGGGGCAGTTTAACTTTTACAACAAGACACATACACCCTTTAAAATACCAATGAGCAGATGAGACAGTTTCTTTAAGAGGGAAAATTGATGTTTGACTTGAACTTTGTAATCAACACAGAGAGGTAGTAACCACATTTTAAATAATAAATGACAACACAAAAACATAAGCTCTTTGAGGGCAGGGATGGTTTCCTTCTTGTTTTTCTATTCCCAACTTCATCCTTAGTAGATGTTTAATAGCTACTTGTTGAATTGATTGAATTGAATTAAGGGATGTTGTAGATAAGGTTTCTGCCCTTGTTGGTGTGTTCATAAAACTCTTCCAAATACTGATGGTATGAGTTGATACTTTACAAGATACCCAATTTAAAAAATATATTAAATACTCTGTACAGGTTCCTTCCTCCCTTCTCCACAAATATTTTTTTCATATTTCAAAGTGTGAGACCTACATTGGTATCTCCTAAAACTTTACTTAAGTGATTAGTAATTTGAGAATTCCAGGTCTCCGAATGATTGGAGTTCACTTTCTCTAGATTTGGGAAAAAAGAAAGGGCCTGGAACTTTCCCAAATGTAACACATCATATTCCTTCAAATATCTTTAGTACTTGAGATAATGAAATCAACATATGTATCTGTAATAACTTCTATGACTTATGAAGATACAATTGATAAATATTAAACTAAAATGGAAATACATCTGCTTTTCACATCTGAACATTAAAAGGATTGCTGAGGTTACCCATTTCACCCAAAGATGCATCCTTCAGTTCAACAAGCTGTGCTGGTTACTGACAGTGGTGTACTAGTAAATGTTTAACAACGGTCTCTTGGGGAAAAAAACAGCAACATGCATGTGATGCATTTTTAAATTGAATCAGCATTATTGACATCTCCGTCACTTTTTTAGGTCTGGCTAATTTAAGAAAACCCAATAAATCAAGCACTGATTTGAAGTGTTTGCTGATTTCTGAGGTATAAATGTGTGCACTGAAAATTTAACAACCTCTTGCTACAGCCCACCCTTGGTACTAGGGATAGAAAGTTGTAAAGTAACACAGTCTTTGTTCTTCAGGAGCTTATGATCTACTAGAGGAATGAGACATGAACCAAAATAAGCATGATAAGTGAAATTTCACAAGTGAAAAGTGATATCAGAAATTTGAGGAGGGAGAGATAAATTTCAGCTGCAATGGATCATATATATGTATATATATATATACATATATATGTATATATATATATATATTTTTGGGGACGGTGGGGTGCAGAGTGATCAGAGAAGGCCTCATAGAGGGGATGACACTTGAGAGGGGCCTTGAAGGAGAAGAAAGTATGCAAAAGGTAAAGAAAGAGTCTGCTGGGAATGAGAACAGTATTAATGCTTTTAGAAGGGATTGGGAGTGTAACTGACTTCTCTTTTCTTACCAGCAGCCTTCAGCATCCTTTAAAAACTAAATGAGTGGATAGTAGTGTGAGTGAACTCCATTGAAGAAATAAATGAGTTTGCTCACGATGGAGAGAAAGAAAGAGAGAGAGAGAGAGAGAGAGAGAGAGAGAGAGAGAGAGAGAGAGAGAGAGAGAGAGAGAGAGAGAGAGAGAGAGAACTTTGAAGTACATGGACTCTTGGGGGAATGTCCAGCTCTGTACAAATGCAGAAGTGACTTTTGTAAACTAAGTAACACTAAAGCAACACAAACACTAAGTATATAGGGGGGGAGGTATGGATCTGTTAGCATGCCACCAGAATTGTGGTGCAGATATAATTAAGTTTGCCTTTCAGAAGCCAAAGAAGGTAGAATCAGGAAGGCAAACAGACATCAATGGCAGACCAATGATAAGTTGAGGAATACCCCACCCTTGAGTAGAAAATCTCAAGTGATCCTAGGACAGTGACTCCTTTGGCCTGATGGAATCTCAGCTCTGCATGGGACTCAAGAGTAATGAATGTGTCTTTATCATAGGTATGAGGAAGACACTGGAAGCTACATTTAACCACTATGTGTCCTTGTTAGTTGTTTTATTCATATGTTTTAAGGAAATACTTGATATTTTGACTGTGAGGCCTCACTACGGCTATCCTCTGGCCATGGACTAGTTCTCACAGATGCACAGGCTTACTTTTAAATAGAATCAGGCCCAGCTGGGCCTCTTATGTGGCAAGAAGACTTGAAGCAGGGAATTGGAAGAGAATTATCGATGATTACCCCTCCATCCATAAGAGCTGAAGAGGGCACCATGGCCAGAAGCTTCCCTGCCCACCAAGGGAGGAGCGAGAAACTCATTTTTGCTTTTGTTTGTATTCCCAGAGTTTAGCATAGTCCTTCTGATAGGTAACTATGATAAATAGGTGCTTCCTTTAAAGAATATCTTCATCAATGTGATGGGCAAACAGTGGGATAAGAGCCCTCTAAATTGAAGCATACCAGAATCCTATGGTTAGAAATTACTGCAAGTTATAAATAATCTGTTCCACGTAACATCTTAGATATTTCCATATATGTCAGTCAATAAGCATTTATTAAGTGCTATGCAGCAGGGACTGTACTAAATGCTGTGGACACAAAGAAAGGCAAAAGATAATCCCTGTTCTCAAGAATCTTACAGTCTAATGAGGGAGATAACATCAAACAACTATGTGCAAAATAAGACATATTCAAGATAAATTGGAAACAATAAACAGAAGGTAGAATTAAAGGGGATTGGGAAGGTGAGATTTTAGCTGATGGCAACCTACTCTGGTATCTTTGTCAAGAAAATCTTGTATGGGGTCATGAAGAGTTAGATATGACTGAGAAACAACAGCAACAACAAGCACCTATCTTGCAACTTGTCAGAGAGACATTTGGAGCACTGAGAGGTTAAATGACACATCCAGCAAGTGTGGGTCAGAGACAAAACTTGAACCCAGGTCTTCCTGACTTTATGAGCAAACTTTTAAGAACCAAACCTTATCCTCTGCCCAGAGGAAAAGGTTGTAGGCCCTCATAAGGAACCTAAGTGGAAAAAAACAATTAAACAAAGCCTTGGGGCCTACAGCCCAGACACAGCGCACCTGTCTCAACATGCCTATATCCCATCAACCTACTCAGTCTCACTCTGAGTCCTGAGACCTGTTTCTCATGGTGGCCACTTTCATCCATGCTTTTACTCTTCTAGCTCAACTTCTTTTTGTGACCTCTCCTCTTCCCGAAGCCAATCATTCTATGAATCCTAGAAAGGGCTGGCTTCCTCTTTGATTGATTGTAAGGGCTGGGAGGTAAAGGGATAATTAGGTGTGGGCATATAGGAATACCTGTTGCCTTTGTTTTCTGCCTAGTACTTTCTTTGGTTACATCAACTGAGCAGGGAGGGAGAAATGGAGTTGATTGATCAGTTAATGGAATCCTTCCCCTAACTATATGTACATTGAGAAAGAGGAACAAAATTATCTCTATTTGCAGAAGTGATGATGTAAGTACATTACAGTGTACTTAGAAAACCCTAGAGAATCAGTAAAGAAATGAATTAAGATAATTGATAACTTCAGTCAAGTAGCAGCATACAATACAAATATAATTGTCTTTTCTTACACCTTTTCCTAGTTGAAATTTTTACAGCTTCCAACAGTTGACCTCCCCTCTGCCACTGGTTCCTCTCTTCTTTGGTCTCCATGATGTCCATTTCTCTCCTGGTTCTCCAACTTGTCTGACTGTATCTTCTCTCTCTCCTTTGCTGGTTCCTCATTCATTTTCCACTCCCTAACTGTGGATGTCTTTTACCTGGGCTCTTGTCAATTCCATCTCTCCTGTTATCAAGCTGTTATCAACTTCAGTGGATTCAGTTATCTTTGTGTAGGTGATGGAATGCTAGACTTGGAGTCAGGAAAATCTGAGTTCAAATCCTACTTCAGACACTAACTGGGCAAGTCACTTACCTTTTCTCAAACTCAGTTTCGTCATCTCTAAAGTGGGGATAAAAGTAGTATTTACCTTATAGGGTTGTTTTAAGGATAAAATGAGATGACATATATAAAGCACTTTTCAAGCCTTTAAGCTCTGCTGGGTATTATTTATCTATATCTATAACATATACATGTCTATCTACATATTCCTTCTCTAAACTTCAGTCTGTCTTTACCTGAATGCCTCATAGTTATCTCAAACTCAATATGTCCAAAAATGGAACTTATTATTTTCTTCTCTAAAGCAAATCCTCCTCCAAACTTCCCAATTTCTGTTGCTGGCACCCCCATACTTATAGTCATCCAAGTTTATAGCCTCACAGCCAATCTTAACTCTTCCCTCTCTGTAGCTCTCCTTTTTCAATCAGTTGCTAAGTCTTCTGATTTTACTCCCTCAATATCTCTTAGATCTGCCTCATCTGCACTCACATAGCCACAACCTGTTTTGGATCATCAACAACACTCACCTGAATTACTGCAAGAGTCTCCAAATTGATCTTCTCACTTTTAATCTCTTCATTCTCTAATCCATTCTCTACACAAAAGCCAAAAGTATAATCCTAAAGCACAGATCTGGCCACATTACTTATGACTTTGCTCAAAAATCTTAAGTGGTGTCCTTTTGCCTTGAGGATAAAATGCAACCTTGTCTATTTGGTATACAATGCCATTTGTAATCTGCCTCCAACTTACCCTTCCTTTTTTATTTCATATTATTTCTTATCATACACTCTTATCCAGACAGACTGGCCTTTCAGTTATTTCTCAGACTCCACATGTTATCTCCAGTCAATCAGTCAACAAACTTTTATTAATCACAAATTAATTATTAATTTTATTAAGTGATAAATTAAATCAACATTTAATTAATTATGTGCCTGACAATCATGCTAAACCCTAAGGACATGGTATAAGAAAGGAATAAGCCAGTCCTGGCTTTCCAAGAGCTCCCAGTTTAATGAGAGAGATAAAATGCAAATATCTATGTACAAACAAACTCTGTTCAGGATAATTAGTATAAAGATGAGGGATTGGGAAAGGCTTCCTGTTAAAGACAGAATTTTAGCTAGGACTTGAAAGAAGCTAGGGAAGCCAGGAGGTGGAGATGAGGAGGGACAGCATTCTAGGCCTGGGGGACAGCCAGAAAAAAAAATATAATTGTCTTTGCATGGGCCTGGAATGTACTACTCCTTTGTCTCTTCTATCTCTCAGAATCCTTGCCTTCCTTCCAGACTCAGTTAATCTGTCTCCTCCTCTGGAAAACTCTTTTATAAGCCCGTTATTAGTGCTTTCTGCCACCTCAAATTAACTTATATTTACTTATTTGTGTACATGTTGTGCATCCTTTAATAGAATATAAGTTTCCTGATGGCAAGGACTGCTTTTTGGGGGCTTTGTATTGCCATAACCTAGATGAGTGCTTTTCACACAGTAGACACCTAACAAATATTCATTGAACTGAATTGAGTGAATAATAGGGAAGAATTTCTTCTTGATTGCTTAATAGGATTATAGATGCAGAACTAGAAGAGACCTTAGAGCTCATCTTATTGAACTTCATTTTATAAATGAGGAAAATGAAGCCTTGGGAGGTTGAGTGACTTCCAGGGTAGTAACCCTTTGTCCACTAGAGACTAGTAGAAAAATATTAGTTTGAGTTTTTAAAACTCTAATAAGGTTTACATGTGCTTCTGTCATTCAAGCCCATCCTTAAGTTTGTTTTAAAAATTACTGCCAGACTCTCAAGCTGTCTTTGGGGAGAGGTATTCAGGGAGATGGAAGAAGCATTAGGTAAATGAAAGAAATGACTTAAAAAAAAAGATATCAGCCCAATTATATGATTCAGATTTAAGAAAGAAATAAAATCACAGAGTATTAGAGTTGGAAGAGGTCCCAAAAACCATCTAGTCTAACCACTACAATATACCTGTCAAATGGTCATCAAGCTTTTGCTTGAAGACCATCAATGATGAGGTGCTCACTGCTTCCTAAGGCAGCCCATTCCACTCAGATTTTCAGATGACCTCAGACAAGTTGTTTATAATTGAATGAATCATTGTATTGTGGTGGTGAAAATGCTGTTCCATCTTTATCAAAATGCCCCCAAATGGTATAAAAACAGGAAAATCAATCTAAATATTGAAGCAATTAGAGCAACGGCACTGCGGTGAATCAAAGTGGGCATGTGATATTCTCAAGTAATAGCAATAATAAAAAATACATAGAAAGACTCACTGGAATGTTTAAACTCCCAGGTTCCTGGTACAACTCAATCTTTGTCTCACAGCAGGGGTGAGAAAAATCTCAAGATGAAAATTGATAAGTGAGCAGCTCCATGGCCGAAGAAATGAAGAAATCATGTTCACCTTTAGACAACCTCCCTCATTCCCTTGCCCTTTGAAATGTTTTCCTAACCCCTTTCTGTGTTAGTTCATTCAAATGCCGAATGGCTGAGGTAGCAGAGGATAGAGTAACCACCACCACCATGACCACCATAGGCTGTTTTTACCCTGCTTTCTCAATGCTTCTTGTCATGCTACCTCTTCTCTCCATGAAGATATATGTCATTCTTTAGTTCATTTCCCTTATCCAAAAGCCACTTCCACCAGAAATATAGAGTAGATACCCAGAGATGTTATGGAATTGAGGAATAGAGCCTTAATTGAGGAAAGGCATCTCTGTGGAGAGTCCAGTCCTTGCTCTTTTCCCTAAAGTTCCTTTAAATCTCCAAGGGGGGTAGGACATCTTCAAGTTGTCTTGTAGAACATGAGCTCCTTCTTCTACTTTGCTGAATCATAGTATCATAGTATGGAAGAGCAGATGGAAGGGCCCTTTGAAATCATCTTGTTCAAACCCCTCCCTCCACCCTCCATTTTATAGATGAGTAAACTGTGATCTAGAAAAGTTAAATGAGTTTCTCAAGGTCACATAGTAAGCCAGTGACAACACTCATAATTCAGTGTTCCTTGCAACCCAACACATGCCTCAGTTTCTGCATCTGCAAAATGGCAACTATAATATCATCCCTGCCTCTCTGCCTCCCAAGGTTGTTTTTGAGTATTAATTAAATCAGAAAATGTATATGAAAATGCTTTAAAAATGAAATGCTGACTCTGTGGTCCTGTAGTCATGGGACTAGAATGGATCATCCTTGACACTTGAAACAGGGCTAGATTCTGTCCTCTTCTCTCACTTTCCTTAGAATTCTGCTTGTTTTCAGTCTTGGTGTAATGCAGTGGCTTCCATTTTTCTAAGAGGATAGACAAATGACAGTGGTCTTACTTAACTGACCCTGAAAATCCAGCAGAGTATCCTAGTATCCTGGAAATTTATGCTTCCTGATTCATAGAGTTTTCCACCCTGGTTGGTTCCCTCAATGCAGGGGTCTCTAACTTGGCTTGGGACTATGCTGTATTTTCCCCATTCCATGTGGTTCTCTAAGAGGAAGAGATATAAGGTCCTGTTGAGTATCCTGCATCGTTATGATCCTCTTGTCTTTGTGGGAGTCTTAGGCAGGTGGTGATAACTTTTCACTATAAGTTCCAAACTTTTGTTTTGCTTCCATCAGTTTACTCCTCCTCCTTCTCTGAAATGTATACTCTTTGAATATGTCCCCTTCATCCTTCTTTATTTACTAGGCCATCACCAGTCTTGGATTTATTTCCTTTCTTTCATATTCTTGACCCAGTTTAAGTCATTTCAACAAAGGACCATCCATCCATTTCCTCTCTCCCCCACCCCACTGTTTTCACCCTTACAATTCCCAATCCTGGGCCACCCTCATCATCTACTTTTACAGAATTACAAAATCTCAGAGTTGAGAGGATCCTCAGAGGCAGTCTACTCCAGCCTGCGTCTAACAACATGCACCTTGTATCTCATCCCCAACGAGTGGTTATCCAGCCTCTTCTTGGAATTCCTTCCCTTTTGCTTCTACTTCCCAGTACGTATTATTGCTGGAAGGCACCCCCTTCTTGTCTCTACCTGTAGATATCCTTCAGGGTCCAGATCTGGTGCCATTTCCTGCATGAAACTCTCTGATCGCCTAACTAAAATTAATCTCTGCCTCCTCCCAGTTCTCACAGTCCTTTGTTTAGGCTCTTCCTTTCTTCTTATAAAAACCCACTTTGTAGCATGCTCATTATACACATAACTAATCTCCTCCCTGTACCACCTCTATCAGATTATCAACAACTCGAGGGTGGGAATTGCATTGATTTTCCTTTTTGTATCTTTAGTACCCAGCACAAGACCCAACTCATTGTTGTTCAGCTGTGTCCAATTCTTTGTGACCCCACACTGTCCATGGGGTTTTCTTGGCAAAGATACTGGAGTGATTTGCCTTTTCCTTCTCCAGTGGATTAAGACAAACAGAGGTTAAGTGACTTGCCCAACTAATAAATGTCTGAGGTGAGATTTGAATTCAAGTCTTCCTGACCCCAGGCCTAGCCACTCTATCCATTGAGCCCCTTAGTTTCCTCTAAACAGATTCATAGTAAGAGTTTAAGAAATGTTTGCTGAATTGAATTGGGGTCTGGTCAAAGGACCGCACTTGAGGACCTAGAGGACCACATGTAGATTAGAGGCTGCAGAGGTTCCTCATCTCTGGTTTATACCAACAAATTCCAAGCCTGTCTCCTTTTCTGTGCATTTTTGCCTTTTCTTGTATTTACTAGGGGGAAAAAAGAGTTCAATTAAAAACAATAATAACGATAACTTTCTGATTCCAAGATCCTATGCCATCATATGGATGCCATACTTTCCTGCCTACTTCTTTCTTTTCTGTATCCATGCAAGTCATTTGAGAAACTATGCCATTAGCTCTACACATAAGTGGTTCAAACCTTTGGTGTGTTGTCTCTCTTATGATCGTAGGATCATAGACTTGCTCTGTATATATTTGATATATACTCCCTCAATGGACTGTAAATGCCTTGAAGGCAAGAACTATGTTTTTACCTCTTTTTGTAGCCCCACTACTTAGCATAATGCCTGGCGCATAGTAGGTGCTTAATAAATATTTATTAATTGTTTGGAAGAGACCCTAGAGGTCAATGAGATCTACTCTTTCATATTATAGATGAGAAAACTGAGTCCCAGAGAAGTTAAGTGACTTGCCCAAGGTCATATCGGTAATAAATGATGAAGGTGGTATTTGAACCTAGATTCATTGACTTTAAATCTAGTGATCTTTTTCTACTATAATATCTTTGGTAGTCTTTTGTTTTGTTATCCTCCAGATTAATCTTAACCTTACGATTATATTATTTTTTGTCTGAAGTCTTCTCTCTGAACTCTTTCTTTCCATATCTATTCTCAATCCAGGCCTTAATGGGATTGCTTCCTCCCTTTCCCTCAATCTGCCCATGATACTTTTACGGGGAGAGGCAAGTATACGCTGAGGCTTTCTAGTAGATTGTCCAGAATAAGCTCAGTTTGATTCTCTTCTCACAACTTCCTAGTCCATACTTTCTAATAATACTTCTATCTATGGCAAAGGTTCTTAACTTCTTTTGGTGACATGGCAGTGTTTGGGGAAAATAAACATGTAATTCCCACCACCCACACACACACCTAAGTTTGCAGATCTGCTAAAATCTCTATATGGTGTGAAACCTAGCTTAAGAATCTCTTATCTATTACACTTCTAATTTTGATAGATTTTCCCTAATTTGATTGTTACAGCAAGGCTTTAAGGTAGGTAAAACACTTAAATGATCTGTTCAAAGGTTTACAGCAGGATTTCAGTACGAAGCTCTAGGTTGACTTTAGGCTGGGGGTTCTGAAATTTTTGTACATGTCATGGGCCTATGGACCCCTTTGCAAAATAATGTTTATTACCTATATTCATAATGGACAGCAATGCTAAATTTAAGCTAGAGGTTAATGAAAATAAAGATGTATTTTTTTCCATTAAAGTTTACAGAATCCCTTGAAATCTATCTCCTGACCCTTTGAGGGTGCATGAGTCCCAAGTGAAGAACCTCTGCTGTAGGGAGGGGAAAAGACTTTGGTGATATAACTAATGTCAACCAGAAATACAAGGACAAGAAGTTGCCCAACTGGATATGATAACTTTTAGATGGAGATATGAAGAGAACTCAGGCTGTCTGCAAAGTTCTAAGGTTTAAAGAGGGCCAGGGTAATCAGATTCTAGCAATGGGAGCATCTTCTTCTTATCATTCCTCTCTCTGAGATGACCCACTAAACCTAGCACTTCAAAAGGCTGGAGGGCAGGTTTCGAGAGGAGCTCCCCACTCTCTCCTCTCTGGGGTCACGGTGCTCTTTGCTGACAGTTTAATACATATCAAGAGTAGTTCAGTTTAGTTTGGGCTTGCTCCAAACCACAGACCTCCTTTGCATTTTTGCTCTCTCTGCTGGAGCCTCTGTGGGATTTCAGAGGAGGAGAGGGTCTGGAGAAAGCGAAAAATGCTGTATTGATTAATTACCACAAGGAGTTTGAAAGGCTCTTAGCCTTTGGGAAGGTTATCTCCAAGTTAGAAGCTGCAGCCCAAAGACACAGAAAGGAGGAACCACAGGTAATTTTGATCGTTTTCTAAACAATAGTGTTCAAGATTTTATAAAGTTTTCCCCAAAGGAACTCAGTGGACTTCATAACCTTCACATGAGGAAGAATGTTTACAATATCATTGTTGCTGGGAAGAGGAGAGCTTTTATTTGCTTTAGTCTTTGTAGACTACTGATAGATCATGTCCTGGATTTTCTGTTTTTTAATGGAGACTGGATGCTTTTTTGTTGTGGTTTCCCTGTACGTGTGATTAGAAGTCCATTTGTTGAGTCAGTCATTCTTGTTTTTTCAAAGCCATAGGTTTTCATAGTTTTATTAGTTTCCTTTCCTTCACTAGTTCCATGTACCTAAACAAGGACTATGGTATACTTAAATAATTTTGCCAAATGATAAATATAATTACATGCCAAACATACATCAGCTTGTCAAGTGCCAGAATTATTGTCTGATCAGATTATGGTACCCTTTATTTTGAGGTTCTATAGCAGGCTGCCTTGAATAACCTCACTCTTATTCTTTAGCTTACCTTCTTTAGTCATATCTTATATTTACCTAATTGCAAGGGTTCTTATCTTTTTTTTTGGTGCCATGGATGCCTTTGGCAGTCTGGTGAAGCTTATGCACTCCTCAGAATATTTTTTAAAAATTCATATTTGAAGGACATGCCAAATTTCAGTGATAAAGTTAGTGAAAATAAATGTGATTTTTTTTCTCCCATTCAAGTTCACAGATCCCCTGAAATCTCTCTGTGGGAGGGGGCCTGCAAATCCTAGTTTACAAATCTCCTATCTGTGGCCCTTTTATGTTAGAAAATATTTGACAGATTGTCTCTAGTTTGATCACCAGGGACATAACACACACAATGCATACAACTCATACACACGTGCACATAATATAATGCACACATATAAATATACACATGTACACATACATATATACATACATGCACACAAATGCCTCCCCTCCCCCACATACTACCTAGTTTTGAGTTTGTGCATTGCCTTTTAAATTAATTGATAGCCTTCAGTTTTGAATTTTAGAGAAGAGAGGGCATTTCTACCAACAAAAAAAGAAAAATAGGATATTTGATTTTTAAGGCTTCCCATCTCAAAAGACACTGAATTAGTTAACCTTCAAGGCATGGTACAGAGGTCAGCTATTTAATCTCACTGGTGAATGGTCTATGGAGAGCTGGAAGAGAATGCAAGTTCTTTTTGTTTTGTTTTCATTCTATTTTGATTTTGCATGAATCACTCCAAATTGCTGACACATGACCAAAGATTTTGTTCGTATTTACATCTAAAAATATATATTAGTAAAGAAGAATCATGAAAAATTCGAGAAAAGAGACCAAGCTGAATGTCAAGAAGCCTCTACTTATCGAAAGCATCTGTTGGAACTGGGGAACCCTGTGTGCAAAGAAGTTCTAGCAGCCCAATTCCTCGCTGTCATTTAAAACTGGAATGGCCAAAACATTAGTGAATACTAAACAAATTATCGCCCAGCACTGGCAAGACAAGAGTCCAGATGGCTTAGCAAGTCTTTTCTATGGATAGGAAGGTTGTCAATTACCAGTGCAATGAGACCAAACATTACCCTAGCTTCATATATTTGTATTGGACATAAATTCTCACCAGCCAGGATACATGTTAAAAGGAAAACAAGAGCAGGAAATTTCAAAATTGCTGCATGCATCTCAGTTGTAATGAGGCATATTATCCTTGTGGTTATGAATATTGTATGAAATCAGATCTAATACTCAATGCATTGCTGATCAAAGTGATATAACCAGATAGGAATTAGAAAATGAAGCAACAGAGCACAACCAAGAGGGAACCCACAAAAGCAATCCAAAGGGGGCTGCAAAGCTGGATATTGGTTAGATAACTGTGAGCCTGAGAGTATCTAGGATATGGGGAGGAGATAAGGCAGAAGAATTTCTAATCTTTGGCACCTGGAACAAAAAAGAATGACTAAATTTATTATCAGTCTGTTTTAATTCTAGGAGGGCCTGACAGGTGCACAGAACTGTATTCTCATTTCCATTTCCTTAGAAAAAATTCAAAGGTAAAATTCAAAATGTGGTAAAATGGTAAAAAAAAAAATGGGTTTTAATCTTGACTTTATAAATTACTTCTGTGCCTTGGGCAAACTACTTAACTTTTCTGAGTCTCAGTTTCCTCATTTGTCAAAGAGGTAGAATAATGCTTGTATAATCTACTTCACAGGATCACTGTAGACACCAAATGTGATAATCCATATAACACACTTTGTAAAAGCACTATCAATGTGAATTATTATTGTTATTATTGCTATGTCAGATGTTAACCTTAAAATGATTTCTGTACCTCCATGTTCCTCTAATGGTCTTTGAAAATTTTCAGTTCAGAGGTCAAAAGAAATGGTCTCTTTAAAAAAGTTTCATTCCATTATCATCTGCAAAAAGCCCCAAGTGGTCAAAAACTCTGTTTTTAGATTGTGAGTGTGAAGCAAGGAAAGATTGTGTCACTTGTTTCCAAGCATTCCAGAGTTGCTAGCACACTTTACTGGACCAGAGTTTGACCTGACAAATGTCTGGACAATTTGGATTTATGAAGTGGGACTGGAGAGTTCATTAAAATTGGGGGAAAAAATCAGTTTAAACCAGGTTAGGAAGGTACCATTCTTCAAGTCAAATTGTTCTGAAAAGTCTGGATTTTAGTAGTTAGCAGGCAGCTGGACAGAGCTGGCTAGAAGGTTCCAGGACCCTGTCCTAAAGAGTGTCCAGAGGGGCAAACATATCTGGAGGGTCCAGGAAAGCATATTTGGGCAGGTACAGGCAGGCTATGAGTAAAGTCCAGGGAAGGTGGCTAAATGAAGAAGAGTTCAACAGGTCCCAGAGATCTGAGCAGGAAAAGTATTATATTAAGAGAGACACTACTTAGTTGGAGGCACCAGAATCAAGCTCTGAGTTTAGGACAAAGAGCTAACATACTTCCTAATGTGTGTGGGAGAGTAGAGGGAAGGTCAGAGTCTCACAGAGAGAAACTTGTTTATGATTAAGGCCAGGAAAAAGGGACTGGCCTTTGGAGGGTTCCTGGAGCCTTGAAGATATCATCCCTGCCTCCCTTCCCCCTGAAAAATTAAAAAAAAAAGCTTTCAGTTTTCTGTTAGCCTACCTCAGATTACACAGTCTGTATCAAAAACTGGGGCCAGTGGAAATGAATAAAACTGCTAATTACATACGCTTCCTAATGAGTCTTTGGATTTTATACTAGAATAAAAGCTCTAGAACTAGAAAGGAACCTCAAAATTCACCTAGTATAGGTTTAGTTATCATCTCTATGCCCATGACTCCCAACTCAAGTCAACACATTTATTAAACACCTACTATGTGTCAGGTATTGTGCTAAGCACTAGATCTATATCTGTAGCCCCAGTCTCTTCCCTGAGCATTCATCCTTCATGACTGCTTTCCAAATGGTTGTTTCACACTGAATATCTTGGCATTTCAAAATGGATATTTTGGCATTTCAAACTGAACTTTTCCAATTCTCTTCCATTCTCTTTTCTTCCTCTCAAACCTACCCCTCTCCAGACTCCCCCATTTCAGTCAAAAGTCCTACCATCTTTCTAGTCTCTAGGTTCATAATCTTGACATTATATTCTACTACTCACTGTACCTCATCCCACACATCCAATCAAGTGCCAAATCTTGATGTTGTATCTCCACAACATGTCTCAAATCTGATCTGTTCTATCTACTCATATAACTACCCCCTTCATTCAGGCCCTATCACCTCTCACCTAGATTATTGTATCAGTCTCCTAATTGGCCTCCCTACCTCAACTCTCTGCCCATGTAAGTCCATCCTCTATATCAGAGATTCCCAAACTTATCTGGCCTATTGCCCCTTTAAAAAATTACTTAGCTCCCTCCTATCTACTTTCTTTAACCCTTTGTTCTTTTGAAATTTGCATCATTCCAAAAAACATAAAATATTTTTTAAAAATGATGTGTCTTAAATTTAATAATTTACTATAAATTTATATTTTTTTTGCATAGAAATTTTGATGATGCAATCATCATGTAACTGTATAGTATCATTTTGTAAACAAGTCATTACAGGAACATATTCCTACCAATGCATGCTGAATCTCCAGCACTCACCTGCCAACACTTGCTTGTTAAGACCTGTTGGTGAATTTGACCATTGATGGGTTATAACTTGTATTATGTGTGTTTATTTGGAAAATAATGTCATCACTCTTACTTTAACTCTGTTACAAAACAGATGAAACATGTATGAATGGTTTTTCAAAACTTTCATGTCTTTTCTTATGTTTCCATTCTCTCCTTATTTTTATTCGACATGCCCCCCCCCAAAAAAAATTGCACCCAAATCTACACCCTCCTGGATCATTCCCACACCCTTTAAGACACAGTATTGCCCACTTTGGGAACCTATGCATTAATACCAAAATATTTTTTCTTAAGCAGATATCTAACCATGCAATTACCCTATTCAGTAGACTCCAGTGGTTCTTTGTCAACTCTTTGGTCAAATATAAATTCCTCTATTTAGCTTTTAAACACTTTCACAGCCTTGCCCCAACCAGTCTTTCCAGTATCATTGTGTATGACTCTCTTTCTTGCACTCTGAAATCCAGACACACTATGATTCTATGTCCCTCACAGAAAACATTCAATTTCCAATGCTCCCCTTTCCTTTTCCACTCCCCTTAACTCCTGTGCCCTTCCTCTCAAACTACCTTTCATTTAGTGACTTTTCCATGACCCACCCATGAAGGCATCCTACTGCAACCACCTATAGGGATGGTCACACTCATCATTGCCCACTTGCCTAATAGAAACTCTGATATTCCTCTATCTGACCACAACCTCATGTTATCTCTCCTTCTGCTTCACCCCTCCTGCAGCTGTTTTTTATCTTCATTGAGACCTCAACTCCCTCCACTTCTCCATACTTTACAGGCTACCCCTACATTGACTTCACTTTCTTCCCCTCCATTCTCAATCCAATTTTTAGCCACTTCAACCCTGTATTCTTAAATCTCTTGCCTCCTTTTCCTATTCTTCTCTGTTCAGACTTTGGCTCTGGATTATTCCCATTATCTTCTCTCTTCTACTCCTACTCACAAGGGCCTGAAAGCATCTGGAGAAAGTCTCATAACTATTTTGAGTGGGGACATTATAAATTTATATTATTCAAATTCAGTTGAGACCTCAGAGCAGCAGTACAGTCCTTTTCTTCCTCTCTAATTGATTTCCTATCTCACTTTCCACAGAAGCTATTCTAAAACTTCTACTCCCTCCTCAAACCTTCCAGTTCTCCCTACTCCTTAACTGAGGACCTTGCCTCTTAATTTAATGATAAAATAAAAATTTGACCATTAGACATGAGCTCCCTTTTCTCCCATTCCCTTCATCTCAAAATCCTTTGACATAATCTTTTATTTTCCAGTCCTTTCATCTAGCCTCTGACAATGAAGTGACCTTTTTTCTTGCCAAGGTCAGCTCTTCTATATGTGCACTTGATCCCATCTCCTTTCATCTTCTCCAGCAGATTGCATCCTCAGTCATCTTCTCTTTTTAATATTCGTCCTCTCCCTATCTACTGGTTCTGTACCACAGGACTCTATTGTGTTTCCTCTTCCCTTCTCCCTCTATAGTCTTTAGCTTGGTGATCTCATCAGCTCCTATGTATTCAGTTTTTGACTGTACAGATACTTCTCAGATCTATTTGTACACCCCTAACTTCTCTCCTGACCTTCAGTCTTGCATCTCCAACTGCCTATTTAACATTTTGAACTGGATGTTCAGTAGACATCTTAAACCTAACATGTCCAAAATTTTCTCCCCATATCCTAGACTTACAGTGTTATACTTCTAAGACAGAGACCTAGACAAAGTACAGTGAGAAACATGAGGGAGAAAGGTAATTTTTATCCATACTCCCAGCCACCCATATTTGCAACCTTGGTGTCATCCTTGTCTCCTTACTCCCTCATCCTCCCATATCCAATTTGTAACCAAGGCCTGGAGCATTTACCTTTGCAACATCTCTGGAATACATCTCCTTCTTCCATTGAACACTGAAATTACCCTGGTCCAGCCTTTTATCATGTTACACCTGAACTATCACAATAGACTTCTGATTCCTCTTGCTGCTACAATTCTCTCTCAACTCTAAGCCATCCTCCACTTGGCTATCCAAGTTATCTTCTCAAAGTACAGTTCTGATCATGTTGTTATTCCTTCCTCCCCTATTCAATAAACTCCTGTGGTTGCCTATTATTTCCAAGGTCAGATATAATATTATCTGAGTTTTATAATCTATTATAACTTGGTACCTTCTTACCTTTCCAGTATTCTTTTCCTTACTTACTTCCACGTACTCCAGTGACATTGGCCTCCTTGCTCTTCCTACAAAACAAACAAACAAAACAAAAAACTCTGTAATCCAGTTAAACTGGCTTTGTCATTAAAAGGAGGTAGAGTTTGAAGCAACCTCCATGGAATGATTTCAAATCCCATCTTAAATATCTTCCTCTGCCTGATAATTTCTGAAATCTCCCTTGGATCTCTATGCCTATGGCTTAAGGACTTAACCTACTTAAAATACCCTGTGGTAAGGAGAAGAGCATAATTCTATAAATCTTGGTAGACATTTTATAAGACTTCGTTAGATAAATCTATAGGCCTTATTACACAGTATGAATGAGTTTTATAAATTCCTTCGTGGGAGCAGATTTTAATAGGAGATGGATAGTGGGGTCATGAAAGTCTTAGGCAACTGAAAATGTGGAGAGGTCATCACCAAAGCCATCAAAAAAGGGAGGCTAGAAGCACTGAAATCACACTTTATTTACTTCATAATTTTGTACCTGAAGCAAGCAATTTAAAGATGATGAGCACTGGCCAGGGGCAACTATGGCTATTTCCACATTGTCAATTAAAAGAAGAGGGCCAAAAGAAAGTATATCTAGATCACTGGGAGTGACGGCATACAGGTTACCAGAAGAATCTGAAGCCCAAAGCGTTTGATTCCTGATGAGCTGGGAACACCGTAGCTAGAAAGGGAATCTCGACCCCTTCTTGTAGACTTCATAGTTCATTATTCAGGTCTTCCCTGGTTGCTGAGAATACTCAGGAGGAGAGAGTAAGAAAAGGGGATATATAATGGATTGTTGTGGTGAAGTATCAGGATGGGACAAGGACAAACTCTACAAATTAAATGTATTCCATAAATTCAATCCAAAAATATAATGAAATATTTACAGTACAAAAATAAAACAAGATACAAATCCTGCCCTTAAGTATCTTACAATTGAAAAGAGAACTCAGACACAAATATTCATGCAAAAAGTGATAAATGCCAAAAAGAGACCTAGACATAGTACAGTGAGAAGTATTAGAAGAGAGGAGTCACCTTTAACCAAGGTCTGGTTTCCCAGATGCCACCTCTGCCTTCTGAACCAAGGATGAATAGATTAACTCCACAAGACTCAATTGTCCATCTGAGAATTGAAAATCAAATAAAATATAGATTCTTTCCACCTTTCTTCTTGTCTTTTCTTTTCCCTTTATGGCTTTTTCACATTTGATCCCTGTGGAAAAACCAATGGGGAGCCTAGATTCTGAATTTCTGGGATCTTTCTAAAAATTTGTGTGTTACCTATATTGTGTGCTAATCTATGCGTTATTTGTATCCTGGGAAGGTAGCATAGCATAATCAACCAGTGAGTATAATCAATCAATGAGCAAGTGTTTATTAAACACCTATTACATGCCAGGTACTACTAAGCCCACTGCCACTTTAAGGCTGTGAAATATGATGTCAGAAGCCTGGGCTTCAGATTTTGACCCCCTCATTTTCTGGCTGTATGTTTCATGCAAATTACTTAAACACCCTGAGTCTCAGTATCATCTTTTAAATGGGGAGAGGAACTCTTGCACTCTCTGCCTCACGAGGTATACTGAGGAAGGTGCTTTGTAAAGTTATAAAGCACTTTATAAATGTGAGCTATTATTTTGCTCCCTTTCCTGCAGACTCCACAGGCAGTGTAGTTTCCATACCAACCAATCAAATTAGATTTCATAGAAGTAGATTTCACATCATAGCACTCATGCTTTTATCCTTTTCTTTTAAGTGCTTTTGCTCTCTCCCCAATGTACCCTTTTCCACATGGGTATTTAATCATGTAGCCTACAAAATCAGCATTACATGTGATTCTCCTAGTAATGCCATATGTTTTCCCTGAATGGGGATAGATGGAGGAATTTATTGCCTTTGATCATTGCACTATAACAAATACAATTATGGCATGGGAAATTTCCTACTAGAGTTCAAGAGAAAATGGGATTTTCTCCCCCCGTTGGATGATTTGTGTGTCTGAATGAATCAGTAGGTTTTCCTCAGATTCCATCCTCTTTCATATGCAATCATACAGGGATGTTCCCATATGCATTACTAGAGAAGAATCTCCTTCATTACCCCTCCTTCATCTCTCCTTTCCCTCAACCAAATAATCACTCCTTTAAACCAGAGGGAATGGTTTAGCAGTTGAAGTGTCAGCTTTGAAACGCTTAGACTCTGTGGAATCCTTCAAAATTTCATCATGGTTGACTGAGTCCTTCATTCTTCTGGAAATATCACAACCACATGGAGTCCTCAGCTCTTTACCAAGCAGATATCTTTGGATGCAGCCCCCCAAATTGGAGGCCCAATTTTCTGAGATCATTCGGCACTTCAGTATTGTTTTCTGAGTTGTGGGCTCTATTCCATATGTGAGAGGAAGCTAAGAACCTAAAAGGAGAGTTGAGTTATGCCACGTATGTATTTAGAGTACTATGGATGACTACTCTTCCTCCAGAAAAAAAATGCTGTTTTATTTTTTATAATCTTCTGTGTATTTTGACATAACTTTTCACTGTAGTGATTTTTTTGCATCCTAGATATATGCTTCTAATATAGGTCACATTAATGTGTGTTGATCCTCAATGGCATTAAATCTGCAGGACTGTTTAGCATAATTTACTTTTTGGGGGGCATATTCTGACAAAGTAAGCTTGCTGGACTTTGGTTCTTAGAAATAGGGTTAAAAAAAGAAATAGGGATGTCTTAGAAGAAAGAAATGAGTCTTCAAAGTCAGGACACTGATTGGAAATGCCACTTTACAAAGTGTTCTGAGTGATGGGGTCATTGGCAGTGTTAGCTAGATACCCACTCAGATACAGGATTTTAGCCCTTGAGAAGAGAGCTGTCTCAGTCCTTGCTGTGACCTCTAGCCTGAGTGAAATAATGAAGAATGAGAGATGTCTTCTGTTCACACAAAGCCATGTTATATATTTAACACAGCATCTGAAGAAGGGTGGCAGTGGTGGAGGGGAAGGGTCAAGGCCAGGGTCATGAGGGTACATGGAAATGCCTTTGTGAGGGAGACCCAACCTGCTGCTTGACTGCAAAGCTCCATCTTAAGGAGGAGCCACCAAAGCTGTTCTCATTCTTGATGAGATATTAAGAGGTCACTGTGGGTAGACTGTGCAAAAATGAGTAGCAACAGAGACACATGGGAGCCTGCTTAGTCTTCATCAAACCCCTAAGAACATTAAACAATGAAGAGTCCAGCTGCTTGGCCCTTTCTTGTAGCCTCATTTAAATGGCAAGGCTCTGTATCTCTTGGCTGGTCTCTTTAGGAGACCTCCTGTGTTCCTAAAAGTCTGGCATCTCACAGGATACAAGAAGGGTGGAATCCATGGCACTGACTTTTTCATACATTCCAATCCAAAGGTAGAAGTCTCCTTGAACATCTTGGCTGGATATTTTCTGTTGTGCTTTTCATTTATGTAAGTTCTACTTGTGTTTTTGGTGCCTGTGAAGGTTATAACCAGCAGACGGTGCCCTTGGGACAGCCAGGCCTTGGATAGGTGTCTCCTGAGCAGCTGATCTTTGTTAAACAATACTGACTTTTGCTTTTTTGGAATGCTCTGTTGGTTGTCTTTATGGCACTCCACTTCCCTAGTCCAAACACCACTGAAGACAGGAGATCCATGTGAGCCTTTCCCATTTTCTTTAAAAAGCAGCCAGTAGGTCTCATTAAGGGTAATTCTTGACATCAATCACTGTGCTGTTGAGAGTCCTGGGCAGACCGTTTTAATTGAGCAGAACTGAAGCCATTGGTTCAATCATGGAAAATGCACATGGTTAGATTGGTTTCTCTTTGCACACTTTAGAGGCTAACGATTGTATACACACACATGAATGTGGTTACAGGGGTGTGGTAAGCCAAAGCATTTCAAGTGCTTTCTGGACCTTAGCAATTGCATGGAATTTCAACCAATAATGACAAAAAAGATATTCCCTTTGCTCATGGAGGCCCGTAGAACTTGTAGTTTCATTAAGACTGAACAGCCACAAGAAGAAGCCATGGGAAGCAGAGGTTGAACAATTTTCAAGTTGATTTTACCCAAAGAAACAGATAGAGCACATCATCTAAATAGAATGTCCAGAAATAACAGAAATTCACTTCAGGAACAGAGGTCTCCTGCCTTGCATTCTGCATTTATCAAGCTGAAGAAATCATTGCCAGCCTTGGCTTCGCTTGAGGGTGTGTGGGCAGAGCCAAAGATACATTTTCCACCTGACCTTGAAGTATTTGCTAAACTGTCAAGAGAGAAGCAAGTGAGTGTGAGCGAGTGATTTTGTTTTTTTCTAACACTTGTCAGATGAAAAACACCTTTAAGCGTTTTCTTTCTTCCCAAATAAAGCTGTGATCCATGGAGTTATTAATAACTCCAAAAAGAACACGGGCACGTTCCACCAAACAGATGAAAAAAGGTGCAGCTTAAAACTCTCTTAACATTGAGAAAATGTCATTACAATTGCAAATGCATGTGAATAATTCAAATTATAAGACATTTCTTAAAAGATATCTTTAAAATTAAGCAAGTATTCTTCGTATAAAGAATATTTCTTCTCCCTTTTGTGGTGCTCTACTTGCTATTACCCCAGTAGAAGATGCTAAAAAGGATTCAGGGAGAAATACCACATAGCAGCCTTCTACTCATAATTCTGATGGGATATTTTAAACATAACATACATATATGTTGGCCTAAAATATAAATGTGATCTGGGAACTTTGGATACCTTACATTTTTTGGTCTTAAAACCACAAATGATTCAAGTTGACACTACATTCTACATAGACTACATAAGGCTTGAAAATAGTTACTTAACCTCTCTGCTATGGTCAAATAACAGTATCTATTGCCTGAATTTAAAGAAAGTGTTTTGCCTAGAACAAACATTCAAACAAACAAAAATTCAAACATTCTAGTAGAACACTAGAATGATTATTAGCTCTAGAATGAGAAAGCTTGGGTTCAAATCCTGCCTCTGATGCTTATTGCCTGTGTGATCTTGGACAAGACAGTTAACTGTGGGCCTCAGTTTCCTTATATGTGAAATGGAGAGGTTGAACCATAATGACTCTGAAGTTCTTTTCAGCTGTAGCTCTATGAACCTGATGCCTCTGTTCACTGTCTGTCTCTTCCCATTCCCCTCACTCTATAAAGGCATGACGTATTTGATGGATTTGGATATATTAGAGGTCGAATCATGCTCCTGAAGCATAATATCATCCTTTAAAGAATCTGATAAAACTCTTTCAGTAAGGCAGGTTTTTAGTCCTGCTTTGTAAGACAGAGTTTTTTTTTTTCTTCTATGCTTACCATCTAATTCTGTTTGGCTATTGATCTCTTCCTTTTATTTACCAGAGTTACTCAAGTTGCGGCTAAGGAATCTTGGAGTATTCCATGTCTGGTGAACCAAGTCATTGAGAATCTTGAGCTAGTATTATGCATTCTAAACACAAGCTAAGTTATCACTCAAAGTTCAGAAATTTCCTCCTTATTGACTGAATAAAGTAAGCTTTCTTTTTCCAACTCAGCAGCATGACATTTTGGGCTTGTCTAAGCTGTCTGCTTCTTCACATTCACTTTCTAAGTAGTTGACTGATTTGGAAAACATATGCTACATTTCTAAAAGATATCAAGACTTGCTGAAAGTTTAATTTGTCATTCAGTACTCTATCTTGAAAGAAGATGGAGACTATTGCTCCACACTGTAAAGTGAGTATATCTTCTGAACTTTTAAGCAGATTCCAATAAAATTGGCTTAGGAGTAAAAGGTTGGCATTGTGTGATGGTTCTCTATAAAGTCAACAGTTCACAAGAACAATGATATTTTAATTCAGCTTTCATTCATAGCTAAGAATATTATGCTGCCTTTTCCTTAACAGATTTATGTACAATTTGATTAGTTTAATGACTTGATTCAATCTTATTTAATTTTACCATTGACTGTAAGGCAGAATCACAGAGAAAGAGTTAGAAAGAGGAGTGTGCTAGAACTGGCTCAGGCTAACAAGGAGATCATTAAATTTTCAGTATGAGCATTTGCATTGTGGAAATTAACAAATGCTACAAATCAGGTTTTGATATATTGTTTTATTGATTGTTACATTAGACCCATGAAAGTGAAGGAGAAAATAGTAATAAGGCAGACTAAATTTAAAAATATCTTATGTGCATACCTTTCCCCCCCTAGAGAGCCAACTATTAAACATTTGCCAGCACATCAGTGGTTGGAAGGGACCTTAGGCCATCCATCAAAACCCTTCATTTTTCAGATGAATTAACTGAGACCCAGAGAGGACAAGGGACTTGCCCAAGATTACATAGATATTAAATTGCAGAGGTAGATTTTGGACCTAGCTATTCTTACTTTAGAGCCTATGTTTTTTCCACTGTACCAGGCTTTCTTTGAGTGTTTAGGAAAGAACTCATAAAATATTCATATCATGATTGTTATTAATCAGATAAATGCGAATGAGAGTTATCTTTGTATAAAACATCATAAATGTCTGAGACATCATACTGTCTACTACACATAGTAGTGACTCAAGAAATGTTTGTTGATTGATTGGATCATTAAAGGACATGAAGTCATTTTCGTTAGTTATCCTAGAATTTTTGCTGGAACACAAGGTTGAAAGGGACTTTTATTAGGCACAGTATCCATTTTGTTTTAGGATCTGGAAAGGGCCTTGATATAGGGAACTTTTGGATGAGGAAAGTAGAGTTGGCACCTTCTGCAATTTATAACCTTTGATGTTTACCTGGAGCAAGGGGAAGTTAAGTTATTCACCCAGAGTCACAAAGCCATGTGTCACAGGTGAGACTTGAGCCTAGGGCTTCCTGGTCTCCAGACTAACCCTCTTGCCATGATACCATATGGATCATATAGAGAGAGAGAAGAGAGAGAATACAGGGAGATGGTAAGAAGAGTTTAAAAATGAGAGAGAGGGAGGATAGGAGGGGGAGGGAGAGGGGAGAGAGAGAGAAAGAAAGAGAGAGAATAAGGATGACTAATGATGCAGTCTGCTAGAGAAATTGGGAAGGGATGGGATCTAGTATACAGGTAGAGGGATTGACCTTGGAGGAGAAAGGAGAAAGAAGGACCATCTCAGAGACTGGGAGAAATGGGGAAAGTGGGAGATGATGGCAAGGGATTTTGAGATGAAAGGGATGAGAGAACAGGGAACTGTTAAAACCTCAATTTTATTGTATTGTTTTTAAGGAAAGTAAGAGATAAGGTCCCCAGCTTAGAAGAGAATATGGTTTGGAATAATTTCTTTAGGAAGCTAATCCAAAGATAATCAGTTAGGGAAGACTACAAGGACTGCCTTGCTGAAGTGAAGGCCCAGTTGGTGTTAGAGAAAAATGAATTTATAATATCCCCAGTCATCATGGTTGTGGCATCTCCTCTATCTCCCTGCCTCAGCTCATGAATAGGGGCAAAGGAGGTAATGGTGGGAGTAATCCATGCCTTGGATTTGGTCAGAGAAAAATGAGATTGGGAGTAAAAGGTAGAAGAGCAGAGGATGGTATAGAGTAGAAATGCCTGACTATTGGGTTGAGGTTGGAGTGGGAAGAAAGTGAAGGTGGAGTCTGGGAAAATACAGAGGAGCAGAGAGAGTAGAGGTATCAATGAAGGTAGAGGATAGGTGTGCCAAGGATGGAGTATGGGAGAGGTATGCTCATAGTTTGTGGACAGATAGGGGAATGTTAGCATTTCTAATTAGGCAAATACACAGTTGTGAGTCATGGTAAGACCTTGTGTGTGACCATCCCCACATGGAAGCATGGGAGACCCCATAATCTCTGAAGGCAACCTACTCCCCTTTTGGACAGCTGTAATTATTAGCCAGTATTTCCTCATCCCATCCCAATGTAAATGATAGTGTCTAACAGAAAGGAAGGGAAGCATTAACTAACTAATGCTGCTCAATTCTATTATGCCTCTGAATTACTTGCTCTAATAAAAGTTTTTATTCCAAATCGCTGCATTTCCTGAGCCAAAGGGCTGATTTTTACTAGACTTGAAAGATGAAGTTGCTGGGATAGGAGCTAAGAAAAGCTAACAAAATAAAAAAAGATTAGGGATAAACTTTTGCTACTGAATAAAGTAAGGAAAATTCGGGTCAAAATAACCTCAAACAAACCAGACATGGCAGCAGAATCAGAGGAGGAACGCTAGCTCTGCCTTTGAGCTGCTTGACTTCTGACTGGGCTATAGCCATGTAAAAGAAGGTGTGTATTTTTTCCCCACCAAAAATTGTGTTTATTGTTCCCCCCCAAACAAGGCTTCTATTTAAGGTTTTGAATATTCAGACTGACCCGGTCCTCAAATACAGAACCTCTGTGTCTATTCAAAATCACTGGAATGTAGGTATGTTCTGCGTATGACTGGGAGTAGGATTAGACCTTCCTTATTTCTATGAACTGTGTGGGCTTTTAACTTTGAAAGCATAGATTTAAATCAAAGTCAGTCACGCACTGGAAGCCTGAGGGCTGCCAATGCAGCTGCTTTGGATGGGGGTTATTTGGGACCTGAGGAGATCACTGTTATTAGTCTCTGGGAAAACCCTAGGGCAAGGGCCTACCACCACTTTCACCAATGTGGAGTGCTGGATAGAATCTAGTTTGAGTAAGGGAATCCTAGAGCTGATCCACTGGCCAGATGAGGAGGACTGCAGAGGTGTGGATCCAGTGTGAGTGCTAGTGATTCAAATCCCCACTATGTTTTTATTATTCAGATAATAATATTTATTTCCACAAACACATATTAAGCATTTGCTATTTGCTTTATTTGCTGAGTACTGGGAGAGATGTAAAAGTTTAATAAAACATGTTGTGGTTTCAAGCTGAGTCCAACTTATTTTTCTAGAATTATTTCCCATTCTGTCCCTTGTGAACACTATGTTCTAGCTAAACTAGTCTACTAGCTTTTCCCCACATATGATATTTAATCTCCCATCTCCATGCCTTTGGGAAAGTTCTCCATGGTTGGAATGCTTTCGCTTTTCACCTTCGGTCTCTTTCAATTCCTAATACTATCCAGGGATCATTTTTAAATGCCACCTCCTTCATAAAACCTTTCTTTTCAACAGAGCACTGGCCCTGGAGTCAGGAGGCCTTGGGTAAAAATCCAGCCTCAGATGTTTACTAGCTGTGTGACTTTGGGCAAATCACTTAATCTAGATCGCCTCCTTGCCTGCCCCCAAACCCCCCAACCTCCCCAAGCCCCCTAAATAAAGCCTCTCCTTATCCTCCCAGCTGCTGATGCTTTGTACCCTCCCTTCTCTTAGTCTATATTTAGTAGTTACTTATGTGTGTATGTGTTGGGTCAATCCAGTAGGAAGTAAGCTCCTCAAGGGCAGAGACTGTTATTTTTTTGTTGTCCGTGTACCTCTAGTGCCCAGCACAGCATCTGATACTTCAAAGGCACTTAAGAAATATTTGTTGAAATGAAGCCCTGCCATCATGGAGCTCATAATTTATTGTGCTACAAACAGGATACAAAATGGCACATAATAGGAATATCGTATTTATGAAAATGAAGTACACAAAGATGCTGGGTTGAGAGTGAGAAAGGGAAAGGGGTTCTGGGAGTGTTTCATGAATGAGATGGCATTTGACCTAGGCTTTAAAAGGGGGGTGAAATTTCAACAGGCATAGATGGAGAGGAGCTCATTCTAGGTAGAAGGAGCAGCATGAGGTACAGAGTTGGTGCACGAAGGGAAGTCTGTGGGGGATGATGAGTATTCATGTTTGGCTGGACCACAGTACAGATGGAGGGAGATGGTGTGAGTTAAGGTTGTAAAGGTTAGAGTTGTCCTAGTTTAGGCAGGACCTTGAATGCTAAGCTAATGAAAGAATATAGGAAGTCAGTAATCAGCTATCGACATAAGCAAGCATCAGCAGTAAGAATAGTGGACTGAGCAGGAAAGAGAGTAAAGGGAAGGAGACTATTTCTCAGTGCAAGCTGGTGGAAATGGCACCCATGATCAGAACAGAGACAAGGAGGTGGATTCAGGAGGTAGAATTGGTAGAAGCTGATTGCCTGGATAAGTGAAAAGGCAAAAGCAAAGAAGACATCGAGGCTTGGAGAAGCGATAACAATGAACGGTGATGCCCCGAACAGAAACATGCAAATAAGCAGAGCAAGGCACATTGTGCAACATTTGTATTGTGTTTAGAATGACAAAGAACTTTGGGCGTATTGATTTATTTGATACAATAATCCTGTGAGGAAAGAAATACTGTACATTTTATTATTCCCATTTTACAGAGATTGAAACAGAAGGAGGTAAGTGACTTGCCTAAAATAAAAGAACTAAGAAGTGGCAAAACTGATCCAAAATTAGGGCTTTTTTCTTTTTGGCCGTACCAACATGCATGGCTACTCATGATGTGTGCTTGGCATTGGCAAAAGTTGATATAGACATTGAGGAGGGCTGCCAGTTTTTTCCGGAGATTAGAAGGTAGTCCACCTCATTTAGAGAAAAGAGCTTTGCCTCAGTTTTCCTGGTTAATGCCTGTAGGAGTGGTTAGCAGGGGAGAGAAAATTCTTTATAGATTTCTCTTTTCACCTAACTCTAACTCTCAGAGGGACCTCCAGCATGTTAGAAAGGTATATTTGCAGTGAGAGTTGCAAGAGAGCAGAGAGAGTTTGAGAGAGCAAGGGAGAGTTTATTGACTATCAGTGAGTTCAAATACTGATGTGCTATATACTGTGATACTGAAAGAATGTTCAAATAGGAGAGCTGAGCTTTCTTGGTGATTCTCAAAAGACTCTCAAGTGGAAGAGGGATGAACCATATTTTGTCTGGTTCTAGAGATTAGAACTAGGAGCAATGGGCAGAAATCAAAGAGAGGAAGATTTTAGCTTGATTTAAGAAACCATTTCTAAAAGTAGAGTTATTTGTAAATGAAAGTTAAGGGGCTATCAGCAGAGATCTCTCAGTGAGATGACCATTTGCCAGGGATATTTTAGAAGGAATTCCCACTTCAACTACTGCCTCTCTGTAGCATTTGACCCCCTTAACCAACTTCATTTCCTATATATTCTCTCTCTCTCTTTGGTGACACTGCTACTTTCTCCTGTCCTGCCTATTTAAAAGCTTGTTCTCAGTCTCAGTCTCTTATGTGGGACTACCACCACCACCTTCACCACCACCATCACCACCACCACCATCATCATCCTGCCCCCTAATGTTGGGAGTAGCATAAAGCTCTGTCCTTGGTCCTTGTCTTTCTTTTATATATACTCTTTCAGGACTGTTTCATTTTTATCTTTGTAACACAAATGTCTAGTACGATGCCTGGCACATAGTGGGTGCTTAAAAATGCTTACAGACTGAATGATTCAGCTACTTTTTGGACTAGAAGATCAACTGAGGTGTCTTCCAACTTGGAGAGTGTGTTGTTCAAAACCAGAAAAGTAAATTGAGTGAGAGATGTTTCTAGTAAAGGTTTGGGCAAGAAGTTACTAGTAGGAAATCTATTTAATCTTTGGAACACAGGACCCTATAGCTTCCTGTCATGGTTGCCTACTTCCTTCATTCCTTTCCCTTCCTGAGTAAAGGCGATGCTTTAGATTTTTCAGGAAAAGTCTATGAGTCAAACTTCATCATAGATTGTTGTTAATACAAGACTACCTCTTATGCAGCAATGTTTTGATAAATGTTTAACAACCAACTCTTTGAAAAAATGTATACATAATAAACTTTTAAATTTAATCTGCATTAGGACAGGAAAGAACTTTGGAAGTCAGCTAGTCTGATTTCTTCATTTTATTGATGAAGAACTAAGACCCACAGAGATTAAGTGATTTGTACAAGGTCATACAAAGAATAAATAGAATACTCAAAATCTGAATTTAAGTCTTTTGACTCCAAATCTAGCATGCTTTCCACAGTACCATGCCTAAAATGTTTTGCTAACCTCAAGGTGCTATATAAATGCAAGTTATTATATTATTATCATTATTACTACCTTTGTATAATATCTCCTATATAATTGAGTTTTAGGGAAGTGTGGCCATGGGGGACTTTTATGTAGCCCTTTGATCCTAAATATGGAATCATGAAATAGGAAGTGAATTCTTCAGGTCCTTGGGAAGTATGTATGACCAGATTGAGATGCTTTGTAACAGGGAATGGTTCTCAGCTATAGATGTCCAATGCTTCAGACAACTGCCATAAAGACAAATGGCCATGAGCAAGCCGCTCCAGCTTATCTAATTTCCATAGCGAAGTGTTGGTATATTTATTGGTACCTGGTAACATGGGTAGTATCACACATGCTCTAACATCCACTGCATTTTTCAGAAACCTATCAGTAGAAGCTTTGTCCACCAGGGCCAGCATTTGCTCAGACTCTGAAATGTTTACACGGCAGTGTGGTGTGAAGCCATGTACTCTATGGAAAACAAGCTTCTAAAAATAAATGGTATTACTCTTGACCCAGACAGGCTCTATTTATGGTAAACTCATGTCAGCTTAGAAATTGTCTTACATTCTTTTTCACTTGATCAATTTGCCTATTGGCTTGATAACAGCATTCTCAGTAGCCTCTGCAATCCTTGTACCCAGTATAGACCTTGTGACAAGTTAGGAGTTGGAATAAAGTAGGCACCAGTGGTTAGTAGGAAGAGAACCAGAAGAAAGTAATGAGAACCTAGAGAGGAGAGCAAATCCAAGAGGAGATGGTAATCAACAACGTCAAAGGATGCAGAAAAGTTAAGAAGGATGAAGGCTGAGAAGAAACCATTAAGTTTGGCAATTTGGAAATCATTGGTAATTTTGGAGAGGGATAGTTTCATTTGCATTATGAGATCTGGAGTCAGAGGGTTTGGTCAGCTTTCTTAAGGAGTTTATCTGAAAAGTTCCTGTCCTGATCTCTGTTGGCCAGCCTTATCCTGAGAACTGACCACATAAGGAATGATAGTGTCTTCAGAATTCCCAGAATAGACCATGTCCAGAATTTCCAAAACAATCCTCTGCCAGAATCACCAGTATAGCTACTAGCCCATGAAGTAGGAAAACCATTGGTGGCAAAAGTAGAGATGAAAATGTTTGGAATAATCACCTTGGGAAATGAGATAAAATCTATAAAGAAACAATGAGGGTTGGATTGAATAAATTTATAGTGAGATCATTTAATTTTTGTGGATTTTGCCTTAGTCTGTTTTCTGATTGATACTCAACAGAGTGATACTCAACGGATGACCTAAGATAGAAGTAAATTAAACAGATCATAGAAATTACCCAGGTTTGAAGATTCATAGATTAGGAAAGGCGGAAGGTTGGAGGGATGGGGAAAGTCTGGGCTTCTAGGCTAATGACCTGTGAAATGTTAAAGTAGAAACCATGTTGCTGAGGCTGAGTACAGATACAAACAAAAGATAGGAGAGATGAATAAGGATTATAAGTATAGGCCAATAATGAGGCATTTTAAAAATTGGTCTTGTGTACAAAGAAACAAAGACCCAAACCCCTGGAAAATCAAAGAAACAAAGGAAAAAAACAGGCTCTGTTCTCTAGGATCTTGTGATCTAATGAAGTTAGGATGAAATTTTAAACAAGGATAATAATGAGAATATTTCAGAGATAACCACTGAAATAACCTTCAATTCTCGGAGGTACTGGGGCAAAGAAGATAGGTATTCTCAGGCTGGGTATTAAATAATGATAGCTAGCATTTGTGCAGTGTTTCTCTGCAGCAACCCTGTGATGCAAGTTGTTAGTTTGCCTTGGGCCTACTATTTCATTGATACAGAGAATTGGTGAGGAAATGTTTACTACAGATGCAGGTCAGCATCTGCTCTCAGCAACTGACAGTATTAAGAATTTCCCAGTACCTTGAGAAGTTAAGTGTCTTGCTTACATGGCTATTATGTGTCAGAAGTAGGACTGGAAGTTGGGCAAGGGTATGCTACCAAAAGTTTAACAACTGGGTTGGGGGGGGGCGGGGCAGAGAACGACACTTTTAAGTTTAATTCATATTATTAACATTTTCTGCCAATCACTTTAAGTCTAGATCAACAAAACAATAATTCAAGTCCTGATTTGTAGCATTTACTGATTTCTGAGGTGTAAAAGCTCACACTGAGAATTTAACAACCTGATCTCTCAAGCAGGTTCAAGCTGTCTCTAGCACCCTCCTAAAGCCAGATCTTTTAACCACAAAGACAGTTTTCTGTCCCCTCTACCACATTTGTATACACACATACACTCATTCACACTTATTATAATCTTTTTATTAAGAGGATTTGTTCTGTGAAGTTTGGATTCAGCCAAAATGCCACATTTGAGGACCTAGAGGGACACATGTGACCTCGAGGCTGTAGATTCCCCACTCCTGCTATATACTGTATTGCCTCTCATGTGTAATTATTAAAGTTATTATCATCATTTTGCAATATCTCAGAGAAAACTGTGTCTCAGAGAGGTAGTTAACCATTCAAGGCCACAGTGCCAGAATCTGAGGTTGGATAAAACCCAGGTCCCTCCTGACTCCAGATCTAGCACTACACAATGGCTGTCTCTCTTTTACTAGGTCATGGTGACTGCCTCATCAGTCAAGGGCCTAATGGTTGCAATAAGGGCAAGGAATAAATAGAGTTAGCATTAGAGAAAATGTGGGAGAAATAGTAATATTGGTTGTAGTCAAAGAGTAGAATATTGAAGTTTTGGATTTCAGACCACTTTCAAGATGCAGTCTAAGGTGTGGCTGTGATGATATGTGACTAAAGTGAAGTGGAGGATGTTGATGTTGAATAATTGTGTGACGAGGTTGTCAGAAGGGTTTTCTAACGTAAATATTGAATTCCCTGAAGATGATGGCATAGCATGGGGAACAGAAGATTACTAGGCACTAAAATTATTATTTTAAATTTTTAAAATTTATTTTATCCTAAACTTAAATAAAACAAGTATTTTTATAATGTAGTACAATAAAAAAAAAGGTGATTGCACATGAAATGGCGAATCTGTTGTGTACCACTTGCGGTTCCTTTTAAATATATAATAAAGTTACCATGTAATTTTCTTTTTTCCTTTTATCTTCCTTCCTCCTCTACCCTAGAGATGGTTACCGTTAGACACAAACATATATGCACACACATGTGCATATATGTATATATGTACACATATGTAAAACCATTCTATACATACTTCTATTTATCATTTCTTTCTCTGGCTGCAGATAGCATCTTCTGTTACAGTTTCTTTGTAGTTAATTTGTGTATTTGTAATTGCCAAAATGACTTAGTGGTTCAAAGTTGTTCTTAAAATACTATTGCTGTTACTATGGCACTAAAATTATTGAAAAAGTTAGACTGAACGACCTACATGTCAGTAGAATGGAGCAATAAATATGGGAAGAGGGTAGTTCAGTAAGATTGCATGGATCTTAACTTTATTGGAAAGCTCTTTGAGGGATGGTCATTGAAAAATGGTCTGGAAATGACAGTAAGGAACAATAAACATCCCTACCTCCTTCTTTCTGGTCTTCTAAGTTGGGATAAAATAGGAACAGGAGTGGACCCTGATAGAGAGTGCTGTAATGAATTTGGTGTCCTCAGAAGCAAAATTTCCTTTTAAACATGGAGGTGAAAGAAGTGTTGTTTGAAAAGTTCAAGGATGTAAGGGGAAGTTGTTGCCAATGAATCAGGAGTTCCCAAAGAAATAGTGAGCTCAGTTTGAATGAGACAGGGTCTTTGTAATATGGAAGTAAAAAAGTACATTGTTCTTCTGGAGATAATGGCTACTGGTGTGTACCTACTGTAGGATTCCTGCTCTAATGAAACTGACACACTAACTGTTTGGAAGGAGTACATTTAGTATTATTATATGTGTGTGAGCAGTGAGGCCAAAGAGAATGACTTTATTCAAGAGTGAACTATGATAGTAGTATTTTGGTGCCTTTTTAGATGGAAAGATGGCAGCCAGAGCTTGTATCCTTACTAGGAATGTTTGCTCCAGGAAAATGAAAACACAAGGATTTCTTCTTAGAATATTCTTTAATGGACAAACAGTTTTAAATGGGATGCTATAAATAAGGATGGTTAAAAAAGCCATTAGTGGATAAGAGAGGTATTGGCATGATGGAGGACTGTTCACAGAGCATATCACCTTTTCAAATTTATTGTGGCAAGTTGTCATGTTCTATGATCTCAGGAGAAATTGTACATCAATACCATTGCAATTAAGACAGAATGTTGGGGTCATTCTTTATATAAACTACTACAAAGTGTATATATATATATATATACATATGTTAGAAATGGGAAAGCATTAAACAGGTCACATTGTGGGGAAAAGTTGGCCTTCATCCTGCAAACTCTCAAAGACCTCTTGTCATATCAAGCGGGTTAAATATGATCTAATGAAGCTGTATCGCCAGAAAGGGGAGACAAATAGAAATTTCCCAACAGTCATATAACCACAGCAGTAATCAATCTATAATGGAATCTCATCTGAGTTTCAAACTTGCATAAATTATTTTTCATGTCCTTGCTGATATTCCAACTAAATTCCAAATTCTGTAGCGATAGGTTTATAAAACGCTGATGCAGTGATAATGTATTGTTGAATCTATTCATAAAATTATTTTGTGACTCCAACTAAAAAGTTTATTTTAAAAATAAGTATATAGTAAGCATTTCATACTGTAATAAGAATGCAAACATTATTTTCTTAATATGCCAATCATTTTCATTTTGCAGTTGTAACCTTTATAATAAGATTAAGTAAATATAGGTAAGAATAATTACAGCATATTAGAGAAACATGATAATTTTTTAAAAATCTGGATGTGATTTTTGTCAGTGAAAGAATATTTCTACTGATTTAAATTGACAACTCATCTGTAATTTAATCTTCAAGAATGACCTAGATTAGTGAGACGTTAAGTGATTTGTCTATGGTTGTTACATACCTAATATAGATGGAAGATAACATTTAAACTCTAGGTCTGCCTGATGCCAAGACTGGCTTTTTATCCACTACACAGGTCTACTTAGAACGAATACTTGTTTACAAAGGTGTAATTCTCACCCCTGAAAGAAGTAAAAGAGGTAGGCAGAGAATCACAAACAAAAGCCCGCCACCAAACTGTTCCTGTCTCTACCAAGTTGTCTGTATTTAAAATTGTAGAAGGAAGCTTTTATAAATTTTATGTCTGACCAAAACAAGTTTACAATAACATTGAACAGTTCCCAGAAACATCAGAGATATAAATACTGCTACATTTTAGTACTACATTGGCAGTACTGATAGGGGAAAAAGAAGTTCCATTGGCTAATCCCACAATTGTGTGGTTAACTCAGTCCCAGAAATGGTACTAAATTTGGTTTAAAACCAAATACCAGGCTGTTCCATTAAAATCTAAGATACCTTCTAGGTAATCCAGATTTTTGGAGGAATAATTAAATGATTTTCATGAAAAAGTTTTATCTTTGAAGAGAAAATATGATCTACTCACTGATATAGAAGACTATTTTTGCCCTATTCCATCCCCTTTCTTCCCATTTTCTGGGTGATTTTGGATATATTGTTTCAATTGCTTAGAGCTCAGCTTTTCCAGATGTAAAATGGGAACTACTGGTAGAGCATTTAAAAATCCTTAAGAAAGGATGTTTGAGAACACAGAAATGAATTAGACATTCTGCTACAATTAAGATGGTGAACAAGGTAGACTTACTGTGTTTGTCTCTCTCAGCCTTTCCCAATCCCAAAGAAGAAACTCCATCTGCAAAATTCATCCTGTTGTGATGAGCTATAAGAAGGGATAAAGAAGTTCGCTCTGAATTTCCTTTTCTTTTGGTGTGTGTAAACCCAGCTTTTAATGTTAGTGCCTTGTTGTTTTTGTGGTTTCCTTTCCTTTGTGCCAACTGCCTGCATGTGAGGGGCTTTCTCCCAGATTAAACCCTTGCCTCATTGGCTGCATTTCCAAATTCTCATCTGCCAAGGTTTTCTGCATACAAACTACACAAGTCCAGTTTTTCCCCCCAACTGAAAACTTGGCTCTGTCCCTCCCTCTCATCCCTGCCAGAACCTTGACAGGGAAATCAGTGAAGGGAAGACATTTGTTGCGATGCCCTATTAAGGGAGGGTGGTGGTGATAGGGGAAGGAGAGGAAGGGTGGGACTGTGGAGGGGGAAGTTCGTTTTTCCCAATAGTGTCTGACTAGTTGGCACAAGGTTTCAGGAGATGACATGTCTGGAGCTGCCAGTTTGTCATGTCAAGGAAAGGGGGAGGTGAAGAAGGAGAAAGGAGCCCCTTTCTAGTCAAGAAAGCTGTTGGATTTGCAAACTGGAGTTAGTTTGATTGTGAATATGTGAGGTTAGCGATACAGCTGGGACCTAGAGGCTGTGGGATGGGTGGCATGCAGGGAATGTGTCTGATCAGTTTCCCCACTTAGTGCTGGAGAGAGATGGTATAAAAGGAATTTGGTGGAAACATATTTTGGGGATGAATAGAGATCTGGGGGACAAATCTGCTCTGATTTAGATTCTGTAGGAGCATTTTTCAGTTGAAGTCCTTTGTGTCAAAAACTTTAAATAGACAGAGTTGAGTAAGGCCCTGTGATTTTCTAATCTATGAAAAGCATATAGAGTATTTTCAGCACCTTCCCATGTACACACAAGTCACTTGTTTACTTCTGGGATGGAAGCTGCAAGGGGACAAATTTCAGTTGGATGTCAGGAAAAACTGAATAATTCCAGAGTATAATAAGCTACCTCTAAAAGATGTGGGTTTTCCTTCCCTGGAAGTCTTCAAAGACCAGATTACTGTTAGATGGAGAAGCATTTGAAGAATTAATATGGAAATAAGTAGAAGTTTAGTGATTATGCCATCTACTTCCTAGGGTTTTGAGTCACCACAGCCATAACTATAGGTAGTCAACAAAATCTACATTTTTGACTCACTGTGTCTGTTTCTGATTTAAAGTCCATAGCTGCAAAGAACTATCTGACTTAAGAGTTGGAGAATACATTGAATTCATTCAACTCTTGATGGAGAGAAAACTGATATTTGGAGAGGTTAAGTGATTTGTCATAGGTCACTTAGTTAGTAAATGGGAGGACTTTGGCTGTCAGGACTAGGAGTCAGATCTTTGGGTTCCGAATCTAGTGCTCTATTATGGCATGCTGAATCACAGATAGGAGTGGCATCAGTTGAAAAGGGTTTAGGGTTTTACGCATACTTGGCAAATAGTAGGTGCTTAATAAATGCTTGTTCCCTTCCCTTGGACACTTAGTCTATTTTATAGATTATAGAATCATAGATTTAGAGTTGAAGAAGACACTAGAAGTCCTGAGAAACAGGTTCTGAGAGTTAAGTCAACAAGCATTGTTTTAATCATTTACTATATGCCAGGTCTAGTACCCACTGAGTTAAATGGTTTAGCCAAGGTCACAAGGGTAGTAAATACTGGAGCCACGATTGGTCTTACAAGTCTCTGATTCCAAATCCAGAATGCTTTCCATTGTACTACTCTGCCTGTAGTTGATCCAGGCTGTGACTGAAGATTTCCAATGAGGGAGAATCCTTAGGTAGCCCACTCCACTTCTGGATAGCTCTCATTTTTAGGATCTATCTCCTTATCTCAAATCTAAAACTACCTCTTTGTAACTTAACATCTACAAAATCTACCTCTTTGCAACTTACTGCTTCTAGCTTGGCCCTCTGGGGTTAGGGTACAAATCTAATTGATCTTAAGGAGCTAGTTCCTCAAAAACTTGAAGACAGAGATCATGTTCCCCCTAAACCTTCTCTTTTCCAGGCTAAACACCACCTTCAAGTAATTCTGCTGCTAACTAGCCAAATAGGCTATTTAGTTTCTTAGCTTACTTGTCTCTAAAATGAGGTTAACATCATCTACCTTTTCTTCCTACTTCATAGAAATGGTATGAGATTAAAGGAAGATAGAGTGAAAAATCCCTGAAAAATAAAAGTGTTGTATAAACACAGGGTATGATTATTATTTTTTCAATAATCATTAGGAAACTGGGGAAATATACTATTTGATGCCCCAGTCACAGTGACATAAATTTATAGCTTTATAAAGGGACTTCATAAATCATTTAATCCAACTCTGCTTCCATTTTACAGATGAGGAAGCTGAGGCCCAGAGAAGTCCAAAGTCACACAATCTCCGTCAAGAATTGAATGAATTCAATGAATTCTCCAACTCTTAAGTCAGATAGTTCTTTGCAGCTATGGACTTTAAATCAGAAACAGACACAGTGAGTCAAAAATGTAGATTTTGTGGACTACCTATAGTTATGGCTGAGGTGACTCAAAACCCTAGTAACTGAAAGAGTTTTTAATCTGCTCTTGATAGAGAGTTTTTTTTCTTTTAAATCACTGTACCTTAGAAAATAGTGAAAAGTCTATCACGTAATTCTGAAGAATGGAAGCCCTGAAAACAGTAGCAGAGAAAAGGTTGGCAGCTAAGAGGACAGCAGAGATACCTGGGAGAAGCAAGATGAAGCCCTATGGAGAGTGGAAACATTACATTCAGAACAGAGACAGAATGTCGAGTATGGACAATGTACTTGCCAGGGGTGTGACATCTCCAGCAGATAGAAGATAGGTAGGAAGGAAAGAAGGAATGAAGAACCATTTATTATGTACCCTCTATATGCCAGGCACTGTGCTAAGTGCTTTCCAATATTATTTCATTTGATTTTATTATAACTCTGAGAGGTAATATTATCTCGTTATATAGTTGAGCAAACTAAAGTAGATAGAGTTAAGTGACTTATCCAGGGTCACACAGCTAACATGTAATCTGAGGATGGATTTGAACTCAAGTAGCAAAACAATATAACCAATGGACATTAGCAGCTTCTCAGTGTCAGGTGTGAATAGTCTTGTCTGTGCATATGTTCTGGCTCACTAATTCTGCTATGTGCCCCTTTATGTATATTTCCTTGACATATAAATTTCCCATATGTTTGTCCTTCATATATGTTCCTTTATCATGTTTGTTTTATATGTTTTTTTATCTAAATGGTGGTACAGTAACCGATGAAAGGGTATATAACACTTGTACATGGGAAGGATCTTTTCTTATCACTTTATGTACGATGCCATTTGATTAAACTTCTTTTATTTTAAAGTATACACGTTTGTGGGGGATCATGAGTTATGATTCTGAGAGGGTATTGAGTGTATAATTCTATGGGTCCTGTGAAAGCTCCATAGCTACTTGTTTCTAAACAGTCAGTCAAAAAGAGGATAAATTTCTACATGAATGAGAATCCTTAGTGTATTAACACTGAAAAAACAAACTTACACAAATACAAGTTAGGGAGTAACTGGATACAGTTATTAAAGGAAATAATCTGGGGGTCCTAAAGTATCATCCATGAGGCATTAAAAAAAACTTGTCAACTTTTAAGAGCATATTCAGTTTTATGAATTTTTTAAAAAGTCTAATATGTCCTTTTTTTGTCTCTTACTTGTACCTAATTCCTAGTTCTGCTTTCTACCCTTCCCTCCTCCCAAAGTATGGTATAACAGAATCAGAGGACTTGAGTTCAAGCCCCTGCCCTGCAATTTATTGCCTTGTGGCCTTAGTTAAGACATTTAACTTCTCTGGGCCTCAATTTCCTCACCTGTAAAGTAACGGAGTTAGATGTCTAAGGTCCCTTTCAATTCTAAATTTATTGCTATTGTGCTCTTAAGATAGAACCTTTCTTTGTAACAAAGACAAACAGTAAAGCCAAATCTTATTGATAAAATTACTGTCTGGCAGTATATGCAAGGTAACATTTACACCCTCATTTCACTATTAAGTATAGGGAAATGGGTATCAGAATTTATTCTTTGGGACCAAGATTGGTCACTGCAATTGGAATGTTCAGAAGAGTACAAGCAGGCTAGTGAAGGACCAAGGGAGGATTGAGCTTGGAGAGTAGATGATGGAGAATAGAGAAATAGCAGATGAAGGAGAGATTGGACTTGTTCTCATTGGAAGAGTGAATGAGGCTGATGACCTTGTGCAACTTTGCCTCACTTAAATCCAATTCACTCATGAGGCAAGACTTCACTCTGTGATATCATTGGTCCTCTTTGAAAACAAAAGACAAATAACCGATAATAACAACCAGCATTTAACAGAGTGCCTGACACTAAATTTTTTTTGATATCTTGTTTTTACATAACTTTAATTTTGCCTTTTATCCTTCCTCTGTCCCCTCCAACAAAGAATTTCTAAGAAAGAAAAAAAGAAAGAGGAGTAAAACGATTTAGGAAAAATCAATCAATACATAATAGATTTAGCAAATGTTGAGTGGATAAAACTGGAGAAATTTGCGTCAAGAGGAAAATAACCAAGTCCAAAATGCTACCCTAGACCTACTATTATTTGGCCTGTTTAAGCAAAATGTAGATGAAACATTCAAGAAACCCTATTTTTCAACTGAGTTCACCCTCAAGTTAGGTCAATCACATGTTACTGAAACTGATGAAAACCAACTTACCCCATCTCATTTAGTCCCAAACTCATTATGATATTTCAGTCTTGATTCTGGATAATTATAACTCTTAAGACCCAGTAAATGGTTGCTTGGCCCTTTTCAAAGTAGTCAAGTGACCAACTTTTCCTAACTGGTTTGTTTACTAGCACTTAACCAGCAAATTAAGACAAGAAACTGCCTAAAGAGGGAGAAGATATTAATTTTTATTGGAGTTCCATGACTTGTGCACAACATACAATCAATATTTTATTCGCTAGAGGACACTCAGATTTCTCTTCTCACAGCCTGGAAATAATAAAATAATCTTGAACTCTTTAGAAATTCAAATAGGGAGAGCAGTACTAATTTGAATCAGGAAAAAAAAAAACAAAGCTAAAAGGCATTGGAATTTCTTTGTTTAAAGTTACAAGGAAAAAGGCACAATAAGGCATTCATAGAACCATCAAAACTTCTTTCAATGTGTGTCCCTTGGATGGACCTGACACAATCATGAAATGAGTTCACCATGATGATTACCTTTTGGTATGGCAAGATCAAAAGAAAAAATGAAATGGTCTTTAAAAATTGATGCTTGCAAAGCCCATTAAAAGTGACGAGTAGCCCAGAGAACTGATTATTTGAAAAGCTTACATTTTCCATACATTTTAAAGAGCTCAAAATTCATATTTTAGCAAAACCTGCATTTCTCAGGAGCCAAATGGTATTTGCTAGGAGCTTCTCAAAGTTTTCAGGAAAAGAGCACAGCATCGTCATCATTGTCCACAGCAGCAGCAGCATATTATCTAGCATTTATGTAACGTGTTAAGGTTTGCAAATTACTTTTATATATTTTATATAATTTTGTCCTCATATAACTCTAAAAAGTAAGTGACTTTTTATTATCCCCATTTCACAGATGAGGAACCTGAGGCTGAGAGAGGGTAAATGACTTGTCCAGGGTACAAAGCTAATAAAAACACACATTCTAATATTTTCTTTCAGAAATTTCTCCTCACAGATGGATCATATCAGGTTATTGGCTAGTCTGATCCTGCCAAATGCCCTCCTGGGTCCTGTACTTAGTGATATTCTATCTTCTTGTTAGAGGGGCTTAACAATTTATCTGGAATTGTCTCCTGGGTTGCTAATTGTCCAGGATTTCACTGATTTGACCAATATTTTATTGTACATGCCTGTTCTAGTGGAAGTAATATAGTGGAAAGACAGCTGGATTTGAAATTACAGGACATGTGTTTGAATAGTGGCCCTGCTATGCTGTGTGATCTTGGACATTCACTTTACCTCCTTTGGCCTTAGTTTCTTTTATATAAGGGGATTGGACTAGATGACCTCTGAGGCTCTTTCCAGCTCTAGATTTAGGATTCAGTAAGCATAGTGAAGTGAAATTGTATTTGGGGTATTTTATCATCCAAATAATGTAAATGTAATGGGAAAGAATACAGTTGGTATAATGCGGCAATGGTGACATGGGAACAGTCTTAATCAATGTGTCATATTATGATTGTTTTTAAAAAATTGCTTTTGGTAACCTCTTCTCCCCTCCCCCCCACTCAAACTTTAACAGACATAGTTCAGATTTCTTTGTATTTAAACTGGTCTTCATGGCTATTTCCTGGGATCAGTAGAGTTTAGAACACACCTAAGAGATCAGCAAAGACCAGATTTTAGAGTGGTAGGGTAACTTGCCCCACATATGACTATATGGGTATTAAGTACCATGGGAGATGGAAATTTCTACTCTATCAGAAGTATTAGGAATACCTATCAATCCAGAGAAAATGCTTCCAGGCCCCTTTTGCAGTGATGCTGCCTTCCTTTGCGTTTTAGAAATGTCAATTTGGCAGTTGTCTGGAGTAAGAATTGAAGAGATGAAGCAGGGGGACCAATTAGAAGGCCATTGCAATAGTCCCTATTAGAGATTAAGGCCTACACTGGGATGATGGCTGTGTGACAAGAGACCATGGAAAAAGGATACTTACACTTCTCTCTACACAGGGTCAGCAGTAGGTCCATGATACAGAGCTGTTCCAAGGACCCTGAACACTTTAGGCAGCACCATATGACTAATTAAAAAAAAATTCTAGGTTTGCTCTCCTGTTTTCCGCCTGCAATGCCCCTCTCCTATGGACTGATCCCTGGAGAAAACAATTTGAAATGGGGCTACTATGGTATTTAAGAAAATATGGGTTTCTGGTTCCTAGTCGTAATTATCATTATGGTAATTCTATGTCCTTCTTAATGTTCTTAACATACAAATTCTCCCTTATTCCTTTCTTAGATGAACTTGTGGGAAGACTATGTTGTCAGTCAACTTGCATATATTAAGTGTCTTCCATGTGCTAAGGGCTGGGGATACAAAGAAACACAAAAGAGCCTTCATTGTTCTAAAGGAACTCAAGTTTAATGGGGGGGAAACATCCAAACAACCAAATATGCACAAATGAGGCATATACAGGATAAACTGGACTTAATTACAGAGGGAAAGCATTAGTATTCTGGGGGATCTGTAAAGGCTTCCTGTAGAAGGCAGGACTTTAGAGGAGCCTTAGAGGAAGTCAGGGAAGCAAGGAGGCAGAGGCGAGGAGGGAGACAGTCCTCGGCATAGGGGAGATAACGCACTCTATTTCCTTAAATAAAAACCTTCTGAAGTTCTTTTTTGTGTGTATGTGAGATGAAATGCCAAAACAGGAAGCCAGGCTCTGTTCATTCCATCTGTGATGCCAGCTCCTATGCTACAGCTTAGGTATTTAGTTTCTACTCATGTACAACTGATACGATAATCCTACAATTGAACTTGTTGAGTGAAGGTGTGAACAGCCCTGACAAATATAAGATCATCCTATCTTATAGGAGTCAGGTTATCTGAAACAACAGATTGTCCCAAAGGAAAATGTTTGCATTTCTCAAGAGAAAGTGTTGTAGAAAGATAACCGGAAAAATTCAAGAGTTAAAAAAAAAGCTATTCATTCCAATCCAACAAGCATTTACTAAGGACCTATTATGTGTCAGGCTCAGTTTTAGGGACTGGGATTAAAAAGACAAAAAACAAGACAGCCCCTGCCCTGGAGGAGCTTATATCTTATAGGATGGGTGGTCAGTGGGGGAATAGAGAAGAGGTGAAGAACAACACATATGTTGATAAATAAATACAAACTATAGGGGTAGGACTTGGACCTGTATTTGACTGTTATAGGGGACTCTGAGGTGAGAAGATACCTTCTATCAATCCAGGTTGGCACCTCTCTGACACTTTTTAACAGGTCTGAGTTTGACTGAGGCAGCCTCCCATTCAGTGATTAAGGCTTAAAAAAATGAGGCAAATCTTGACCTCTTAAAAAAAAACATAGATCTGGGAGGAGGAGACCCTCAGGGTTTCTGGCCAAAACAGAAACAATTGTTATTTACATTCATTCTGAGCCAATCCGGGCCCAAACAGTGACCAAGTAGGGCTGGTCTGGGACCACAGTGATTTGTGGTTAAGGCTGGTCTTTAAGAGAAAAAAATCAAACCAAAACAAAAAAAAAGTTTCAGAGATTAAAAGATTAAAATTTACATTCCCTTTGGCCAGACCATGGCAGGTAAGGGTGTGATACCCTACATGGAGAGAGAAGAAGGAAGGAAGGGAGGGAGGGAAGAAGATAGAATGGAAGAAAGAAAGAAAGAAAGCAAGAAAACTGTGGTGTGAAAAGGCCAGGGTCCCCTACTGCAATCTGAGCCATGTCCAGCTGTCCTGATCTATATCTTGCCACTCGCTGTCCCCTAGGGCCCTGGAGAAGAAAGGGAGTCCAGCGACTTTGCATACCCTCCCTCATTCAAATCCAATTCACCTTCATGTCATGGCATCACCTCCCTGATGTCATTGTCCTCTTCCAGAATGAAGGACAAACAGCAGCAAACAATATCTGAGACTTATAGCTTTGGTGAATTTTTGGAGTATTGAGAAGTTAAGCCCAAGGTCACATACAGCCAGTATATGTCAAAGCCTAAACATGAACTCAGGTTTTTCTGGCTATAAGGTCAATTCTATCTATTATACAACATTCCTGCCCCCCTGCCCCCACATCTTACATATTTATACATACCCATATATTTTATATATACATACATATATGTATGTGCATATACACAAAATATTAACAATTGGGATAATCAAAGAAGGCAATGTGACCTTTTGGTTTTCCTAGAGCAATGGTTACAGCAACAATAAATGCTTCATAAAAGGTAGTTAAAAAAAGGGCAAAGAGGAAAGTGGTTAACTTATTTTCAAAGATAGATGATGTCAAGGTACTAGCTATTCTCTTTCTCTACACACACGTATATAAACACACATGTATATATGTATATATACACATACACACATATACATACACATACATACATATATACATACGCATATATATGAAATTGGCAAGACATTTGTCACAAAGACTAAAATTACGTCTGATGGTCTTAAGGGTCATGTTTTTGAAATAAGCCTTGCTGTTTTGCAGAAGGATAAGGTTGCTCGTGTGGTACATGGCCAAAAAATGGCAGATAATGATTGAAGCCTATGTTGATGTCCAAACTACTTTTTCTGCTTCTTGTGTTGGTTTTATCAAGAATCACAGCAGTCAGATCTGTAAGATCTTTTTAGCCTAGCACCAACAAGTTTGTCAGATTTCCAAGAAAATGATAGAAATCATCACTCAGAATATAAATGACTTGAAAGAAGTTGTTAAGAAACTGATTCTAGGCAGTGTTGGAAGCAATGTAGAAAAGACTTGCCATTCCATTTACTTTCTCCATGGCAGATTTGTTCCAAATGTTGATGCCTAAGAAGCCCAGATTTTAAATGGGAAAACTTATGGAACCAAATGTGAAGGTGGTGACTCTGGAGATGAAATAGGTATATGAGTAGAAAAAGTTGATGGACACGAGCCAACAGTTCAAGGATCTGCATAAAACAAGGACTTTCAAAGTTTGAAAGATAAAAAAGGCAGTATGTAGGAAGCCTTCATGAAGAGTCAAGGCCTCTGAGAAAAGGTTTCCAAAAGGGTATCTACCATTTACATTTATGGAAAAGTGGACTGATGTGTGCTTTTTCCCAAAATATCTTAGATCACTACTTTCATTGCCAAACAACAGTTATTTAGCATTACAAATTAAACCTTTGCAAGGTTATTCCTAAGTGCAGATTCACCCATAGATGATAATTAATGCATGGTTTAACATAAACATTCCAAAAGGAATTTTATATCTTAGAGTATGACTGATTCAGTGTAAGAGTATACAAATTTCCATTATTATGCTTCATCTTTATTCTTTTAAAATTTCTATGATCTATCCTTCACCTTAAGCTAGTTTGAGAAGGCACATCTTTAGACATTGTTGAGGCATGTTATTGTCACTTCAAAGCTGCTTGGCCAGCTGTACTTACACATCATGTTTACATGTAATGTACAAGAACACTTTGGCTGTAAATTTTCAGCCCCAGTTTTCAGGGTATATTCCCATTTGTAGAATGTGGTATGGTGAATTTGTTTTTAAGTCTAGCTCCCTGATAACATACTGTCTGTGTATGACCCTGTGTAATTCACTGAATTGTTGGTCTGCATCAGTGGATTATTCTATTTCAATAAAATCAAAAATACAGACCAAAAAGGAAAAAAAAATGTATTTTTGCCCTTTGGGTCAACAGAAGCCACCATATTTGGCTATTTTTATTTCCTAAAATTCTACTGGAAGCTTTATTATTTCGTGTTAGAGTTCTTTGTGCTTTGCGAAATTGAGGAAAAATAGAGCACATATAGCGATTGGGGGAGTGTTGTTTGGCACCCAGATAAGGGTAGCTGTAATGGTTAAGGATCTTTGAGTTCATAATAAATGAGGATTTGTGGATGGAAGTGAAGAAGTTTTTTTGGGGGGGGGTGGTTCAAGGGGACATAGGATGTAATAGCTGACTTTCAGTATTTGACATGTAGCCTGGGAGAAAAGGATAGGATTTGTACATCTTGGTCCCTAGGATAGAACTAGGAGCAGTAAGTGAAAATTGCAAAGAAGCAATGATGTGAAGAAGATATTTCCTAACAGATCTATGGATAAGTGAAATGGGTTGTTTCAGAAGGTGCTGTGTTCCTTGAAAATGGAGGTCTTCAAGAAAAATATTGATCACTACTTGTCAGTATCTTGTAATGAGAATTTTTCTTCCATAATGGGATAGACTAGATGGTTTGAGAGTCCTTCCAGCTTAAACCATCACTTAAAAAGCAATAAGATCTTACCATGTGTCAGGCACTGTGTTAAGTTCTGGGGATCCAAAGAAAAGTAAAAATGAACTCTGTCTTCAAAGAGTTTATATTCTAGTGAGGAAGACAATATGCAGATAACTACATACACATAAGATGTATACAGAGTAGATAGGAAGTAATTTCATCTCTGAAATTCTTGTCCATCGTTCTTGAAGAGATTCGTGACATCAAGATTGACTTTGATTTGAGTGAGGGAGGGTTGTACAAGGTCACCAACCTCACCTTCTTCTCCTGAGCCATCTGGGTCCAGTGGCATGATATTCATCAGGACAACAGGAGATGGCCCAGGAAACAAAGTGAGGTCCTGGCCCTTTCAGGCTTAGATCTTATCACAATCTTACTTTGAGTGAGATACACCCATTCAATGAATAGCCTTCTTTAAGTTACTCAAGGGATGACCCCTTTAATCAAAAACAAATTGGGAGGGGAAGACCCTCAGGGTTCCTGGGTAAAAGAGAAACAATTACTATTTAGTTATTACATCCACTCTGTGCTAGGTGGGTGGGGACCTGTTTTTCAGTCTATGAGCTCTAGAGTGAATTGGGTTTAAGGATTCATCTTTGAGCAAGAAATGTAGCCAGTAAACTCATTAGCCATGGAGTTTACCTTCCCCTGGGCAGAACACCAGAGGAGAGAAGAGGAGGGAGGGGAGGGAAGAGGAGCTGCTACTCACTCATGGCTTGTGTTTGTCCTTCGTTCTAGAAGAGGATCATGACATCAAGATGGTGACATGACTTAGAGTTGACTTTGATTTGAGTGAGGGAGGGCTGTTCTGTAACTCTATGTGAATTAGTTCATGATAAAGGTATTTTTGCTATTTCCTTCCCCGAGTAGAGAAGTTCTTTAGCTCTCCGAAGGGCTATCCACAGCTGTAGGGTGTTGGCTAAATGTTGTTACTGATATTTGAATATCTAAATAATCTTTGTTGTGGTCCATCTACCTGTATAGGACTTGGGTGGGGGGCTATCCCATTGTTAGCAGGGCAGATAATCTGGTCCTTTTTCCATTAATGATTGCTTCACCCAGATGCAGTCAGGTTATGTTTGGTAGATATTATTGTTGAACAAGTTAGAAATAAACAAGAGTTCTTTCTTTCTTGACCTCTTATTTTCATCTAATAAGACTATAGTACCTATGCCCATTGTATAAGTGGGAGAATGAATAGGTCATCTAAAATGTTTACTCATTTGAGTTTTAGAATAGAAAGAAAGGGTCAGATTTGGCTAGATGAGTACACTATATTCTAAGTGTGTTAGAGTTTTTTAGAAATATGTTAACTTAGGATACTGGAGAGAAAACAACGTATTAAATGAAGAAATTAAAACCCTTTCTTCCAATATATCTATATGGACAGGATTTTTAAATTCATTAAATTATCAAATAATTTGAAAGAATTTATGTGTTTCTTAAAATTCTCAACATACCAAGAAAGTAATATATTGTTCCACAAGAATGAATCATTGAAGAGCAAACTTATGTGTACACAACTGTTTTTTGCTCTAGCAGGTGAATTTGGTGGCCAATGCATGAGTACTGCATGACTGGAGCAGTGAGCATAGTGGTGGAATGGAACTGGAATGTTGGTCTACGTTAGTCTGTGTTACTAGATTTTCTTGGATGAACTCCCTGTTATCATCCATTAAGATCTATGTTTAGGTACTGCATTAGCATCTTTGGCAAAAAAAATAGGGATATGACAAATTAAAAAACAGAAAGAAAGCATGGATTTATTTTATCTCCATGATTCTAGTTATTCAAAATTTTAATGGAATCAAAGAATTTCAGATTTGTTATCACTGAGGTCATCAAGTCAACCCATACTAGGAATCCCTCTTTTACATTCCCACCAACTGGTTATACAGCCTCCATTTAAAAACTTCCAGTAACTCACTACCTAGTGAGATGACCTATTCCACTTTTGAACAGTTCTAATTGTTAGGAAATTTATTCTTTTACTGACTTAAAAACATATCTTCCTCTCATTGTTCCTAATTCTTTCTGGAGCCAATAAAAAGAAGTTTAATCTCTTTTCCATATGACTAATTGTTCAATTGATTGGAGACAATTATATGTCCTGTTAAATCATCTTTTTTTTTTTTCTGGACTAAAATCTTCATTTCTTTTAGTATATCTTTATATAGTATGCTTTTGACTATTCTGGCTACAATCTAGTTTGAATAGACTGATATATTTTAGGGAATGAATGCAATTCATCCACTCAACATTTATTAAGCACTGATGTAAAGTATATGTAAAAAATAGACTCTGTGGATACACTATCCACAAAGAAATCATAAGAAACTTGACTGAATTCTGAATATAGTATCTGGCTATGGAATTCTTCTGAGTTACCAGCCCTACTACTATGTCAAAAAAAGAAAGTGAAGACAGTCTGTCTTCCAGCGTTCATCGTCTTTATTTCTAAGTTCTCATGGACCATACATTTATTATAGGTATTCTAGAATTTTGTAAGGAATCAAAGTCAAGCTTATACTTCAAAAATCCATCTTCTTCCTCTCTGAATACTAGTACCACATTTGACCATTTTCACTCCTGCACTACCTCTCTCCTTCTAAATGTTTTCTCAGTGATCCCTTATCCAGGAAATAACTGTACGTTCTTTCAGGATTCTGGGATGTAGTTCGTCTAGCACTTGATCCTAGAAGCTTGAACGCACTAAGACCCTTATGTGATCTCTTACCGTTTCGTTTATCTTGCATTGCACTTTCCCATTAGCCAGTTAGTTCTATCTTTCTAAAGCTGAAGAGTGTTTTTGCTAGAGAAGAGATAGGAATATGGATGGGACCTGTGATTTCTTTGATACAGGCAGGAACTCCTAACTTGGGAAACTTCCTCTATCAATGCAGATAGGCACCTTCTCTTGAATTTTTAATTTAATTTTTAAGCTTTCATTTAGTATTTTATCTTTCCCCAGTTACATATAAAAACAATTTTTAACATTTGTTTTTAAAACTTTGAGTTCCAAATTCTCTCCCTTCCTCCCTCCCCACCCTCCCTCATTGAGAAGGCAAGCAATTCGATATAGGTTATACATGTGTAGTCATGCAAAACATATTCATAATAATCATGTTGTGAAAGAAAACATAGACAAAAATGAAGAAAGCTTAAAAAATATGCTTCAATCTGTATTCATATATCATCAGTTCTTTCTCTGGGGATGGATAGCTTTTTCATCTTAAGTCCTTCAGAGTTGTCTTAGATTGTTGTATTGATGAGAGTAGTTAAGTCATTCACAGATGATCCTCTTACAATTTTGCTCTTACTTTGTACATTTCAGTACATTTCGCTGTGCATCAGCCCATGAAAGTCTTTCCAGGTTTTCCTGAGAGCATCCTGCTCATCATACTTATAGTACAATAGTATTCCATCATAATCACATACCACAACTTGTTCGGCCATTTCCCATCAACTTTTAATTTTAAAGAGTTGTCTAGAACGCTGAGAAGTTGAATGACTTGCTTGGATCCATACAGCCAGTATATACCAGTGGCAGGAGCTATACCGATGGCTTCCTGACTTCCAGGCCCACTTTTCAGCTATACCATACTGCCTCTTTGTTGTTGTTTTTGCTATAGTTCATTTGTTTTAGTCGTGCCCAACTTCTCATGACCTCGTCTGGGTTTTTCTTGGCAGAGATACTAGAGTGGTTTATTTTTTCCTTCTTCAGCTCCTTTACAGAGGAAGAGCTGAGGCGAACAGGATTAAGTGACTTGCCCAGGGTCACATAGCTAGTCATTGTTTGGGGCTGAATTTGAATTCAGGAAGATGAATCTGCTTGACTCCATGCTTGGCACTCTATCCACTATACCACCTAGCTGCCCATATTGCCTCTTACTGGTAAAGAAAACAATGAAAATAGAGGGTTTTCTCCACAATCCATTTTCATTATTTCTTTCCCTAGTGCCTCCAAGCAACTGTTACATCCCTTCTTTCTCCAGAGCAAAAAAGAAAAGTGGGGAGCCCCATTTATTGTCATTAGAAGGTACTGCAAGCCTCAGCTCATTCTAGATTAGACCTGCAGAACATTAGGTCCATGGGCTGCTTGCAGCCCACCTAAGGGATTTCAGGAGCCAGAGAAAAATGTAGGGTTGCCACTGTACTCTCCTGTTTGTCACATGATCCTTGGCAACCAAACATTGTCAGTCTGTCATAAGCCTGACTTATCTGTGGCCCAAAGAAATTTAGACTATCTTAATTTTGACCCTTAACTACCGCCAAGTTGTGCAGGTCTGAGCTACATCCTAGCCTTGATAATATTATTCTAAGAAGAAAAGACTCCTCTTTTCTATTCCTCCTCAGGTGCTGCTTGCCCTCACTTCTAGAAGTTTTGAAAATCTAACTTAATAGTTTCCTATGCATCCATTTCAGTCTCTTTAGGTAGTTCTTCCCTTTAATGCTTGGTTTCTTATTTCTATCCATCTGAAATGGATCTGTTTAAAACAGTGTTTCTCTGAATCCTTGGGTCAGCAGTTATGTCTCTGGTACCATAAATTGTAAATGGGCTTTGTCAGTTTTCTTCAAACTTGATGTTCTTTCTCTTTATCCATTAACTTGAAAGGTCTTTTCTGAGTTTTGGAAAATAGTTCAATTTAGCAAGAATGTATGTGGGTGTTTATGTGTATGTATTTGCATCTGAGGATCTTAAACAGGCACACATGACTTGCTAAGTAGCCAAAGCAGACAGCTAGGAACCGCTGTTGGAGTTTGTTCTTCCTGAGGGTTCTCTCCTTCAGTACAATCCATGGGTGTGAGCACAGTGCATGGGAGACAGCACCAGGGTTGTGGCATGTATGCAGGAAATATGGAATAAATGTTTGTTGTTATCAATGATGACAGTGGGCCTTATCTAGAAAGGAGAGTGAACTAAAGTCATTTAAGATTCCTGTGATTTTAAAGCCCATGGTGAATGATGGTGACGCCATACTTAAAAACAAATTTGCAGAGAGGTTAAAAGTATCCACTCTTGTGCCAGAATGTTCTCTGGGCATTGCCATAACTATGGGGCATCAATGGCAGGAAATGGAAGGGAAATGTGATACCAGTGTATGGAATTGTAGTCTTTCCACTCGACAAATTCTGTAATGCTGATCAAAATTCTTAACCACTTAACAAATTGGTCATTCTTTCAGGCCTTGGGTCTGAGTGGGCCAAGGGGTTTCATGGTTGGCTTAAAGGCTTCATTTGCAAGTGATGCTTTAAAGTGAAATTATTGAATTTGGGTCTGGCTGTAGTACTGAGGGGACAAAAGGTTGTGATAAGGAGAATACTAGCTTCAGCTTCAGAAGACTGCATTGAACAGTAGAAAAGGAGAAAACAAACATTTATTAAACAACTAATATGTGTTGGGCCCTGTGCTAGGTGCTTTACAGATATCTCATTTGATTCCCACAACAGCTCTAGGAGATAGGTACTATTTTTATCCTCCTTTTACAGCTGAAGAAACTGAGGGAGACAGAATTTAGCTGACTTGCCCAGGGACGCACATCTAGTGTATATCTGAAGGTGGATTTGAACTCAGGTCTTCCAGAGCCAAGGCTCTGCTACACCACCTAGCTATCTCAAAGAAAGAGAAAGAATCTGGGATTTGCTTCCAGAGGCCCCGAATCTGAATCTTAACGCTGTCACTTGTTACCTGTGTGACCTTGGGCAAGCTGTTCACCCTCTCTGCGTCTCATTTTCCTCATTTGTAATATAAGGGGGTTGAACATGATGACCCCTTATTCTATTCCTCTAAATCTGTGATCCTATGAATGAGATTAGAGTCCCTACTCTGATATTTCCTATTTGACTTGGACAAGTCCCTTAACTTCTCCAATTTTCAGTTTCCTCATCTGTAAAATGAGGATACTAACCATTACATTACCTACCTCAAAGGACTATTATGAGGATCAAATGAAGTAATATAGAAAATGTTACTGTTCAGCACTGTCAGCTCTTTTGTCCCGTTTGTCCTGCAGGATAGCAGTCAAACAGGAAAAATACATATGTGATGTCTACTTTTATTAGATTTCAGCAGACATCACTCCTGTGGTGCTCTTTATAATAACATAATGTGTGTATACTATATATTAGGTATATATTATACTTATATATTATATATTTATGTGTGATAACTATGTAATAAATATAATATGTAATATTATGTATACAATAATATAAGCTCTTGTTGAACACATTTCCAAGAAGAAAACAAATTCTCCTAAGCTATATTGCCCTTCCATCCCATACCTCAAGTTTTAAAATTTCATTTTAGAATTCGAATGCTTCCACTCCATTTTTGAAAGGAAAACTGTCGTGCCTTCTTGTTCCAGGCTGGTATGGAAAATGCCACAGTCCTGCCCAAGATTTAGAAATTCTGCCCAAAATGTGATTGATGTGTTTGCAGTCCAAGTTTCCTTGTTCTCTTGGCAGTAGATTTCCACTAGCTGACTTTCTGAAGACAGCATCTTTTCTTCTAGAAAGACAAGCTTCCTGAGCTGAGCTGAATCAGGAAAAAGAGAAGCCAGGTTCACCTCACTTTCTGGTACCTAAGCATAAGCTAGTATGCATGGTCACCAGGCTCTATACCAGATGATGAGGGCTTTGGGGCAAGGCTCTGGAAACCATCTTGGCTCAAATCTCAAAGCTGAAGACTGCCAGATTACAGCCTCCCTGCTGCCTTTGTTATGGATACGCAGAGTGTTGTTGCTGCAAGCAAAGGCTGCTGTGGGTTCTCAGTGGAAGCTGACCAGTCAAAAGTCAAAGATGTTGGGTTCCCTCCTTGGAGAAATCTTCATTTCATCACTCTAAAGGCTGACAAGTTGGTGCAAAAGGAAACCCACACCTAGTAACTGATACATAGCAATGACGTCCTATTGGGAGATGCAAGGAGCAGGGTGAAATGGAATTCTGCATTTTCTTACTGAGAGAACAGGATGTTGGGGATTAAGAAGAGGTTAGAGCAGGCCAGAAGGATAACTAAATACTGTCGAAGGCAGGCTCTTACTTTTTTCTCCTTTAAATCAAAATAACACCCTTTGAATCTTCCCACAATACAAAATTATGACTGGCTGAGGGCAAAATTGTGAAGCCAGTAGTTTAACGTTAGTTCTCCTCACTTGCTTAGAATGTGCTCCTTTTTGAATGTGCCTGCCTCATGACAGTACCAAGCTGAGGCAGAACTGCAGTACCAAGCACTCATTGGCTAGAAGGGGCAGCCCACTCCCTGCCTACTACTCCCTTCTCATGCTGCCCTTTCTAGCCAATGAGAACTTTGTACTGTTGTTCTGCCTTAGCCTGAAATACCTATTCTGCATGTTACTTGTCAGAGAACAAGATACTGATTAGACTGAGTGGAAGGCAGGGCTACGCTGGAGCTACCTCAAATTAGCTTGAGAGCTGAGTGTTAAATTTTCAGGGTGAGCATTTACACCTTGGAAATCAGCAAGTACTGCAAAACAGGGCTTGATTTCTCATTTTGTTGATTGTCTAGACTTAAGAAGGTGAGGGAGAAAATGTTAATAAGACATGCATTTAAAAGTGTGTCCAATATACATAATATTATTATATGTTATATTAATAATATAAGCATTACAATTATAATACAATATACCATTATATTCTGTATTATTGATATTATAGCATATATGATATAATATCAATATGCTATGTATTAGATAATATAAATATATAATGTGGTTATGATATATAACCTATGACAATATATATGTATGTGTACGTATGCTGGACACATTTCAAAATTTAATCTGTATTATTTACATTCATATATTTGGAGAGCCACTTGTTATAAACATTTATCAGCATACTTGGTAGAACTGAACTGCAGTTGTGAAGGGATTTAAAAACATGTTAAGTAAAGAACAGTTGAAGGAATCTGAGGGTATTTAGCCTGCAGAAAGATAAGATATAGGTGACATATGATAGCTATCTTCAAGTACTTGAAAAAGCTGAGGAGGAGTGATTGGACTGATTTGGTGTGGCTCTAGAAGACATTAATGGGTAGAAATTACCGGGAGACTAATTTTGGTGCAACCCAAGAAAGAACTTCCTAAGGAGCAGAATTGCAAATGCAATAGGTTACCTTGTGAGATAGTTTCCGGTCCTTGGAAAAGTCTCTAGATAAAGGCTGGATGACTATATCTCCTAGTGAAATGTAAGCTTTTTGAGGGCAAGAACTATATTGCTTTTGTCTTTGTATCTCCAGTGCATAAAGGCTTTTTGATTGATTGACATCCTACAAGAGATTCATGTATCAGGTAGGAGACCAGACCAAGTGACCTTTAAGGTTTCTTCTGAAAAATCTATAACTCTAAAAGAACATAGGCTGATGGAGTATGTAATGGTAGAGGGCTAGAGGACCATTCCCAGGTTATACATGTTTATTTTAACCATTGCCACTGGAGGCAGTGACTATCCTTGTGGTCCAACCTTGCAAATGACTCTAATGGTGGAAATTTCAAAACAGCTATGAGGAGAGGACAGTGCTGGGGCAGACTGGTAGAGGAACATCACCTCATTTAGGCATTCATAAAAGTAATAAATCTTGATTGAGTACTTATTTTGTGGGAGACACTATGCTAGGTACATATTTTGAAGCACAGAGGTCTGAGACTTAGGAGGTAGTGTGTACAGTGGAAAGAGTCAGAGGAGCTGAGTTCAAATCTTAACTCTGGTACTTACTACCTTTAACCTTTAGCAGGTCACTAAATCTCTCGGGACTTCAGATTCCTCATCTATAAAATGAAGGAATTTGACTAGTTGGTTTTTGAAATCCTTACAGCTCTAGATCTATGGTCCTATTCTTTCTACTTCATCTATATCTTGGATTGACCTTGGATATAACCTTGGGGCACACTGGATAGAAGGCTGGGTCTAGAGTCAGGAAGACCTGAGTTCAAATGTGGCCTCAGACACTTACTAGCTGTGTGACTGTGGAAAAGGCATTTAACTCTGTTTACCTCAGTTTCCTCATCTGTAAAATGAGCTGGAGAAGGAAATGGCAAACCAATCCAGTATCTGCCAAGAAACTTCCTTCCCCGCAAAAAATGGGGTCACAAAGAGTTGGATATGATTGAAAGATAACTCAACAACATAACCTTATATTTGGGTCAACTAGGTGGCACAGTGGATAGAAGTCTGGGTCTGTAGTCAGGAAGATGTGACTTCAAATCTGGTCTCAGATATTTACTAGCTATGTGACCCTGGGCTAGTCATTTAACCATGTTTGCCTCAGTTTCCTCTTTTGTAAAATGAAGTGGAGAATAAAATGGCAAATCACTCTAGTATCTCTTCCAAGAAATCCCCAAATGGGGTCATAAAAAGTCAGACACGATGGTAATTATTGCACAACAGCAAAGGAGTCTTGGCTTATAGAGTTTACAATAGAAGTTGTGTATTTCACTTTAGTAAGAGCAAAAAAAAAGAAAAGAAAAGAAAAAGGGAGGGATGGGGGAGATTGATATAATTGATCAACTCAAAATTAGCCTTATCATTCATCTCAGTTTCTCAGAATTAAGACCTCTATTGCTACAGCCAAAGTTCTCTGAAGAAGACTTAAAAATAAATCTCTACCTATGCTCAGGTATTTGAATGTAAAGAAAAATGTCAGCTCCTTCAGAGCAGGCATCTTTTTATTGGGTAAAAGTGCAAGAGGGTAACATTGCCAGTGGACTCAAACACAAAGATGTAAGCTCCTCTAGGCACATATTCCCCTGTTGTTGTCAGTTAGTAGTTTTCAGTTATGACTGACTCCTTGTGACCTCATTTGGGGTTTTCTTGGCAGAGATACTGGAGTGGTTTGCCATTTTCTTCTCCAGCTCATTTTACAGATGAGAACACTGAGGCAAACAGGATTAAGTGGCTTGCCCAGGGTCACACAGCGAGTAAGTGTCTGAAGCCAGATTTGAACTCTTGAAGATGAGTCTTCTTGACTTCAGGACCAGTGCTCTATCCATTGCACCACCTAGCTACCCTCCTTTCTCCATGGTATAATAATATTAGTTTCACAAGAGTTTGAATGTATATCAACAAATAGGGAAACTTCCCTGCTTTAGATCTGAAGTAGGCTAATACCTATAGGCCCAGAGAGTTCCTCTGGGGTACTACCCACACTAGAGCTCTCCCTTCAAGTGTGGCTCCCATTTAAAGCTGGGAGGGTTAACAGTTATAACTTTGCTTCGAAGTTGAAAGTACAAGGAGTCAATAGACTGGTGCTGAGTTGAAACAGGCGCTCCTGTAGATAGTGAGATACATTTATTCCTGAGGTCGCCAAGAGGTTATCACTCCTGTACTATATTACAAGTTTACATCAGCCACTTTGTCAAGGAAGCTCTCTCTGGCTAGTTACTTTAGACATGGAGATTCATGAGTCTTAAAACAGAATACCTTTGAGGAGAAAGGGGATATTGGTAAGGAACCAAGGACTATGGCTTCTTTTTTATAGTATGTCTTGTCCTCTGTCTAAGTGCTTGTGTGCTTGAAATCCTTGTACTTCATTCCTTTCCTTGGTTTCCCCTCCAGTGAACTATGAGAAGCATTATGGACTTTAAGGTGATCTGTTTATTTTATTCTGAGTCTTTTTTTTTTAAGTTGTCTTTCCATAGGTTAAAAACAATGTCTGTTAGGCTTCATATTGTCTGACCCACAGTAAATCTGGTCTTGTGATGGGTCACTGAGATTCACATGGAATTGATTGCTCATTTGCATTATAGTCTGGCAGGTATACCACCCCCTAACTGGTGGTAAGTATATAGCAGTCTTTGTCTGGGGTTATGAAGCAGGAAACAAAGGCAAACAACCTTTTCTAACTCCCTGAGAAATTCACCCCTCTCATTGGGTAGTTAAGCCTACTTACTTCCAGTTTGGGGGTGGGAGGGGAGAAAACAAGTTCTGACCTTTGTAGACATTCATCAGCTACAATACCTTCCAAACCTTGTGGGACTTCTGAGAGAAACCCTGTTTTCCATTAAAGCCTATTCCAGTGCAAGAAATAGGGTCAACAGGAGATTAGTAATTGAATCTGTAATCCTTCACAGCCAATACTTGCTGGGAATTTTGTGTACAATTTGCAAGTTGAACCTGAGATGGAGTCAAAGTTGAATTTTCCACTCATACATGGTCAGAGCCAGAAGCTTGGGGCTTGGCACACTTAGTTCACCATTCTTTATATTCTGTTGTCTTAACTAAGGGATTTAACTGTTCTGAGACTGACACCCTGAATGTGAATGAAGACAGCAAATGGAAAAGCCAACCTGACATTCTAGGCCAGGTCTGCACAAAATGGTGGCAATTAGTAGGCAGTGTTACCCCGTGAAAAAAGCCCTGGTTTTGGAGTTGACTTGGCTTCAAATTTCTGGTTTTTTAGGTTTACTACCTGTGTGAGCTCAGGCAAGCCGTTTAACCTTGCTGGGCCCCAGTTCCTTTACCTGTGATGCAGGGGCTACATGGCCCTTGTGGTACCACCTTCCAGCCCTCAACCTATGACTCTCTGTAGCCATAGGCTTTTTGTGGATAGTTTTTCTGTATGGTTCAAGGATGAGGAGAAGGGCATAGTGTAAACAAACAATTAGTTATGTCACATGGGTATAAAAAAGTAATGGATTTCTTATCACATTACTTTAGTATATGAGGGAGATGAACAACTAAATAGGCAGGTTTACATATTGATTTTGTCTGGCAGAAGATGGATCTGGCAAACAAAAACCCAACCCACAGACAGTTTTGTACACATTCCCCAGGGAAAATCAAAAGGCTGGATCTGGGATGAATTCAGCTGTCAGGATTATGTGGAGAACTCTGCTAGCACTTTGAGGTTAAGTGTGCAGATCCCTTAAAAAGGAAAAGTAAAAGAAAAGAAAAGAAGGGCAGAAACAAGCAATACAGGAAATGAGCACTGGGGAATTCAAGGAAGTGGATATATCTGGCATAATGCCATGTGGGAGGGGGGGAGGAGTTATATTCTGGGCCAATTATAACCAAATATCTCTCATCCCAAACAAATTCCAAAAAAGAGAAAAGGTTGATTTCCTGAGAGAGGGAGATGAAGGAGGTTGGAGGTGGGGTAGGAGACAGGGAAAGGGAAAATGAATTCACACTAAAGATTTAATAGATTATTAGAGCTGAGACCTCAGAGATCAAATGTCTTCTAGTCTTTGTTTTAGAGATGAAGAAAGTTGAGGTCCCCAAAGTGACTTGATTAATTATTAACTGAACAGGGAATTGAACTTCAGGTTCTTAGTATCCTACTTCAGTGCCTTTTCCACTATATTGATACCTGAATTCATGTGTCTAGACTTCAGATCCAAATTTAGGGATCCTCCTGAGAGGGAATAAGAAAACCAAGGCTTATCCATTGCCCACTTTAAAAGGAGGTTGTGTTACTTTGAATGATTCCTGATTCCTTTTTTTTAAAGTTCTTCTTTCCTAATTTGGTTGTTTCAAAATGGTATGTTCAAGTTCCCCTCCGTCCTCCAAAGAATAGCCTATATTCCTGCTGCTGCATATAACCAAAGCTAATGTATCAAGTCCCTTCTTTATTGTTGGTAGTAAAGAAGCAAGAATTTCAAGGGACACACAGAACTCTTCCCCTATTTTCATACTAGAACTTGAAATACACTCTGTAGAGTGAGCTTGGTAGGGAACTTATGCCTAGTTGTATCTGTTGTATGGGTGAATAGAAGGCTTTTGTCTCATATGATGTCAGTTCAGCACCTTCTATCAGAATTAAGTTCACTTAAAAATTTAAAGAAACTCAGCCCCTACAACTTTTCCCCTAAGTCCCCTAAAAGATTATATTACTGAATTGAAAGCAAGTCTAGATCGCAAAGACTTTCCAGGTTATCCAGTTCACCCCCTCTTAGTGCAGAATTTCTTCTTTCAATGGATCCTTTAGTATTTCTCTCTGTCTAGTTTTTGCTGTCCTGTGTGAGGGAAGCTTCCACCATATCCCTTGGGAGCTTATCCTCTAATTCACTAGTTTGCATCGTCAGGAAGTCTTCCAGATAGCCATCTTGAGTTTTGCCTCCTTCAATTGTATCCCATTACTTCTGGTTAGAGCTTTTGTCCTGAGTTACAAGGTTCTTCTCCCCCTTGATATTTGAAGGCTTTTTCCCTCCTTTCTTACACATTTTTAACTCCTTTCACAGCCTCTCCTACCCTCCACCCTTTACCCTCCTCCCATACCCATTCTGTCCTGGGCTCCTGAAATTCCACTTTGGTTTACCTTTGGGTTTATATATAGTTTCCATCTGTCTGCTGTCATGGACCCCCAAACCACCCAAGTCTTAATGGATACCCCAGAAATAATGATCAAAACCAGGGACCTCAATAAAGCACAGTTTGTGCATCCTTAGAGTAAATTGGAAGGATACCAACAACTTATCTGACGATAGTCTTAGAATAAAGGGCTAAATACAGTTGGACTAATTGCTCCTTATACTTAGAACATCCTAAGTATCTTACCATACTTTGCAGCTTATGGTCCGATTTGCATAAGGAATCTCTTACCTTTCTGGAATTCACTCCCTCCTGACTTCTGCCTAGTATCTCTGTTTTTCCACAAAGTACAGCTCAAACATCCCCTTCTACATGTGACCTTTCCTAAGCAGCCTCCTCTGCCCTGCCCCTTCCTTCATCGCACTGCTTAAGAGGTAAATAGAGTAGCATTGTATGCATCAGTGGCATCTGGATTCGCATTCATCTCTCATGCTTTTCAAGCCACGAGCCTAGAATTCTCAGCACATGAGCATCGTCAGTACCTTTCCAAAAGAATTGCGTGATTTATTTAGAGTGCTACAGTACTAATGTTATTGTCACTTAACCCAACAAAGAGCCATAGGCACAAGTGGGGAAGGAGGGCAGGTGAAACGGCCATGAGTAAGTCACTTGATATGGCTAAGACTTACATCTTCCCAATTTTAATGTATATTCACCAGTATCTTGTGTATCCTAATCTTGCACCAAAAACAGTTTAGTAATAAATGAGTTTTTTAGTAATACTGACACAAATTCTTTTAGAAAGCTTCAATAATGTTCTCATTCCACTCTTTTGCAAGAAGGAAATTGGCATAAAATCTGCCATGATTATATGGTGAAATATGGTACTTGTGTATATACATGCTGAATCCCCTTAGTAGACAAGAAGTTCCTGGAAGGCAGGGGCCAAGTTGTCTTGTGACTTTGTGTACTTGACACCTAATACACAATTCCTTGGACCAAGGAGGTGCCTGGTAAATGTTGGCTGTGCTGAATGAATTTAAATAAGATTTCAGACAGTTTTATAATATTGCTGTGGTGCTCATTTTTCAGAATTCTCCTGTTCTTTAAAAAATCAGTGTTAAGACTTAGGATTCCCTAGGGAGCTTCATAACTAGACTAATAGGATAACTTAGTGAGAAACCCAGTGTTAATAAACTAAGTAATCAGAAAGCCTGAAGAAAGACTGCTTGGGTAAGGAAGTCCTCTGCATTTCCTGCCATCACAAAATCGGACTTCTATAGTCTCTATGAAGAATAATATTGTGGAATGATGCTTTGGAGTAGATTTTTATGAATGAATCCTGTTAATGAGTTCAGGAACCTTTTAATGAATGCACTAAAATTTTTCATTCCAGTCAATGCCAGGATGAAATGTACTGGGCAGTTTGATGTACCTTACAATTTCATAAACTCTCTCCTCTAATGCAGATTGGGGACCCTTCTGTACCTGAGTCTTAGCAATCTGCCCAGGGTATCAAGAAGTTTAGTGACTTGCCTATGGAAACTCAAGCCAATATGTATGTGGCAGAGACAACCCCTTGGGCTTCCCCTGACTGTAGGGTGCTACAGGCACAGTTCCAGATCCTAGACTCACAGCTTGGTTGGATTGTTTTAGACCTACCTGTTTGGTACAAAATCATCCTGAGACGTCTGATGTGGAAAGTACTAGAAAACTGTCCATTTTTTTTCTGAGGTGGAGGGGAGAATAGAATCTGAAGGGTGAGGGGAACCAGTGGGTAGGAAAGAAGATCTTGGCTTTGTTATAGTACACTGCAGCAGATATAATTAAACAAATAACACCATCAGCGTTGTGTTTTCCTAGAACATTTTCCAGAATGTCCACTACTTTGAAGATGTTATCTTCAAATGAAATCTTGCTAATAGCAAGTTGGTTAGGAGGAAGAATTATAAATTGCAATGGAGAAACTGAGGAGGAGGTTGGAGCAGAGCCAGGAACAGAATTAGGAGTGGCTTGGATTGGAGTCTTGCAAGCTCCTCCAATTTGCTTCTTTCTTTCTTCCTTCCTTCCTTCCTTCCTTCCTTCCTTCCTTCCTTCCTTCCTTCCTTCCTTCCTTCCTTCCTTCCTTCCTTCCTTCTCTTTCTTTCTTTCTCTCTCTCTTTCTTTCTTTCTTCAGTGTAGTGTGAAGTTCTGGCATTGAAACTCCTACCAATACATATCTGCAGCTTGCTGTGAGAGGTTAAATGATTTATCCCATTACACAGCTGGTATCTGGCAAGGGAAAAACTTGAATCCAGGTCTTCCTGACTTTAAGGCTGGCCCTCTATCAAATTATGGCACCGTGCCTTCCTCTTTCCTTAAATAGTCACTGTAATCTTTCCAGGAAAGCACAGATTGAGAAGCAAATTTGTTGTTGCTGTTTGATAAAAAAGAAGGGATACTGTATGGCAAAATGGAAAAACCTTTGGATCTGGATTCAAAGGATTTGGGTTCAAATTCTGCTTTTGACACTCAGTATTTGTGTGATCTCAGGCAAGTCATTTAACTTCACTGGGGCTTAATTTCCCCATCTGCAAAATGAGGAGCTCGAAATAGATCACCACAAGACACCTTCTGGCTCTCGATCCATGCTTTCTGTCTGTACTGAAAGATATCTGCAGTTCATGGAATAAGGAATTCCTGCGCTGATAAAGGGATTCCCTCCCTGCCCCATTCCCCCCTACTCCCCTGCTTTGTGTTCAGTGTCATATAGTGAAAGATGCTTTTTAAGTGAAAGAATTGACAGATACTGATGGCTTTATAAGTGAAACCAGATGCCAAATTACCTCTCATGAGTAAAAGTTGTTGAACTGCTTCTAAGTGTTTTTTCAGGCTTTGCATTCTGCCAAAGAGAAAAAAGAAGGGGAAAAAAGACCCAAACCAACAACACCTGGGTGTCCAAATAATTTGAAATAATGATAAAGAAACTCCAAACAACTCCCAGGTAGTTGATAGGTAGACCTTCCAGAGATATATTGCATCTTGTTCAAATTCTGTATTTACCCAGCTACGTACACCACTTTACAACCAAACTGCTAATTACCTGTATTACTATTCTACATACTATATGTTTCCATTTCGGTACTTTTGCTTAGCTTGTTTCCTATAATTGGAATACCATTTCCCTCCATCTCTGCTTGCTGAAATCTTAGCCACCCTTATTGTCTTGGTTAAAAAAGTTTTTTTCCTTCCTTCAACTTTGCACATTAATTTTTATGTGCCTCTTATACTTATCAAATTCTGTTTGATATTATAGTTATATATGGATGTGACATGTTCTCCCTCCCCATATACACACATACACACACGTATCATTCACATGTAAACTCTGACACGTCTGTTTCTCTCAGAACTGACCATAGTGCTTTGTGTGGGGTAGGTGCTTAGTAAGTTTTTAATGAATTGAATTATAATACTTGTGGTCTATTTCTCCTTATCTAGAGATAAAACATAATAACCATCTTCATTTTGCAAAAGGGCTCCTTTTTAATACTTGGACGCCTTAATTGATATGCCCTCACATATAGTCATTTAAGATGCCTTAATATAAACAATTTTTCCTTTTCTTTAAACATCTTTATTATTATTAGCATTATATTCCCTTGCCAACACCAAGATAGTTGGGTGAATACTTCAGGTTCCCACTGAGGCTAAGTGCTACAATATGCCCTGGGTCCACTACTCTGATCTTAAGAGTTTAAAATGGTCTTCTAAAGGCTGCACTGTTTGGCTCAAGCCTCATGCTGCGTCCCTGCTGTTGACCACATTTTGCATGTTTTTATAACGATTTTTCAACTACCTCCTCAAAATGTTAATTTCTTGAGTCATCTGTTGGTGATTAGGGTGAAGGGTGGCTTGTCTTAGATTATAAAATCCAGATTAAAATTTCTTGGGACAGAAGCATTCAAGGTCATCTTATCAGTGGAGACACACAAGTTCATCTGGAGGTTTTTTGATGATCACACAAAGTTCTGGAATCTGGCATTTATTGGTAAACATATGATGAAATAGTATATAATCTTAACAGGGGTCATAGGGTCATAGATTTAGAGTAATAAGAGATCGTATATGGTTATCTAGGCCAGCCTTCTCATTTTACAGATTATAAGACTTAAGAGAGTTAGCTGACTGGCCCAAGGCCACACTGATAGCTTAGTGGTAGATCTAAAGGATTTGAACACAAATCCTCACTCTAGATCCAGTACATGCTCTTCTGGATCACATAGCCAAATATTACAGGATGAGAGTAGGAGACGGAGATGATTGTGTATTTCATGTTTGTTACTAACCTGGCAAAACATATGTAACGGAGGGAAAGTTTCTTGCTTCTGAGACTTTGTTGTTGTTGTACAGTCATGTTAAACTCTTCATGACCCCATTTGGGGTTTTCTTGACAAACTTAGAGTAGTTTGCCATTTCCTTCTCCAGCTCATTTTACAGATGAGGAAACTGAAGCAGAGTTAAATGACTTGCCCAGGGTCATACAGCTAGTAAATATCTAAGGCCAGATTTGAAAATGAGTCTTCTTGACTCCAGACTTGGCACTTTATCCAATAAACCACTAAGCTGCCTCTTTTCTAAGTTTTCTAAGTTTCTAAGCTTGTCTTTACTTGCAGTGAAAGTGGTGATAACTCACATTTCTTTGGGGTTTCAGTTTCCCAGACAATTCTAATGTGAGGCAATTACAAGGGCCATAAACAAGTCCTATATTCCTACTTCTTCCCCTTTTCCCAATCAGGATAGTCTCAGAAAGAGGTAAATGTTTATCATTTGGAGAGTCAGACAGCACACTAGGTTTGTAGTGAAAGAACCTGGTCTGGTTATCCTTGGATGAGTCACTTTGTCCCTGTGGGCTTTTATTTCCTTATCTGTAATATGAAGACATTGGACTAATTGATTTCTGAAGTTCTTTCTAGAGCTAAATCCATAGAGGAGGTAGGTATCTTTTGTCTTCACTGATATGAGGCAAGACAGGTGGGTATTTATAATTTTATCATTGGTGAGAGGAAAAGAGAGAGGAGGGAGGAAGAACTGAGAAGTGACACAAAGCTAGAGTTCTACATAAGAGCTTTTCTTGGGTCTCTGTGGAAAAGTTTGGTTTGTATCAAGTCTTTTGCAAAAACTGCTCAGTGTGGATCAAATGCATTGTGAAAGTCTGCTATAGATATAAACTGTTACAGATTAGATCACTATCTCAGCCATGAGAGCTGATAGAGAACTGAGAAAATCCTTTCTAGTAAGTATGGAGGGCAAGATGGATTTTGTCATGATGTGATGAGAACCACTGTTTACTGTTTCTGTGTTTCTGTTAATTCCGAATCACAGTTACCATGCCTGAAATGCACGGTTGATCTTCCTATGAGAGAAGATAAAAAGACTCCCCCCTTCTATGTTATTGTGGAAAATGGAATGTGCCTTGAAAGAATAAAATATTCCAAAGGGAATGCACGGTGGGGAAGGAGCCTGAAGAGGCAAATAGGGAGTCCAAATTAGAGTTGGGAATCTGCAAAGGGAGAGAGTGTCACTTAGAGAAGGAAGGCACAAAGAAGAGACCGCTGAATTTTGGGAGCTTTGCAATACACATGGAGAGGAGACCTAGACCCTGGGAGGAGTCATCCCTGGACCAATCTCATCATCGAAGGAACAATGAGAAAGATTCACAAGAGTTCTCAGGAGAGAAGCTATCCAGTACTGACTAGAGGAAGAAGAAAGAAATTGTGAAGGTGGTTCACTTGCTGCTTAGGCGTACCCTTGTTGCCAACTTACTCCTTGACAATGACCATAGAAAGTTCTGTTATCCTGGAGCATATATTGGGTCTAAAACAGAAGGCTTCGTGAGATTTGGCTAACTTGATGACTAATTTTTGTTACAGGCAATTAATGTGAAGACAAATAATTCCCTCAAAATGATCCTAGAAATCATTACTAGAGATCATGAAATCCTGGGCAAGGAAATAAAGACGTTGGTAGCATAGGTGGTATATGAATATACATGATATATATTTAAATCACTGCTACTGACATAAGGAAGGGGCAGCAACCACAGAAGCAGGATTTGGGAAATGAACATCTGGTTAAAAGGAATGGCATTTGCACTTCTGGAGCATGGCTTGAATATTGGAAACAGGGACCCTTTATAAGGAAAGAAGTGCATCTAAGGAGAGCCAGTAAAGTATAATTGACTGGAAATTTGTGAATCTGATTGAGAGACTTTTAAATTGATAATGGAAGGAAAAAGCAAATCACCCATGCACATCCATTGCCACAGAGAGCAATAGATATAGCATAGGGAGAAAAATATCGGTGGAGAAGAGACAGTAATCAACTGGAGATACTGTCTGAGAAAGGCATAATAATAAACCTTATGGCCTCATGTGACTACAGACAAGTCCTTATAGCATAGTACAACAAAGTCAACTAGAAATCTTAACTCAGAAACCCCAAGTCTATAGCCTCATTCTTTTGGATATTTTCTCCGGTGATGGACATCACAAGACATGCATCCATGTCCTCCTAAAGTTTGCCACAAAGGATCCAAGGGGACTAGACAGCTTGCTGGAGATCTTCTTTGCTTTCTCATGATACTCAGAGGGCACTAGGGAGCACTCTGGCTGTTCAATTGTCATTTCTCACCTTTGCCATATTGTCTAGCTTATCTCTTCCTACTGTTGTTTGTCTTTCATTTTCAAAGGGGACCAATGACATCACAGCTTAACATCTTGACTTATGTGTCAATCAGAGTTAAGTGAGACAGGGTTTTCCAAAGTCTTCAGCCTTACTCTCTCTTCCAGAGTCATTGAAATCCATGGACAAGACAAAAAATCAAGACAACCAATGACAGCCTAGGATGCCATGGATCACCTTGATGTCTTCAATGTCTGACCAAGCTCTATGTACTCCACAGAGCCTGCTTCAGCCACCTTCATGACCATTGGAACACATTATTTTCATGTACCCATTCTACAGGGGGACCTCATTGACAGGTTTGAGGCCTGTTGAGTACCTTCCAGTTTAACCTGTCTTCTGAGACAGTTTACTGGGATGTGGCTAATGCACATACTACAGCTTCTTAGAGCCACAGGTTAGAGCTGGGTGAATCAGGTAGACACCAAAAGTGGATAAGCAGCCCTGAAAAGGATTCTCAAGTCCTCACATCAGAGATGCTAGTCCTCCACAGATACCTTATACATCCCCTATACCACATACCACCCACATGCTCAGAAAGAAGAAGCAGATGATTTGGTAAGTATTTTTACTTCCAGGCACCTAATTTTGGGAAGAACATGGGTAAAATGGAGTGCATGCTGAATGTTTAGAGGACTGAATACTGGGCCATAGGAGTGTCAGTTAAAAGAGTTGGGGACATTTAACCTGGAAAAGAGGAGGTGGTGAGGGAGCATAATCATTTTAAAAAATTTAAAAAGTAGTTCTGTAGATAAAAGATTTAACTTTGTCTCTTTGGCCTAGGAGGGTAAAATGAGGAAAAGTGGCAGAGAAACAAATTTCAGCTAAAGGGAAGGAAAAGCTCTCCAACAATGGTAGTATTCTAAAAGTGGAATGGGCCCCCTGGAGGTGTAGTGGTTTCCCTCCACCGGAGATCTTTAAGAGGGATCTGATGCCACTTGTTGAGAATACTGTTGAGGGGCTTCTTGTCCAGGTGAGAAGTGACCCTGATATCCTTTTCAATTTTGAAATTCTGTTAACATTTCAGGAACTCTGCTTCTTTTCATAAGCACATCCACGGTCAGGGAAACTTTTCTTTTGTCTAATTTTAAAAATACCTTCTAATAAGCCATTTCTTCTTGTTCTATAATCAGGGGATTTAGAAAATCAGTCTCTGCTTTAGAACAATCTGTCATATATGCGCTAGGAGTGTGTTATTTAATTGCCACTCAGTTTTCTTTTCTCCAGGCAAAATAGCCATAACTTCATGTCCCCTTTCCTTTTGAGTCGTATTTTTAATACATGAAATTCTTCACCTAGGAATACACCTGAGATGCTTGAGTTGAAGTTGTTTTGTTTGCAGCTGGCATAATTCAGTTCCTCTGTCTAGATTGGCACTTCCTTGAATGAATAAATGAATGGATGAAAAAGGATTTCTTAGGCACTGTGTGCCAAGCACTATGCTAAGCCCTAAATAGAAAAATAAGACAGTCCGTATTCTTAAAGAACTGATAGTCAAATTGGAGCAGATAGGACATACGGAAGAATTCTTTCCACTGATGTTCCAGGGGCTGCAGAATCTTGGCACTTGTGTATCCAGGAAGGTAGCAGCATCTGACACTTGGATAGAAGAGGTAGAAGCTTGAGAGTCAATAGAAAAATAGCAAGATCTACACACACACACACACACACACACACACACACACACACTTCGTCTATATGCATATACTTATATATTGTATATACAATATATTATACATGTGTATACACAGTGATGTGTCTATATATGTGTATATGTATGTGTGTGTATGTGTGGGTATATGGTTGTATATGTGTGCACTCTGAAGTCTCAGGTGCATACTTGTGTAACATGCTGATAGTTTGCTACCCAGTGCTTGTTAATTTTCCTGGTAACCTAATCAAATCAGTTTGTGGTTTCTCTCCCTATTGACTCTTCAGCCCCTCATTTTGCCTTTTTCATTGAATTGTTTGAAGATGCATAGCTACTGGTACCCACACAGACATTAAAGAGACAGAGAGACTGAGGCTAGAAGAGACTGAAGCAAAGACACACAGGTGGAGAGATTTCCATGTCTATTTCGAGTACGCAGTAGCCACAACTTCCACAGTGAGGGGGATATCTGAAGTTAAATTAGCTTGCTTTCTTCTTGTTATCCAAATCACTGAAAAAAGGTTTTGGTTCCAGGTACAAGACAGAAACCTGCAGAGCATAAATGAATAGGATTTCAAATATACGATGGTATTTAAACTTTTATTTTTTGCTTTACATGATCAATTCCCAATGATGCTACTCACCAACAGAACCTTGCTATTGTAACCAAGAAGTAGAATTAAGCAAAACAAGTCAATGTTTGAGACCATATGCAACGTTTGTCATCTTCCATTTTTCTGCCAAGATAGAGAATACATTTCACCAACAGTTCTTCAAATTCAAAATTAATTACTATGTAGTGAATGATTAATAATTACTTTTAGAGCAGGACTCTGTGATCCCCAGTACCTAAAACCTGCCTTTATATAAAAGTATGGCATTGTGTTTCCTGTACATTTAAAGCTATGAAAGGAATGAATGTATACCTTGAATCTGGTACTGTTCTTAAACCTTATTCCTCTCTATATGCTTGTTGACTTGACTTGAATAACAGGATTGTGTTGAAGACCATCACGTGATATGAAGATATGTCTTGCACAACTTTGTATGTATAATGGGTATCCTACTTGCCTTTTCAATGAGTGGGGGAAGATGGGAAGGATGGAGACAATTTGGAACTGAAAGTGAAAAGTTTTAAAATTTTAAATTAATTTAATTTAGTTTTTAAAAGAATATCATGTGTTTGGGCTATGCTAAGTGATGTCTGATTAAATGAGGAAAGACAAAATCTTTAATTTGCTGTCAGCACCTACATTTCCAATCTTGTTTCATGCAACCATAATCTATAAATTTTGATGAGTAGTTAAGAAATAATTTGATTTTGTAAAAGGTTTTCAAGTAATTTCTTTTTAAAATTTAAAATAGCTTTATTGTAATTTTTAAACATATATTCTTTTCCTCTTAAATCACTCCCCATTGAACAACAGAAGGTGAACAAATCCAAATAACACAGAGCCATATCTGACAGTGTATTCCACACTCATAGTTAACACTTCAGCAGACAAAAGAAAACATGGAGTTCCTTATAATTTCTCCAAGACTGATATTGTTTGTTACACTTCACAGTTCTACTGGTTTTGAGGGTTAATGTTTACATTATTGGAATCATAATGTCTATTGGTCCCTTGGTTCTACTTTGTTCATTTTGTATCAATTCATACAAATCCTCATGTGTTTCTTTATAACAAAGAAAACAGTCCTTTCCCTCATAAGCCTCCTTTCTCCAGGGCAGCAGTTGTAAACTTTTTATGTGTCATGGACCCTGTTGGTGGTTTGGAGAAGTCTATGGACCTCTTCTCAGAATGTTTTTAAATGTGTAAATGTATATATATATATATATATATATATATATATATATATATATATATATATATATATATATATTAGTATAATATATATCATTATGTTTTAAATGTATAAAATATAACAGGATTATTCAATTATATTGAAATAAATATATCAAAATATTTTTTAAAATTGACTCCAAGTTCAGAACCCTTGCTTAGGGGAAAGGGGGGATGTATTTTTATAATATATGTTATAGAACATAACAGGGTATATTGAGTACATAACATGAAAACTGCATTAAATATAGTATAATCTTACTGTATGTCTTACTAATTTAATCTAATTTAAAGATGATAAAAGTTAAGACCAAAAGAAGGTTAAAAACAACTTCATGAACTAACTTCTATACTGAGCTTAGTAGTGAGCACATCTCTCCACCACCTCAATGCTAAGCACATTAAGGTTGCACTATAGCAGATCCTAATCTGCTCACAATGAAACCCAACTCTATACTCTTGTCTCCCCTCCTTTCTTCCAGTGCTGGGTAGACAGATCCTGGCTTCAGGCTGTGAAACTCTGATCGAACCAGAACAGATGTCCAGCATGTCCTTGCCATACACCAGACTACAGAAGCTCACTGGGTTCACATAACCAGGCAGGGTAGCATTTTGTGCTGTGAGAGATCTTTGAAAGAGAGGTAGGAACAGAGGGAAAGGAGCAAGACGTGTTTGGGCTTAAATTTAGCTCAACATCACATTCCAAACCCAACCCTCAGAGCCTCAGAGCTCTACAAAAGTCAACTTTCTGGTACTGGGTCAGAGAAATGAGGAACAGAGGGAACAGGACAGGGCACAGGGACATGGCACAGTATGTGGGGCTTTGGGTGGAGGTGTTTGTGGCACTCCACTAAACCTGAGGGAAAGTACTCAGCACTCAGCTGGGACCAGTTCTGTCCACCCAAAGGTTACTTGGGGCAGAGACCTTGGGGAATGAATTTCCTAGTGTGGGAGGAAATTTTAATTCAATTTTAAAAAAGAATACCATGTAGATGGGCTATGCAAGGAGATGCCTAATTAAATGCAGGAAGAAAAAATCTATAATTTTCTGTCAGCACGTACATTTCCATTTCTGTTTTATATCTGCAACTATATACATTTTGAAGAGTAATTAAGAAAAAAATAATTTGATTTTGTAAAAGGCAATATCAAATTACTCTGAGATTTAGTTCCCAAAGGAAACACCATCAGAAGGAAGGGAGTCAGAGCTTCAGAAGGTGGGTAATAGTGGAAAATATGGGGGCAAAGAGTGAAATTACCTCAAATCTCAGGAAGAAGACAATTCAAAGACCTTGAATATAAGCATTTAAATCAGGGGTGGAGTCAAGATGGCTGAGTAGAAAGACGCACATACTCTAGCTCTTCTCCCACAATCAATAAAATACCTGTAAAGAAAGATTCTTAAATTCTAGAGCAGCAGAAGCCACAGAACAACAAAGTGGAGGAGATTTCCAGTCCAGGGCGACCTGGAAGGCCGATAGGCTGTCACACGGGATGTGGAGTGGGGGGAGCACAGACTAGCCTTGACCATAGGATACTGGGAGGAGCAAGGCCAGAGCAGGCTTCAGGGACAGAATCCCCAGCAGCAGTGGAGGTTCACAGATCCTTCAACCCACAGGTGACAAAGATACTTCAAAGATCAGTGAGAAGGCTTTTTCACCTCTGTGACAAAGGTCTTCCCCTAGCCCTGGCCCCAGGTGGCGTCATGGCAGTAGCAGAAGTGAACAGCTGTGGTTATGGTAGCCAGGCAGGCAGCAGTCAGCATCCATTGTTGGATAAAACCCCTGGGGGAATTGAGCAGCTGATATGAACCTCAGCCCTGAGCAGCTGATTTGAATCTCAGCACCAGCCCTGGCCAGGGAGTAAACTCCTCTCCCTTGATTGTGCCACCTTGGAGGAACTGAGATCTTACAGGTCCCCAGAGTATACTCTACCCTTGACAAAGGACCCAAAAGTCAAGTAACTGGTTGGGAAGATGCCCAAAAAAGGGAAAAAAATAAAACTATAGAAGGTTACTTTCTTGGTGAACAGGTATTCTCTCCCATCCTTTCAGGATGAGGAAGAATAATGTCTACCATCGGGGGAAGACATAAAAGTCAAGGCTTCTGCATCTAAAACCTCCAAAATAAATATGCAGTGGTCCCAGGCCATGGAAGAGCTCAAAAAGGATTTTGAAAATCAAGTAAGAGAAGTGGAGGAAAAATTGGGAAGAGAAATGAGAGATGCAAGAAAAGCATGAAAAGTGAGTCAACAGCTTACGAAAGGAAACTCAAAAAAAATGCTGAAGAAAATAACACCCTTAAAAATATTTGACTAACTCAAATGGCAAAAGAGGTCCAAAAAGCCAATGAGGAGAAAAATGCTTTAAAAGGAAGAATTAGCCAAATGGAAAAGGAAGTTCAAAAACTCACTGAAGAAAATAGTTCTTTAAAAATTAGAATGGAACAGATGGAAGCTAATGACTTTATGAGAAATCAAGAAATCACAAAACAAAACCAAAAGAATGAAAAAATGGAAGATAATGTGAAATATCTCATTGGAAAAACAACTGACCTGGAAAATAGATCCAGGAGAGACAATTTAAAAATTATGGGAGTACCTGAAAACCATGATCAAAAAACAGCCTAAACATCATCTTTCATGAAATGATCAAGGAAAACTGCCCTGATATTCTAGAACCAGTGGGCAAAATAAATATTGAAAGAATCTACTGATCACCTCCTGAAAGAAATCCAAAAAGAGAAACTCCTAGGAATATTGTAGCCAAATTCCAGAGTTCCCTGGTCAAGGAGAAAATATTGCAAGCAACCAGAAAGAAACAATTCGAGTATTGTGGAAATGCAATGAGGACAATACAAGATCTAGCAGCTTCTACATTAAGGGATTGAAGGGCTCAGAATATGATATTTCAGAAGTCAAAGGAACTAGGATTAAAACCAAGAATCACCTTCCCAGCAAAACTGAGTATAATACTTAAGGGGAAAAAATGGTCTTTCAATGAAATAGAGGACTTTCAACCATTCTTGATGAAAAGACCAGAGTTGAAAAGAAAATTTAACTATCAAACACAAGAATCAAGAGAAGCATGAAAAGATAAACAGGAAAGGGAAATCACAAGGGACTTACTAAAGCTGAACTGTTTACATTCCTATGTGGAAAGATAATATTTGTAACTCTTGAAACTTTTTTCAGTATCTGGGTAGTTGGAGGGATTATACACACACGTACACACACACACACACACACACACACACACACATAGAGAGAGAGAGAGAGAGAGAGAGAGACAGAGAGACAGAGAGCACAGGGTGAGTTGAATAGGAAGGGATCATGTCTAAAAAAATAAAATTAAGGGGTTAGAGAAGAACATATTGGGAGGTAAAAGGGAGAAATGGAATGGGACAAATTATCTCTCATAGAAGAGGCAAGAAAAAGCTTTTCCAATGGAGAGGAAAAGGGGGGAGGTGAGAGGGAAAAAGTGAAGCTTACTCTCATCACATTTGGCTTAAGGAAGGAATAACATGCACACTCAATTTGGTATGAAAATCTATCTTACACTATAGGAAAGTAGGGGAGAAGGGGATAAGCAGGGTAGGGGGGGATGATGGAAGGGAGGGCAAATGGGAGGAGGGAGCAATTAGAAGTAAACACCCTTGGGGAGGGACAAGGTCAAAAGAGAGCCTAGAATAAATAGGGGACAGGATAGGATGGAGGGAAATATAGTTAGTCCTATACAACATGACTATTATGGAAGTCATTTGCAAAACTACACATATAGCCTATATTGAATTGCTTTCCTTCTCAGTGGGGATGGGTGGGGATGGAGGAAGGAAGAGAAGTTGGAATTCAAAGTTTTAGGAACAAATGTTGAGAATTGTTTTTGCATATAACTGGGAAATAACAAGTACAGGTAATAGGGTATTGAAATTTATCTTACTCTACAGGACAAGAGAGAAGACAGGGATAAGGGAAGGGAGGGGTGTTAGAAGGGAGGGCACTTTGGTGGAAGAGACAATCAGAAAGTCCAGCATTTTGAGGGGGAGGGAAGAGATGGGGAGAAAATTTGGAACTCAAAATTTTGTAGAAATGAATGTTGAAAGCTTAAAATAAATAAATGATAAAAAAAGATAAATTATCAGGCAGTCATTAACATGAGAGAAATATGGCCTCCATGTCTAATAAATAGTTCAGATATCTGCAAATAAATACTGCAGAACTAAAGGAAATGATCCAATACTTGGTGAGAAAGAAGACTCTCTGGAATTCGAGGAGAACATGAAACCACAACATGCTGTTCCAGAGTGGTTCAAAAGAGAAATGATAATTATAAGAGTACAGTTTATGGCCTGCACAGCAAACATAATGGGCAGAGTAGAAAAACTAGAATCTTCAATGGCAACTCTCATCAAAAAAACAAAAGACACAAAAGAGAAAACAATAGACTGCAAATGAAAATATACAGAAGTGAAGGACAATCTAGAAGATAAGAAGTAAAATAATTTAAAAGAAAATGTCACTATTCAAACAAAGCATACTGATTCTAAAGACAGGATGCCTAAAAACAATCTAAGAATCATAGATCTCCCAGAGAATATGACAAGACAAAAAAAACCCTTAACTCTATAATGCTGGAAATAATAGAACTGCCCAGAAAGTCTTCTGACATAGGAAAGAAAATAACAATGGAAAGAATTCATAAATCACTTAGAAAAAAAAAATCAAGACTGCAAACTCCAAGAAAAGTAGTGGTTAAATTTAATAATTCAATTCAGAAAAAACAAATTCTTCAAATAATCAGGAGAAAGACCTTCAAATATCAAGGAAAGGAAATTCAATTAACACAAGACTATTCTGTAATAGGCGGGAATGGAATAATGTGTTCCTGAGAGCAATGGAGCACAGGATGCAGCAAATATGAGCTTAACTACAAATGAAAGAAGATGAACATTCAGTAATAAAGAGGCATTCAAAATGTTTTAAGAAAACCAGAACTGAAGAGATTATTTACTTTTGGTACACCTCAGAAAACAGAAATGCAGGAGGAGTGAATAAAAGCAGTTGCCAAAGACACTAACAGAAACAAAACGATAGCAGAGACCAGTAAGATTTTTTTTCGAAATGTACAGGAGACAGAGGTGATGGTGGAAATCTAGTGGCAGTAACAATGAAGAAGCAGGTCGGAAAGATTATGGACAGAAACTGGCAACACTCTGCACACAGGGGAATCTTTTTTTTTTGGTGGGATTAGATTAAACATGGGAATGTACATGAAAGGGAGGAAGGGAATAGGTGAAAGAAAGAACTGTACCATGTACTCTGGTCAAATCAAGGGCAACAATGAGGGAAAAGTGACCTTTGTGGTTTTAGTAAAGAGACAGTCTGCAAGAAGGTGCAGAAGAATACACATATTTCTTAGCACCACACGGGACTTAGAAAATTGATCACATGTCTTTAGAGATCATATCTCAATAAAAATAATGATTGATTCAGGGACCAAAACCAAGTTACAAGCCCAAATGGAGACATAACAATGAAATATTGAATGGGTTACAGGACAAATTGCAAAATAATTATTATGAAAGAAATTGATAATGATGAAACAACATGCCAAAACTCTGGGATGCAGTTAAAACAATCCTCAGCAGGGTAAAAATCATATTCCTACAAATACACACTAACAAAATAGAAAATGAGAAGATTAGTGAATATTCATTTTTAAAAATTTGAAAGTCAACAAGTAAGCTTATCTAAATTAAGCATAAAAGGAGCTATTAAAAATTAAAGAGGAAATCTATAAATTAGAAACAAAAAAAGAAATGATAAATGAAACTAAAAGCTTATTCTTTGATAAGGCTTATAATATTGGTAAACTCTAACTAATCTGAATGAAGGAAGCTGAAAATCAAATCAGCAAAATATCAAATGAGCAAGAGAAATCACAACAAAACTAGAAGAAATAAAAAGAATAACCAGAACACATTATGCATTGGTATATGTTAACAACACAACACATAGACGAGTATATTCAAAAATATAATATACTCAAGCTATCAGAAGACCAGGTGGAGATCTTAAATAACCCAATCTCTGAATAGGAAGTACATCTAGCTGTAAAGGAACCGTCAAAGGAAAAAATATCCTGGTTCTGACATATTCATAGGAGAATTCTATCAAACTTTTAAAGAATAGTTAGTATACATACTTCACAAATTATTCTCAAATATTCTCATGAATCTATTAATGAAACAAGTCCTAAAACCTACACCAAGGAAAGATAAAACACAGAAAGAAAACCATAGACCAATATCATTAATGAATATTGACTCAAAAATTTTCAATTATCAGACTGTGGTCATTTATTGAAGAAATCATTCATTATGATTAAATTTATGCCAGGAATGCAAAGATGGTTCAAAGAAAATAATATAATTAACCATATTAAAAATAAAAACACCCCAAACCACATGACTATCTCAATAGGTGCAAAACAAAACCTTTGACAAAATACAATGCTCTTTTATGCTAAAAAACCCTGCAATGTATAGTCATAGAGGAACATTTTTATAAAAAAAAATTCAGAAAAGGTATCTATCTAAAGTCAAAAGCAAGCAGCATATGCAGTGAGTATATCCTAGAACCTTTTCCAATAAATATGGGAGTGAATCAAGGATACTCACTCTCCACTGTTATTTGATATAGTTTTGAAAATGCTAACAGCAGCAATAAGAGAAAGAAATTAAATGCATGAAGCAGCGGTCATCAAAACCATCTAGTACTGATTAAAGAATACAGAGACAGATCAACAGAATAGACTAGACAAAGGAGATTCAGAAACAATTGAATTTAATAACCCAGGGTTTGACTGAAATATAAAACATAAATTACATAGAGAAAAACTTCCTATTTGATAAAAGCATCTGAGGAAACTGAAAAGCACTCTTATAGAAATTGGGCTTAGACCACATTCCACCTTACACCACATTTCACCTTAGACCACATTCCACAATACATTATAAACGTATACATGACCTTAAAGATCATTCTATAAAAAATTTAAAAGAAAAGCAAATCATACTTCTCATGGCTATGAATAGATTTATTCTAACCAAATAAGAGACAAAGGCATTTATAAAAAATAAAATAGATAACTTTGATTACATGAAGCTGCAAAGGTTCTGCATAGAAACATTAGTACAATGAGGTCAAGAAAGGATGTGGTTGAATGGGAAAAACCTCCAGAAAGAGAACTGATCAACTCTGAGAACAAATTGATATATAATTTTCTCACTTGATTTTTCTTGCATTTTTGTAATATGGCTAATATATAGGTTTTGCATGATTTCATACAGTATAACTGGTATCATATTACTTACCTTCTCAGGGATGGGGAAGGGATAAGGCACCAAAAAACCCCAATAGGAAGTCATTATTAATTGTTTATATACCTTAGATACCAAATCTTCATCAAAGAAATTTGATACAAAGAGTTTTTCTCATTCAACCACTATATACAATGTTCTCCTGATTCTCACTTTTACTTTGCATCAGTTCATGTAAGTCTTTCCTGGTTTTTCTAAGAGCATCCTGCTCTTCATTTCTTATAGCACAAAAGTATTCATTCCATCACAATTATATGCCACAGCTTTTTCAGATATTTCCCAGTTGATGGGCATCTCCTCAATTTCCAATTCCCTGACACTACAAAGAGTTGCTGTAGCTCTTTGTATTTTTGTACGTATGGGTCCTTTTCCTTTTTATTTGATCTCTTTGTGGTACAGGTCTAGTAGTCATGGTATTTCTGAGTCAAAGGGTATACACAGTTTTATAGCCCTTTGGGCATCACTCCATATTCTTCTCCAGAATGGTCGGACCAGTGCCAACAAAAAACAGGTGTACCTCCAGCATTTGTCATTTTTGATAGGTATGAGGTAGTACTTCAGAGTTGCTTTAATTTGTACTTCTCTAATCAATTGTAACTTAGAACACTTTTCCATAGGAGTATAGATAACTAATTTCTTCTGAAAATTGCTGGAGTGCTTTCATTGCACATACTCTAGGCTGTCCTCTCCCCTGGTGTCACAGACTTCTCCTGCCAACTTCTTAAGTTATCTTAGTCTGGAGAAATGTCTCAACTTGACCTTTTGCTGGTTCTGTCACTCCAAAATCTAATTTAGGGAGTTATTTTAAAGTTGTTTGGAGATCTTAAATAATCTCGTTTGGAGGGGAATGTTGGGAGAGTTCCACTGGGTTGCTGTTTGTATTCTGCCCATCTTGGCTTTGTCCCCATGGCTTTCTACTGTTCATCCAAGGATGAAATACTTATTTCTTATCCTGGCATTTTAGGCCTGCCATAATCTGGATCCAGCCTACTATTTCAGCCTTATTCTATTCACCTCATCTTCCCTCACTCTTTGTTCCAGCCAAACTGTACTACTATTAGCTGTTTCCAACTCTGTCCTACACTATTCTCCTTTGCTGCATTCCCACAGGTTATCTCCCCTGTAAGTAATGATAAGTAATAATGTCAGTCTACATTATTATGTATACTCTTTGTCCATTGAAATTCTTGTTTTCTTTCAAGTGTCTGCTCAGGTACCAATACTGTCCACGAAACATTCTCTGACCACCCCTATCCCCCATGAGCTTCTGCCTCAACTGTTTTTTAGATAATGTTGTCTTGTTCTCTTTGGGACCCCTATATCACTTTCTTCTATACTTATTTGTGTACATGCCATATCCCTTTGTTAATTCATTAGGTGCTTGAGGTCAAGAACAGTATCTGACTCATGCCAGTACCTAGCAGAGTGCCTTACATATGGTAGGCACTTGATTCATTTTTGCAAAATTGAATTAATTTGTTCACATAACCTCAAATCAATATAGAATCATTGGGAAATATAAGGGAAACTATATGGTCAAAGATCAAGCTATATAGCTACAAATGTGGAATTAAATTCAAGAGGTTCATATGGGAAGACTAAATGAATTTTCCCAAAGGAATGAATTCAGTTATATACATATATACACATATATACAATGTATGCTATATATACATGTATATTCTGGCTGTTCTAATGGTCTTAGTGCAATTTTATAATATTAAAGTTTAAAACTACCTTAAGACTTTTGGAATAGATGTGTAGATACATGTACACACACACCCTATTACATATTTATAAGTCCAATACAAATTTATGCTATATAACCTCAGCTGGGCCCTCAATCCTATTAAGTAATCCTATTATATCTTCAATATCAACTCAATATCCATCTTATCACACTGGCTCTTCCAAATACTTTTATCTCTCCTCAAACCTCCTCTGGCTCCCTCTCCCCTAAATCTGAGAACCTTGCCTCATATTTTACAAAAGAAATTGAAACCATCCATTGTGAGCATCCCCCCTTTTCTCCTCCTTCTTATCTCCTATTACTCAGATGCCTTCTACCTTGATCTCCTCCTTCACCCCTCTCTGACATGATGAAATGGTCGTACTCCATACCAAAGTTAGCTCTTCTCTTTGTACAAGTGAGTAAGATACTCTGTCTCTAAGCTCTAGGCATTTTCTTTGGCAGTTTTCCAGATCTGGAATACCCTCTCTGCTCAGCTCCACCTACTGACGTTCTTGCTTCTTTTAACTAAAATTTTAATTAAAATCCAACTAAAAATCCCATCTTTTACTGGAAGCTTTCCCCAATCTCTCTTAATTCTAGTGCCTTACCTCTTTTAGTTAGGCTCTATTTATCCTATACATAGCTTATTTTGTGTATATTTGTATGCATGATGTCTCGTCATTTAGATTATAAGCTCCTTGAGAGCAGGGACTGTCTATTGTCTGTTTTTGTATCCCTAGACCTTAGCACAGTGCCTGAAAGACAGTATATATATATATATATATATATGTATATATATATACGTACTTGTGCTACTGCCATCATCCTTCAGTCCTGTGTGGAAGCACTTTGCGTTTAGATGCTGAAAGTCTTAGCTTTATTGCCAGGTTGTTTTTTTGTTTTGTACTGCTTTTCAGATGGATAAATTCACCCACCTTATGATTCTCATAGTCAGGAGGGTCCTCTGAAGTCAAGTAGTCAAAGCCATATCAGGATAGGAATCCTCTCTATGATACTCTCAACAAGTGTTCATTCTGTATTTCAGAGCCTAGTTACTTGTTCATATCTACCACCTCATGTGGAGCTGCTGCCACTCTCTAGGGAAGTGCACTTCACCACATTCACGATTATTCAGTAATTTCCAGGATCTATGATTTCATCCATGTTAATATCCTTTCCAGTGAAGTAATTCATAACCCATTCTGTATGGCTCTTGTCTATGGTCTTTCATAAGCTTGCCAGTGATACTGAAATGATTTTGCCCGTTGGATCCTAGACTTCTAGTTATAGACCTGTTTTTTTTAAGCTGTAATTCAGAGTATCATAAAATTCTTAGTGTAGTTTTAAGGCCTAATAAAGAGTAAAGCTGCACTAAGATTTTTGGGACACCCTGTATACTTTTCTTTTCTAACAGTTTACCATATTTTCCTGAAGGCATTACTTTTTTACTACCCTAATATTTCATCAGGCCTAGAGAGAGAATGAGTGGACTTGTCATTTTATTGGCATAGGGAATTCCCTAATGAGGAAACTCACCAATGCAGGCTAACACTTTTCCTATAACTTCTAATCTTAAAAGATGCCTTGAACACTAAGGCTAAGTGATTTGTCTGGGGTCACATTACCAATATGTGTCAGAGGTAGCATTTGAAGCCAGGGCTTCCTATCTCTGAGGGTGGTTTCCTGTCTTAGTCACTATATTATTCACTTATTCACATGCTGCCTTTTGTTGGGCCACAGAGGCTAAATAATTTGCTCAAGTCCATTCAGTTAGCAAGCAGCAGACCCTGGATTTGAACCCAGGTTTTCTGACTCCAAATTGCCACTATATCACATTGCTTCATTCAACCAATTTTAATTGGAAATATCTGGTATCTAAAGGCCATCCTTGAGGTTTTTAGTATTGAAAACTGATTTCAGTGATTGAGGCAACCGAGTCATAGAATTTGTTCAGAACTTTCAGCTGTCCAACTCTTCGTGACCCCATTTAGAGTTTTCTTGGCAAAGATAATGGAGTGGTTTGCCATTTCTTTCTCCAATTCATCTTGCAGATGAAGAAAATAGGGTTAAGTGACTTTCCCAGGATCTAGTAAGTGTTTGAGTCCAGATTTGAACTCAGGAAGATAAGTCTTCCTGACTTCAGGCCCGGCACTCTATCTCTCACTCCACCTACCTGCCCTGGAGTCATAAATCTACCCATCCCCAACTATTAAAAGATTAAATATTTAAAAAAAATAATTCCCCCCTCATACAAAAGTGCTTTTGACTTGCTAAATTGTGTCAAATCCTTCAACATTTGCTTTTAGTCAAATACTGATTAAATAGCATACATTTTACCCTTTGTAAGAATATATGTCGCATTAACAAAATCATCTCAGAAATCTGTTTTTTTTTGTCCATTCTATCAAGAAGAACAATACTGAACTTAGCACACTGGGCACTGATCTCAACAAGTGCATCCCAAGGCAATTCATTTTTTCTCTACCTAGCAAATAGAAATATTCATTTCTTATCCCTTCCAGTCAGCCCAGCCTTTAGCTTTGTTACCCAGTGAATTGTAAAAATGCTCTGCGAAGTTCATGTGTCATCTATTTAGAATGAATGCCATGGGTGCTGCTATAGGTTGGTAAGTGCCGTTTATGTCTTCAATTGTCTTCAACACACCGTCCTGGTTTCTCCAGGGAATGTCCAAATATGATCATACCCTTAATTCATGTTGTAGAGATCCATGCACAATGCTGAGTTTGCCAGATGGAGGCTGAGGATTTATGGCAACCAGCTTGCTGTTTGTGTAGGGAATTCAATTTATAGCAAACAGAGGAGTGATGATTTTAATGCAAACATATGTCTTTAACAATGCTCTCTGGATTTCACATGGTATAGATTCAGCCAATGTTGTTGAAGAACTGACAGTGGCTCCTCTCTTCCTACATTTCAGAGTGGTTCTGGGGAGGGAGATGGAAGAAACTTATGAGAGAGATGAAGTTTCATGTGTATAGGGTCAGACTGGGTAGAGTAGAGGGTTTGTGATGACTCAAGAAAAGTCTACTTTGCTCTATACTTCTCTGCAAGTTAAAGTTTAGCATGGGGAAGAGATTTAGGGTCTTTTGAAAGAGGAAATAGCCTTTTTCTGGTTGACCCCAGAGGATGGAGATGGAAATAATTGGAAGAAATTGAAGAGGGGCAGATTTTTGCCTTCAGATAAAGGGAAACTACCAAATAATTAGAATTGTACAAAAATGGCATGGACTACCTTGGGAGGTAGTGAATCATGTTCAAGTGATCTTCAAATTGAGGTGTGGTCTTCCCACTAAGTCAGACCGACTGTACTCTAGAGATCTGTCCTAGGTCCTCTTCTCCCTCTTCTCTGTCTTCAGTCTCCTCATCTCCTGTTGGTTCAATTATCATTTTAGTACAGATGACTCTAAAATCTGCATTTCTTCCCTCAGCTTTCTCCTGAGCTCCATTCTGAAATTGTCAATTGCCTGCTGAATATTCCTCCACCTAAATGTCTCATAAGCACCTCATGGACAACATGTCCAAAATGGAACTCAGTATCTTTCCCTCTAAATCTGATATTTTCCCTAATTCAGTTAAGGAACCACCATCCTTCCAATCACCCAGGTGTGTAACCATGAAGTTATTCTCAACTTTTCTTTCTTAATCATCTCTCATATCTAATCAATTGCCAGATCTTATCAGTTTTACTTTTTTAATACCTCTGTCATCTATGCCTTTATCTCTACTTATTTGCCTACCACCCTAAAGGTTCAGACCTTTATTGTCTGCTACCTGAGCTACTGAAATAATTCCCTAACTTTTCTTGCTGCGGCTAGTTTTGCCTCTTAACAATTCTATCCTTCACAGCTTCTAATTGTTATTCCTAAAGTGTAGATGTGATCTGCTTACTCCTCTTTTCATGTCACTGTCTCCCTGTTGCCTTCTGGTTAAAATATAAACTTACTTGGCTTGCCACTTAAAACCCTACATGATCTCTCCAACCTGTCTTTCTTTCTAGGCTCATTACACTTCTTCATGCACTCTGCACTCTAGCCAAACTGGCCCACTTATTATCTTCGTGCACTATATTCATCTCCTACCTTCTTGTCCCACTTGCCTGAAATGGTCTCCCTCTTAACTGTCTTGGAAACCCTATATCCCTTTAAGGCCCATCTCAAATGCTTCTTCCTTCAAGAGGCCTTTCCTAATTTACCCAGTTGTTAGCGTATCTCTTGTTCATCCCAGTGTTTTTATCTTGTAGATATTCTATATTTACTTATCTTTGTGTTGTATTTCTCAAGTGGAATGTAAGCTCTTTGAAGACAGGGACTTTTGTACTTATAGCCCTGGAACTTAGCATACTGCCTGGCACAAATGAATGATTAGCAAATGCTTGTTAACTATTAATTTATATTTATTTGTCTGTGTATATGTTGTATCTCCCCAATAGAATGTAAGGTTCTTGTTTTGTTTTTGTCTTAATATCTCCAGCACCTGAGACGGTTATCTTGCACATAGAAGGTTTTGTTAAATTGGATTGAATTATAGCTGGAAGATCACTTCTTGGGAATGATAGGATCATGTTATATTAAGCTCCTAAAATGCAAAAAACAACCTAAAAAGATTTCTGCAAAGAAATGGCAGACTGAAGATAATACGAATAATTTAATCACAAGCAAGTGACATGAAAATGTCAGTGCTGATGAACTCTTCATCCCCCACACTGCAAGGTGAAAGTGATGCTAATCTGAACAGTCCTGAGAAGTTGCCTCAAATAATTCAAAACTTTCAATAAGATTACGTGAAATATGTGTTTTTATTTATTATCATTAATGGCAGCTCTTACTCTTGGTGTATATTATGTAATGAATACATAATAACATATGTGGGGCTTACATGTGAGGGCTGAGGTATAGTGACAGCTAGCTCCCTGCATGTAGCGTGTTGTGGAGTGGTTCAAAGGGAGGCAGAATAGACATCTTTAGCTTCTCCTCCTCCCATCCTTCTCCACAGGAGACTTTAATTCCTGCCAAGAGAAGCAGGAAATTGGGGCCTGAGGCCACTCTGCTCTCAGAGAGAGAGAGAGAGTGCCAGGCTAGAATTATATCTATCCTTTTTTCAGTATTGTTAGTCTAGGGGATGTGTTCAAGCTAACTTCTAATCAATGTTCAATTTGGGAGAGCTGGAAGAACCTAAGTTCTATTTCCAAGGTTTGACCCTTTCCTTCTAAATACCAGTTCTGCAATGAATACACATAGCACTTAGCCAAGAAAGCCTATTGATCCACCTCTGTAGCAAAACAGAAATTAGAAGACGTAGACATATGAGTGTGTTTGTCCTTCATTGCTGAAGAAGACCATGCCATAAGAGAAATAATGACATGACTTGCACTTGACTTTGTTTTGAGTGAAGGAGGGCTGTGCAGGTCACCAGCCTCACTTCTCCTCCAGAGCCATCTGAATCCATTGACCAGATATTCATCATGATGACTGGAGATGACCCAGGATGAGGCAATTGGGGTTAAGTGACTTGTCCAAGGTCACACAGCTAGTGAGTGTCAAGTGTCTGAGGTGAGATTTGAACTCAGGTCCTCCTGATTCCTGCACTGGTGCTCTATCCACTGTGCCACTTAGCTGCCTCAAACATGAGAATATATAGCAGATCATCCAGAGGAAAGGAGCTCTTCTAATAGGAGTGAGAAAACAGTTCAACTGAGAGAGTCCTAGAACTCATGCAAGGGGAAGTTCCCTCAAGTTTCTAGTGTAACAAGTTGGGGACAGGGACGTGATGGAGACTGCTGGCTCCTCTCGAGTCTTCCCATAGTTTTCTCTTTCAGCCCCTGAAGCAGGGTTGGTTTCTCCTTTCTTCAAGCTGGAAGCCAGAAGCACCCAAAGCAACTTGAAGCTTGAAGAGGGATCGTGAGACTTAAGAGATCTCTCTGGCTCTTGACAACTTCTCCTTACCCCTCACACAGGGCAGGACACTAATCTCCACCAATAAGGAGAGAGTTCCATGCCAATGGACTTTGAGACTGTAGTTACAAAAAATGTATCAAGGCATTACAATCCTCCTGTAGCCGCCAACCTTTCTTTTGGGTGTTGTCTTCCTCTGTTACATTGTAGACTGTTATTCAGTGACTGATTGATTAGCCATTGTTTTTATTCGTATTTGCATCCCCAGCCACTTACCACAGTGCCTGACACATAGTAGGCATTTAATAAATGTTTGTTGACTGACTGAATGATTCCATGGCAAATCATTTAAAAACTAAGTTTAAAAAAACAAGAAACAAAGTATGTTTTTTTATTTTAAAAACTCATCAGGATACTTAAAAATTTGAAACATGATTTTCTAACATTTTTTTAAATCTTCAAGGATTTTGAATACATTTATTTAAAAAATGTAAAAATGCAACACCTTCCAGTTTTCAAGAACAACTGATTGACATGAGGGAAGATGGAAATTTATCAGCCAAATTTCGCATAATTAGTTGAAGAGTCTGAAAAGTAAGCACAGTCAATTGTGCAGTGGCAGAGGTCTTCTGTTTGGACCTGTGTGAAGCGTGCTTTTCAGTTTGAGGATAATGAAAACAACTGGAGCGATTAACATAGGAAAATCCTGGCTGAGGAAACTCTCTCCTAATTCAAATGAGCATATTCTTTGCCACTTTTCTTAGAAAGTTGCTTATAGCACAGAGACTAAGTGACCTACCTAAAGTCAATTAACCAGTAAGCCAATTACGAAGTAAACATAAGACCAGACTTTCAACTTCGGAAAGATTTAAGGCAAGATTTTCTGAAATAAAAACCTATTTAGTCATGCTGCTCCTATTATTAATGCTATTTTTAGTCAGGGCAAAAATGCTTCTGTGAAGTTAAACAAAATAGAACATCTTAAAATAGTTTATTTTGTATTTATCTTTTTAAAATGGATAGTTTTGTGTGCAATTTAGAATGTACCCATCAATGTAGTAGTACAAGCATATAATTTATAAATAAGCGTGCATATATTAGGATTGTATGCTTAAAGGTTTTCTATGAACAGAAATGTGAAATCAAAAAAATCTGGGGACCAAATAAACTAGATGATCTCTGAGGTCCTTCCCAACGCTGAGAGATTATAATCTTATTTTTAAAAAAAGAGCAACAATTTGTCTGGGTGTCTTCCTGCGCTCTGGTAACTAACAACTGTGATATAAGTAAGAAGCCCATGCCTAAAATGATGAATAGCAACAATGTAAAGTTACAGCTAGGATACATTAGAGGAGGCAAGCTATGGTATTCAACCTAGTTATGGTAAACCTGCCACAGAACTTCAGTGAGAGGCTGGCTATTATTCTAAAATGAACTGTGGTATTCATATTATGTAAGGAAGGTAATATATGGTTCAAGCTAAATTCTGATGACCATTAGATAGGAGAAATTTCAGGAAAAAGCCAAGTGAAATTGGGTAACCCAAGGTTTAAATTAGTTGGGGAGATCTGGGGCAGGTACATTGAAAGCAGGTTAAAAAAAATCTTTTGATTTGAAATACTGTTTTTATGAAATGTTTGATGAACTATGTGAAGAAATTCAGTTCTATCCTGGTTTTTTCACTCCCTAATTTGGTGATTTTGATTATTCTCTGTGGTCTGTGTTTCTCTTTTATAAAATGGAATGGGATGAGGAGTAATTGATACAAAACTAATGAGGTAGTCTTCAAATTATCTAATGTAGCTCTGTTAGGTAAGGGTGAATGTCTTTTGGTTTTAAACCAGGAGCTGGAAATTTTATATTTATGTGCTTAAAAGCGAAGTTTGTGCACTAAAGAGTTTAGATTGTTAGATTTTGCATTTTTCATAAATAGTTTTTAAAAAATTTCTTTTTCATCGTGAATTTAATCATAAACACATATTTCAATATGCAGATAAGAAATTGTGAACTTCTTGAGTGTACTTTAAAAAGTACAGATGTGAATATATGAATTTGTGTGAACATATATATGATAGAAAGTACACAAATTGTCTTTTCATACCATTTTCATTCTGTATAAGACTGGCAGGCTTCTGCCTATGATTGTGTTCAATTTTAAATAATGCTTAACACACTGGGGCTACTGAATGCATTTTGAGGAACAATGACATTTGACTAAGCAAACTGCTCACCTGCTTTAATCCAGGCATTTGCATGAGGGGAGAAGAATGACTTAATTTTCCAAGACATGACTGTGGGACAACTCCGGACTTTGAACAGGTTGCCAGGATGAGAGAATGAGAATCTTGCTAGACTTAGGTCAATAAGTTTACCTTAAAGCAATTCCCCAACTTATATCACTACTCATCTCTCTCTTTTTTTTTTTTGGTCATGTCTGCTAAGTTTCCATGAGCTGTTTCTTTTGATTTTATATAATTTGGTTTTATTTTCCAAAAGGAAATCAAAGGTATTATGATACCAACAGACATTGAATGATTTTACAGTTAGTTCAATTAAGGTACTCCTACATATTATGTAGCCTGTTCAATGATCATTAGCTAGAAGGGAAAGTTATGTTCAATTAGTTAAAATAGTGCCCAGCATTCTTGAAGTTACCAGCAATGAACAGGCAACTCTGACAAGTTGGTCCACATGTACCACTTTCTCCATGCTTTTTAAACTAGAGCATTTAAGACATGATCTTTAAGAAAGTAATTAACTCACATCATGGACTAAACTGCAAAATGTCATTGTAAAGCAAACATCTTTTTTTAATTAGCAAGCTTCAAGGAAGTAAATGAAATCAGCAAATATTTTACTTTTTAAAAAGAAACTATAGGTTTTGAAACTAACCTGCCTCTAGGGCTATCTTTTTTTTTAAGGGACAGTATTTCAGTCTGATTTTTTTTCCTTTTTGATAATTTCACTATTAAGGATCTTATTCCTCTGTCCATTGGCAGAGGAAAGAAGTCTATGAATACTAATAAATTTTGATATTTGGTATTTTATTAATATTGTCCATTTTAAATTCTATAAAACTACACGTGTAAAAATGTAATGGAGCATGGAAAAAAGTTTGAAATGAAATATCAGTCTCCTGGCACTAAAAGACACAATGTTGTTCAACAGTAATTTCCCTATTAGTTACTGGTGGCTATATTCTTTATTTTTAAAAGTCTAAACCTCTAATTTCCCTGGTTTCTAAGAAAACTTCAAGTGAAGAAGCTTCCTCTACCCAAGGTCCTACACTTAACAATCTAAGAGAGTTGCCTGAAGCACTGAGAGGTTACCAGTCTGCGTCAGAGGCAGGAATTGAACCCAAGCCTTCTTGTCTCTGATGATAGTCAATAGATATTTATTAATTGCACACTATGTGCCAGGCACCATGCTAAGCACTGGGGATACAAACAGAAGTAAAATCCTTGCCCTCAAGGAGCTCACAATCTAATCTAAATTGACCCTTTCTCCTCTACAGCATTACTCTTCCCAAGGGATATACAGGGTGTTCAAGGAGGACTAGCTCTTCTTGCATGAGGGCTTGCTGAGCCCTTTCCAGGGTTGTTGAACCACCTTTGATGTCCACCTGTCATCCAACTCTCATTTGTGACTCCAAGAAGCTGTAGCATGGGCAGTGGCCACACCTTAGCAAAACCATCTTGATCAAATGGCTAAACCAGGTTGAGGGTAATCAACAGGCCGGAAAACCTCTTGGTAAGTTGAGATGTCTACCACAAGCATATGAAGACTTCCCCTGGCAGAATGGACGGATGACAGAAATTTGTTCTAAAGGTCATTAAGGTGGCTGAAGGACTTACTGTGGAGTCTTAGAGCTTGGACTGACATTGATGACATCCTGGGCCATTGCCAGCTGTCTTGACTTTTGTCCTGCCACTGGACTTCAATGATTCTGATGACTTTTGTGCAACTCTGACTTACTTAAATCTGATTCACATGCAAGACATCACCCATTTTCTACTATTTTACCCCCCAATTGTGATGTCGTTGGTCGTCTTCAAAAACGAAGGATAAACAACAACTTTTCTCAGTCATTTCAATATATCCCAGAAAACAAATATCATTTGAGGCTTTAAATTGTAGTTTAGATATAAGCAAGGATCATGTGATCTTCTCCTTCCCAGACAAGCTTGACATTCTGGTACCAACACAAACTGACTGAAATGACTAATGTTACTCAAAAAACCAAACCAAAACAAAAAACTAAAGCTTCTTTCAGTTAAGTAAATAAGTTACATGCTTTTGTAATGCTTCATAGATTAGGAATTCCTCCAAATCTATCCTCTGTTGAACATGATTTAGGAGAGGCAACTTCCTTGGCCAGAATAAAACTGATTACATATTGGCATCCATGGGTTTTTTATTACATCAATTTTGCCTGTTGGCCTGGAGATGAACAAGGTGACATCTGCAGATTCCTTTCAAGAATGTCATTCTATGATATTCATGTACATTGATTTGAGAAACGAAATCCAAAAGCTATGTAGCCACAAGTAGAAATATGAACCAAAACACTTTGGTTTAAATTCTGGTCCTACAAATAAATCACTTTGACCTCTCTGGGTCTTGGTTTCCTCATTGTAAATTGAAAGGGTTGTACTTGGTGATCCCAATGATCCCTCTAATTTTAAATTCCATGCTCATATGATCTTGGAAAATACCTGTTGTTGACTCTATCAATCATCAGGTGAAACTTCAGTATGTCAACAAGTATTCATTAAAGGTGCCTGGTACTAAGCTTCCTAGGTACTAAGGGGCAACCAGAGAAGTATCAGGGCTGTGTCTTGCCTCCAGGAGATTGGATAGACAGTAGCCTATTAGAAGATATCAGATATACAGACATAAAGCAAGATAGGATGAGAGCATGATATATTGCAAAGTTAAGGGTCTTCATTCAGCTCTGTCTCCAATTTAATAATACTAATATCTAGCTTTTATATGATGCTTTAAGTTTTGCAAAACCCTTTGTTAATATTATATCATTTTATTCTCACAATAATTCTAGGAGGTAAGTGCTATTATTAGCCCCATTTTACAAATGAGGAAACTGAAGAAGATAGGGGTTATGACTTATCTAGTGTCAAACAATGAGTAAATGTTTTATGCTGGATTTGAACTCAGGTCTCTCCGATTCCAGGCCCAGTGTTCTATCTGTGTTACTGCCTAGACTATGTTACCTTGGGTGAATCATTTGTTCTCACTAGGTCTCAGTTTACTCATCTGTAAATTCAAGGGGGTTGGGTTATCTCATGTTCTTTCTAATTTTAAAATTCTTTGGTTTGAAATTCTATGATTCCTTTATTTAATTTTAAATTGCTATCTATTAACTAAAGATAATAATAATAGTTCTGTCCTTCTCAGAAGTAGACTGAGGATCAAGTAAGATGGAATTATGTGAAAGGAAGAGGAAAGATGTAAGCAGTATAAGGGACACTGTTCTTATTATTGTTATGTCCTTGGCAGAGGGTAGGTGGGTGCAGGTCTCATCAGCATCCTGGCCACTTACAATCTTGAAAAGTGATACGAGATACCTCAGTACCTGAGGGGAAATGACTTGTTCATGGTCACACATTGAGTATATGTTAGATATAAGACCTGAACCCAAGATTTACTAGCTCTTAAGACCCACTATTCCTCTACTCACTATGTCATGGCCAGTTTTCATCATCATTATTACAAACTGTAGGTTTTATTGAAATTCAGCCACCAAACTGCTATTCAAATCTCTCCTCTTGAAAATTAGAACAGCTTCACTGAGATAGACTATTATTTTTAGACCCTTATGGCATTTAAGCCACAAGATGTTTTATGTGAAAGCAGTTTTATTTTCTAAATTGCAAAGTTTTGGTGGTTTTATAACACCTATCTCAAGTTATTTAATGAATTATTGATGTATAGTGCAGAGAGGTGCTAACTCAAAGAAAATGAAGTGCATGTCATCACAACACTCAAGAATGGAAAGGCATGAAAAAATCCAGTTCAGAAAGTAAGAAAAGAGCCAGAAGCTCTCACTGGGGATTACAATAATTAGGAAAATTACATCCTGAGAATTTGAGAACCTAGGAAGAAATCCAACAAAAAAAGTTGGTGAAACATACATATTTTCTTTTTTTCTTACTTCTTTGTGTTAGATGTCAGGGACAATAAACTTCTTTTGTCTGCTTTGTTACTACTTTTCCCAATCCAGGTGTGCTCTACTCTAAGAAAATCTGATACCTGAAGATTCATTCTTTATAGCTAGTCAACCAGCCAGCCTACTATGTGCTATGTGCTATGCTAGAAAGCAGATATACATCCAGGAAAGATTATTTGCTTTAAAAAAAAAAAGAGAATCTTTGCCTTAGAAATAGATTCACATGAGGGTTACTCTAAGTAGCCAGTTCTTTTAGTATATTTCATGTGTGAGTTGGATTTATAGCCTTCACAAAGATGCCTCTCAGTTTCTCATCATGGCATAGAGTTAAGCCTAGGCTCATGTAGGCCACGCCAGCATTACTCAAGCTTTGGTAGGTTTTGTCATGGCAGAAAAACCTGAAGTTCTGTCCCATCAATAGCTATGTTTGCTTAGCAAGGGCCAGCCTAGCTAATTAGTCAGTCAGTCAATCAATTAACAAACATTTCATAAGTTCTTATGTTCTAAGCATTGTGCTAAGTGCTGAGGATACAAAGGAAGGCAAACCCCCCTCCCCCAAAAAACCCAAACCCAAACCCCCAAAATAAATAACAAGAACAATAACAAAAAAACCCAGTCCCTACCCTCAGGGAATTCCTATTCTAATGGGAGAGACTTCCAGTGGTAGGCTGTCCACTTAGTGAGGAATACTTTGGCTTTTGGCCACTCATGAAAGAAAGTTTCAGCTCAATGAATGGATGGTTCATAGGTTATCCTTGGAAATACAAATAAATGAGTTGGTGGAAATGACTTTATTGTTTACCGAAAGGTAAACATCAAACTTCTTTTCATGAATCATTTGGTTAGCTAGTGTTACAGTGCTCATGGTAAGCATTTGCAAAAATTAAGGAATTTTAGATAATATGCCAACATGTGCTGAAGAGGTTAAAGAGGTACAGAAGTGCTAGAAATAATTTAATAATTTCTGAAATAAGTCAGTATACTCAGTGACTTCCCTACAAAAATGGGAGTAAGGGGGATGGTGAAAAATATGTTAGAAGACATAGTTTACATGTAAGAAACCAGAGAGACCAAAGGTCCCTTTGTGTTTATCGTTTGTTAACTATAAAAAGGTATTTGATTCAGTAAAACCAAATGCCCTCTCAAAGACTCCACTCTAACAAGGTTTTTCTCATGCAAATCTCAAAATCAAATTAAATTCCTTGTAAGAGATATCCACAGAAATAATGTTAATAACTCCCTCATTATTAATATTAAGTAAGGCATATAGTAAGATGTAAGTTTGCTAAAAGTAGTTGCCAGTGTCATTGAGAATATAGAATTTAGAGTATAACTGGAAGAAGGATTTCCCTATAGATGGTGAAGTTCTCCTAGATTCTTCTGCTTGTGCATGACATTGTGTTCATTGCATCAAATACTGGAACCTTTCAGAAAATCCTAAATAAGAATCATAATCATTCAAAAAATTTAGCTTACCTTTCCAAATGGAAAAGAAAAAACCAAGTAGATAAAGAATTTCTGTTGTCTAGGATATAATATATAATTGAATATACAAGCTTTAGGACTATTCCATCAACGCATAAGTCTTGGATAGGCATGCAAATGAACAAGGACCTAGAAAACAGTGGAGGGTGTGCTGTATTGCCTTGGGGAAATATTAAAAGGGTTTTTTAAAGATTCCCAAAGTTCTCCCTGAAGTAAAATTCTGTTTTGTATACGTTAGTGTCTTTCCAGTAATGCTGTATGACTATCGTTTGCGTAACGCCGTAGTCTCTGAGAATTAAAGTTGAGGGTCACTCAAAAGGCAATGGAGAGATTTGTAGTGGCAAATTACTAGCAAGGACTTATGCAGGAAAAATTACAGAAAGAATGTCTTCAGAAGGTTGTATGACCGGAAAAGGAAAGAGGCAGTCATGTAGCAAGAGCAATGATAACCAACAAATAACCCAAATGCTCCAATGCTATCGGTACAAGGGTCATGTGATGCAGAGGAGGGCTCTTAGCAGGACTGATGGCCCCCATGTTGAGAATTTATGAGAGAATATGATCAACATGAGAAAGTGCCAGTGGGATTTTATCTGTTCCATTGGAAGGAGTACATTGATGAAATCACACATCTGCCCAAGCATTGAGGTGAGTTAAGGTACCAACAATTTTTTAGTATCTCCTTTATTGTGCAGTTTCAAGTTCATTGCTGAAGTCAGTTCAACAGACATTTATTAGGTAAATGCTATGTGCTAGGAGTTGGGAATGAAAGAGACAAAAACTAACAACAGATTTTGCCTGCAAGAAGCTTACATTCTCCAGGCTGGAAACAATATGTATCCAAATAAGTAATTACCATGCAGTTTGGGGGTGTGAAGAATGCACTAAGAACTAGAGAGATCAGGATAACAGAAAAACGGAAATCCAAAATAAAAAAGATATTTTTCTGCAATATTGCTCATTTCTTCAGTTTTAGAAAAAAGAATTCAAGGCGTATCACTTTCAATAGTATCCCTTCCAGGGCCTAGCCCAATACTTTGTAAAGAAGATACTTGATAAATGATTGTGGTTAGTTGTATGAATGAATGGTATGACTTGGATTTAGATTCTTATTAATAATGAATGAGTCTAATTCTGTCAACAATCATCTAACCTTCCATTCCTGCAGATATGAAAGCTGCTCAAACTAACAGTGCTTTATGTAGGGATCACTTTACCTTATTTTTGCTTCCTGCAAAGTGAAATGATTCTTTATAAATGAATCCTATTTTCCCACTTAGTTTCTATTATATAAAGGAGATAAATTATCTTGAAAAGAAATTTTGCCCTGAGATGTGCTCAAAACACATGAACATGCACGTGTACACACATACACACACACACACAACAATAGTTTAAAAGCCTATTCAAAGGGAAATGATACATTTTTGATAAAGTAATAATACTCCCAAATAAATGGAAGTCTAGAAATGCTGTAAGGAAACAAAGTATTTCCTAGAACTTAAAAGATTTACTTCTTGTGACTAGGTATATTTGTAGAGACATGTCCTGTATATTTGGCCTGTTTTATACGCTTTTCTCTAGGTGACTGAAGCCAGCATACATACCAGCAAACAACTGATGCATACTGGTAAATTTTTCAACAGGCAAACATCTGCTTGAGCATCATGTATTTCAACCTTGAGGAGAAAACCAAGCATGAAGTGAGCTAGAATGCATGTCTCCACAAATATAGATACACTACACCTACTCTTGACCTTGTTACAAAGTCTCTTCCCCAACCTTTAACTTAACAGTGAGTCGATGCAAATCAGCTGTCAGTTTAAATTTCATGATGTGCTCTGTACCCTGTTTTTGAAGGTTAATTTGCTTTCAAGTTTTACCCAAGATTATATAATTATTACTTTTATGCTTTCTTACTTTAAAGACCTTCGATTTCATTGAGTACTCTATCTCTGCAGATCAAAATTCCTTAAGAGAATCTCTCTCTCTCTCTCTCTCTCTCTCTCTCTTCCTCTCTCTCCCTCTCCCCTCCCCGCCCCAGGCAGAAAGAGGCTAAGTGCTTTGCCCAGAGTCACACACAGATACATACACGTATGCATGTATTTCTATCTCTCCTGGTGCTTTCTTCTGTTCCAGGGCTCAAAGTAACTATTGTAGTGTTCTCTTTGAGTAGGAGTATTTGGAGGACTCTGTGTAGAACATCCTCTTATTACTCAAAAAGCACCAAGAGGAAGGAAACTTTCAGAGAAGGTGTCAATCTGCATTTGTACAGGGAATTTCCTATTCTAGGAGTGAAACATATACATACATACCTACATGTATATGGACATGAATTAGTGAAGAAATAATTTTATATTTTTATTTTAAAATCTTTTTATATTCTATTAAATTAAAAAGATAAATCCTTAAATTTTGGTATTCAGATTTTATGTGGGGTTTGGTAATTTAAGGTACTTTTATCAGATATGTCCAGATCAGAGGCCAGAGTACAAAGGGAAAGATGATCAAGAGAAGTGCTTAATGGGTGAATTAATTTAGTTTAAAATAAAATATTTAATTTAAATTAGATTTGGAGAGTTTAGGAGCCAGAGTACGTGACATAGGAAGGATCTGAAGTCAGAAGTCTTGGGTTCAAATCCTAGTTCTGTAGCTTCATAGCTTCGGGACCTTGAGCAAGCCACAATCTCTCTGAGCTTCGTTTTTTTATCTGGATTTTTCTCTAAGTTCCTTTCTAGCTATAAATTCTACATTCCTTTGCTCTCATTGAGACTGATAAAAGTATAAACATGAGTTGGACACCAGATGTCTTTCAAGCATCTTCATTTCTTCTGATGATGGAGGATGTTCTGTACAGTCCTCCAAACGTTCCTATCCACAGATGTCATTACGGTATTGTTTTTCTTTTTGGCGGCAATTATTTTGAACTTCAGAATAGGGCAAAATCTTTTCAGCGAAAGGCAGTCACTTGAAAGGAATTAGCTTGATGACACACACTTGAAAAATAAAGTACGTGCAAAGAGTATATTGCCCAGATATAAAATGCAGTTGGATGAGCTGTCCAATGAGTTCTTCAGATGAACAATGGACCTCAGTCCAGAGTTAAACAAAGAGAAGATTAGCCTCTATCACATTTGAGAAATTGTATAGCACTGTCAGTTATCTCAAGCTGCTCCCTGCTTTAAAGTTTCATCTCTTTGATGCCTGTATTTTCACACCAATACTTTATGGTGTCTACTTATAGACAGGAAGTACAGGATATCTGATTGTTCATATGGTTACTGGGGGATTGAGAAAAAAGGTGATTGCTTTTCCTAGAATTACTTGAAAGTCTCCTGAATAAATGCAGGTCAAGTCAAGCAAAATTTAGAATGAATTAAATCTATTCAAGTCTGGGGAAAAATAGACTAGAGTAAGCAGTAGTTAAGAACAGTTAAAGATGAGTGACAAAAGGTTCCTAATTGTGCCTAGGTGTTTGTATTTCTTAAACTCTTTTTCTAAATAGTGTCAACTTAAAAAAAACCCTTAAATATATTTTTATATTAATATGTGATAAAATACATTATATATCACGTATTCTATATCTTCTAAACTAGGGAAACATTAATCTTGATATTAGAATACATTTCGGGGTAGAACTCTCATACATGGAATAAAAATGCCAATAAATGTCTAACCAAATCTCTATGCAAAGCTGACAAGTGTGCAATTCCAAGGTGAGGTACAAGGGATTTAATTCTCCACTCATCATATATTGTTGATATAGTCTCAAATTGTTGTTGTTGTTGTTATCTGTCCTTGAATAGATAACAGAAGAAATTTGATGTCTATGTTAACAAGGTGTTAAGACCCAGTGATCCTTATTCATAGATTGCATACCTTTCTCAGATAGAATTAAAGGAGAAACCTCACTTGGAATAGCAAAGCTTCGTAGTGCTTTAAAGAGCTAGACTTCCATGATTTTTACAAGTTTAAGAGAGTATAATTCAGGAGCTGGAAGTGCAGAATGAATCCAGCTTCTAACAGGAAATTCATCATTTCTCTTACTGGAGAAGAAGGAATTTTTCTCTCTTTTCATTAGACATATGGCTTTGAAAATGAGTTAATTGAACAGTAGGAGACAGTACATGTGGAAGGAAGCAGAGAATCATACTCCAGGCAAACACAGCAGTAGAGAGTCAGTCTCTCAAGGGAGGAAGCAGTTTTCAGGAGTTGGATCATCAGTATCAGAGAAGACAATTGAGTTTGACCCAAGAGAGAGGTAGTGTTGCCATTTGATAATTGAGTTGCAGAGACAATTTTCCAAGGAGAAAGAGGACTTTGAGACCCTGTAGTGTCAGAATTATGAATTCCATTGGCCATATATGTTCCCTGTATATGTGTCTTGTGTGTACATACTGTACTTTAAGTCTGTGCCAAGTCACAGATGCTGAAGCTTTGTATATTACTGAGAAAGAAACTGTCCCAGGTTGTAAGAGTTTTGATACTATCCTTACTGTGTCATCTTAGTAAAAGTCTTTGCTAAGAGTTAATGCTGTCTGCTGGGTGATTATTAATGGGAAGCACACAAGTAGGGGCTCATGAGTTATAGTGTTAGAAATGCAGAGTAACAGGATTACCCCCTAGAACCTGAGGCAATTGCTACCCTCTGGGGACACAATCTGACTGGAGATTGGAATAATAGCCTACAAAGAGTCCTATTGTAGGTTTTTGTGAATGTTCAGGCACAGGTATATGCTCTGTTATCACCTTTGAATTTCAGTAATTCAGATGTTATATCAGGTATAGTTGACATGGTCAATGTATTTTATAATCTCTCAATCCTTAATACATTTGAAAATTTACTCTCATTTGTCTTAGATAAAAGATGACTCATAAGTTGTCATGTGAGAATCACGTGAAAGAACTAGTGATGTTTAACCAGGAGAAGAAAAGACTTGGGGAGACATGATAATTATCTTCAAGTGTTTCAAGAGCTGATATACAGAAGAAGCATTAGATTTGTTCTGTTGGGCCCCAGGTAGCAGATCCAAGATCAACAGGTATAAGTTACAAAGGGGCAAATTAAGCTTGATGTCAGGAAAAACTTCCAGATAATTAGAGGTCTCTAAAAGTGGAATGGGACAACTAGGTGACACAGTGGATAGAGTACCAAGCCTGGAGTCAGGAAGACCTGAGTTCAGGTCCAACCTCAGATACTTATTAGCTGTATGACCCTGTCTGTCTCAGTTTTCTCATCTGTAAAATGACCTGGAAAAGGAAATGGCAAACTGCTTTAGTATCTTTGTCAAGAAAACCCCCAAAGAGGTCATGATGAGTTAGATGTAACTGTAAACAATTAAATAAAAACAAAAAGTAGAATGTACTGTCTCTGGAGGTGGTAGGATGCTTCACAATGGAGATCTTCAGGTAAAGGATGGATGACCAATTATTGAATGGGTATGGCTTGATCTAAATGGCTCATGAGGTTTCTTTCAATTCCAAAATATTGTGATTCTGTGAACTGGAATATAGTACCAGTTTCTTGGTTAGATGCTTTGAGTGTCCTCTTGTTCTAATTCATTCTGTATATTATTGAGAGAAAAATATTTTTCCAAATGTTATTCTTTATCATTTATACTCTTTTGCTCAAAAATCTGTGGCAACTCATTACCTGCAGTATAAAATCTCTCAGTCATCCAAGTACTTGATCATAAAGGGTCTAGAAAACCACTGGAGTTTATTGAGTAGGGGACTGACACGATCAATAATGTGATTTAATCAAATCACAATCACATTGTTTTCCAGTGGTTAAATGGTTAAAAGGATATGAACAAACAATTCTCAAAGGAAGAGTTGCAAACTTTTAACAGCCATATGAAAGTTGCTCCAAATAGCTAATGAGAAAAAAGCAAATCAAAATATTCTTGAGGTTTTGCTTCGTGCCCAGCAAATTGCATGGATGACAAAAGATGGAAGCAGTCAATGACGGAAAGATTTTGCAAGTATGCTAATATACTATTGGTAGAAATGTGAATTGGTCCAACTGGTTCATTTTGGAAAGAAATTTGGCATTTATGCTAAGAAAGTGATTAAGATTATAATATGAGAAAGTAATGGATGTCCATATTTGACCCAGAAAACCCCAATAAGGCAGATATTCCAACTCTAAGGAGGTCAAAGTTAGAAAGAAAAGTCTAATATATACCAACATATTCAGCAGCCCTTTTAAATAGTAGCACAGATCTGGAAACAAATTAGATGTTCATTATTTGGTGAATGATTAAACAAATTGTGTTATATGAATGTGATGAAATATTACTTCATTATAAGAGATGTTGAACATGAAGACTACAAGGAGACATAGGGAGACATATAAATTCATGCAAAATGAAATAATCAGAACCAGGAAAATAACATATGCAATGACTTCAATATAAATTGAAAGAACAGCAGCAAATTGAAATTGAATTCTGTGTAATTTATAATGAGCAAGTGTGGCTCCAAAAAGAGAGATGAGAATTCACTTTCTTTCTTTCCTTTTAGAGGTGGATATTGTGGGTTTTAAATTGGGCTTTGAAGGAGTACAATTTGGATATTCATAGAGGAAATGAATACTTTCCATTGAACAGAAAAAGGATAGTAGGTAAACGAAGGGCTTGGCCTAAGTAAGGATAGTATCCTTTGATAAACAGTGGGAGATAATATTGGAAGTAACAAGGAACAAGATTATGAGGCCTGAAGGGTTTGGATAGTTAAGGTCATACTTAGGCAAGTATAGATAAGACTCTTTTCTTCTCTCCCCTAGTCTTTTTAATCAGATAAAATTATGTTAAAATGAACATTGAAAGCAGACTTTAAGATAGGAGTTATTAATTTTTGTGTATGTTGTTCTCAGATGTGTATATTTATTCTCAGAATAAAGTTCTTAAATGCATAAAATAAAATACACAAGATCGTAGATGAAACCAATTATATTGAAATATAATTATCAAATTATTTTTTTTTAAGTTTACAGACCACAGCTTAAGAGTTCCTGTTATAGGAGACAAATAGGGAGATCTCATAAAAAGAGATAAAATGGACAAAGGCAACTGGAGGGATATATGTAAAAATGGAAAGATGTAGTTCATTCATTTATTCATTCACTCATTCAGGTGTTTATTACACACTTAATATTACACACTTAATATTATGTGCCAGGCTTGGTTCTTGGCATTGGAGATACAAACACAAAAGCTAAGTAGTCTGCCCTCAAGCACTAGATTTTATCAGTCAGGAACAAGCCAGTCAAGAAGCATTTATTAAGGGTTTACTGTGTGCCAGGAAGTGAAACAGAACACAGGTAAATGCAAAAGTAAATAAAATAATTTGGGAGAGGTTTACTAGCAACTGAGGGGGTCAGGAAAGGTATCCTTCAGATATTCACTGACAACAGTCCTGAAGGTGATTATGGACTGAGAGGTTGTGAGCCCCAGACATTTTTTAGCTCACTCGAAGAGACCTCTTCATCTTTTCCTAGTAGCTACTTCTCAGTTAGTGTTCAAGGAAGAGATTCCTAGGCATAGGCCTAGGGCAGTCATCCTGCTTCGTTGTACTCCAGGCCTGACTCTATTAATAAGCAACAGAAGTCCTAGAGTAAGTTCTTTAGTGGTTAATCCACATGATGGTTACTGCATTTTAGAATAAATTTTAGAATAATTACTCTGGCAGCAGGATGGAGGATTGGTCAGAATTGGAGAGGGATCCTGAAAACCAGTTTATAGAGTCAGTGGCAGAAGTCCTGTAGTCACATCATGAGGGTCCAGACCAAGGGTACCTGTGGGGAGAATGGAAAACCAAGACAAGAGAGATATTTTGAAGGGAGAGGCAACAGAACTTTGTTCTCATTGGGTATAGGACCCCATACATAGTAAGTAAGTACTAAATACATGCTTGTTGCTTGGTTGATGGAAGAGAGAGGAGTCACATAACTTCTTCTGTACTTGGTTCAAAACTCACCTTTTCTAGGCTTTGTTCTAGTTTTTTTTCTTATTCCTCATGAGCATAATTTAAGAGTTTTTTTCTGTGAATATCATTTTTTAGTCCTAGTCATTTCTGGATATGCTTCCCCTCACTGCCACCTCTTAGAATCTTGAAATTCCTCCCAAGTTCATTTCAAGCCCCGCTTCCTAAATGAGTTCTTTCTTAATCCCTCGCACCCTTACCCCATTGGCTTATATTTCCTTTGTATGTATTTTCTTACATGTGTTCATGTCTCCCCCAAAAGAATGTAATCACCTTAAAGATGGAGTGGTTTCATTTTTGTTTTTAGATTGCCACCACCTAGCCCAGTACCTGGCAAATAGCTGGTGCTTAATAAATGCTGAATGGTTCTTGGGTTGACAGCACTCCCTCACCTGCTATTGAATCCTCAGTTATAACAAAGAAAGCTAGCTAAACAACGACTAGGAGTGACTATGTCTCACGATGTACCCAGCCACCTGGCATTGCTTCCCTTCCTCTGAAGAGGGTTCTTAGGTTTTTCCCTTGTTTCCCTTGTTTCCCAGATTCTGCCTCCCCAGAATCCCTGGACATGATATTCTTAAGAACATGCTTTTTGTAAATCCTAACATCTAGTATTCTGCTCTGACCACAGTAGGCTCTTTATAAATACTCTTAACTGAGAAGGTGAACAGAAGGAGAAGAAAGTGTGTGTGTGTGTGTGTGTGTGTGTGTGTGTGTGTGTGTGTGTGTGCATGGTGGGGCTGGGGGTGGGGTGGTAGAGGGATTCTTCACATGGGGATCACTACAGCACAGCATGGCTCAGGGAAATAGACTGGGTTTTCATGTTTCTGCCTGATGACAACAGTAGAAATCTTCAAAGGGGGCCCCCTCTGTGAAGTGGCTTCTTCCAGAACAGACCACCCCCACCATTTAATCAAGCCTGGTCAGTGTCCCAGGGAGCTCTTTCTGGAGGCTGCTGTCCTGGGCACAGCAGAGAGACACTAGCAATCTCACACAATCCTCATTAAAACACATGCACTAGAGCAGGCAGGGACACACTCACCTACAGACAGTAAGAAAACAGCGACCACGAAAGTGAATTGTCGATAAAAAAACAACCACCAAAAACAACTGCACAAAGGCAGGGGACTATTTGCTTCTTGCAGTATCTCAGCAACCCCGGCTGTCATCTGGTTTCATTTTGGTGATTTTTATTAAGGCAGAATGGCACATGCTGTCATAGGAATGGCTCCGGCTTGGGCTCTGGCTCACGCTCACCAGCGGGTCACTGGCGATCCCCTGGTGTGCTAAGACATGACATGTTTCCTGCAAGTGAAGCTGTAGTGGGAGGAGGGGGCAGGCGAGGTCTCTGTACAGCATCAGTTCTCTAGCTCAACATGGAAACAGACAGATTGCAAAAGCGCAAGCAAGTGAAATGTGGAGGCCCAAAGTCTTCTGTAGAACAATGAACCCTATCTAAGGAGTGGGCTGGACAGGCCAGTCACAGGGAGAGAGGTGAGGAGAGAAGAGAAACATTCTCACAGCCTGGAAGGAAAGCAGTAAAGGACATGGAAGACTCAGACATTTAACAATTTTCTCAGCCTGCTCTGTGTCTAAGAACTAGCTTTTCTTTCTTTTTTCTAAGGCCACATGAAACCCAGAGAAATCAAGCTTCCCTTAATATCACGCAACAAATGATGTGCTTTCTTTCCTTTGGACATGAAGATGGCTGTGACCACCCATGAGAGCTCCTGTCTCTCTCTCTTTTTCCCCCCTGGTAATGCTCTGCCTCCATGCTCTCACTCTGTTTCCATTTGTGAGCCCATGGCAGGCATTTGTGAGACAGCTGGCAGGGCTCAGGACTTCAGCCTGTAGTCAGAGAACAGAGCAAAGCCAACTGCCCCATATGGAGATCAAACCTATCTATGGCTTTGGGCCTCATTAGCGCCAAATAAGCTACCCAACCACAGCCATGCCAAGGAGGAGCCAGAATCTGTGGCTCTTGCCTTCTGGGTCTATGTGAAAACTCAAGGCTTAGTGTCGCCTCCTCTTTGTGTGTTTAAAAGATGATCTAGTGGGAATTTAAGAAAGCTACGGTTTCGCCAAGCTGGCCTTCTCAAAGGGTGTTTCTCACATCTGACGCCCCTCCCATCTCTGGCACTTTGGTTATCTCTCATGTCTGTAATACTCTCCCTCCTCACCTTGTTCTCATAGAATACCTTGTTTACTTCAAGATTGAACTCAAGTGTTAACCTTCTACATGAAACCCGTCCTGAATCCTCACAAATGCTAGCACTCTTCCTCCCTAAAATATCGTTTTTATTTTGTTTGTGCCTGTCTGTGGACATGTTGTCTGCCCTGGTAAAGTATAAACTCCTTGAGAGCAGGTATTGTCCTTCATCCCTTCTTTCTTTTTTCATCTATCTGCAACTCTGGGAGGCAGGTGCTATTATTAGCTCCATATTACAGATGAGAAAACTGAGGCAAAGAGAAGTTAAGTGACTTGCCCAGGATCACACAGCACGTATCTGAGGTTGAATTTGAACTCGGGTCTTCCTGACTCCAGACCCAGAGCTCTATCTACTGAGCAAACTAGTTGCCTTTCCAGTAAGCACCTGGGGCGAGAGACTTGGTGTGGTAGGCACTATTGAAAGAGAAACAGATTTGGAGTCAGAATATCTCTTTTTTTCTTACTTTCTTTTTTGTGTGTGAGGTAATTAGGGTTAAATAACTATCTCAGGGTCACACAGCCAGTAATTGTCAAGCGTCTGAGGCTGGACTTTAACTGGAGTCTTCCTGACTCCAGGGCCAGTGCTCTATCACTCTACCACTTAGCTGCCCCTAGACTATCTCATTTCAAAGTTCTAATCATGCCTCTGCTATGTACTAACTGTGTGACATTGGGCAACTATTTTAACTTCATTGGGCCTCAGTGTCTTCACCTGAAAAAAAAAAAGAAAAAAAAGGAAGCATTGCACCAGATTACCTTCCAGCTATGTTGTAGCTTCCAGTGATGTTATAGGCTTGTGGTCAGACTCAAATCTAAACACGGTCCACTAAATTGTTTGTAAGGATTCCTGAAGGCCCATATTGAATTAGAAAACCATGTGTTAGCATTATCTATATTTTATTATACTTTTATTTATTTTTAAAATATTTACCAATTACATTTTAATCTAGTTTGAGCCATGCTTGGGAGTGTTACCATGTTTTTTGACACCTTTGATACCTTCCATTACCAGAGGAAGCATTGTACAGAGGGAAAAGCCCTGAACTATGAGTCAGAAGGGCCTTGGCTCAGTTGCTGGCTTTGATATCTGCCTGGGTCACCTTGAGTAAGTCATAACTTCTCTGGGCCTCAAGATTCTCATCTGTAAAATGGAGATAATAATACTTGTACTATCTAACTCATAGGATTAGCATGAGGCAAGAGCTTTGTATATGCTAGAGTACTCTGTTTGTAATTGTGATTTCTTGTTACCACTGATCATGGGATTTAGTTCTCAATTTTTTGTCAGGGCACAAAGGGAAATGCAGCATGTTACAAAGGTCTAATTTCCTGATAAGAGAAAGTATACAGGTTCATCTGAGAGACAAATGTTTTCTGGCACTGAATTAAAGGAAGAATACATCATGTGGGTCTTTATATAAGGTATATCAAGTAACGTAATGGACAGAATGTTCAATACTTTTTTGCAGAAGACACAGAAACATTGTTCAAATGGATATCATCTAAAAACTGAGGGCATAACATTAATCCTTAAATCAGTGGCAGACATGAGGAACAGAAAAGAATGGAGGTTTCAAAAAAAAATCATCACCTTCCTCTAAAAGGAAGGAAAACATGGAGGACTGAATAATCATTAGCTTACTTCTCTCATATACCAGGTGCTCCAAGTTAAGTCTCTGGTAAATGGCCTTTTTGAAGATATATCAGAAAGAAAATATTGGTCCCTTAAATTCCCAAAAGCCTAGCTAGTGAAGGCAAAGTAGGCAAACAGATAGAGAGCATTATTAAAAATTTATATACTAAGTGCTGGGGATACAAATATAGGAAAACAACTCAGTTCTTGCCCTCAAGAGTATTTTAGCAGAGGAAGACCACACACACTGGGCAACTGGAAAGGATGAGGTAGGAGAGAGTATATCTACCCCCAAGGCATGACAAAGAGGTCAAGGCCCCAGCAAGATAAGGCAAAATGTTCACCTGTAAGAGGTGATACAACAAGGGTAGAGCCCATGTCTTCTGGTAAGGTGGAGGTTGTTGGAGAAAGGGACCAAACTGAAGAGGCTGTAAGAATCAGCATGGGGGGAGGGGAGAAATCTGGTTCCCTGCAAGATAGGACAAGAAGCTCATCTACTGGGGAGACAGACATGAAGCTTCTGATGGGATAGAGGCAGTAGGGTAGTGGGACAGTGGGACAGAGACTACAAGAAGTGACTGAACAAGTAGGCCTCAGCTGCTACAACTTAAAAAAGCCACACAATTCCTCTGGTCACTATTAGAGCAGCTACCTTATAGATCTTCTGGTGGCTCCAGAGAGTTCTGCTATAGTCTTTGACTTGAGTCTTTTTATTTAGTATTTCTTATTTCGTATTTAAATTTCTCATTTAGTAGTTCATTTTCCCCCAATTACATGTAAAAATAATTTTCAACATTCCTTTTTAAAAAATTGAGTCCATAATTCTCTCTCTCTCTCCTCACCCCCTTCGTTAAGAAGGCAAACAACTTGATACAGGTTATACATGGGTTGACTTCAGTCTTGAAAGCTGTCTTGCAGGCCCTAAGACCAAGTGTGGACTATGTCTAATCCTTTATCTCCCCTTCCCTCCCACCTAGATTTTTGATGGCTGACCCAGCCAGCGTGGCTGCACTATTGCCTTGCCCATTGTTCTCAGTCCCCTGTGACCTGGACCAGTGACACTAAGACTATGTACCACACTCACTTAGCACCATTGACCTAATAATAAGACAGTCTAGGGTCTCTTAACAAGCATGATTTTCCTATTGGTTGGGTTCCTTAAGGAGAAAAATCATGCCTCTCCTGTGCTTACATCTGCTACACAATGCCAGCACATTGTGGGCATCTGATAAACTTATTAAAGATTAGATGTTCCTAGAGTCACTTGACATTTTTACTCAGAGGTTCATTGTCAGCTGAGAATGTTGTAAAGAATTTTACTGGTTATCTAGGTAGTTTATAGTATCAAAGCATTAAGCAACACTTATCCCTGTAGCCCAGTTTAACTAAAATAAAAGTAGAAGGTTGTACTGGCATCAAGTGTGACTTGCAACCAGAAGTCTGAAGTATATTTTGAGTATTAATATCATATTTGTTAGAATACATCTATTCTATGTGATGGGGGACTCCTGTATCAATAATACTTCTGTATCAATAATAGGGATATATATATGTGTGTGTGTGTGTGTGTGTATGTATATGTACATATATAAAGTATTTCCAAATTTTGTGAAGAAGCCATATCAGATATGTATTAGTTACTAATAATAATTTGTGTTATTTCTGAAAGGTCACCAATAATTGGATAAGTAGAGGTAGCCAAGGATACTGTGAAATTTTAATTGTTGAAAATGTGAATCGGGAACCATCAGAAAAGGCGTGATAAGAAAATGTCAGACACAAGGAATAGCGTGATGGGAGAAAGAAGAGGAGCAGAGCTGTCATGAGGTATACCATAAGTGCATTTATTGAACTATTTGGCTGTGTCACTGGAACTTTACATCTTGTTTCCTTCTATGACTTCCTGTTAGCCATTAAAGTTCAAATGCTTTCGCATGGCATTGAATGTCCTCCATATACTAATATACTCTTACTTCCCAGGCTTATTTTAGACTGCTCCCTTCCATGTCATCTATACTCCAGTCAAACTGCATTATTTATCATTCCCTGTTCATAACTCCTGTCTACAACTCCTTCATCCCCATTTCCTTGCTCTCAGGTCTTTTTTTAATGTCATTCCAAAGCCTGGGATGTCTTCCCCTGTCTCTGTGTTGAATTTCTACCTATGCTTTAAGGACAAATTCAAATTCACTTTTTTTTGGAGAATATTTCCCTAATTCTTTAAATTGGTAAAGGTTGTTGTGAGGTTGCGCACACACACACACATATACACACACACACACACACTCAATGAAGTGTTTAAAATTTGCAAAACAAACTTTAAAGTTATTATTAGAAGTAGTATTAATGGCCTTTCTTCCCTCAGACCTGACATAGCACTTTTCACTTATCATATACTATAGTTATTTGTGTTTCATGGGACACCCAGGATTTTAAAAGAATCAGAAAATGGTCTTCAGTACATTGGGTAGATTTCCTAAGGAACCACTTATAGGAAAACAAAGACAATAATTACACAGGATGAGAAGGTATGGCGAAGGGCCATAATTTATCGCAGTGGTAGGAGTATGCTCATGAGATCACAGATCCATTGTCTTTTTTTCTAATTTTATTTTTTTTAATGTAGCCTGTATAAATTTTTTGGGGGGGGTATTCTTATCTCAACTCCCACTCTCTGACAAGTAATGCTCCCAAAACAATACTACATCTTCCCCTTGGATTTCTAGGGATACCCCAAAATGATCTGGGGAGGTGTATTTGTGGAGTCAATTGTACCACCCAGCCCTGTGTATTCTTCCCAATATCTATCACCAGTGAATAGTGCTCCTACGATTCAACTAATTAGCATGATTTAGTTTTTTAACAAAGGAATATTTAATAAGAAGATATAGAAAGAACAGAGACATAAAAAATCCCCCTGAACCAATGCCATGATCTCCCCTAAACCACTATGGTTCCTGAAAGTGAGAGTAAGTTCAAACTTCAAGTGTTTGCTTCAAAGCATCTAGATTACCAAACTCACTTCTAAATGCCACTCCTCTTGGCTGCCTTGGTCAGTCAGGTTGCTTGGGGCTTAACTCCTAACTGGGATCAGCCATCACCAAGTTTACCATCAACTCCTATCACTGGACTTCTGAGTTCTGATGACTCACTCTTCTGACTTTCTGCAGCTCATAAGATCACAGCCTAGTCCATTTCTAATACTCCTTCATCTTAGGCAGGAAAGAGTAGACATCACAGAGACAGAAGCGACCAGGTCATGATTTCTGGTTTCATTTGGTGAGAAGCTTTCTCTGTCCACCTTGAGATAGTAATCCTTGTCTCCTCTCTTGTACATAGCCAGTCAGGAACAGGAGGGAGTGTGTGTGTGTGTGTGTGTGTGTGTGTGTGTGTGTGTGTGTGTGTGTGTGTGTGTGTGTGTGTGTGTGACAGAGAGAGAGAGATGGAGACAGAGAGAGAAGCTTTGGTCAATTAGTACGTTTTGAGCATACGTCCATTTCTGGCTCAGCAGCTAGTCAAAAGTCTATTGCTTCCAAGTGCAGCATACCTGATAAGTAGAGTCACTCCCTCTTCTGTACCTTCAATCCCCTGCTACATTGGGTCAAGCAGATGGGGCTTTGCTTCTAACTGGGCTCAGTCATCTGCAGATCAGATAAGAAACAGTCATAGAATGCACGCACATACATTCTGAAGTGGAGAGCAGGAGCCTGCCCCCTACTCCATGCCATCAAGTACTTTTGAGAAGCAGGTACACTAAATGCACATGATTCTGGGACTCAGGCCCCACTGTCCAGTCCCCCATTATATTTATTGAACTGGACAAACATGAACAAACGTGGTCATTCCCATATACAAAGAAGATAAAACAAGTTTTACATGAAACTGAATATTATGAGTAGTTTGTTTTTTGGAAAGTACGTGATAACTTTAATATAATAATTATAGTATGTCACTTTGTGCCTCGTTCTAAACTTCCTTTGACTCTTTTTTAGGTATTTTAAAATTGTTATATTGATGCTCCTTTCCTCTGATCTCCTCTCCTCTCCTCTCTTCTCCTCTCCCCTCCTCTTCTCTTCTCTCCTTATGAATGCATTCCCTTGTAATAAATAAGTCTAGTGAAGCAAAACCAGATCCACACATTGACCAATTATAGATTCATTTTTTAGATAAGTTATTTAAGTATATGCAGATGAGTAAGCTTTCTAGGAGCGGTGGGTATGTTTTAGTTAAATTTTGTGTCTTCCCCAGGGCCTACACAGTATTCTCTACATAGAAGATGATCACTAAATGGTTGTTGTTATAGACTTAAATCACATTTCCTAATCTCCAGCGGCTTACTCCATAAGATAGATTTAAACCATAAAGAAATTAAATGTCCATAAAATCATTGTTCATAAATACTTGTTCAATCAGTATTTACTATATGTTACTTGCTTACTATATTAGTAAGTTCAATTAGTACTTACTATATGTTAGGCATTGTTTTAAATGGCAGGGATCCAAAGACAAAAATGAGTCTGTCTCTGTTCTCAAGGTGCTTACATTCTATTGGAATCTAGCACAATATAAAAAAACATCATGAGAGATAACCTAATCCAAACCCTTCATTTCGCATGTGAAGAAATGGAAGTTGAGAGAGGATATAACTTTTACAATGTCACACAGCTGATAGGGGAAGAGGAGACCAGACTTTCAAGGACAAGAATGACTATGTAGATAGTTCATAGTTCCTCTGCTGACTTCCCTCAAGTCCTAGAGGCTGTGCATCAGAAGGCTGGCAAGTTGGTTTTAGAAACAAGCAATCTGTGAAAAACTGCAAATTAGAATTTCCTCTGAAGGGTAAGAAGAACTAGATGTCCACATTTCCTTCCTAGAATAACACAGGGTATCCCAAAAATCTTAGTGCATTTAAAAACCCTGCACTAAGATTTTTGGGACAGCCTGAATTGATAAAATCCTGTTCTAGAGATTTTTGATGTAATGGCATATGTTCTGGAACCAGGGAAATTCTAAGTGAGGAAGATATAATTGCCTGCTCATTCAAGCAATATTTGACAGCATAATTCCCATATGGAAAATGAATATGCATAGTCCTTAGGATTATATTGGGATTTGGTGGGTATTAATAGTAGTTTTATAGCATTTTTCTACATTCTACTCTTTAATCATAAATTAGGGAATTGAACAAGACAGTTTCTAAGGTCCCTTTGAGCTCTAAAATTCTATCCCCATAACTTTCCAGGTAAAGTATTCTTATCTCCATTTTGGAGATGAGGAAACGAAACCATGCAAGTGATGTGGCCAAGGTCAAAGAGCTGCCTAGTAACAGAGCTAAGACTAGAATTTAACTCCCTAGCTCCCAACCAACTTCGGCTTCCTTCTGTCTATGACATATGACATACGAACTCACATGAAAAAGGTTGGTTCAAGGTCTGGTTTTGTGGCAAAAGGATAATGATTTTTCCTGTTTGAACCACTCCCCTTTCCTCTTAATAAGCTTTTATAATGCCTACATTTGTTTTGGCTATTTGGGGATTTGACAAATAATTCTAGGTACCCTGGAAAGCTATGGACTAGGAACCTAAAGACCAGCGTTGAAGTTGAAGTCAACCTATAACTCTTTGTGATCTTCGATAGCTCTTTTCCATTCTCTAAGGATTTAATTTTCTCATTGTAAAATGAGGGGATAAAGATGAAAAGGAAGGAGGTTCAGCAGTATCAGACCTTAAACCATATTATAAGGTGACACCATTGTTGAAGTGTAAAATAGATAATTTTCGATTATCATAAATGAAAATTTTTTTGTATAAATAAAACCAATGTAGCCAAAAATAGAAGGAATGTAGAAAGTTGGAGAAAATCTTTTACAGAAATCTCTCAGATAGGATTTGAGTGTGTTGGAATACTCCTATCATATAGGAAATGATGAGCTGATTGATTTACAAAAACATGGAAAGACTTGGACCTATGAAGGAAGATGCTAACCACCATCAGAAAAAGATATGACAAGTAGAAATATGCAAAGTACAGTCTTACACATATGTGCACCAGTATATATGTGTATGTTTATAGATATCTATATATGTATATATATCTGCATTTAATTATAGGCTTCTTTAGAAGGGGGGTGGGGGTGGGCAGAGGGGAGGGGAAAATAAAGTAAAAAGTGCATAGCAGAGAACAAAAGAAAACCTATAAGAAAGCAAAGAAAATCTGAGTAGCTTTTAAAACAATATGTAGTATTTATCATATAGTTTTTCTTGAAATGGAAATTTATTGTTCTATATTGAATCCTCTCCTTCTGCTGTGTACATGGAAATGTTCTCTTTTTCTTTTTCTTTTTTTATATTTAAATTTAAAATGAGTAAAACATTTACAAAAGTTTTTTTTTAAAGGAAGGGTTTAGACTACATGACCTCCAAAGTCTCTTTCAACTCAAATACTCTTGTGGTTTTTATCAATAAAAATTTCTTTGCTCATCTAAAAGATCTACTAAAACTTCTCAAATGACTTCAGAGCGAGTAGAAGAAATTTCTTAAAAGTTGAAGTACATTTTAAAATTAACTGCATCAAATAGGAAAACAGGAATGCCAAAGGAAGAAAGACCTGTTCATCCCTTCTTATTATTCCCTCACAGTCTATTATCCCTTCTGTTACTTCTCCATTTAATATCTGGGATGATCTATGGAATCATAGAAAATCATCATTCTAGAGCAGCAAGAGAACTCAGACACCATTTAGTTCAACCCCCTCGTTTTAAAAAGTAAACTAAGGCTCAGGAGGGTTAAGGGACTAGCCCAAGGTCTAGGATGATCAAGGAAAAAAGAACAGTATCTGAAAAACTGTCAAGAAACACAAATTTCCTCACTAATGTCAGTCTGCTTAGTAGTAGAGAGAACAGAAGACAACTGCCGAAAGCTATCCATTTCTGCTGGAGAGAATGTTGCTTTCCAGAATTTTGTTGGTATCCTTTCCTGTCCCGAGGCTCTTCCTTCCCTTCCCGAGGCTCTTCCTTCCCTTCCTTTCTTCCTCATGCTCACTTAGGCAATCAGCAAAACAAAATAAGAATGGGTAGAGTGAAGGTGGGAGGGGAGAGATTCAATGTCATCACAGCCCACAGAGAGAGACTGTTTTCTTGTAACACTGTACATACAGCATTTCACATGCAAGCCTAATTTCTTTTGGCAGTGATTCATTGCCAGGAATTGCCCTTCCAGCATTGTGTAGTACCTGTACTCCTCCATAGTGGCAGTGCAGCAGTGGATAGGAATGGGTCAATGGACTAGAACGGGCAACCAACTGCATTCTAAAGCTATAGCTAATTATACTTCCCATGGCTGAAATGTGATCAGTAAAGGCAATGGTCCCATTCTGAAATTTAGATCTAATGGAAATAATCACTGTATCGTGCTATAGGACTTCCTTTTGGTATACATTCATCTTACAGAATCTTCAGGCCAAATAGGAATGTTTGTAATTACGGATTGCTACATTTGTTACTAGGGGCACATGGAAAGATTAACGTTAGAAGTTTTAGACTTGGACATGGTCTTCCCCACCACAGTGCTTCTTTCTTCTCCTTTCCATGACATCAAAGTTCAATGTACAACATTAACCTAAAGTGCCAAGATAGCACTTTGAGGATCTGGAAACATGTTTTGTTATGAGATTTAGGGTATGCAAGGGAACTGTTAAAGGGAGGAGGAAAAATAAAGATGCCAAACCTAAGAGGCAGCAAATTGAGAGAAGATTAAGGCCAAGAGGGTGATTATCACTCTCACCCCAAGCTTTGACTGGTGAGGATGTGTAGTTGCCTTGAAAGCTTTCATGCAGATGTCTACAGAAGTAGTAACAGTAGCAAGGGAGCAGTAACCCTAAGGCCTGAGAGAGGCAGGCAGCATGTCAGGAATGGGAGGTTGGAGGTTTGGGAGAAAGTGGGAAGCACTGGGTATAAATTCCTGGCCGCAGTTCATAGATTTGGTAGATGAAATGCAGAGGGGGTCTAATCTGGAGAGAATAAGGCTCCAACAGTCTTGTTCAAAGCTGGCACTAAGCTCCGTGGGTGAATAGCTTTCTGGTACATTTGTTAAAATGAATAGAAACTAAAATGACTGTGCAACCTATAGCTCCTCCCCCTATTTAACATATTATACACATACATATGTATATTAAAGCCTTATTTAAAAAATAAAATCAGTTTCCCTTAACATTTGATATATTTTGACATTCTTGGGAAAGAAAAAATTCTAAGTTTAGGTATTGATGGAGTGAGTTGAAGGGAGAGGTGGGAGGAGAGAAGGGAGAGAGAGAAAACTTATTAAGCACTTATTATGTTCCAGTCACTGTTAATAGGGACTCCATTTGCCTTCAGCCTTGCCAATTGGGGATTAAGGTTTTTAAACAATCAGTCTATTCTACTATATCCCCCAATAAAAATACACATTAAATTGCGTGTTGTATTTAGCAGAAAGAGTGGCCAAGGAATGTGGAGTCAAAACTTTTCCCTTGAAATTGACAGAATGGAATAGAATGAGGCAGTCTGCATTACTTGTGTTCCTCCTCGAATTCAGCCTATGATGAAATAAGGGACTTTAGGAACCAAGGATGTTGAGCCAATGTTGCTTCCCCAGGACTCCAGAGAGTGAAGAAACTAATGTTTTAAAACATATGTAAACAGGGAACTCATAAGTGTCAGGAACATTTCAGATACTGGGAAGTAGACCAACCATCCTCACAGCATCCTCTGGATGCTGGGAGGACACTGCATGATAGAAAGTCTGTAGGCTCATTAGTGGGGAAGCAGGGGGAAAATTTTCAGACTTTGAAAGAAAACCTTAAATTCCTTTGAATTAAGGTGCTCTCTTCAAGAAGAGGATGCCCAAGAATGCAAATACACTCTGCAGTGGAAGAATTTCCTCATAATTTGTAATATTTAATCACCTGCAAAGAACTGACTACTATTAGGATGGAGGCACAGAAATGACACATGAATTGGCATCATCTTTCACCCAAATAGGGAGTTAAATTAAGTGCTTATTATATATTGAATCAAGTCAAAGAAAGTTAAGTCCTATCGTAATCTATTGCATGAATCTTAGATTTACTTCCAAGCTTTAAAGAAACCACCAGATTGATAATCACTTCCCTATTGTCTGTAACTACATACTGTTAGGATTATATCACTGGCTTATAACTTCCTGTGAGTTGATAGTCAGTCTATCTTTGGCCCAGAAGTAATTTGATATCACATAACCGTTTGGCTAGGGCTTCCATCCAAATAGGTATTTATGCAATGTCTCGCTTTTAAGGCATGATGAAAGAAATAAAATTACAGAATTAGAGCTGGGAAGAATGATAGAGGCCATCGATTCAACCCTCTCATTTTACAGATGAGGAAACTGAGACCAGAGAGGTTCCATAACTTATTCAAGGTCACATAAGAAATAAGTGACAAAGGAAGGATTTGAAACCAGGCCCAAGATTGCAGTCACTATTCTTTCCACCATACTGTGCTGCCTCCTCAAACAAAGCTGTAGCATGAGAAGAAAGCCTCAGAGCTACACTGAGGTTTTTAGATTGTTATAAATGATGTTGGAAAGGTTCACAATATGTGAATTTGGAAGCACCCAAAGTGCTCCTGAAGATACAACCAATAGCCATTTCTGAAACACTGGTCTCAGATAGCTCAGTGGCATGAGAGGGCAAGGCTGCTGGATTGACATTGACATGAGATAATAATAACTGACAATAATAATAACTAGCATTTATTAAACTTTACTGAATTTAATAATTTATTAAATGATTTGGTGTTTTCTTGGCAAAGATACTGGAGTGGTTTGCCATTTCTTTCTCCAGCTCATTTTACAGGTGAGGAAACTGAAGCAGACATGGTTAAGTGACCTGTCCAGGATCACACAACTAGTAAATGTCTGAGGCCAGATTTGAACTCAGGAAGATGACTTCCTGAGTCCAGGCCTGGAACTCTATCCACTGTGCCACCTAGCTGCCCTTGTTGAGCGTATAGATGCCAAACTATCCAGCTATGAGACTTGTCACCTGCCTGTCTTTGTTGCCAAACTTCACTTCACTTGAATGAGCATCTTTAACACCAGACCTGGATCTTCATATCCTGGACTTTCATATCCTGGGGATGTTAATGAACTAATTTTTGAAACCCTCCCCCCTTAGGCTCAGCTATTTGGATTGGTGACTGAGAGAATGAGAGCTAATCCACTTAGCTGCCTATATTTATAAGTTGGCACCAGACTATAGACCATGCTTTCCCCATCCAGACATTCAGCCAGCCCATGTTCTCCATCTGCTCTCCTCTGCTTTGCTCTTTTCCTCCTCTTGGACCATCTGAAGGCCTCTGAGAACTAAAGGAAAATAGTTATCTACTCTCTTACGCTCTTCATTAAAAGCTGAGGGAGGCACAACATATGTTGTACTCTGGACAACATATTTGTCTGTGTTTAGGAAGTACCTTAGCCTATTAAGCCATTTCGAGCTCCAGTTATACTTTGTTTTGTCTTGTGTCTCTTGTGACTCACCATGGGCACTCTATATTGGCCAATGTCTTTAGCACATAAAACCTCATTACAGAAAAGAATGAATGAATGAATGTATGTAGGAATGAAAACATTTATTAAACACTACTTTGTGATAGGCATGGTTCTAAAGGTTGGAAATATAAATAAAATCAATAAAAATTCACTAAGAACTTAACCACGTTCAAGAAAGGGAAAAAGAACAAGGGAAATAGAGAAAAAGGGAAAACAGCCCTTGCCCTCAGGAGTTTACGTTCTAACTAGGAGCTCCACAAATACAGGACCATGGAGGACAGGGAAAGGAATGTCTGGGGAGTCCTGCAATTGGGAGTAGGGCAGACCACTGAAAAGCCGTCTCCAGAAGTAATGACATTATTGACTTGGTTTAGCAAGGTGGAGTAGGAAAGGGACGTAACCAAATCTTTATATATTTTCTCTGACTTGTCATCCTTTGCAGCAGATAAAATACATAAAACTTCAGTTATTCCCAAAGTGGTCTTTTTGCAAATATTTAACATGAGAACTGCAGTACAAGATAACAAAATGTCACATGAAATGATTCTTTTTTTAGTGACTTTGGATGCATGATAAATTGAACTCCATCTACTCACTTATTTGCTTCTCCCAGGAGAAACCATGAGCCATCTTTCCATTTAGCTGTCATTTCATTTTATTCTTCTGGTTTATTTTATAGTGAGAATACCAAGATTGATATGAATCAGCTCCTCTAGTAGCAACCCACTTTTTGATCACTGTACAATGACACTGTTTCATGTATATTACACATGAAGCAATGATCACTTGAAAATGTACATACATGTGGGACTTCCGGAATTTTTGTCTCACTGCTTATCATCTATCTATTCATCTCTGTCTCTCTATCTCTGTCTTTGTCTGTCTGTCTCCCTGTCTCACTCTCTCTACCTATCTATCCATATATCCATTGTATTAAGAAGAGAAATATGATTTTTCTGGATAGCAACTATGAAGCCCAATGGGATGGTGATTATATGCTTGTCAATTGACTAATTGATATGGCTTCAGAACATAGTGATTTTAGAAAAGATGCCATGATTGACAGTAGAGGAAATAAAACCTAGCTACTCTCCACTCACCCTAGTGCAAGGATTATTAATCTGAGGTTTATGGACTTGTTTTTAAAATATTTTGATGACATTTTAAAATATGATGATGGCAAAATATTAAAATATTTTGAAATATAATTGATTTCCTTTGTAATTTTATGTATTTTATGAATTCAAGAACATTATTTTGACAAGGGGTCCCTAGGCTTCACAGAATTGAAAAAGTGGTCATTGACAAAATAGAGGTTAAGGACTCCTGCCCTAGAGTGATCAGTGGCCAGTAGATACTGGGTAGGTGTTGTAGCAGCAATATAAAGCAGCTGTCCTTTTAATGTTTTCAGACTCTATGTTTCCACCCTCATCCCTTAATCCAGGATTTTGTTCCTTTTTCCTCATTGGCACAGAAGTCCCCTGGAGGAATTATTTTCTATAAATTTACAAGATATTCCTTATTATATTGGTTTTATAAATAGTGTTTTGTTAGTACAGTTTAATTAAATGCTTTATTTGATTTCTGGTGATTTGCTTGGTCTGTAAGCAGAATTTGCTTTGATGGGGGCTCAAGCTACCTAGCTTTCCTTCCTCCACATTGAATCTGATTATACTATAGGGACATTTGGGGTAGAATGGGAGACCTAGTCTCTCCTCTCTTACATCGTATATAGGCAAGGAAACTGAACAGGTTAATTTTGTATTTCTTCTACAAGGTACACTGCTAAGTCAGTGCTTTTGAATATAGCAAAACTGTGAAGCCTCCTAGGGTAGAAAAAACCTCATATTCTGGAAAAGATTTTTAGGTCTTTTTTATTCTCAGTCCTTGATCTAGGGAAAAGTAGTCATCTATCACACAGTTGCTGCCAGCATTGTAATTCATTCCCACACTATCTAATGTAACCCAATCACCGTGCGACAGCCACCAAAGAAGGGGCTGATAGAGATGACCCATCAGAAAACCTTTTTTTTCCCCTCTCAGAGCACACCTTCTCCACTTCGCTCATTCTGTAAAGATGTTTGTTTTCAATCCAGTCCAGGGAATGTTAGAGATTTCAGTTAATCACTTATCATCTCTCAAGTGGACAAGTTCTCATTGCTCCCCTTGTGCCAATGATGGCTCACAAAAACTGAAACTGGGAAAGGATGAAACTCAGCCCAGTTTTATTGACCATGTTTTCTTCCCTTGGGGGATATTGGGCTCCCCAACCCAGGTCCCTGCTGAAAACTCTCTGTTCTTTCACTTATTTGACTTTGTCATTGTGGATTCTTATGAAGTGGTTAATGAACAGTATTTGTTGAGGAACCACTAAGTGCGAAACATTTGTAACAGCAAGTAAAGTAGGATTTTTTGCTGTTTTTTTCTGGATTGAGTTTTAGCCAATCAATTGCCTTTGATTGAGTCTTGCCTTTGATTGAAATCAATCAAAAATCTTTGATTGGAAACTATATATATATTATATTGCTTAGAGAGAGAAGTAGAGCTGAGAGAGAGAAGAAGTGTGAGCAGGCTAGGAGAACTTGCTTGGGAAAGAGCTAACAAAAAGAATGTCATGTCAGGATCCCTGTCTGTTGGTCTGTGTTAATTTCTCAGACAGAAGCCTTGTCTGTCAGTCTTTGAGTGAATTGAGATGATGGTGCTGGTAATGTGTATAAATATTGTTACAGCTCTGTTAATCCTTGTTTTCCTAGAAACGGAAGCTGTGGCCAGGAGCCCCTGGAGCCTGCTGTCAGGCAGAAGCAGGGAGAGTTTGGAGTGGAACAGTCTCTAGGGGTTGAGACTAGTAGCAGGAGCAGAGAGCTGACTGCATGTGAACCCAGGCAAGAGCTGGGAGTGTTCAGAGGAGCTGTGGGGTTTGGAAGTCAGCCTCAGGTCAAGATGAGAGAGGACTTTACTTGGCCACTGTGTATTGATTAAGAAGACTGTTCTTACTGTGACCTGGGGGAGATGGTGTCGTATTCTCTGTTCCCTTTAAGGAAGCATCGTGCTAAGGAAGACCCTAGTCTGGGACCCCCTGACTTTGGGGATGCAATCATATATGCTATATGCCATATGACACACTGAGTGTTGTAAGATACATATATGTTTTAGATGATATGTTTTGCTTAAAGATGTTGCTATGAGCGTTTTGTTTTACTTTACTGAACAATGTTTGGTTTACTGCTGAATAAATAAAGAGTTCATTATACTATGCAATTCAACCCTTAAAATCATTCACAGCAGCAGTCCTCAGGTGTGCTACCATGACTGGCTTTACAATACTGCATTAGAAATTATGAGGAAAGTTTACGTAATTAAAAGGAGAAGGAGCTAGAAGGGACCTTAGAGCTCATCTAGCCTGATACTCCCCTTTTACAGAAGAAGAACTGAGGCCCAGAGAGGTGAAAAGCCTGACTGAAGTTCGCACATCACCTACAACTTCATGGTTTTCTGCAAACCAGGGACCTAGAACTTAATGGTTCTCCAAACCTTCATTTAAGGAGAAAGAACTCAGTTCAGGCATCTCATTTCTTACTGCATCACTAAGCACCCCAACATACACAGGGGGACCTGCTATCACAGGTTCTTAGATCTGCATTCATAAAAGGAAATCAACTTTTGAGGGGTGAGCAATCACTTTAATCAAGCACATATATCATTCCTTTAACCAAGCACATATGTATCATTCAGTTAGTTCAGGGGAAAAAGTCAGCACCCTGAACTTCAGAGAAAATACAGAGAAATCAAAGATCAACAGACATGGCTTCCTCTGCCTGACCATAATTCAACAGACATAATCCAACTGTCTAACCATAGCTATCAGAGAGGAAAGCATCCACAAATGGGTTCTCAAAGCCAGGGTGCTCCTTTAACAGCTTCCCAGAGTGCTCCTCTAGCCAAACAAACACTTCCAGTCAGTAAGTCCCAAAATAAAACCTGTACCTCAGAGTATTTGTACCTTTTTTAGGGCCAGAGGGCATTCCAACCCTTGAGAGGCAGTGCCTCATTAACAAAAGGCACAGACCTTCTTACAAACCTTCCCTGGCCTGACAATGGGTGGGAAAGATCCCCCTCAGTCACATTCAAATACTTCTTGGTTATTTTACTTGCCATTACTCTTACCTGGTTATACTACCTTAAGACTTCTTTGATCATTTCACTATGACCTTGATTCAGTGTCTTCTCTCTTCACCACACCATTTTTCAGCTTCCTTTGTGCTTTGTCTTCCTCCATTATATTGTGAGCTCCTCAAGGGCAGAGACCATTTTCCCATATTTGTATCCCTAGTGCTTAGCACAATGTCTGGCACTTAGTAGGTACTTCATCAATGTTTATTGACTATCATTGACTCACAGCATATTTATCTATGACTTTTTCCTTACCAAAGATGTCAAGGGTTGACAGCAATATCACTTGCTTTTTCCCTTCCAGAGAGTGAAATGATTGCTTTCTTCATTAGAGATTTCCACACAACTGCAAAGCCTTCTTAAATGTCTTATTACCCACCTGAGGACTAGACTAGTTACAGAGATAGGAAAGGAAGGTTTTGAATTGGAATCTTATAGGGTCTCAGACCTTGGGATCTTTTAATATAGTTATAGAGATCAGAAGCTGAGTAATGTGTATCTTGGATTGGCATGGACAATCAGGAGATCTGGTAATTATATGTTTTTTTAATGAGTGTAGCTCATGACCTCCCATAGACTTTTTCAATAACTAATATGCTCCTTCTCTCATTTTGTCCTAGCCCAGGTTTTCAGTCAGGGAAAGTGAGAATGTAGCTCACTTATAGGGTATCTGAGTCAGCTCCTCTGCTAGTAAACCAAAGCAACCAATAAGAATTTTGAACATAAATATTTATGTTTTGTTGTTCAGATCTATATTTTCATCAGTATAGGGAATTCCCAAGCATAAACATTTATTTCAAAATAGATAAAAACACCAATGGGAATTGGGCGTGAACTCAGAAGCATGGATCAAGCCCATAACCTCAAAAAGGAAGTATCTGCAATGTAAGGTGGAATTGGAGCTTCTTTGGTGAAGACCATATTCATTTGTCCTCTTTGCTCCAGTCCCCTTGCCTCCCATTTCCCCTTGCCTGTTAGCGTCCATTTCCTCTATTCATCTGTGCTGTTCAGCTCAAGCAGTTTGTCATGACTCTGTACATTTCAACTTAGCTCAGAAATCTTCAGGCATTGGCCTGCCAGCCAATTCATTCACTGCTGGATTGTTCACCCTCATTCTCAGATGGTACCTTCAGCTGTACACACGTAGTTTTCTTCCCTCACCTCAGCACTTCCTCTGTTGCCCACAGGCCACACATGCTCAGTGCCTTTACATTACATGTCTTTGTTCACAGCATTCTAGAAAATGAAATCTTTCCCTACCATCACCATGTCCACTGTAGAACTCTCATGCATGGATCAGGAATTACTTAGATTTGTTTGTTATGAATTCTCTTGGGATGAGGAGAAACCATTTCCTCCACCCATTTCACTAGCAAAGTTGTAAGTAAGTCCCATTTAGTTTTGCTGGCAGACTGCTTGCTTCAGTAAAGAGAAAAGGATTTTATAGGTGAATGTGGTGTGATATACAGTAATTCCTAGATACAGAAAACATACGCCCAGGTGATATTTTTTTGAACTGCTGAGAGCGAGGTAACTGACTGAAACTTGACAGAAGCCATTATTTCTTTCTCTATTTTTAAATTTTCTTAAACGTTTAGAGTCCTGTTATCTTTATTTAAATGAAGGAAGAGTGTGCATGATGCATGCATAGATTCCCAAAGAGGGTAATACTGCTCCCTAGGGAGCGCTGGAATGATCCAAGAGACAATAATAGCCTTGGGTGCAATTGAGGGTGTTGAATAAAAATAAGGGGTGTTGGAAGCATAAGGAAAGAAGAGAATATAAAATTTTGAAAAACTGTACATTTCATCTGTTGCACAACAGAGTTAAAGTCATAGTGATTACATTATTTTCCAAATAAGCACGTAAAATGCAAGTTATAACCAATCAGTGGTCAAGTTCACCAACAGATCTTAACAAGCAAGTCAAAATTCATCTTTCTGTACCTTCTCTCTTATGTATGGTGACATAATTTTTTTTAAAAAACCATTAAAAGGTTAAAGAAGAGGGGGACAGTGAGCAATTTTTTTTGAAAAGGGGGTGGTAGGCCAAATAAATTTGGGAACTTCAAAAAAATGAGGTAGCCTCTGCCTTTAAAGAGTTTACCCTTTTGGGGTAGGGAAGAGGAGAGAGAGGAATGTCGTACATAGAATACTAAATACAAAATACTAGGCATACTGGAGAATGGTACAATCAGAGTGTAGGGAAAGATGCTGAAAAATCTAGCCTTCATCATGCATAAGAGAGAAGGTACAGAAAGATGAATTTTGACTTGTTTGAGAAATTGGTGAATCAGATGACATCATTATGGACTTGGGAGGGCTATGAAGGCAGTTAAGTGGTGCGGTGGATAGGTTATTGGGCCTGGAATCAAGAAAACCTGAATTCAAATCCAATCTCAGACTCTTACTAGTTATGTGACCTCAGATAAGTTATTTAACATCTTCTTGTCTCAGTTTCCTCAACTATAAAAATGGAGATAATAACACTACCTATCTCCCAGAGTTGTTATGAAGATTGAATAAAATAATATTTGTGAAGTGCTTATCACAGTTCCTGGCACATAATAGATGCTTTATAAGTGCTTTTATTCTAATTATTCTATTAGTGAATAGAAGTTGAAGAGAGAGAGAGAGAGAGAGAGAGAGAGAGTGTGAAAAAGAAGCGGCCCTTTTCCTTCCTTTGATGGGTAGGGAGCAGTGAGATAAGACAAACATTGATGGGGGAGAAGACCGTTGTCAGAGGCCTGGAATTCTAAACGACAGTTTGTGTACCTTTGTAGTTAGGGATTGTATATACAAAGATTTCTGATTTTTCCACCTTTTAAAAGTAAAACCATCTGTACTATTGTGAACTATGTGTTTTCAAGTAAATAGTCAGTCTCGGCATATTGGGGAGAAATCATGCAAATTTAATTTTCCTGGATTCCTAGGTGGGAACTGTGAACCAAGAGACTGGGATAATTCCCAGAAGTATACCCAGGCCTTTCATATCATTAGGGTGTTTCGTAGGAGGGTGGAATTTGCATCCCCCTAAGATCCAGTGTTCTGCCTTGTATATAAATCTGCATTCTATTATGGCTGGTTTTCAAGCCAAGGAAAAGCATTTTTCCCTTTCTTCAACCCTGTTATTCCCATTTTTATCTAGGTGCTTGCAGCATATTTTTTAAACTATATCACTGGAAAGGCAGCATGCTAGAGTGAAATGAATTCTGGATAGAATCTGAGGACTTGGGTTTGGATCCAGCTCTGCTACTTAAAATCTGTGACCATGTCACCTCATTTCTTCCAATTCTTCATCTGTTTTGTTTTTGTCTCTCTCCCCAGCATCTTTTGCAGTGTCTGACTTAAGAGTAGAAGTTTAATAAATAAATGCTTGTTGAATGAATCTGTAAAATGAAACAATTGGACTAAATCAGGAGTTCTTGACCTTTTTTTGTGACATGGATCACTTTGGAAGTCTGGAGAAGCCTATGGAACAATGTTTTTAAAGGCATATAGTAAAATAACCTGATTATAAAGGAAGTCAATTATGTTGAAATTCAATTAACCAAAATTAAAAAAAAAAAAAGTTCATGCACCCCAGGGTAAGAACTCTTGCTTGGAAGATCTCTAAGGTCCCTCCTAGTTCAAAATTCATGATCTGGTGACTTCCATTTAAGTACACTGTTCCAGGATATTGGTATTGCATGATAGCTTAGTGAAAAAAGTTATTTTCTACTCATTTGCTAACATGGGTACCATGCCTTATTCAACCTTGTATCCCTCATTGTACCTAGCAGATAGAGTACCTTGCACATAGTAGATGCCTATTCAATATTCATTGAATGAATGAATGAAACTACAATAGGATACTGAGCTCCCTAGCTTTGCAGAAGCCTGTGTTCACTACATCAGCAAGAAAATTAGGTTCAGTGTATTTTAATCCTCTGCATACATTCTTCTCTCAGACTGACACTTGTTGGTTAGTTACTATGCTTTGAATTAGCCAAGAAGCTGGTGGAGGGTTGGCACAGCCCAGCCACATTTAGGTTTGTTGAATATTTTAAACTGCTTTGAGTTCAGCAAAACTTGGAGCATGTTTGGCAAAGCACTTTCGCCTCAATGTTTTAAGACCATGTGTATTTAAATAGAAATTTAATCCGTATGTTCATTTACATGTAACTCATCAAAACATTTTAAACAGCCCTTTGATGTTTGGGGAGCTTTTTAAAACCATTTTTAAAAAATGAAACTCCTCAAGATTTCCCCCCACCCCCTTCTTTTCATAGGAAACATTTTGGCCAGGAAAAAAATGTACTGGAGATCTCAAATGTTTCAGGCTGATTTGGAACTCAAAACCTCATATTCCTATGGCCTCAGACAATGGCACATCAATTCTTCATTTCCAAGTTGATGTTAATTTGCCTTAATGGTGGTTGTACATATGACTGAGGCTTTAAAGGAAATAAAACCTAATCAACTGTTGATTAACTTTTCTTATGGAGGAAGATCACTGATAGTGAATCCCAAATGGCAGCTAATCCAAGAGCCATTTATAATTTTTTCAATTTTTCCCCCTAGGCTTATAATCTCATTGGTGTAAGGACTTATATTGAAGAAATTCCCCCCTAACAAGGCAGATCAGCTACTGTTCTCTAGCTTGTTGTTGTTCAGCAGTTTCAGTGGTGTCTGACTCTTTGTGACCCCATTTGAGGTTTTCTTAGCAAAGATACTGGAATGGTTTGGCGTTTCCTTCATCAGCTAATTTTAAAGATGAGGAAACTGAGGCAAACAAGTTTAAGTGTCTTGCCCAGGTTCACATAACTAGTAAGTGTCTGAGGCTGGATTTAAACTCTGGTCTTCCTGACTCCTGGTTCAGGGTTCTATTCACTGTGCCATCTAATTGTCCTGTTCTGGAGCTTGGTATTCTTAAAGTTGTCTAGACCACTGAGAAATTAAATCCCATGCTTATTTCACATTAGAATGCTTTAGACAGACTTGATCTCAGGTATTCCCTGGGTATTGTATTACTTAGCAGCACAATGCACACACACACCCACACACACATACACACACACATATATATCTATACGTACACATACACATACACATGCACATATGCATACATCAATATGCCAAGGATCTGATTTCTTTAGTGTGGGAACTGCCTTCACTAACTGTTGTCTATAACTAAGTACAGAGATTCTCAAGCTTTTTGGTCTTAGGGTGCCTTCATATTCTTAAAAATGATTGATGATCTCTCCCCAAGGTGATTTTATTTATGTGGATTGCATCTATTGATATTTAGTATATTTGAAATTAAAATATCATAGAATTATTGTGAAAATAATTTTGACTTTGTAGACTCTCTGAAAGTCTCAGAGACACCCAGGACCCCAGAACACTTTGAGAATCACTGCTTTAGTAGAAAAAGCCACAAGATAGAAATGTTGGTATGGATACTACCTCTGCTGGTATGAGAGATTGTAACCACCTTATGACAGATTCTTAGACTTTTTGGTCTCAGGATCCTTTTATCTTAAAAATTATTGAGAACTCCTCAAAGAGCTTTTGTTTATGCAGATTATATCTATCAACATTTACTGTATTAGAAGTGAAAATATCTTAGTATTTTCATGAAAATAGTTTTGACCATGTAGACCCCAAGTCAGGCCCATGATTTGGAGGCAGCATGAAGCAATAGATAGAGCACTGGACTTGGAGTTAAGACGTTAATTAAAATTCTGCTTCATAACTTTACTGGCTGTGTGATCTTGGGGAAGCTGCTTAATCTCTCTGAGTCTCAGAATTGTCCTCTATAAAATGAGTGGGTTAGACTTGAACTCTAAAATCCTTTTTGGCTTAAATCTATGATTCTTTGTTCCTATGACTTGAACACATTGAGAGCAGCTAGATGCTGTCTCACCATCTCCTCACTTATCTTGGGTTTCATTCCATGCTAATTCTTTGTTCTATCCTAGCAGCCCAAAGATAATTTTTCTTGGAAGAAAAAACTGAAGAAAAATAAGAGTTTGCAACAAGCAAAGCTGGAATCAAAATTTTCTTCCTGGTAATCCACACAACAGATAATTCGGATGTGGTACAATAGACTGGTTTGGGGAGCCACTGTCATCACTCTACTTTCCCCCATTAGTTGGTGCCACCTTCTCTCTTCTGCCTGTGATTCCTTCCAAAAGTTTCTTTCTGTCACCACTTCTCTTTTTCTTTTAGTTTTTCCAAATATAGCTCCCCTACAAGGGAAAATCATGTGTTAGTGTTACTTTCTCCTGTCCTTTTACCTGCTTCCCCAAAACAGTATATATCACTCCCATAATTGTTTTAAAAGGAATTTTCCTACAAATCAATCTGAAGGAAATACATAGAGGAGAGATTATAATGATGGGAGGAAGGAATAAAGTTTCTACATTACTAAGGTACTTTTAGGGCAATCCTTGTTCTATGTATCAACTACTAAAATCTAGCTTTTGTTCCTTCTTACTTTACTCATTCCTTCTTTTAGATTGTATCCTTAATGTTATAGCGTTTCTAGCTATATTGCTGGTTAGTACAGTTGACAAAGCTGTTTGGTGCCTTAATCTCCTAGAATCTCCTTCCATAGCTCTCATACTTGAAAATGAGAACTTAGCATTAATAGTATCACTCTCCTAAAATGTCTCAAAGTTGTCCTTCACATGGGATTTTTCACTTAAACAAATTGACTATGGATCTGAAGAAATTTCCCCCTTCTCTTTGTCCCATCTTGATTTCCAGATAAGGAAGACTCTTCTTTATCTGGCTTTACTCTATCTCCCTCTCAGACTTTATGCTCTTCTGGTTTCTATACCCTCCTAGAGAGCTTGATACTCTGGTCTCTGGAAGTTCTCTTCTTCATCATTGATCTATTCTCACCATTATGGGTTGATCTGTTCAAACCAAGTTCCCCTGACTCTTTGTCATGTCTGGCTCTGCCCTTGGTGCTGAAAGTCTATGCCACCTACTGTCCTAGACTGAGACAGTAAGTCTAGATATGTATAATTCCTCTCTAACTCTGGGCCAATCATTCTGTTTCTAGAATAATAACTTCTCCTGAGTGACATTCTGCTCTAGTTGTGGCCTCATAAATAATGAGCTGAGCTAGTAAACACATTCTAGATCTAGTTGAAACCAGATACTTTTTCTTTAGTCCTTTTTTTCTTAACTCTTTTCACAGTGTAGTAGTCATGAACTCAAGCTCTCTTAATAATTGAGAAACAATCTTAGCAATATGTGGTAAGTGATATAAAAATTCCTTTTCAACAATGAAGTAAATATCACCTTGTTGGCTATCAAAGGGTTGATTGCATTAAATCTTTGCCCAACATTTCTACTTCTCCCACCATCTAAGGATACATTTCTAGGTTTTATCTCTATATATTTGTTATAAACAAGTCCTAGATTTAAGAGTGAGACATTTAATCACTTAATCAGTTAATAAATACTTATGAAAAGTCTAGAGCATATCAGGCACTTGGTTTAAATTCACCTAGAAAGATTTTATTTCTTTAACTTAACAGTAATAAAGGGATAAATTGCATATATGTGTATACATACATACACACATATACATGAATATATGCATATATGTGCATATACATTCTTTAATCTAATCTCTCATGATTAAAATGATTGTTGTTAATTTTCTTGGTAAGTCACAAACTTGTCCAGACTGTGGATGACTGCTGCATTTGAAAGATTTTAATCATCAAAAGAAAAGTGATCTGCTTTAGCAAAAACATATACATACAATCAATCACACACACATTCACAGAAATATATGACAAAGCAAGTTTCAGGGTTCAATAAATCTATGAATTGAGATTAGCTGCTAGAGGTCTGGGGCCAGGAAGAGACAAGCTTAGTGCTGTTTTCTAGCTAGGCATTCTGGGGAGGTGGATGAAGGAAACGGCTAGCTCTAAAAGACCAAAGTCTAGTGAGAAAGCAGGAGGAATTCCAGAACACAAGCATGGTTATAGCCAAATGAATAAAGCAGCCAATGTGGATGAGATGACTCAGAAAAACCAATTTGATTCAAATAATTTCAGTAATCACTTATTAAGTGCCTATTACATTCCAGATACCATGAGACCCTGGGGATAAAAAGACAAAAACCAAGTAGTACTGGTTTTCAAGGAAATTACATTTTGTTGGGAATGGAGGTGGAGAGAATATAACATGTACATATACGAGTAAAAATATAATTGTTACAAAGTAATTTCAAGAGGCACTAACAAGGGGATCAAGAAAGGTCTCCTCTACAAGGTAACATTTGAGCTGAACTTTGAAGCTAGTTGGTGAGAATGCAGAGCTGAATCTTGATGCTAGGAAGGTGAGGATGCAGAGCATTTTAGGTATTATGAATAGGCTGTGTAAAGGCATAGGGATGGGTGATCAAACAGGTGATATTAAGGAAGTACAACTGGCAAGAGATAAGACATGGGAGATGATTGAGAGTGAAGAGTCAAGGATGACTCCTTGATTTGAACTTTGGTGATTAGAATGATGACATCCTCATTAGAAATAAGGAATATGAGTTATTATAAGGTCTGGGTTTAGGGGAAAAAATAATCAGTTCTGTTCTGGGCATGGTAAAATTGAACTGCCTATCAAACATCAAGGTAAAGATGTTAAGTAGGAAGTTGGGGATGGGGCCTGAAAGTCAGGAGACAAATAAAGATTGATACAAAAATTTGGGAATCATTTGCATAGATGTGATAGTTGAACGCATAGGAATTGATCAGATCATAGGGCAAAAATATTGAAAGAGAAGAAGAGCTAGGAGAGAACCCTGGGGCATATATAGACATAGGGGACAAAACAGGAGTAAAGAGAACAAAGGAGAATGAGGACAGACAGGTAGGAGTGAAATGAAAACAGATTAGTTTCATTAAAACACAAAGGGGAGAACTTATCCAGAATGAGGTGGGGTGGTCAAACATATAAAACAATGCAATAAGGTCAAGATATCTTTGGTGAACTTGTAAAGATCAATTTCAGCCTAGTAATAGGGTTGGAAATAAATGGGAGGTGAGAAAATGGAGGCATGCTAACAGCTTTCTAGAAGTTTAGCAGTGAAAGGGAGGGGAATATAGGATAGTAACTTGAGGGAACCCTTAGGTCAAGTGAAGGTTTTTTGTTTTTGAAGATGGGTAAAATCTGGATGTATTTTTAGACAGGAAACCAGGTGGAATGAGTAGTGTGGGACACCAGAAGTCAGGTATATAGGAAGCTCAAAGATGGACACAAAAGAAAATGTCATTTACTGCTGTGAATGTTGTATTGATAATGCATTTTTGCATATTGTTAATGTAATTTTACTTCTTAATGGGAAGATCTTTCCCATCCATTCATAGGCCCATTTGACCTGCTTAAATCACAAGGGAGCCTGAATCACATGGAACAGGAAGAGACAGAGCTGGAGCACAGCGGAGAAGCAATTAGACAGCAATCAGAGTGGGGAAAGGCAGCAACTTGCTTGTGATTTGTTTAAGGGAGCTGGTTTGTGGGAAGCCTAACAGAGGGTAGGCTTGGGGGCTAGTGTTGTCCCCTGCATTGTTATAGTGTATAGATTTCTTTGTTACTATAATGGATTTGGCTTTCTGGTATCTGAATGGGTTCTGTTTTGGTTTTGGTTCTGTCTTCCATGTGGAGAGTGTGTTGTATTTCTTGATTCAGAATTGCACTGGCATATTCATAGGCCCTGTGAGTATTGTGTTGATGCTACAAATGTTAAGTGACTTCTTTAGGTTTGAGAGAGGACCCATCTTGGTCATCCTCCCTGTTGTTAAAGGGAATGGCCTATTCAGATTCAATGACTAGAAAGGGGTGGACAAACTTCTTTTTCCTACCTTTTTTTCCTACTGAAGAAAGAAAAAGTTAAAGAAAGTGAAAATAGAAGAAAAAAATAACAACTCAAAAGTAATCTTGCCCCTCCCCCCCAACTCCCAACCTCAGATCTATGATCTTACATTCAGCCCCACTCCCTTTTTGGTGTGCTGTCTACATCTTTTTCTTTTAGAATATCAACTTTTTCAAAGCAGGGACTGGGTATAGCAAGTAGTATGCTATCTATGTAGAATCCTAAGATAATAGAGTCATGCAAATTCAGAGTGGTAAGGGACCTGAGAGATCATATAAGCCAAAGCATCCCTAAAGCAGGAATTCCTTCAGATAGTCATCCACCCTTCTTCTGAAGTGACCCATTCAGTTTCTGAACAGCTCTTAAATGGTTTTCTCTTATCAAGCTGAAATTTCCCTCATGCAATCTCTACCCATGTTTTACTTCCTGTTTTACTATCTGTGGCCAACCAAAACAAATCAAATCCCTCTTCCACAGAGAAACTTTTTAAATATTTAAGGACAGCTAACATAATTCCTTCCCACCCCCACCCCCACACAAAAGTTAAAAGTCCCCAGTTCCATTAGCCATTTTTAACATAGCATGGTTTCTACCTTTCTTGTCATACTTTTCACATTTTCTGGACAAATTGAGGTGATCAGTTCTTTAAACATGATGCCTAGAATAGAAAAAAATCCTCCAAATGTGATGTTCTCAGGTCAATATATGATGGGACTAAAAACCTCCTCCTTTCCAAACAATAGTCTTCTATTAAGCATAGTAAGAGAGTTGATTAGGTATACTGCAAAGACCATTAGACCTGGAATAATTTTTTTTAAATTGTAGACCTACAATTGACCAGCTGTGATCTTAACAAGTTATTTATTCTATCTGAGCCTAAGTTTATTCATGTGCAAAATAGGGATAACAAAACTTTCACTGACTAACCCCACAGATTTATTTTGAGGAAAGCACTTTGAAAACTTTAGATTACTTTATAAAAATGAATTGCTATTATTCGTAGTAATATTTATTTGGAGGGGGAAGAGATCTATTCATGTGACTTTACTAGTATTGAGAACTCCTTATATAAATACACATGTCCTAAATGTTCTAAAGTTCAAATCTAAATCTAAGTGTTGTGAAGTCTAAAGTTCTAAATGTTCCAAAAAGTCTAAAGTTCTTAGTCTTAGGTGTTTGCCTAGGAGCACAGGGAGATCAAGTCCAGGGTCATATAGCTGGTACATGTAAGAGACAGGATTTGAATCTAGGTTTTTTAACCTTGAGGTCCTCTGTCAATTACACTAAACCATCTTCCTTGGTAATAATGACAATAAGAATTCAGCCTAAGAACATGTGCTTTTTTGGATTCTATTGTCACACACACACACACACACACACACACACACACACACACACACTATTGACTCATACAGAATTCTACTAAAACCCCTTTGTCTTTTTCAAGTGATTTCCCACTATCCTAATCTATCTTATCCTGTGCCTATAAGACTATATAGAAGTGTCCCAGAGCCAGTCTGAACCCATAAGAACAGATTGATAAATTTTCCATGTGAGCATTTACACCTCAGAAATCAGCAAATACTACAAAATCAGAGCTTTACTTATTTATTTTCGTTGTTATTGACTGTCTAGATTTAAGAAAGTGATGGAGAAAATGTTAATAGAGATTAGATTTAAAAGGGTGAGTACTTTTTTCTCTCTAACAGATGGTTGTTAAACATTTGCCAACAGTCCTAGGTATATGTACTCAATTTTACATTTCTCTCTGTTAAATTTCATCTTCATTTTTGCCCATTGTTTCAGCACAATGGAAGGAGCACATTCTTTTTTTTAAATTTTTTTTTAATGTTCTACAATCACTACCATAAAACTTAGATTTTTACCCCCCCTACCTACCCCCTACCACACCCCTCCCTCCTCAAGATGGCATACAATTCTATATAGGCTCTACATATACTTTCCTACTGAATACGTTTTCACTATAGTCATGCTGTGTAGACGAACTAAAATAAATGGAAGAAATCACATAACAAATCAAAACATAATACACACACACACACACACACACACACAATACAAACATGATCTGTTACATTCTGCGAATGAATTCCATAGTTCTTTATCTGAGTGGAAAAGGCATTTTGCCTTAGAAGACCATTGGGAATTTTTTTTAAGTTCTTGTGTTATTACGAAGTTCCAAGTCTACCAGAAAAATCTCTTGCACACTGTGGTCGTTGCTGTGCACAAAGTTCTCCTGGTTCTGCTCCTTTTGCTCAGCATCAGATCATATAAGTCTTTCCAGGCCTCTCTGAAGTCTTCTTGTTCATCATTTCTTATGGTGCAATAGTATTCCATTACATTCATATATCATAATTTATTCAGCCATTCCCCAATTGATGGGCATCCCCTTGATTTCCAGTTTTTGGTCACCACAAAGAATGCTGCTATAAATATTTTTGTACATGTGGGACCCTTTCCCATTTTTATGATCTCTTGGGGATACAGTCCTAGTAGCGATATTGCTGAGTCAAAGGGTATGCACATTTTTGTAACCCTTTGGGCATAGTTCCAAATTGCTCTCCAGAATGGTTGGGTGAGCTCACATCTCCACCAACAGTGAATTAGTGTTCCAACTCTCCCACATCTTCTCCAGCATTTATAGTTTTCCTGTTCTGTCATGTTTGCCAATCTTATAGGTGTGATGTGGTACCTCAGAGTTGTTTTGATTTGCACCTCTCTAATCAAAAGTGATTTAGAGCATTTTTTCATATGATTATAGATACCTTTAATTTCTTCATCTGAAAATTGCCTGTCCATATCCTTTGACCATTTATCAATTGGGGAATGACATGTATAGTTGTACATTTGACTCAGTTCTCTATATATTCTAGAAATGAGGCCTTTCTCCCCGAGATTAGCTGTAAAAATTCTTTGAAGGAGCACATTCTAGTCAGAAGATCTGTGTGGTCCCAATTATAGCTCTGCCTTTTGATACTTGTGTCACCTTGGGAGAATCAGATCACTTCTTTGGGGCTCATTTTTCTCAATTATAAAACAAGGAAGTGGTGTTATATGACCTCTGACATTCCCTCCAGCTCTAAAGCTTTGATCCTGTGATCCACCTGTTGGATCTCAAGTGTTTGATCCAATCTTTCTACCAGCACCAAACCATCTGCAAATTTGCTTAAGTATGTCATGTATAGCATTTAATCAATCACTGAGAAAAATGTTGAGCACAAAAGGACTAAATACAGACCTATAGCAACACACTAGCATCCTTCTTTGAATTTACAGTGACCTATTAATCATTGCTCCTTAGTGGTTCCACCAAATTCCAAAACCATTTAGGGAAGGGAATAAATTTATAGTGCCTACTGTGTGCCAGATACTGTGCTAGTTACTTTTTATGAATGTTATCTCATTTGATCTTCACAACAATCCCATGATGTATGTGCTTATATTATCCCCATTTTGACCACAGTTGAGGAAACCATCATACAGGGTTACATAACTTACCCAGGGTCACACAGCTAGGAAATGTCTGAGGCTAGTAAATGTGAACTCATGTCTTCCTGATTCCAAGTCCAGTTCTCTATCCACTGTGCTACCAGTTGCCTCTAGCCTTACTAATCCTACTGTCTTTACTCTGTGACAGGTATATGTTTTATTTTCATTCATTCCACATGTTTCCATCTCATCTAGAAGGATATATTAAGAAGTTTTCATAAATATCTGTTCACATCAAGGTATACTATATTTATTTCATTTCTTTGATGTACCAATCTTGTCAAAAAAGAAACAAGACTTATTTAGCATCACGTTCTAAATGAGCCCATACTAGGTTGTAATATCACCAATTTCCTTTCTACTCACAAGCCATCCCTTTATACTATATTATAGTACATTCTAAAATGTTGCCCGTAATTAAAATAAAGCTCATTGGTTACAAGTTGAAGAAGTTACCTTATTAATCTGTTTGGATTTAATTGCAGGATTTGCCTCTTTCTACTTTTGGAAAGTTGATGATTTGAAGTACTTAAGGATAGTGAGCTGAACTTTAACTATCCCTTCACTTAGTTTGGATTTCAATTCGTTATTAACTATTTTTGTTCTACCTTTTCTAGTTTAGACATAACTTTCCTGGTTAGAGGAAATAGAACTGGACTGGAAGGGAATAGTTCTGCCTTCTCGCTGTCATCCCCAGTATTTTAGTCCAATGTAGCACACTTTATTAAGTGCTTACTACATACTTAGGGAATAAGCTTACAAAGCCAAAAATGAAATTAAAATCTTGACTCTTTTCCTTGAATCTTCTCTTAGCAGAAATAGAATTTATGTGTTCCTTTCCTTGTCCTGAACATTAATGCTAACTCCAACCTTCTTAATATTATTCTTATAGAACCATAAACTCTTTTAAAATTCATCTTCAGTAACATACATTTCTTTCACGTTCTGTACATGTATTTCTTTAAAAATCAGAGTTGATTAATGTGCTCCTTTTGCTACCACGTCAATTTCTTTAGAGAGTTCCTTCTTTCTTTCCTCAGCAGAATCATTTGTGCTCATGTCACTTGATCTGATATCTCTTGTCAAATTTTAGATCTTAGGATCTTTTATAACCCTTTCTTTGTACTTCATGAAATTTGTTCTTCCATAGTCTAGGTTAAGGATCAAACTATACCATTTGTTTTCCTTCCGGTTTATCATGAATTCTAAGATGGAAGATGACTGTAAGGTTGTAGATTTGGATTTGGAAGGGAATTTAGAGATCATCTGATCAAACTCTCATTCCTTTCTGTTACAAGGTTTTTTTTTTCTTTTTCTTTCTTCCTTTTCTTCTTCTCCTTCAGTTCCTCCTCCTCCTATTCCTCCTCCTTTTTTTCTTTGACTAGGATAGTGGGGAGAGAGGAGAATGTGTTATCTTTCTTTTTTTCTGTTTTTGGTAAAACTACCCCAGGCCAATATTCTTTAGGGCTAATCAACAAATTTTAGCTCTTCAAAAAATCTGGACTGAAATAACAAAGGATTACTCAGGCCTCTGACAAGACCTTACTGACTTCCTACATCTCTCCCAGTAGAATGTGGCCAGCCTTTACTCCTCCCTGGGTTAGGCTGAGTGAATTATTTTCACCTCCCATTATTCCTTTGACAGCTAGTACCTACCTGTGCAAATTTCCTTGAAGCATTCATAAGCCTTAAAAGACAGTTAGCAAAACTGTGTGTGGAGAGACCGAGCTAGGGATCTTTCCTTGCCTCCCTGTTGGTAGAACACTCATTTTTAAAGATAATTAAACCCAAACAGAGAGAGAAGTTTAGTGACTTGCTAAAGGCTACACAATTAATTAGGAGTGCCGACTGGAGCTCTTATGGCTCCTCATCTAATACTCTTTTGACTATACCACAATACTACCCCCAGCAGCTCCCCGCCACCCCCAGTTTGCTCTCTTTGCCTATTAGAATATAACCTTCTTGAGTGTAGGCACTGTTTTGTTTCTTGTATTTGTTTTCTCAGCATTTAACACAGTCAGGAATTAATAAGTCTTGATCATTTCTATCTTTCTATTTATTTCTATGTGTATTATGTATGCACATATATATTCATGCATTTATGTATATATGTGTGTGTGTAAATATATATCTATATATATATCTTTCTGACTTCAAATCTAGCATTCTCTTCACTACTCCAAATTAGGATGTGAATTTAAATATTTTGGGTCCAAATCTAGTGCTCTTTCTACTTCTCAAAGATAGATAATAATAGGGACTAAACCTCTGATGGCTCTCTCTCTCTCTCACTTAAATATGTATGTGTATGCATATATATGTGTGTGTACATATATGCACATATATACATGTGTATACATCTCTATATATTTATGTGTGTATATGTATATGTGTATTTTATACATACATACATGTACACACACATTTTAAGGGTGGGGCATTATAAGGGAGGTCTCTGAAATAAAGGAGATCTCTGCTAGGGATCTGTTCATTTATCTGTTCATAGGCAGTGATTAAGCAACTATTTTTGCCTATAAGTCAAGGGCTATAAGTTACCCCAACTCATGTAGTAGCCCTTTCTGAGCTTTTGAGCCTATGATCACTTGATTGACTGCAAAGATCCTGTAAAATCCCAGGTGCTGTGTTACTGTAGAAGGTGAAACTCTATGCTGTACAGTCCTAGAGCATGAACAATCACCAAACAGCTCAGCCCTTCTGGTTCAGTTCAGCCCTGTCTTTTTTAACCAACAGCCCATGCCTGGGCCATAGCCAGGGGTTTAATAGCAAATTAGGCCAACTCTCACTTCTCCAGCTTTCTCTGAATATCTTAACAGGGAATGGGGAGCCCCAGTCTGTGGGTCTGGCCCTCTATCCTAGACTTGATTTCATTTGGTCTTTGGCAAGTTCTGGGAGAAGTCATATTTGGTCTCAAATATAGCCTTCAGTCTCGTGGAATAAGGCAGTTCTCATTTCTCAAAGAATAAAGATAAGGCAATCAGACAGCTTTTGCATATCCAGTGCCGGTCAAGTAATGGTTATGTAAATTGACTTACACCATAGGACTGATCCAAATGAATTTTCTAAAACTGAAATCATTCCCTCACACTTGTGTAAAACTTTCAGAATTCTAAGGGAAAATCAAGCTTTATTTTAAAAATGTACTTTGAAGTTTGAAAAGGAAAGCTGACAACAGCTTTCCATTTAAAAGAGAGATGACGATCAGTATTTCAGAGCTTGGGGAAACTGGTGATAATTTATACTGATAGCCAAAGCTCAGGTGAATGGTAGCATGAGACAAAAGCATTTTTAACACTGATAACCTACTGAATTCTCTTCCTATTTCTCTGTCTCTCTTTGCCTTAGTCCCTTACCCCTGTTCTTGCCCAAATTTTTCTTCCTACCTTCCTTTATTTTTGGTAGCCTGGGCTCCGTTGAGCATGCCCAGTTTGTCTAGCTTGGAGCCAGCTTCAAAAGGAGTCCAGGCTACATTTAATCAATTAGTTTATTTGTTCCTGGACTCTGATTTCTTACATGTAGGAATCTTTGGGTAAGAAAACCTCCTTTCCTTAACTGACCATACTATGAAGCAATAAATTCATTATTATTATAGGTCACATTTGACTCTTTATGACCCCATTTGAGGTTTTCTTAGCAAAGATACTAGACTAGTTTTCCATTTCCTTCTCCAGCTAACTTGACAGATGAGGAAACTGAGGCAAGCAGCATTAAATGACTTGCCTAGGGTCACACAGCTAGTAAGTATCTGAGGTTGGATTTGAGCTCAGTTCTTCGACTCCAGACCTATGCCACCTAGAATTGTCCCCAAGTTTATTGTTGTCATTATACTTATATGTATAGTTTCATTTTCCCCGCTTTTTAAAATTTTTTCCTTAACTACATGTAAAAATAATTTTAAACATTCTTTTAAAAAAATTTAAGTTCTAATTTTTCTCCCTCCTTCCCTCCCATCCCTCCTACTTGAGAAGGCAAACAATTTGGTATAGATTATACATGTGCAGTCATGCAAATCATTTCCATATTAGCCATGTTATAAAAGAAAACACAGACAAAAAAACCCTTAAAAAAAGTTTAAAAAGTAGCTTCAATCTGCATTCAGACTCTATCAGTTCTTTTTTTTTTTTTTTTTTCAGTATTTTTGATCGTTAGTCCTTCAGAACTGTCTTAGGTCATTGTAATTACTGAGAATAGCTGTCATTTACAATTGACCATTGTACAACATTGGTATTACTGTGTATAATATTCTCCAGGTTCCGTGTACTTCACTTCGCATCAATTCATATAAATCTTGCTAGTTTTTTCTGACACTATCCTGCTCATCATTTCTTATATTTCCTTGCTCTTAATTTTACAATTCAATGAATGGAAGGTTTTGTTTCCTCTCCTCCTTCCCTTCTCACAAGTGAAGGAATGAATGTGAAAGTGCTTTATAATAGTAATTGATCATAGATTAGAGTTAGAAGGAACTTCAGAGGTTATTTATTCCTAAACCCTCATTTTACACATATAAGCCCAGAGAACATACAGTGTTTGAGGCAGGCTTTGGACAGAGGACATCCTAACACCAAAGTTCCCCTACAATTGAAGGTAAGCTATTATTATTGCTCTGTACTGCTTAAAGAATCCCAAGCAACATCCCCCCTCCTATGAAGAACTTCCTCCTCAAATTACATTTCCTTGGGCTATCTCTGCTCTTTTATGCTAACTCTTCTTCACACCTAGGAATAAAGAGGATCTAGAAGTGAAACGGACCTTGGATTTCTACTCCTATTTCTTCTTCTTCTTCTTCTTTTTTTTTTTACTGGTGAGGAATTTGAGACCCAGAAAGGTTAGATGATTTGTCCTAACTTATAGAGTTTCAAAGAATCATAGATTTGGAGCTGGAAGAGACCTTAGAAGCCTTTGAGTTCCTCCCCACCCCCCTATCCAGAGAAATGATGTGATTTCCCCAGAATTACACAGCTAGTAAGTATCTGAGGAAGCATTAAAATGCAGGTCTTCCTAATTCCAAATTTAGCATTCCAGCCACTATTCCACATTAGGATTAGAACTTTTCTGTGTCCAAATCTAAGTGCTCTTTCCATTTCACAAAGCCCCTGCTGGAATAACCTATACCCTACTTTTCAAAAATCCAGCTCCTTCAGCTTTCCCTGATTAAAACTGACCTCCCTACCCCCCATGTATAGATTTTGGTACTCTCTCTTTCTGTATCTTGGGTCATTTAGAATTTATATGTTTTGACCTATAGTTTTTTCATGTAGGAACTTTCTCCACCAATGCAGATCTGCAACATGCCTGCAAATTTATGGTTTTAGAAAGCTGCTTAGGTGGCGCAGTGGTTACAGCATTGGGCCTGGAATCACAAAGACTCATCTTCCTGAATTAAAATCTGTCCTCAGACACTTACTAGCTGTGTGACCCTGGGAAAGTCACTTAATCCTATTTGTCTCAGTTTCCTCCTCTGTCAGATGAGCTCGAGAAGAAAATGGCAAACCACTCCGATATCTTTGCTAAGAAAACTCCAAATGGGGTCATGAAGAGTTGGATACAATTGAAACAACTGAACTGCAACAAAGATATCTCACCATATTATGTTTGATATGTTGCATTCAATCTAGTTTTGAATTTTGATAATGACTCCCCAGTGGCTTATGAATTATTTGAAACCAGAGATCACATGAAAAATCTAAGTAAATGAATTCATAGGCTCATGTCCAGTACCTTTTTGGATGCTCATTAAATGTGAAGATGACTACAATTTAATTACAGATTTAGCCCTGGAAGACTTGGAAGTTATCTAGTCCAAATTCTTAACCCCATTTTAGAGATGAAGAAATGGTGGTTCAGAGAGTGACTTACCCAGGGTGGGATTTATACCCCAGTCTTCCTGAATATTCCTAAGGTAATGACAGTGATAGTATACATCCTTTTCACATTTGTAGATTTTGTGTATGTTTTTTTGGAACACAGTTATTATTATCATCATTTTTTAAATTTAAGGTAATGGATGAAATATAATCCCATTTAAAGTATTCAGTATGGGCAAGACATAATATGTAATTTGTCACTAGAAGAATTTTAAACTCTTTAGAGAATGAAAACATGGTACTTGTTAGGGATTTAATCAAGAATCATTGCTTTTAAATGGTGTTAGCAATCGAGTCAAAGGGTTAGTTCGATACCACTATTGCTGGAATATTCTTTTTCTGAAAAATATTTTCATTTCAAAGTGGGCCCACTGTTCGTTTACCAAATATAGTGTATGGTGACCAGCCCCATTGCCAGAGGGAAAATAGATGAAAAGCTTTTTTTTAACAGGTAACCAAACATTAGCCATATTATGAAGCATCATTTAAAATAAGAAAATTAATATAGTTTGAAAACTAAATAAGGATAATATTCAAATGTAGCTGTACATTCTTTGTGGTTATCTTATCCATTTATTGGCTCAAAACATTCTGGACTTCCCTTCATGCCAGTTAGGTTGCAGTCACTCCCTACAAAGCTAGTGAATTTGAATCTAACATTGTTAGAATTAGAAGCATGAGTTCTTTATTTTTGTGTGTGTCATGGACCCCTTTGCCAGCCAGGGAAAGGCTACTAACCTCTTCTCAGAATGATGCTTTTAAATGCAAAAAAAAAAAATTACATAGGCTTACAAAAGTAACCAATCATATTGAAATATAATGACCAAAATAGATTTTTTTAAAGTTCATGGACCCCAAATTAAGAATCCCTGATTCTAGTCCAACCCCTTAATTTTACAGATGAGGAAATTGAGGCCAACAGAAGCTAGATGAATTGCTGAAGGTCGCATTGCTAGAATTAAAAATGAAGTGTCCATGGCAATTAGTTTAATGCATTTCCCAGTGCCATATGTCTTGTTTCAATGGAAAAGGGCATTGGCCCTGGAGTGTGAGGACCTGGTTTTGAAAACAGGATCTCTGCCTTCAAACCTGTGTAACCGTGGATGAATTAATTAACTTCCTGGACCTTAGTTTTCTCATCTAAAAAATAAGGATGATTTTAAAGATCATTTTCAAGTTTCAGTCCTATGATCCTAAGTGCCCTTCTGTTAGACGACCTGATGCAGCCAAGTGATGCCATAGTGCACAGAGCTCTGGTCCTATAATCAAGAAGTCCTGAGTTCAAATTTGCCCTCAGACACTTACTAGTTGTGTGACCCTGGGCAAGTCATTTAACCTCTGTCTGCTTCAGTTTCTTCAACTGCAAAATGGGGATAATAATGGCACCTATCTCCCAGGGGTGCTGTGAGGATTAAATGAGATAATATTTGTAAAGTGCTGTCATATAGTAGTCACTTAATAAATGCTTTTTTCCTTTTCTTCTGGAAGGTAAAGGTTAACAGACTGTTGATGAAGAATCTTGGAGTGATCAAGTAATCTGTTTAGGTGATCAAGTAATCTGTTCCCTTGCTTTCTGAGAAGCTTTCCCCTAAAACTTGGTAATATCATATGGATATTTGAAGGATCTATGGTTTCTTTAGGTGAGAAGTTATTCCATGAATCCTAAGGAGCTACCTGAGGTATATAGACATAGAGCTACTGTTCCAGGTTCACAGAGCTAGAAGCAGAGGCAGAATTCAAACCAAGCTCTTCTTGCCTCTTAGATCAATATTTCATCCACCAGGTCCTCCTGCCTTTTTCTCCTAAAACAAATCAAGAAAAATACTATTGTGAGATAATGGTAACAAACAAAAAACCTCTCAAATATATTTCAAAGAGAGCTGGACTTGGAATGAGAGGAGCTTGGTTTGAAACCTATCCCTGTCACTTGCTGCCTATGTGACCTTGAGCAAGTTATATCTTCTCTGGGATTCTGTTTCCTCATCTGTCAAATGAGGGGGGTTGCTACCTAGATGGTCTCTGAAGTTGCTTCCAGCTTTAAGTCTAGACTAGGGGTGGCCCAGACTCTTAGGAGCTTTCATACCTAACTGGAATTTTTTATAGTTTTAAACCTGCTCTGCCTTGTCCTATTCTCATAGCAGATCTATTTAACTTTGACTGTATGCTCTCTCTTCAAATAGACAACCAATCACTATGGATTAAGGGAAAGAGGCAACTAACGAAGAGAAAAGTGAACTGCAAGAGAAATGAAATGAAGATTTTAGTGCTGATGATAAGCCATAGATCTTTCAGAAAGTCACTTTCCCTCTCTAACCCTCAGTTTCCTTAATCTGAAAAATAAGGAAGTTTTGGGACCATCTTATTTCTGAGGTCACTTCTCATTCTAACATTCCATGACTCTGAAATCTTTGATTTGGACTGAATGATTTCAACAGGTTCTACGGATGATCACTCATTATCATGATATGACTTCATCCACTGCAATGTACATTTAGTCTTCTGTCTTGGTTAGAAGTTGTTTTTTTTTTTTTCTATCACCATGAGGATCAAGTTCAGTATGTTTACTTGCCTTATGTTCTGGTCTAGAAACTAATTTCTCAACATTTTATAGCTGAAAATCTAAAATTATTTTCATCTTTATCAATATACATTTATTGTGTTTACTATGTGCAACATATTGCATTAAGCACTCAGAAAATGAAAGAAAATGTGGTTCAAAGATTTTTTTCATTTGATGACCGCATCATTAATGAATATTTATTTGCTGAATATCCATTGAATACACATACTACATACTCAAGGAAGCCAGCATTATTCAGTGTATAGAGCAGCGCAAGTTCAAATCCCTCCTTGAAGACTTAATAGCTATGTGTCTCTGTGTAAGTCACTTAACTTCTTTCAGTCTCAGTTTCTTCATGAATCAAATGGGGATTGTGATAATAACACCTTCCTCAGGGTTGTTGTAAGACTCAAAGGGAGGTAATTTACGTAAAACAGTTTATAGATATTAATGAGCTTTATACATGTGAGCAAATTTTGCTAAAATTGTAGCTACGTAAATGCTTAAATATGAAAACAAAGACTTTTAAGTGGTATATAGATATGAGTTGCTATTATTAAAAACTTAGCTTAATCATAAATTTAGAACTGGAAGGACTTCTGTGTCATCTGTTCTAACTCCCTCATTTGACATACGAGGAAACCGAGACCCAGAGAAGCTGGGTCTTACTTATACACAGTAAGGTAATACACCTTACTTATACTTATACACTTTACTTATACACAGAAAGGTAATATCATGAGTGGTGCATGATATGATAAACATTTATTAAGTGCCTACTATGTGCCAAGCATTGAGGATACAAATTAGAAAAGGAAAGACAGTGCCTATTTTCAAAGAACTTACCGTGTAATGAGAGAAGACAGTACCCGACAGGGAACTGAGGATATGTGGGAGTGGTGGCAAGATTGGGGGGGAGGCATCAGAATGTTGTGGTGCAAGGGCATGATGATGATTGTGGAGCTGAAACCAGGCCAAGCAGTTGGTGACAAAGAGATAATTAAGATTCCGAGCCCTCTATAAAAGGGCTCATGGGAACTTAGTTTCTTTCACTCCAGAGCCAATACTCTTTGCATTGTACCATGCTGCCTGACCAAAACTTACATTCAGAAATGGGAAATCTTTAGATGCCTGAGGACTCCAAGAATCATGAGAAGTTCCACATCTTAAATGATCAAATCAAAGGACTAGTGGCAAAAAGTCAAAGACAAACTGGCTAGACCTCAGGAAACTGAGGTTCTTTTTTCTACTCTTTCACTCACTGTGTGACCTTGGGCAAATCACTTAACTACTCTGGGCCTTGGTTTTTCTCATCTGGAAAATGATAAGGTTGGACGAGATGAACTAGATGATGTCTCAAGTTTCTTCTAGCTCTAGGAGTCTCTTTTGCTATGTGTTGACAAAACATGAAAGATTAGTTAAGTGCAAACACTCCCAATTCATTTATTAATGAATTGTGTCAGGTTTTATTTTTTGGCACAGACAAGAGAAAATAAAAGATTCCTGCTTTGTTAGTTTTCAAGTGCCTTAAACAAATATTATTTTATCAGCAGGTATCTTCTAAACGAAGATTTGGAAAACCTAAGGTCATTACCCTCTGACTCAGATCGTAGATCAACTTCATAGAGATAAGACTGCTCTCATGGGAGGAGAATATTTCGGATTATGTGGGTCTCTAGGCAGTGGTTAGAATGTAGATCTCCCTGTTTGTGGGAGCTGCTAGAGGAGGTCAAATTTCATAGAGATTGATACTGTACAGAATTCCTAAGTTCCTCTTATGTGTGGAAAAAACAAAATGAATATTGTGTTGCTAACTTGTGATAGACTGATAATTCAAAACATTTCCTTATTGAGTTGAAGTTAATTTAATAGACCACTTAGCCCAGGGTTCGCAAGGTGGCATCAGTTACCTGTAGCTAACCAATAACTGCATGTTTGCCCCTGCACTAGGCAGGAGGTGAAGTGGTCGTATGGAGAAATGAACATGATGCCTGCCCTAGTGACAGCTATAATCTGAAGGCAAGAAAGACAGAAGACCCATCGACATGGATATGTATGAATCTCCCAGTGTTGACAATAAGAGGTCAAGGGATGTGCTGGTGGGTTATGTGCCTCAAAGACATGGGAGTGCTCCCTTATCCTCCTCCTATGCCTGGGTTAAAGTAGAGCGGAGTGGAATAGTTCAACTGTCCCAGATTTGCCCAAGGCAAAAAAAAAAAAAAAGCATCCTCTGGATTTCTGGGACAAAATGCTGAATAAATGATTTGACTCAGAGAACAGGCTCCAACCCCAGGTACAATCTCAAGACATCATGTGCCCATATTAAGATTGCTATTGCCAAGGTTCTATTGTGCAGGCCTGTCTGCTACTGCAATTTCCCAGCTGAACCTAGGAACTGAGCCAGATGGACAGGTAATCCCACTTTCTCACATTAAAATAAGAAATACACTCAGAGAGAAAACACAGTTCTTACTGAGTCAGTATGGGAAAGGGGATTTCTGTATATAATTTCATTTTACAGTCAATTTGGCTGAAGTACATTCATTTGGTTCTAATGTTTGTAATTTTAGTGATCTCTCTTGTATTTCATGTGTTGGTCAGCAGGAAATCCCTGAAGATTTGTGGATAGTAGAATGATACGTTCGAAGCCAGTAGTCATGGAGGAGAGCTTTGTATTTGTGTGAAGAGTGTTTTGGTATGAGTTGAAACTCAGAGTTGTAACTAGGTTAAAGTGACTGGGATTTTTCCCAAGATACCCAAATTTAGAAGCATAATGGATAGACAGTCCAAGTATTATATCCCTACCCAAGATATACATTGGAAAGCCTAAAGAAAGGACTCTGGTATTCAGAGACCTTAACCTGGGGTCCATGAGCCTGTCCTTTAAAATGTTTTCATAACTGCATTGCCACATAATTGATTTCTTTTGTAATCCTATGCATTTTACTTTATGTTTATGCATTTAAATATGTTATTCTGGGAAGTGGTCCATAGGCTTTGCCAGACTGTCACCAGCATCCCTGACACATAATAATGGTGAACATAATTATATATTACATGGCTATATTTTATTATATATTAACATATAACATGATATTACATATTATAATACTCTTTAAGGTTTGCAAAGCACTTTATATGTATTATCTCATTTTATTCTCATAGTAACCCTGGCTGAGAGATACTATCTTATCCCTATTTCACAGATGAGGAAACCAAGTTAGATACAGGTTAAGTGACTTACCCTGTTAAAAAAATAAACCTACAGGTCCTATATAAGGAAGATTTAGAAGACAAACAAGGATCATTTAAGATGAAGGCATGGGTAGATTGCAGTCTACTGATAGAGAGAGATCCACACTGATGGATCACCATTGATTATAGTAATGAACACTGGATTTTTTATTTCGTAGATTAGGATTGCTTTAGTTATCACTTCTCAAATGCTCCTTTTGACAAGTTACAGAAATACAGTCAATGATAATCACAATACGTAAAGTATCAGCAGCAGATAAAGCAGCATACATTTGTATTAAAAAAGAATTTTTACTATTCCATGTAACAAGACCAGTTGAAAAAGTAAGGCCAACCAAATGACCTAATTTGCGGTCACCTTGCCTCTGCTTCCCTTAAGTGTGTAACAACAAGATGAACAATAATGCTGCATATTTGTAGAGTGCTTTCTAGTTTACAAGTGTGCCAATTGATTCCAAAGGCCCTTAAATTGACCAGAATTGGGGGGAGGGGAGTGAGGGGATATGATTTCCCTTTACAGTTGATGGTTCTGAATCCAGGGATCCAGGGGTCTAATAAAAGTCTCCTGATGCTTTTATTGTGTAGTCTCCCAATACATCTTATCCAGGTTGTCATCTTTACTCCAGCTAGGCTCAGGTTGACAGTTTCAATGATCTTTCCATAATAATCCTCCGACTCTGTTTCTGATCAGTACCCTGGATGAGAGGTTGATTTTGCACATATTCCTGTGATTGATTCCTGCTTCCAAGTCTTAGTATTCTGAATTTTTTTAAAAAGCAAATTGCATCTGCCATATGCTGCACCAATCCCTTAGTTGATCCAAGTACTTTTGAATTTGATTGCAGTGCTGTCTGCAGTATTAACATCATTTATCCTCCTGAAGTGCTTTTGCACATGAATTCACACATGTACCGCATCCAGTATCACTGCAAACTGAATGTGCTCTGCTCACAAAGGTGTTAAACATCTGCATCAACAGGTACTCATTTATGTGTTCAGTTACTCTTATTTACATATGTCATTTTCAGATTTACATACTCACCAATTACAATGTCCATATTCAAGTGTTTTGTAGGCATGTGTATAGAATACACACATACCCTCCCTCCTTCCCTATCCTTGGCCCCTCTCCCCCATCCAGGTGCTTCTTTAAGCTGTGGTTTTAAAAATGCCCTGGATTTAAGGAGTCCTAAAATAAGCAATAAAAAATTCTTTAATAAGTACCTGCATGTGCATGGAGTAGTACAAATGAATCAGTAGATACAATCAGACATCACTAATTGGAAGCAGACTCAGAAGCTGTGAATCTAGCAGCTAGCACAGCGCCCTGTCACATAATAGGTGTTTAATACATGTTTATTGAATAAATGGATTTTAGAGCTGCACGGGATTTAGATCATCTAGCCCAATCCACTTATTTTACAGATGAAGAAACTGAGGCCCAGAAAGATTCAGTGATTTGCCCCAAGTCAGACAGCTGGTTAACAGGCAGAACTGAGACTGGAAAGTCAGGTTTTCTGAATGCCAGTCCAGGACATACCAACAACGTACACAACATGCACACAAATTGAAAAAGTCAATAATGAATTGCCATTCTGTGCAAACAGAAGGATAAAGATATATTGTGGGGTGGCACTGAGGGGAAGTTGTGGGTGTTGAATGTTTAGACAGGGAGGGTAAGGGAAGTGGAATTTACTACCTCTGTTTCATTTAGCCATGAGGGGAAGTGGATTTTAGGACCTGAATTGGTTGATCCTTGCCTAGGTGATGAAGTAATTTGATATCTAAATCAAAAAGGCCATGTAAAATTACCCTGTTAGAAGTTTAGTCACTGAATTCAACCTAGTTCAAGTTTTCTGGAAAGCTGACTTAAGTTCATAAACCTTTCAGGTGAATCCTTGTTGCATGCATAAGTACTGATTTTAGGGGAAGTAGGAGGGTAGTTACACTGAACACAAGCCAAGTATAAACTGGTTTTCTAAATGAACTACTCCCCCTCATAAGAAGGAATGGTAGTGGAGGGAGAGAGGAAAGGAAGGCAAATATTTGTGGAAGGAAAGTGTCAGTCTTGAGACATCTCATTTTTTTTTCTGTCTTAAGATGGGTATGGAAATTGCCAGGCTTTAGGAGGCCAAACTGAAACTGAATGAATATATCTTCCAGGAAGACACACACACACATATGTACATGTTTACATATACACGTATGTTTTACATATGTATGGATCGATATCTATCCACCCTTATAACCTTCTTTCCTTTCTCCTCTGCTTTCTCTGACACTGGAGTTACTTATACACTTCAATGCTGTGAAGGAAAGGATGCTCATTCCCACCAGCCCTTTCAAGGGTCTCTGATATAGAAAAATACCAGACCCAAATTCAGAGCAAACTCAAAAACAAATGTAGAGCCATAGGATCCAGAGTGGGTTGCTACCAGGAACTCAACTAGTTTGACTCCTAGGGCTTGTACTTTATGTATGCAAGCACAAACTCTTTCCTCTATAAGTAAATACCAATTAGATGGAATAATTGAATACATGTAACAACACCATAATCTCAAACACTCTGCTGGTAAGAGAAATGTTGGGGGAAAGTTTCCAATCAGAAATAACTTTGCATTGCACAGACCTCATAGGCACATGTGGTCATTGTTAATCTTGTGCTGATGAAAATAATGGCTAGTGGGATCCATTGCCAATTTTATTTGAGATTCAAACCCAACTATTTCCTGGAGAGTGAATTTTAAATAAAACTTGGGTTATCATTGGCTTTTATGGCAAAGGATATGTACAGATCCTTGTTGACAACAATGCTCATGTGTTATTGGGTGGAGGGCTAGGAGACAAAGGGGAGATCATGGATGACGTACATTTTGCATGTTTACTGAGATGTACTATAAATCACTATCTATGGGAATAACTGAGTCTACAGTATACACAAATCCTTCATAATTGTGTTTTTCCAGATTTAGAAAGTCAGGAATGTGACTCTTAATTTTGTAATTCATTCCCTCATTTTTTTTTTTTTGCCATCAGTCTTTCAAAATTATTTAGCCAGCTATCCATTCACAGCACAATTTAGCCATTTGTGCTATTTAAAAGAAAGGGACCTATTTCAACCACAAACACTTGAGAGATTTAGGATCTGTTGTGTCAACACCAAAATGCTTTTGTGACAAAATTTTTTTTCCCACTGGGCCTCTTTCTTGTTTTATTTTCTAAAACAATACCAAACAAACCCCCTCCGAGTTATATGCCTTTGCTTTGAGGGAGGATGCCACATTTTCACTGTTCCCCTTATCCTTAGAGACAAAAGCTTTGAAAAATTAGGACCATGTTGCAGTCCAAGATATATACAGGCTACTTTACAGCAAAATGTAATGCATTGTTTCGAGAGGGATATTCTCCTCCCTCCCCGCCTCCTTAGGAGAAAAATACAGAATCTTAAACTAAAGCACACTTCACTTGGTTGGTCTCCCCCAGCCAGCTCGGTGCCAGCAGCCACAACGCAAGCTTTCATCTTGGCTTCAAAGTGTGGTGGATGGAGGTTGGGGGGGGTGAGGGGCGGAGAAGAAAGGGAGGGCAAGTTGAATGCAAAAAAGGGAAACAAACAAACAGAAAAGAGAAAGGGGGAAGGGGCTGAAGGGGTGGGGGAGAACAGAAATAGTCTATCTTTCAAATATCAGTCCCCACGGCTGGGCTGCAAGATGCAAAGCCTTCACACAGCCTTGCACTCCTGTATATTTTGTTACTGTCACTTCCCATGCTGGGAAGATTCTTGTCATCCCTCACATATTTTATCCACAGAAAAGGCTGCCCTGCCCTGTGCTGGGTGATGGAGGCTGTGCCCCTGGTGTGCCACACTATCAGTGGTTCCCAAGGCTGTCTAGCCTGGGAAAAGCTGCATGGACACATTCCAAAATCAGCATTACATGCGGCATTGTTCTTGCTCTCCCTGATTAGAGTGCACACAATGAAAACAAGAGCAACAGCCTCATTTTCGAACCCTCCTCCCCACACAAGGCTGGGCAGAAGCCGGTTTTCTTTCTCGTGGGCTTTACAAAAGTTAACTACTTCAGTGCTGGCTTGCCGCGGTGACTCAGTGACTTCTAGGAGCCCACTCACGCGGCGTGAGGGTCCGCCGGGAACCAGAACGGCCCCACCCTGGGGAGGGATGGTGCTGATGGAGAGCCCAATTTGCATGGATTACACGTTACCTTTGACCATGACAGAGCTTCATGCCTAAGTTTATAAAACTGTTCTTCCCTGAATTCAAGTTCTTAGATAGAATATCTTTTCTAAATGGGCTTGGAGAAGAGAGGGAGTAGTTAGGGAAGGGGGGCGGTGCGTAGCTATTTACGTCTTAATAATCCACCTGTGTCAAGACTACCTACTGTCAGTCAGAGACCCCTGGGAAATCTCCCTCTATAACCCCTACCCCCCCCCCAACTGGAACTTTTGGATAAAATCTACTCTGTTCTTTTTCATACGTATATATGTGTGTGTGGTTTTGGCTGAGAAGGAAAGGTGGGAAACAGATTTCTACTTTGAAAGCTACAGGAAAAAAGTCCCTTTGAAACAAATAGAAAAATGACATTTTCTATTTAAAAGAAAATACTTTCATCACCCAGCCTGTGACCTACTTATTTCAAACAATAGTCAATACACAAAATTACAGTATAACCAAAGAACATTCTTTTGGAATTCATTTTAGTAGGATTTGAACCTTCTTTGACTGTGTGTATATGTGCGTGCTAATTAATTGTGGGAAGGGTTATATGAGTATATACTCAGAGGTCATTCAAAATTAAATGAACTTAAATGTTGAAGTTTCTGTGAGCCAAACTCTTCCTGAACAAAACCCTTTCTTGGCAATGGGGGTTGGGGAAGTCCATAATTAAACAACTTTTTAAATTAATTTTTAGACTTGGAGACAATATAAAAATTTATCATATTAAGAACTCATAGATCCTTGAAACGGGCGGTATTGAAGGAGGTTAAAAGAGATGAAGATTTATTTCCAGGATGGGTAATTCCTTATTCTTTAGGACTACTGTTTGTAGTTGATTTTTATGGGTTGCTGTTTTGTTGCACACATAAACAGATAAAAGCAAGTTTCCCTTCCCCCTCTCATTTCTTTTTGTTTTCCATTGCCCCCTACATTTTTCCAAATACGCCTAGAAAATTAAATACAAAGCTAAAATTGTATGTCATGCATTTTGATGTATTAAAATTGAGCTTAGAATTTCATAGGATCTTGGGTGAGTTATTTCCCCTTTCTGGAGTTTTCCCAACTATAAAAAGTAAGATTGGATTAGATGATCACTAAGATATCTTCTTTTAGCTCTGAAGTTCTATATGATTCTATATTAGTAAAAATAGCTGCAGCTTTGAAATGTGGTATTCTAAAATATTAGATAAGTAATAATTATCTTAAATTAGTATATCCATGGTACATACAAATATGGGGAAATTAACTTTGCTATGGGCACTCGATTTCATTCAGTGAATTCTACATGTTGGAATTCAGAAAATAAAGAGATTTAGATATTAATAACTCCATTTCTGCACATGTTGCATTGTAAATTTTAATTGTAAAGCAAATTCTTTCATATAGCACAGAACTGTTATTCTAAACCTCTTCTACCATTCAGCTTCAGTATAGAAGGATTCTCTTGGAAAAGTAAAGATATACTACTTGTTCTGTCTTTGGTGTCTGTCCTAAGACCAAGCTTTGCATTGTTACAAGTGCTACTTAATTTTATAGTCAGGATTTGGTCATAGCCTTGCCTTCAGATGCAGTCAGAGAGATAAAAGGCAAATGTTTACCTTTCAGTCATTCTCCTTGATTTATAAATGGACATGTAAGACTTCTAAGTATAGTAAGCTCTTAGATAGGAGCTACTTCAGTTCTTGTGATCAAAGGGGTCACATTGGTTAGAAGTCTTGCTTTTTCCCTATATCTTTCCTTTACTACGTTTTAAGTGGAGATTATCCTGAACAGTTCTGAATTTAAAATTTTAGGTGGCTTGAATTAGACAGCATTGAATTTCAATGGAATTTCTTTGGAAGTTCACTCTCCAGCTGCCTATGCAAAATTGGAATATAGGTTGTTATGCAAAACCTGCCTCTATAGATTAGACTAATCAAATGGACAGGAGACCTTACTGTTTATGGATTTAAAAATGATTTGTAAATTTTAACAGGATTTTAGATATCCTATTAGAATGGCTAAAGGTCCAATACATGATGTTGTTATTGGTTATTGACCTAATATTGTAAATTGTCATTCAAGTAACCACTCTTGGCTTTTTAATTCATCATAAAATGAAGCAGTTGAACTAGAACATAGCACCATAGACTTCGAACTGGAAATGTCAGTAGAAGTCATTGAGTCCAAATTCCTTCATTTTACAGATGAAGAAAATAAGCCTCATGGAGGTTAAATTACTTGCTCCAGGTCACACAGGTAGTAAGTACTAGAGCTAGCATTTGAACCTGGGCCTTTTTACTTGAGGGCCAGTGTTCCTTACATTGCATAACACTGTCCAGCTTGCTGATTTTTACATTTGAAGAAATGGATACCTAGAGACTGTAAGTGACTTCACAGATCATAGACTTAGAGTTGGAAGGCATCTCAAATGGACTGTGATATAATGTCTTCATTCTACAGATGAGAATACTGAAATTTGATGAGGTTAAATGCTTGCCAAAGGTCACACATATAATAGGTAACAGAGCTGGGATTTGAACCCAGGTTCTTTGATTCCTGATAAGGTGCTCTGCTCTGCTATACTAGGTAATCTCTATGGTCCTATTGAATTCTTAAATCCTACAATTAAACAGCAATTTCAGTATCCATATTTAATTTCCCAGATATAATCCCTTTGTCAAAATTGTTCAGCTCTCTAGTTCACAAATGGTTAGTCTTCCAGAAATTTCATACACTGTGTCTAAAAATATGAGTGTGTCACTAGCTGGGGGCATGATTCTTTGTACCATAAAATCTGGAATCTAAGTCAAGATGGCAACTTACAGGGTGATGCATGAGGCAGAATTGGACATGGCTTGTTTGACAGCAGCTGTATTGACTCCGTGTTTCTGGTGATATAAATGTTCCTTTTATTAGTAAAGCTCATTACTTCTGACTCAGAAGACAGATAGGGAGGAGATGTAACAACACGTTGTTTTATAGACACTCTCTCTTGGTCTTCAACTCTGAAAGTAAATGTTTGCTTGAATGAAATAAAACTATTTAAACTATATCACAAGCAGATCTCTGGAAATCATGGTGCCACTTGCACTGACACTAGTATCTCAGATCACCTCTTGATAATTTGCTTTAGGAGCTACAGTGGAGGACATATCCTTGGAACATATTTCAGAAAACTCCTTTCTTCTGAAGGTCTTATCTGGTTATTGAACTGCCTCAGGAATAAATGGCCCAGTTAAGGAAGACTTTGCAAAAATAAGTTTAACACAAAAACAAATGAATAAAAAGATCAGACAAGGTAACTTGATCGCCTCTGAATTATGGACTATTCTTGAATTTGCTAAAAAGATGACCCTTTAGGTAGAGTAAGAAGAGTGTTAGATTCAGAGTTGGAAGACTGGGTGCAATGGCAAGAAATTCTATTGACATTCAGTGCCGTCTAATTCAAGCCATCTAATAATGCTCTGGATGCAGCGAACCTAGATTCAAATCCTTCCTCTGATGCTACTTTTGTGACCTTGGACAAATCATTTAGCCTCCCTAGACTTCAGTTTCCTCATCTATAAAATGAAGGGACTGGACCCATTGGTCTCTAACTTTTCCAGCTCTGGATTTTTGAGAGTATGAATTGGGTTTGAGTCTTGGCTCTCTAACTTCTTAGTTCTGTGACCTTAGATAATGTCTCTGAACCTTAATTCCTCTACCTGCAAAATGGATGATAATAATTTGTACCACTGACTTCACAAGGTTGTCATGAAGAAGCTACTTTGTAACTGACAAAAACGCAGATTTTTCTGCATACTGCCATTTGCCCACATTGAGTTGTTTGAATCTCAAAATAACATCATTTTCCCTCTTCTGCTGTCTCTTCCTCAAACTACACAGATCCAGTTTAGTAATCATTTATACACTAAAAAACAACCAAAATTCAGCTATTCTCAAGATGGGTGAACTGGTCTCTGTATTAATAAGGTAGAAGGTGATGTTATAGCAACCTAGTATTGAAACCAGCAGTCAGATTTATATGAATTTCAGTGCCCAGTACCTCTTGAACTAATGAAACAATGAGACGTGCTTTGGCACAGCTGTCTGGCATACCTGGGCTACATTTTAATGCAAACGGCTGCGTTGCAACTTGCTGAAAAACATCCACTTCACATAGGGCAGTGTGCTGTGGGGCCCCATGGAATGCAGCCAGGCCTAGAGCTGTCGGTTACCTGAACTTACTTGGATTAAATTTCCATTGCCATGGCAGCCAGGCAACCCCCTGTAATTATTCCCACCAACTAACAGCCTTGCCTCGTGGGACAGATTCTGACAGATTTCATCTCCCAGATGGGCAGTTCTTGTTTGCCACCTGAAATGTTTCACTGATGAGTGCTGCCCCTGAGGTCACATTGGAAGTGCCCTCACGAAATAGCTTAAGCCTGTGTTACAAGACTGAAAAGTTGTAAATTATCAACCGCATGAATAAACATGCTAACCAAATGGAGAAAGAGAATGGAGGGACTGTTGTTACTTGGTGAGCTCTCTTCTTTCATCAAACTTTCAAATTAGTCCTTTTTCTCATCCCATTGACATTAGGGATGAGCTTCATGGAGACAAGCTAAGAAGGCTGAACCAGTAGCCTGTGGTATGCCAGGCCAGGCAACTACAGTAAACTACAGAAGAAAAAGAAAGGAAAAGGGTAAGACCCCGAAAACCATTAAGAATGGCAAGGAGAATATAGGATGAAAGATTGAACCTTGTCCCAAGAAGAATGACAGAAAGAGGTTAGAGTTGGAAAAACTTACAGAGGCATCACATGTAGTCTAAAAAGATCGAGAAGCTGAATGTATTCATTCAACTCCCCAACTGAATATGGCTTTGGGGAAGGGATGGGGTGGGGGGGGACAAGTCATAGGAAGATAGCAGTCAGAATCCAAATGATCTTGAATACCCATGGCTGCATGGTGCTCTGCCAAGGCAGTTAATCTTTCCTCTCCAAAAATTTCCATTTCACAAAGAGCAGAGCTAGAGAATGGCAGTCATGAAAATTAGAGGCAAACTGACTCCCTAGAATCTGGAAAGAATGGATCTTTAGAAAAATCAGACATTCTCCTTAAAACACATTCTCATTTCTCTTTTCAGTTTCGTTTTACTGTGTTTTTTTTTCCCTCAGGAAAAAAAAAAGATTTTGGTCACATGAGATAAAACTTGGGTTTGAATCCCAGCTTTGCCACTGGACAGTAATAATAATAATAGCTGAATTTATATAGAAGTTTAAGGTCTGCAGAGTGATTTACACATTATTCCATTAATCCTTACAACGACCATCTCCATTTTACAGATAAGAAAACTGAGATTGAGAATGGTTAAGCAACTTGACTGGGACCACACAGCTAGTGAGTGTCTGAATCAGGATTTGAACTAAGCTCTTGTTTTTCTCCAAGTCCTGGGATCTATGCTACCTGGCGCAAGTCCCTTCTCCCTGAGCCTCAGTTTCCTAATGTGTAAGAAGGGACCACTGAATTAAATAACCTCTAAGTCCAGATCTCATAGTCATGGGAATCTAGGCTCTTTTAGCCCTTTGAAACATTTACAAGCCTGTATTATTAATGAAATTTTGCATATTAAAATTTTCATGCCTTTTTTCACCAACTAGGTCCTTAAAAGGCAAGGACCATGTCTTATACTTCATTTATCCCAGAGTGCCCAACATATTATCTTATATGAAGTAGGCATTAAAGAAATATTTAGTGACTGAAGGAGGGAACAAGACTGCAGTCGAAGTCTAGGAGGAGAGGTACTGGCATTCAAAAAGGTTGGGAAAAGAAAAATATGGACTTTTTCAGGGGCAAAAGAGGATATTTAGCTTTCTTAATGATGTCTGAAAATTAATGGTAAAGCTTTGGCTATCTCAGGGAACCAAGCCAAAGATTTCCTCAGGGCACTTAAAACTTAGGGCCTTGGGGGATGAGAATGGAGGGTGGCATAGATCAAGGTGATTCAGAGTCTGGAACTACAGATTCGAAACCTGAATCTATTATTTTCTCTCAGTACAATCTTCTTTGGGCTTCAGTTCATTTATCTGTAAAACGATAGTTATAATCTTGACCTGTTTTTTAAGGGTGGTAGTATTGGTCATGTCAGGGACAGAACAAAAAACAATAATAGTAAAAGAAAAATCATTATACAAAAATGGCAAAAAAACTCCCAACGAAAACCAACCCTGAAACCACAGTGGTATAACTGAGTCATCACATTCTTTACACTAACCTCCTGTGTGTACACAGACAAACATATACATAAATATAATATAGATACATTTTTTTATTTTGGACACACATAGATCGGTATGCAAGGGTATATATACATATCAGTGGAAAGTTGAAATAATCCAGTTGCATTATCTTATTACTGCCCTGAGTAGAGAAGCCCAGTAATTGTGGAATCCTTGGGGGACATTGTTAATAAATGACCAGATGTAGAAGAGAAGTCACATTAGATAAATGGGTTGTTAGAGAGATATGTTGCTGCAAGGCTTATGGACACACATTTTCTCATGTATATCATCTTGGGAAGGTACTTTAAAAAAGTGTGTGTGTGTGTGTGTGTGTGTGTGTGTGTGTGTGTGTGTGTGTTTTACAAGTGGTTAAGATGAGAGGCTGAAAAACAGTGTAGCTGACAGACAGCCTGTTTCTATAAATTCTCTATAAGGAAATGTAAGTCTCTGTGAAAGAACACTGCCTAAACATAGGCCTCAAATCACTTGCCAAAGAACACTTGTCACGAGGGCAGCATAGTCTGTCTGTATTCTAATGGATCTGATGACGTTTTTCTACCAACAAAGTTGACAAGACACAACAGGCTTATGGCAGCTACAAATCATTTCCTTCCTGTTGCAAAATGCCAGTGCCATCCGAATGCCTTTCACACACAGCACATTTCTCTGGCACTCTCCGGAAAACAATCTGTGGAGGAAGCCAGCCTATCACTAAGGCCTAGGAGCCCATCCCACTGAAATGTCAGAAATATTGTAAATATTAGTGATGGGCCAACCTCAGAAGTGTTGGAGGTTCAGTCTGGGACAGCATCCAAGATCTTGTGTGCTTATCCAAACACTTTTGATCTTGAAAAATTGGTCCATAAATCTTGCAAGAACAGGTTCTCTGCCCAAGATTTACAGTATTCTTCTGGTTTGGTGTGGCTGGAAATAGCTTTTCTTGGGAAATGTTGGTATTTTCTTTTTCTTTTAAAATTCCACCCAAAGCCAAGATGGACCAAGGTGATCATTTAAAATAAACAAACTAATTTTCAATTTTTAGAAAAGTCAGTTTTAATTTTGAAGAGTGAGTAAAAATATTCATGTCAGCTGTTTTATTGAAATCAATTTGACCACCTTGAATGAATTATAGTATACATAACTTTTATTTGCTAAACTCAATCAAGATTTATGCCTGTAGTCAGACTGTAGTTTCAAGAATGGTTATAAACAGGTGTGTTATGGATTGCAAAGATAAAACATGTTTTTGGAAGATAAAATTTAGATGCTAATACAACGTTAACACAATTTGGACTATACACACAAACAGATTTATGCAGTATAATAGGCATAAGTATGTACATTTAATTTATGTGTGCATATTAGAGCTTCTATACCCTTATTTTCAGTGACAGCAGATTGTCCAACCCTCTCCTTATAGAGATTCTAAGAATGAGACCTACTTGACCTTACCAGATTTACACTTTGAGTCTGGGTATGTCAAACTTTGGAACTGCTTGGAAGTAATTTATTTTGCGATGAATTTGTTTCTATGCTAAGAAAATGGGGCTTCTGATTTAGCCAAATATAGAAGACCCTGTGCTTTATTTGGAAAAAGGTTTACCATTTTGTGAGGCACTTATAGTCCAAAGCAACAGTGTTTGAGGAGACAGAATGACAGATTTGGAAGACAACGATCAGAATTCTCCATTGGCTAATTGGGCAGCTAGGTGGAGCAGTGCATACAGTCAGGAGACTGGAGTCAGGATGAGTTGAATTCAAATTCAATCTCAGAGACTCCCTAGCTCTGTGACCTTGGGCTAGGCAATTTAACCTCTGTTTGTCTCAGTTTCTTTAACTGTAAACTAGGGGTAACAGTAGCACCTATTTCCTAAAGTTATTGTGAAGATCAAGTGAGAAATATTTGTAAAGTACCTAGCATAGTACTTGGCCCATAGTAAACACTACATAAATGATTTTTCCCCTTCTCCTCTAAGAGAGTCTTTTTGTTTGGCATATAACTTGAGCAGAAAACATGAATTCTACAAACATGTCTTTACAGACAAACATGAGAAGACTATTTGGCTTTGTATATTTATGATAGAGATTCATCCCTTTAATTTTGATAATTAAAAAATAGAACTTAACCTAACTATTTATCAATAATTAAGAACTACAAGGCTAACACATTAGCATAAAATTTCAACTAAACTCATGATGTTTCAAGGCAAATGTAATTGGGAGAATAAATTGAAACAGAGGAATTGCTAGGCACAATTGGAATACTTCCTCAAGATACATTAGAATTTCTCTAGTGACATTTATTTGTTGACAGGCAGAAAGGAGTTATTGACCTCTGTTATCTTCAGAATCACCTTGTTGAAGAATTATTAGTGATTTTGTTTTCAGTAATTGTCATCCATGATAACTGTGTAAAACGTGCTCCTAGGACTGTCAGATTTATAATTGGAAGAGACTTTAGAAATCATTCAAGTCAATCCCTTCATTTTACAGAGGAGAAAATTGGATCTCAGAGTAGTGAAGGGAGACTTACCTGAGATCACATAGATGGAGAACAGTAGAACCGAGCAGGACTAAAACTCAGGTCTCCTGACTTCAAATCTATGCTTCTCATTAATATGTCCTTGTTGTTCAGTCATTTCATTGCCCAACTCTTCATGAACACATTTGGGGTTTTCTTGGCAAAGATACTGGAGTGGTTTGCCTTTTTCTTCTCCAGATCATTTTGCAGATAAGGAAACTGAGGCAAACAGGATTGAGTAATTTTCCCAGGATCACACAGCTAGTAAGTGTTTGAGGCCAGATTTGAACTTGGGAAGATGTTTTCCTGACTCCAGACCTCACACTCTAGCCACTGTGCCACCTAACTCTAAAAATGCCCCAGGGATCCTTTGATTTCCACCCCCACCCCGGGGCCTGACCTCTGTCTCTTCTCCTTGCACTTCTCTAACCTCAGTTTTTTCATCTGTACTTGAATAATATAATAAATCTATTGCTTCAACAAGGAGGGAACTCCTTCAATTAAAGCAGAGCATAGGATCATAAATTTAGAAATGGAAGGGAGCTTAGAAAGTATCACATCCAATCTGCCAATATTTCCCCATCCTGTACCACATTTTAAACAAACAAGAAAACAAACTGAGTCTTCTAATCTCACCCAGGCTAGAACATAGGGTCCAATCTCACTTTTATCAGCATGGGAGCTTTGAATTGTTCTGTCTCCAATCTGGACTGGTTTACCCCTCCTTAGACAATCTGGTAGTCCCCTTGCTCCTGGGATCTCACCAGACTGATGCCCAAATTAGTGCAGCTATCCTAACTACAAAGTCCAATTTAGTTCAGAACTCTCAAGCTCAAGAGACCTACCAGCCTCAGCCTCCCTGGGAGCTGAGATAACAGGCTTATACTCTGTGCCCAAGCCCTGTACCTATTCATGACTTTCCATAAATCCTTTATAGAAAATCTATCTCATATACTAGAGACTTTCCCCTTCTTTCAATTTCCTGTGGATGATGATGATGATGATGAAGATAAACATCTATATAGTACTTTCAGGTTTTCATCATGGTCATAAGAATGTAAAATGTTCTTCAGTCATTTTTAGTCGTGTCTACTCCTCATAATCCCATTTGAGATTTCCTTGGCAAAGATACTGGAGTAGTTTCTCATTTCCTTCTCCAGCTCATGTCATAGATGAGGAAACTGAGGCAGAGTAAAGTGACTTGGCCAGGATCATAAAGCTAGTGTCTGAGGCCAGATACGCACTCAGGAAGATGAGTCTTCCTGACTCCAGGCCCATCTACCGTACCACCTAAATAAAATAAAATAAAATAAAAAATACATATATAAAAATTCATATAATTAAATAAATTATATTTATTAACATAAAATAATAATTCATATTTCTATAGTGCTTTAAGCTTTGCCACATGCTTTCCCCAAAACAACCCTGCAGGAGAAATATAGCAAGTAATATTATTATAGCAAGTAATATTATTATCACTTTTCAGGTGAACTGTGATTCAAATCCAGTGTCTTGACTTGAAGACACTTGGGTGTTCCACTCCTGCTCTAACTCAATAAAACCTTTATTGCCAGAGTATTTGAGAAATAACTGATTTGAAACAACAAAGAAATCTTAAAGCTTTTGGTGAAAATGCATGCCAAATAAAAATATTATCACCAGCATGAAATGTGAAAGCAGCATTTAGGTTACTCAATAGTTTGATCAACTTTAAAGCAAATTGTGCTCCCCAGGTTAATGACCCCAGGCCCAGGACTGCATCTTATTTTTGTCAAAGACTTGGATAGTGAAGGAAGTAGAGAATATATCTTAAGTTTGTGGATTTCTCAGAAGTTATTGGAATAAGATGCAGGGTTGACTCAAAAGCACATTAGATAAATTGGAGAAGTGATCAGAAATCAAAGAGAAGAAAGTTTGAGAGGGGAAAGTAGAAGATTTAGGAGGAAATATATAAAATATGAATAATTGACTAATTACCTATTAAGAATTCACTAAGGTATTCACTAAAGGTAAACTGGTGAATAGTTTACAAAGGAGTGCTTTGTTAAAACAAATACAAACCACACACAATGAGCATGTTAAGGAAATGTGAAAATTTATGTTTGCATACCAGTAATCAAATCTTCACTTTACTTCCCATGCCTGAAACAGTCTCCCTTTCCCTTCATTGCCTGTTGTACATCTACCCTTCTTTAAAACTCTATTCCTCCATAGAATCTTCTCTGCTCCTCTTTGTTGGTAATGACTTTCGCTCTTGGATCTCAAAATGCAGTTTATCATGTTTGAGAATAAGTTGTAGTTTTTTTTCCTGCATGTGTCTTGTTCCCCTACTAGACCTTCAGCTCCGTGAGGGTAGGAATTACATTTTATATAAGCTTTGTATCTCCTGGAGAACTTGTCATCATGATTTGTATACATTAGGAGCTTAAAAATTATTTGATGAATTTTATCGTGTTCAGTTTTTATTGGACACTCTCTAGTACACTCTGCCAAATTATGGGTCCCTCAACATAAAAAAGACATGGGGAAATTTGGAGGATGTTCAAAGATTGAAGGACCCAAAAGTAAGACCTTGGAGAGAAAGACAAAGTAATTGGGCACCAACTTAAAGGAAAGTAAAAGGGAAAAAATCTTTGGGTATGCACATATTTAAATCATTTAACAGGCTTCCTTGTAGTTGTTTGCTCTACATTATTTTACTGGGAATTGCCCTTCAATGGTAGGTCAATAATATTTAATAGATTTTTCCTAACTGAAATACAAATGGCCAAATACAATAAATGAATCAAAGTGAGTTACTAAGGTATTAACAGTTACTCATGCAAACATTCAGAAACTGGAATTAATTAGTAATGGAAAACTGTAATTTGGAACATTCTAATTGATAGAAAATATTTATTCCATGCAAGTTGAATAAACTGATGTCATAGAATCATGGAGCTGCAGAATTGGATGGTACCTTAAGGACCATCTGGGCCATCTCCTTCCTGAAGCATATTATCCCTACAACATCCTTGAAAAGTAATCATCTAAACTATCATTGAAAGACCTCTAGTGAGAGGATACTGCTCCTCTAGAATGGAGTTGTATCCTATTCAAATGATGTCAGACTACTTTTTCTACATGTCATTATCAATCAGTGCCTTTATATGAGCCCAGCAGAAGATTTTTTCAGAAAAAAAATTTTTACAACCTTAATTTGTATGAAAGGGGCAGCAAGGAGTGATGACTAGAAAGCCAGAATTTTGGGAAGGTGGGAAAATTTGGAGAGTGAGGGTAGTCATAAGGCAGAAAGACATAAGGGTAGTAATAATAGTTTTCACTGATATATGGGTACTAAAGAGCTAGCTTGGAAGATAGGCATTCCTGAGTTCAAGTTCTGCCTGTGACGTACTGGTTGTATGACCCTGACAAGTCACTTAACCTGACAGTGCTCTGGGCAAACTCAATAAAGCTAGAAGTTGCTAAGAAAGTGCTAACTGTATTTGGCAGAATGATTTACCTCATCTGAGAGTTCACTATACTACTATACAACCACAGGCCTAGTTCCAATCCCAATTTCTGTGATAAATTCTGAACATTAGTCAGTGATGACTAATTATAAGAGGTTAGCATCTGGCCTATTTAAACCTGTTTCTTCTTGGTTTTTGCCATATGGCTAAAAAGAGTAGAGAGACTTCAGTACAAGAACAGGGGCAGGTAGGTAGACCTGGAGTCAGGAAGACTCATCTTCCAGAATGCAAATCTGGCCTCAGACACTTGGCAAGTCACTTAACCCTATTTGCCTCAGCTTCCTTGTCTGTAAAATAAGCTGGAGAAGGAAATGAGAAACTATTCCAGTATCTTTGCCAAGAAAACTCCAAATGGGGTCACAAAGAGTCAGACATGATGGAAAAATGACTGACTAACAAAATGAGAACAGAATTTTAAAAAAGGATTCTTCAACTGGCAATCCATAAGATGATAGGGAAAAGATGATTCAAATTGATAAGATCATAGAATGAGTTTGCTTATGAAATTCTCTATTACTGGGGCTAAAATATCACCAGTCAAAATTCATATTTAAAGTTAATATTTTGATAAATTACCAGAACACATAAAAGACAACGCCATTGTACTTTTCAGTTTTTTGTTTGCTTTCGTTCTAGATGTATGATTTCATCACTATAGGGAAGTCCCTATGTGGAAACTCTCTCAATCAGTGTGGTTTTGAAAAATCGAGATCAGCAACTTTTCTGTAACCTATAGTCTTAGAGAGTTGCCTAGGGTATGGAGAGTTTAAATGACTTTCCCATATTTGCAGTTAGTAGGTGTCAGAAGCATGCCTTGAAATCAGGCCTTCCTAACTCCAAAGCCAGTCCTTCCATTTATTATACCAAGCTATATTTCATAGCTATGAGTATCATGTAGTAAACTTGTAAATGTTCTAAGTTTAAGAGATACTTCAAAAAATGTAAATAGACTCACGAAGGGCACATCGCCCGCCTTTAGAGGATGAGATCACAGAAAAGGCAACCATATTCTTGGGCACCACTGGAAGGTCCTGGCACACCATTGGTGTGCGATACTGAAATATTTCTTAAATTTTAAACACTGATTAACTCTTTAATTGAATTATATAAAGATTTTCAGGAATCTCCAATTCCTTTTGGCTCCTGTCACTAATTATCATCTTTGATACATGCTCATAAAAACCACTGCCTATTGTAGTTAATTGGGGTATTTATAATAGTCAAAATGACTCATTTGCTCAAACTCATTCTTAAAACAATATTGCTCTTACTGTAATGTTCTCTTGGTTCGTTATTTTGTGCAAGACTTTCCATGTTTTTCTAAAATCATTGAGCTCATCATTTCTTATAGCATGGTAGTATTCCATCACAATCCTTGTTCAGCCATTGCCAAGGCAAGCTGATATTTCCAGTGTTTTCCTCTTTCAAGTTCCGATTTTAGAGATTTGTTTTGATCACAAATGGGAGCCAGCTAAAGGTCCTTTTCCACTTTGTCCAGTTAGATAGAATTTGACCTCTGGAATCAAAAATGACTAAGGAGATGGGCAGAGATACTAAACCAAACAAGCAAGCGTAATGAAACAAACAAAAATATTTCCATTTTCTAGAAAGCAATTTGAACTCAAAATTGCATGAAAATGTGAAAAAAGTTGAAAACATAGAAGGTGACAACTATACGTATTCCCTGTCCCAAGATTTGTAAACTTAGATGACATTTCAGTCACAGAATCAGCTTTTTAACCCGGTCCCTCTTCGGTTTGGCTGAACTAGAAAGGAAACAAAGGGAAAAAGTGTGAGGACCAACCTACATCATGATATCCAAGTATTTGGGGGATAGGCACAGGGATATAAGCCCACAAAGGATCGCAGTGAGAGACTGCTGTAGTGTCCCACAAACTGGACAATCTCTAGTTGTGTTTTGTGTTTTAAAATGTCAGTCTCCCAGACTAAAGAAAGATCATGATTGGGGATTGTTACCAAATTAAAATTTGCTTTCTTGAATGCCTGAGGAAGAGAGCAAAGATGGGGTTGCTGCCAATAGGTTTCCAGTCATTACCATATTTATGGTTTATTTTGCAGCTTTCTGGGATTAACCTTCACTGCAGGCAACAACATTGCCTGTGATATATTTTTAAGCTTCCTACCCACACAATCAAAATAAAAGAAACAACTCAAAAGTTTCTAGACAAATAGGAGATAACCACATTCACCCCATCAACCTCCCAGTCACTCACTTACATTCTGATTGGCTTTCAAGGCTTGTCTAGGTCATATTATGACTCCTTTATTAGTGTTTAAGGTCAACAGGAGACATGCAAGTGCATCCTCTATCAGGAAGCATAGCGTGTCTCAGGAGTGAAATATTTGGCTTTTAGTAGGAGCTGTGGCTGTGACTCGGAAATCCAGGGAAGTGAGTTAAATGCAGCCAGGCTCCCGGCGCCGAGCTGCCTCCCAGCAGATAGAATGAAGTAGAATAATAGAGGCTTTCCTGCCATTCTCAATATTATGGTGTATTTGTCAGACTTTCCAGTTAAGTTTCTGGAGGCTATTTTCCATTCAGCCTTGCTCACTACAGGCTATAATTCAAAGAAAAGGGCTCCAAGAGGCAGGTACCCAGCACAAGGTTGGGCCCAAGTTATGGTTTTAGATTGGTGCCAAGGGAGCCCTCCTGCAGGAAGACAGATTAGGGGTATGTGTACTTATATGGAGGCTGAAGGAAAGTGCAGGGCTAAATGCCTCCAAGTCATTGAAAATCAGCTGTGATTAGACTTGGCAACCACACACACACACATGCATTCTTACATACACAGACATGTACACACAAACACAAACTCACACACACACACAAACACACACACAATGACTGTGGCCTATTTAAAGTCAGAGGAGAGGAAAGAGGAAGGTAGTAACTGTAGACTCCCCCAAACTCGCTGTATGCCCTTGGGTAGATAAGCTTTCAGTTTGTCTAGTTCAAGTTACATGTATTCTTTTCACAGTATGATTCATTTTGGTGGTAATAATAATTCAGCTTACTTCATACCAATATAAACTGATGTCCCAGATAACTTTTGCTTTATGGCTAACAGTAAAAATGAAAAACAAAACAAAACAAATCAAGAGGAAAACATAGATAAGTTTGTGCAGAAAAGAGGAGTTTTTAAAAAAATTGTACGGGCAGTGAGAAATGAGTAGCACTAGAGCACCACATGTAGTGAATTATTTGTTCCTGGTTCTACGGGTCACATCCTTGATCCACAGGCACAAGGAAGAGCTTGAACGTGTGGACTGTTGAGATGTCTTCACTTCTGATGGTGATGGAGGATGCTCAGTGACTTAAAAAAGTAAAAATTACAACTTAAAATATTAACATGCTGTTTCTATGGTATGAATAAAGAAGAAATAGCTACAAATTTCCCTCAGAAGGAAAACTGCAAAAACAGACTAGAGAAGGCTTCTTTTTGAATTTTATTTCCATTTTTGATGAAAGTAGGTAGGAATGTTGAAAACAAAAAATAAATTGAAAACTGTAAAAAAAAGAAAAGAAAAAATGAATGAAATAAATAATCCAATTAAAACAGAAAAAACTGGGAGAATCAAGCAAAATAAATAAGCAAAATAAATGCCCCCTTCCCAAAAGAAAGTACGTAGGGAGCTGTGAATCTTCACCTCTAGTTTCTACTTTCAGTATAAGCTAGATGGATAAACTTGAGTTGGAGTTTTTGCTTGTTTTTAACTACTGTTAGTTATTCGTCCTTAGTTGCTGTAGAAGACCATGCCATCAGAGAAGTGATGACATCACTTGCATTTGACTTTGTTTTGAGTGAGGGAGGGCTGTGCAGGTCACCAGCCTCACTTCTCCTCCAGAGCCATCTGAATCCAGTGACCAGATATTCATCAGGATGACTGAAGATGGCCCAGGTTGCAATGGGAGACCTTGGCGCCTTTGAGCCAAGGACTATTCAGGAACTCACTTAGGGTGAGGTAACGCCCATTCAGTCAATAGATGTCTTGAAGAAGTAGCCTGGGGATGGCCCCTTTAATGAGGCATAGAAGAAAATAGCCTGGGAGGGAAACCACAGCAGTTACTATAGATAATCACTCTTAAGCTAGGAGGGTCCAGAAGAGAGCCTTTAGGCAGACGCCTAGTGTTCTCCAATGTATGAGCTTCAGAGTGCAGTAGGTAAGGAAGGGAGGGAAGAATGGAAGGGGGGGAGGGGAAGGGATCTAGCCAGTAAAACCTAAGTTAACTAAGCATCTTCTGACCATCCAAATTTACCTTCCTTTGTAGAGGGGAAGGAAGGGGAGGGGGACACAGACGGGAGAGAAAGAGCTGCGTTACCCAGCTAGCTGGGTCCCCATTCAAGCAGATGTATCATCTCACACATTGTTGTGTTCTTCCTTCCTTGCCTACCATGCCATCAGGGAAACTATCATGAACTATTGAATTGTCACAACAAAGAACTAAGAAGGGTGGATGAAGCTGTTCAAGGAAGACTCAAGGAAGTTGTTACCACCTGAAATCTCAGGAGAGGAAGCAGTTGTCTAGATGTTTCAAAATCCAGAAAGGGCTACAAATACATTAAGGCACTGCCCCATTTGGAGATTCTTAGTGACTTATATTTTGATGTTTCCCATAGCTATTTCTGTGGTCCTATCAATACAAAATTCTTCCATAAAATTAATAAATTTTAAAATGTATTATTAATGTATTAATTACAAATAATAAAATTCCTCCACATCAAAATAAAAAAAAAAAAAGAAAAATTGAATCCAGTATCTAGATGGTTTTGAATACACAGATCTTGTAGAAAGAAGATGCACATGGGGCTATCAAGTCAGGAGAACTGGGTTCAAATGTTGGTTTTGTCACTAATCACTTGTGTGATCTTAGGCAAGGCATTTCACTCTTGGACTTCAGTTTATTTATCTGTAGAATGAACTTGAACTGAACAGAATCATTAAATTTTAGAGTTTTATGACTGATCCAATCCCACCTTTGTATATATTAAGAAACTGAGGGCTAGACAAAGGAGTGACTTGTTTCAAAAAGGTCACCTAACATATCAGTAGAAGAATTGGATACCAGGGAAAAGGTAAGCAGGAACCGTTTCCTTTTAGTTGTTTTCCCCCAGTGTCCAACATAGTAACTGACACATAGGACACTATTAAGCATTTATTATTTATGAACATTTATTAAATTCATTTAAATGCATTTATATTTATTTACATTATTTAATAAGTTATATTAGGGCAGCTAGGTGGCACAGTTGATAGAGTCATGATGGGGCTGGAGTCAGGAAGACTCATCTAGACTCATCTTCCTGAGTTGACATCTGGCTTCAGACACTAGCTGTGTGACCCTGGGCATTTAACCTTGTTTACAGTTTCTTCATCTTTACAATGATTTGGAGAAGGAAATGACAAACTAGTATCTTTGCCCAAAATGGGGTCACAAAGAGTTGGAGATGACTGGAAAATGACTGAACGACCACAACAAATCATATTAATTACACCGTATGGTTCTGTCTCTGTTATATTCTTTCCTATCTTAGATGAAAAAGTGTTGAAGATGGGCAGATTAGGTAAGGACGTTGTGAGACTGGAACGGCTTAAGGAGCGGGGTTACAGTGATGCGAGCCTGGTAAAGCTCCACCAATGTCCTGGAGAAGAACCCCCGAATCAGTAGTAGATTGACCCAGAAGCGGAGGAAACATGTCTTGTCCCACACCCTGCTGCAAGAGGATGTGATTATGCTGTATCTGGAAGTTACTTTGGATTTTTCTCAGCTCTCAAATAATCTGAGCCCTTTCCTCAAGGGGTTCTGTTTTTGATATTAAAGATAGTTGGAGGTCTTGCGTGTGTCCACTTCACTCCCAGCCCAGTTCATATCCCAGATGTCTCCACTTCCTTGCTAGCCTCCTTCTTACCTGTTCTGATTGGTGACTTGCTGACCAGACCCACTATTTTATGAGAGTCCTGCTCACTTTGTTCCCCTGCTCACTAAGCACTTCATCCCTGTCCAGGTACCCTTTTCCCACCTCCTCTTTATGTGTTGTTTTCCCCCCATTTGAATTTAAACTCCTCAAGGGTAAAGGATTGTCCTCTTTGCCTGTATTTGTAGTGCTTAGCACAGTACTTGACACACAGCAAGTGCCCAATAATAATGAATGCTCAATAATAACAATGATAGCTAGAATTTACATAGTCCTTTAAGGTTGGCAAAGCACTTGGCAAATATTATCTCATTTGATCTTCACAACAACCTTGGAAAATAGGTGCTAATTTTTTTTATTATTATTTTATGCATGAGGACACTGGAGCAGACAGAAATTAAAACAACTTGCTTAGGTCTCATAGAGAGAAATGCCCATGACTGGATTTGACTCAGTTCTTACTGACTCTAGGTCCTTCACTCCATCCAATGTGCCACCCAAATGCCTCAGTGCTTTCTCCCTCCTCCTCTGCCACCCTCTCTCCCCTCTCTATTCTTTCCCTCTACCCCCACCCCACTCTCTCTCTTTAATTGAATCTAGACCATTGACAGCAGTGGGTTAGGAAACCAGATAAAGTCTTCAAAAAAAACTCACCCTTTCCTTCAACACAGAAGTTTTTCTAAGATTGCAAAACATAGGTGTGAACATGGCATTGCACTTCTCAAAAATAGTCAGGTATCCTTATTGCTGCTAAGATACAAAATTTACAAGTTGGCATTTTAAAGTCCTCTATAATCCAGCTCCCACCTAACCTTCTAGTTAAATTTCATATTGCTTCCTTTCATGCTCTCAAAGTTTCAGCTAAACTGGTCTATTAGCTGTTTCTTGTATGTAACATTCAATCTCCTGACTCTGTATGTTTGTATAGGCTGTTCCCCCACACCTAGAATGCTGTCCCTCTTTCCACACCTGTGTCTTCAAATTCCTAACTTCTTTCCAGGATCAGTTTAGGTACCATTGCCTACATTAAAGCCCTCTGGATCCTGTTATTTGTACTTTCTCTTTCCTGAAATTATTTTACATTTTATTTTCACCTGTTTGTGCTGATGTTTTTCTGTCACCCCTCTAAATAGAAAGTAAGCTTCTTGAGGGCAAGGACATTTTCAATTCTCTCTTTGTACCTTCCCCCAGCCCTCTCCAGCACTCAGCATAGTGCCTGGCTCATAGTGGGCATTTGATAAGTTAGTCGAATTGAAGTGAATTCAAACTTGAACTAGAATGATCTCTGAATTCCGCTTCTATGGCTGAACTCATCCATCATTAAGGCACCAGAAAACAGTTGGAAGGAGGTGGGGCAGGGCTAGCAGAGATAGTTGGAAGAATGGGCAGTAGCCTGGGGACCCGAGGGAAATAGCTGTGACCCAACAATGTTATATTTAGATAATACTGAATCCTTTAGAGATGTAGCCTAAAAGAGAATGCATCTGTGATGGGAAAATCTCAGTACTTATTTGTGCCAGTTGCACCCTGGGGCAAGGAGAGGGCTAGATAAAAGAAGATTTGGAATCTAGTTCACAGTGCTCAGGGGCATTCACTGCTGGACAGAGAGCCCAGGCCAGAAATATTCACAAAGTGGGTGGCCCCTCTATCTCCTGAGAGGCTAAGGCAACTGCTGAGCATTTGCAACAACCAGAGTGGGATAACGTAATATTAAGTCATCCAGACCATGAAGATTTGAAATTTGGTCCAAATAAATTTCTGGCCATTCAAATCCATTACAGAAAACACAACTTCATGGTCATGCAAGTTGGGAAGGGGACAGGTGGCAATTTTTTTAGAAAAAATTGAAGACTTTCGTACACTAAATGTCATTAATTAAGTACAAATTTGATGAGTTCAATATAAAGGAATCATAACCAGATAACTTCCAAAATACATATTGGATTAAAAGTGAAGGGAATTTCTACAGAATAAAATGCATTTAGAATTTACTCAGAGCTGCAACCAGGGCAGGATGATCAGAGCTTTGCCTCAGGGTAGAAAATTCTTCTGACTACATTTTCACTCCTCTAAGAGGGAAGGGAGAGGCAGAGCCTGGTGATTGGTAGTGGTGATGGTGTGTGCGTGTGTGTGTGTGTGTGTGTGTGACAGGATGGTGAGAATAAAGCTGGGTTTTGTCCATTTCTGTTTCCCTATGGACCTCATGGGGGCAGCTGGGGAGGAGAGGACGGAAGCCACAGTTGGCAGAACCAAGATCTGTCTCCTTTCCCATTCCCAAGTGGAAAGAAAGCCTGACTCTGGCATGATGAGCCCTCTAAGAAATAATAGCTATGACATTTTAGGACCTAACTCACATCATATTCCACAGAGGACAGAACAGGTGTCAGGAACCCTGGAAAAAGTAGTGAGCTGGGAAGCATTCTATCCCCTCCTCTCCCTCCCACCATAAAGTCCTGGATGGGGGTTGTTCAGATGGGGAAAGGCTAGGGAAGAGAGAGAGATAGTATCTCATCCCTTGCTAGAAAGCCATGTCTTTCTGGGATTACCTCTGCCTCCTGTATTCCAAAGATATCCCCTCCCCCCACCTCAAAATATTGCCATCCTTGGCTTCTTAAACTTTCCATGTGTAAGAGCCAATAAGGAAGGAGAATGAATTGAGAATATGTTAGAATACACTGTGAAACAAGACAGGGGTCTTCTTTATATAACCTTTGTGATTTACAAAGTGCTTTACAAAAATTATTTCATTTGATCCTTACAATTATCTAGTGAAAGAGATACTATTACTATCCTCATTTTATAGATGAGGAAACTGAGACAGAGAGGTTAAGAGATTTGCCCAGGATCACATAAGTAGGAAGTGTCTGAGACTGGATTTGAACTGAGGTTCTCCTGACTCCAGAACCAGTATTCTATCCATTACAACTTGTCATAATAGGAAACTATCACTTCTTAGGGTAGGCCGGATTTCCACCTGCTCTGCAGTAGTCTCATGGTAGCTTGATGTCTCTTTCCACAGATACTGGTATCCTAGAGTTTTTGCTCCTGGGCCATCCTTTCCCACTCTCTCCAGCTGAGGGTTTCTTCTGTATCACTTGCTCTGAGAATAGCTGGTAGAACTTGCTGTGGGTGTGATAATTCCCAGTTACTGCTCTGGGTCTGTTGAAACAAACATTAGAAAAATCACTAGTAGTGTTTGACATTTCAGTAAAGCTTTACCCATCCTTAATTGCCAAATGATAATTTGGTTGTATGAATAGCAGAAGAGTATTAAGAGTATTCACTGGCTGAGTACCATAAAAATTGTTCATAAGAATAATAAAAACAAACAATGTTTTGGCATTTGGCTTGCTTATCTTTTCAGGTAAGAAACTTAAAAATGAACTGTTTATTTAGAGAAATGTATTGCAAGTGGGAAGAAATGACGTGTGTTGAACATGTATTTGAGAGTAGACCTTGCATGGGCACTTTTTTTGGAGGGGATGTTATACCTATGATTTTATTGTGAAGAGAGCTCCAGGTAAGCAATTTCTTCTAACAATACAGATATACAGCCTTAGAGAGTTGCCTGAGACACTGGGTTTGAGCAACTTGCAAAGGGTTCAAAAGCCAGTATGGATCAAAAGGCAGATTTGAATCTATCTTCTTGATGATTTGACCAACTTTCAGTCCACCATACCACACTATACAGGTACTGAATTATAGTGAATTGTTATCACAGTTAGCAGAACCTAGATAAGCACTTAAAATCCACATACATGTACAGAGACCTCCACATATGCATGTCTGTCTGTCCTGACCCCAATGTGTTGATCTCCCTTCAGAAGTGTTAGTTTTCTTTGTGATAACACATTGACACATGACCCTCTGCTCTACTGGCTTGTCTCCATTTTGATAGTAAGCAGGGTCTTAAGCTACAGACACACCAGAGTAGAGTGTCTGTACATTTCAGTGCCCTCTGGCTCACATGTGCAGGCTGCCAAATAAAACAAACATGAAGTCTAATTTTATGCCTAGTAGCCACATGGCTGTTCTTGTAGTATATAGGGACTGGGATTGTTTACTAACTGTTGCAGAGGGCTCATGAGAGGTAGAGGCTCAGGATTTCTGCACACTGTGAAAAGCAAAAATTGGATAAACTAAAAAACCATGCCAGCCCCCATTAGAGATCTTGTCAAATAATTAAATTGCTTGGCTTGTGGAGTCAGAACTAAAGATTTCTGGGCATGAAGAGACCAAAATCCATACTGTAAACATGGATAAGTTGAAGGAACTTTCTATGTTTTCTCTGGAGAACAGACTTAGGGGCAGACTTAATAGTTGTCTTCAAGTATTTGAAGGGCTTTCAAGGAGAAGAGAAATTAGGCTTTTTCTGTTTGGTTTTAAGAAACAGAACTGGGGGTAATGGATAGAAGTTGCCGAGAGGAGGAATAATTCAGTTCACAGTAAGGAAAAACTTCTAGCCCTGAGTACTATAAAGAAGTGGAATGGGATACTTCCAGAAGTAGTGATTTCTCTCTAACTGGAGATCCTCAAGGAAAGTTACATGACCACTTATCAGGTATGTTGTGGAGGAGTTTTTGTTCAGGTGCTGGTTGAACTAAATGACTTCTGGTCTTCTTTCCAATCTTGGGTTCCATTACTCCATGAATCAGTTGCCCTGGATATTTGGGAGCCTTCTCAGGGGGACTTCTCAGTTAATTTCCTTATACTGTTGTGTCAAAGTATGTCAGAAATAATCCCCTTTCATCATATGGCTTATTAACAGGATAGGTCTAACTAAGTGGTCTAAACAATCTCACAAATTTTCTTGGGCTGGGTCATGTCCAAGATGCTGGGTCAGTGGGCAGAGCTTTCAAGGGGTAGTAGGTCTTTCCTTAGAGAAGCAAAAAAAACGCACTATCTCACTAGTGGTCAGATTGCCCTTAGGTTTAATGTAATCCTGTTCTGTAGACAGTAGGGGATCCTGGCTGGGTCCCATGAACAGGGTGAGCTCAACCCCTCCAACCACATATTCTTGGCAGTCGCCATAGGTCACCCCAACCCACTGTGAATCTCTTAGGGACATGTTTACCATACTGTCACTGTTAATCCTACTGAAATCAAGTTGGATAGTTTGAAGCCAGGAGAAATTAATTAGCCCATGAAAAACAGGAATAGGAATGGGAGTTACAAGTTTTTCAAGATGCATTGCCTTTGTCTAGCACACAGAATAAAATATCAGTTTATATAAGGGAATGATTTCAACAATGCTGTACAAATCCTTGTCTGAGCAGTAGCTATCCAAAATGAAAAAATTTCCCTAATATCATCCCATTGTGTCTTTAGTAAAACAGAAATGTTCATCCAAAAATATAAAAGACTGGGCCATAAGGTTCTTAATAAATGATGTCAGAAATGTTTTTTTAGGAGTCCCTGGCTTGTATAACTGTCAGAATCCAAAGAATGAATCACCTTTAAATTCTGGATGTTAAGGATACACAATGATTATGCCAGATCATGAGGCATTTTGGATAGAGTGCTATACTTGGAAATAAGAAGATTGGGGATTAGAATCTCACTTCAGATACTGACTAGCTGTGTGACCTTATGCAAGACACTTAACTTCCTCAAGACTCAGTTTCTTTAATTCACCTTGTGAAAAATGGGAAATGGAGCCAGATTTTGAACAAGGAAAATGACATGGATCCATACAAACCATCATCACTATAGAGGCTGCTAGGTGGTACAGTGACTAGAAACCTAGGCTTGAAATGAGGCAGACCTGAGTTCAAATGTGCCTTTAGACATTTACTAACTGTATGACCCTGGTCCTCAGCTTTTTCACCTATAAAATAGGGATAATACTAGTACCTACCTCTTAGGGTGGTTGTGAGGATCAGATGAGATATTTGTAAAGTCCTTAGCACAATGCTAGCACATAGTAAGTGTTATATAAATGTTAACTATTATCATTAATTAGAGGAATCATTGGATTTCTTCAGGCTTAATATAGCAGATGAATGAATTTATGTAAAAATAAGAAATGACTGAGAGTTTCAAGGAAGCTTATATACTTTTAATCAATACTTAAATATGATTTCGAGAGATGTAGAAACGATTGTGATAGCTATGGAAACTGAAGAAGAAACATGAAATCCCAAATGGAACACTCCAATGCTATTTTTCCAAGGCGATGGGATTGGACTTCCATTGAGAACTGACTGAAGACATGCATTTATCCTGTGTGGAAAATTGGAGACTCTATATAATAATCTCTGCAAGAAAAGATGCTGTTCAAAAGAGGAACCTGTGATACTTTTTGATATTAAGAAATAATCAAGGATCTCTTGATCTTTAAAAAAGTTTATTTCCAAATTAGTTCTTAATTTAACAAGTAACTATAACACTCATTCTTATATTTCTTAAGTCAAGTCTACCAATTAATGTAGTCATTATAATGTAGGAATTTTTTTAAAAGATTTAATTTATTCCTATTTATCTTGTTGGCGATTACATTTTAAAAATAAATGTTACTCTCCCTTCCCATTTTTTTGGCCAAACAAAATATAATGAAGATAATAATATTATGACCTCACAGAGTTGCTGTGAGGATATTAAATGAGATAATTTATGTAAAACATTTTTTCTTTTGGACAAGACCCTCAGTCTTTCATTGGTATAGGGTACTTATTTCCCTATCAAGTCAAGTTCATATCTTCTGTGTAACATAGTTTCAGAGAGTTGTTTGAGGGTGCTGAGCCAGTAAATGACTGACCCAAGGACAAACAGGTAGTATGTGTCAGAGGAGAGCTGGCTGATCCCTTAGCAAACCTTAAAGGATTTTGTAAGTGTGAATGTACAAATGACAAAGGGCTTTACATGGTGAAATCTAGAGATCAGTAGTATGATAGCAATAACAATAGTTTATATTTACATTACCCTATAAGAATTGTAAAATATTTTCACCACAGTAAGCTTGTGATGTGAATGGTGTAAATGTATTCGACCCAATTTACAAATAAGTACATTGAGATTCAGAGATTTTAAGTGACTTTCCCAAGATCATATTGTTAAAAAGTGTTAGGGGCAGCATTTGAAACGAGGTTTTCTTGCTCCTAATTGTGGTGCTCTTGTTAATACCATGCTGCTTTTAAATATGTGCCAAATCTTTTTCATAGCTTGAGACCTGGTTGTATATTGTGGTCATGGATACAAACTCTAGAGACAATTTCTTGGTAATTAGGCATTAGGTATTGATGGAGACTGTTAACATGTTCTTGTTAACGTCCCGTGGAAGCTATTTCTGGATACTGTGATTCTCAGGTGTCCCTGGCTGCCTCTGTCAAGCTCTGTCCCAATGCTTTCCATTAGGATTTGGTCTGTAGACAGAGGATTGTATGACAGTGTGAAATATATCTGGCACCCTTTCTATGTAATATTTTACTAAGTGAGAATCCTAGAGATTATAGAGGATGCCAGTGAAGTAAATTAGAGATGTGTTTGTATCATTAAGCAGTATAGAAACAATCTCTCTCTATATATATATACATATATATTACATATTTCATATATATATATGTATTATGTCTGTATACTTCTACAAATATCATTTACTTAGATGATCTGTTATTTTATCCCTATTATTATTTCTATTCCTTTATGAATGCAGACCACAATCCTCTACAACTTCAAGGGTTGCTGTTGTCAAATAATGTATCATTTTGTGACCAGCTTCATGATGAATAGAAGGGACCACAGAGGCCATTTAGACCAACGTATACCTGCACAAGAGATCTCCAGGGAGGAGGAACCCACTACCTTCCAAAGTGGTTCACTCATTTTAGGATAGTTCTAATTGTTAGGACATATTTCCTTACTTTGACTTGAAATTATCTTTGTGAAATTTCCACCTGTCATTCCTAATTCTGTCTTCTGGAGGCAAACAGAACAAACTTAATGCTTCTTCCATGTGACAAGTACTTCCAACACTTGAGACAGTTATCATTGTTCCAATGTCTTTTCTTCTACAGGCTGCATGTCTGCATCAGTTGATTCCCATATGCCATGATCTCAAGGCTCTTCACTACTTTGATGGCTTATATTTAGCTTGCAAGCCACAAACACGTTCAGATCTTTTTTCAGAAAAACTGTTGTCTAGTCATAGCTCCCCTATCTTGCCCTCATGAAATTGATTTTTATCTTCAATAACTTTTATCTTAATTGATTCGGTCCAATGTTCTACCCCTTCAAAAACTTTTCAGAGCCCGTCATCTAACTCTCACACCATCACTCTTGGCTTTGTAATCTATGCTTTTATCAAAGTCATTGATAAAAATGTTAAACAGTAGAGAGCTATGCGCACAGATCTCTTGGATACTACATTAGAGGAAGCATTTAAATTAATATTGATACATAAATGATAATTTGTTGGGTCTAGGCATTCAACCTGTACCAAATTTACCTAATTGTACTATTGTTGAGATCACCTACACATCTTTTCTAGAAGAATAACACACAATAGTTTGTGCAATGTGTTGTTAAATTGTAGCTAAACTCTTCTATAGCATTTCTGTGGTCTAGCACTAGTAACTCTGTAAGGAAAGGAAAAAGAAAATGAGCTTAGTGTGGCATAACCCTAATCTTGATGAAGGCATGTAGGCCATTTGTGATTCAGGCTTCCTTTTCTAAATGTTCACTAACCATCCTCTTAATAATATTTTATAATTTGGTCAGGAATAAAATCAAATTCATTGGTTTACAGATTTGTAGATTCCATTTTCTTCCTACTTTTGAAAATCAGAACAATTAACCCTTTCCAATCCCATGTAAGACATTCTATGCCCTCTTTCAAAGATCACTGTGGCTTGTCAGTCACATATACCAGCTCATTCAGTACACGAATATGGTTCTGTCTTGGTCTGGGAATTTATCAAAGGCAAGTAGGTGATTTTCTGTTGGTTCTGCCCTAGCCTGTCTGAATTTAGCTAGGCTAGTCAGTGGATAGCAGAATATATTTCATTTCTGGGCTTGTACCAAAAGCTTTCTCAGTTTGGTAACAGCTGGCAGAGGTTACATTCCATTGACATAACATTAAATAAAAACAACTATGATTACTTAAGTAGCAGAAAATATTGGAATACTACTTTAATCAACAAAAATCTAATATTGGGACAAGATCTGGCAATGTTCTGCCTCCCCTCACCTTCCTCATGTCCTGTCATCCAGGTGCCATCTGCCCTCTCCTCCTCCTTTCTTATTTCACAGGATGAAGTGACCTGACTTCTTATGAAGGCTAACCTCTCTACTTATTCAAATAATTACATTCCATCTTATCTCCTCCAAAAGATTGCCGCAGCTGTCATCCCCACTCTTTCACATATTTCCAATCTCTCCCTCTCTGTGGCTTATTTTCTACTTTCTATAAATGTGTCCATCTCTCCCCTATCCTGATCCTTCCATCCCTGCTAATTATTGCCCCATTTTCCTTCTGCCCTTTGTAGTTAACCTTCTCAAAAAGGCAGTGTATGTTAGGTGCTTCCACCTTCTCTTCTTTTACTGTTTTTAACCCTTTATAATCTGGCTCCTGACCTTATCGTTCCACTGAAGATCCTCTCTCCAAAGTTACTAATGATCTCTCCAATTGTCAAATCCAATGACCTAGTCTCAGTACTCATTCTCCTTGACCTCTCTCTAGTCTTTGAAATTGCCTATCACTCTCCTCCATGATACTCTCTAGGTTTTTTAGGATGCTACTTTCTCCTAGTTTTTTTTTTCCTATTGATCTTGCCGCTCCTTCTCTGTGTCCTTTGCTGGATTCTCTTCCAGATCATGCAGCCATGGAGTTATTTGCTGTCTTTATGATAATGATTCCCAAATCTGCCTTTCCTGCCCCAGTCTCTCTGCTAACCTCCAGTCTTGCAGTTCTTACTGCCTTTTAGACATCTGGAATTGGATGTCCAGTAGACACCTTAAACTCGCTATGTCCAAAATATAACTCACTATTTTTCTTCCTAAATTTTTCCTCCCTCCTTCCTTCTCTGTTGCTGTAAAGGACAACACCATCCTCCTAGTTCCTCAGGCTTACAACCTAGGAGTTATCCTGGATTCCTCACTAACTTAAGTCCGCATGTGTAAGCTGTTGCTACGGCCTGTAGATTTCATCTTTGCAACATCTCTTGAATATGCCCCCTTCTCTCCTCTAACATTGCTGCCACTCTAATCTAGACCCTCATCACTTCACACCTGGACTATTGCAATAGCCTGCTAGTGAGTCTGCCTGCCTCAACTCTCTCCCCACTCCAATCCATTCTTCATTCATTTTCCTAAAGCACAGGTCTGATTATATCACCCCCCTCCCCTGACTCAATCAATTCTAAGTGGCTTCTTGTTGTCTCCAGCAGCAAATCCAAAGTGCTCTGTTTGGCATTCATAGCATTTTGTAACCTAGCCCCTTTCTGTCTTTTTAGTCTTCTTATATCTTACTCCCCAGCATGTCCAGTGACTGTGGCCTCCTGGCTGTTCCATAAACAAGACCCTTCATCTCCTGGCTTTGGCTATTTTCTCTGGCCGTCCCCCATTCCTAGAATATTCTCCCCCCTCCACTCCAACTGTTGACCTCCCTAAGTTTCCTTCAAGTCCCAACTAAAATTCTACTTTCTATGAGAAGCTTTCCCCCAATTCTTCTTAGTTCCAGTGCCTTCCCTCTTTTAATTTTTTCCTGTTTATCATATATATAGTTTTGTTTATGTATATTTGTTTGTATGTTGTGTTCTCCATTAGATTGTAAGCTCCTCAAGGGAAGGGACTATCTTTTTCCTCTTTTTGCATCCCTAGTGATTAACACAGTGCCGGCATATAGTAGGCACTTAATAAAATTTTATTAAGTATGAACTGAATTGAATGCTCACATTGAAAATTTAACTGTCATTTCTCAAATAGGCTCTAGTATACCCTTGAGTATAATCTCTAGGATTGGGATCTGGGCTAATGTAGTACATTTGGGCAATCTCCAAATCACACATTCATGGTATTTAAGTCATATTCCTGAGGTGGTAGACTTAGGATCCAGAGCAAGGTAGAGGTAGAGATAGATATTCATCTATACATGTATATATATCTCAGAATTTTCAAAATATATGTGTATATGTATATATCCATATCTACAGTAGATTAAGCCAATATAGGAATTTGTTTTGCTTGATAATGCACATTTATTAAAAAGGATTTTGTTTTTCTTCTCCCCCCCATATGGTAGGGGGAGATCACATAGAGAGGGAAAAAAAAAGATTTTGTTCAACTGAAAAACATTAAGATAAAAACAAGTAAACATAAAAATAGATCACCCACTCTGTATGTATGTATGTGTGTGTGTGTGTGTGTGTATGTGTGTGTGTGTAAGTCCTGAAGATTGTAGATGAATGAACCAAAGCCAGGTTGAAATCCATGGATCTCGTAAAAGGCAGAGCTATCCCTGATCTAAATTCAATTTGTCAGCTAGAATGATATGCAATTGAAAAGCAGGAGAAAGATTAAGTACAAGGCAAAAATCATCGCTGTGTAGTAGACAGAAGTCAGTGGATCTGGGTTTGAATCCTGGCTCTAATTTTAAGCAAATTACTTAACCTTTCTGGGGTTCATTTTCCTCATCTATAAAATAAGAGGATTGGACTAGATGATCTCTAAGGTCCCTTCTAACTCTAAACCTATGATTTGCTGTTTTCCTTGAGTGTGGAGTCCTCACATTGAAGGAAGGACCTGGGTTCAAATTCTGCCTCTGACACTTACTAACTGTGTAGTCATGGGCAAGTCAACCTCTCTGAGACTTCCATTTTTTCATTTGGAAAATGAGGATAATAATATCTGTACAGTCTACCTCACAGGGTTGTTTTCAGATTCAAATGAGATAATGGTTGTGATAAGTTTTTAAAACCTTCTTTATCCCTTCCCCCTGGCCCCTGCAAAACCATATATCCACAAAATTACTTCCCTGATTATCCAGACATTCCCTGCACATTTTGTAGCACAAGACTATATTTTACATGCTCTTGATTCCTTTACCCTCTTGTTCCTTTCCTATTAGTCTGGACATATTGGCAAACAACCCAAACTGGAGCCACTTCCAGAAAGGACTCCTACTTTCCTAATCTTTGACCAAGATCACCTAGTCTCCTCTGTGGACTTTTCTCATTGTTGTTGTGTTTGCTTTGTTCTGGAAGAGGACCATGACATCAAGATGCTGACATGACTTGCAGTTGACTTTGATTTGAGTGAAGGAGGGCTGTGCAAGGTCACCAGCCTCACTTTCTCCTCCAGAGTCATCTGAGTCCTGATCAGTGGCCTGATATTCATCAGGATGACTGGAGATGGCCCAGGATGCAATGGGAGACCCTGGCCCTTTCAGGCTAAAGTCTTATCACATTCTCACTTTGAGTGAGATACACCCATTCAATGAATAGGCTCCTTTAATTACTTTCTTAAGGGATGGCCCCTTTAATAAAAAAAAAAATCTAACTGGTAGGAGAAGACCCTCAGAGTTCCTGGGTAAAAGAGAAACAATTATGATTTAATATTTAAATCCACTCTGTGCTAGGTGGGTGGGGAATTGTTGTTCAATCTTTGAGCTCCAGCGTGAATCGAGTTTGAGGCATACATATAGTTAAATCTGGGGGCTGTGACCTAATGTTGCTATCTAACATAAACTTTGTATACAGGAAATCCTATGTGAGATTGGCAGGGCAGGGGATAGAGTGGAGTAAAGAGATCATATCTGACAGAGCTCATTAAGCAAGTTGGTCAATTTCCTGAAGTAGAGAGTTTGCTCAGGATATAGTAGTTTCCTCTAAAAATGATATTCCATTTTCTTGTCTTAATGGAATGATTAATACTTGGAATTTCTGGCTTCTACTCTAAGACTATTTTTCAGAAAGGCAGTGATAGCCCATGTATATTTGGCCATAGGATTTTGTCAAGTATTTGTGTATCACTTAATATGTAGTAGTAGGAGACCTTGTATGTTTTTATAAACATGGATGGAGTTACAAAGACCCCATTTATAGATAATAATATAATCTGTAGCATAAGTGACAAATGGTTTGTCTATAGATACTCAGCTTGATGTAAAGTTAGCCTTTAAGTGTTAATCCTATCTAGATCTTCCCAAGAAATAAGATATTTCTTTTATACTGAGACCATGATAAAATAGAGAATTATAGAATTGGAGAGTTTGAGGGGATTTGGGGACATCTTGACGGTGTGGTCAAGAACTCAAGTACTTCCTCTATTTAGGCTGCCTTGGCATGTGTACAATTTTGACCCTTTCCTGATAGTTAATTTTAAAGTACTGACCTTAGAGTATAACTTGAGAGGCAATATGGTAGAGTAGAAAGTGCACTGATTCTGGAATCCAAGGACCTGGGTTCAAATCCTGCCTTTGATACTATATGTATGATCTGCAAGCCATTTAATCTCCTTGGACCTCAGTTTTCTCACTTGTACAATGAAAGGATTGAACTAGATCACCTCTGGGGTAATTTTCAATTCCAGATCATATGAAACTATATAGAACTCACAGAGGCCACCCATTATTTCAGTCCAATATATGGCATCCTTGGGTCATGAATTCAAATGATGTTTACCATTTTTAGGGCAGCTAGTTGACTCAGTGGATAGAGTACTGGGTCTGGAGTAAGGAAAACCTAAGTTAAAATCCAGCCTCAGATACTTACTAGCTGTATGACCTGGGAAACTCACTTTATTTCTGTTTACTGTAATCACTGGAGAAGAAAATGGCAAACTACTCTGGTATTTTTACCAAGAAAACTCCATGGGCAGTGTGGCCCACAGGGTCACAAAGAGCTAGATATGACTGAACAACACCTTGGAAGATTAGGATCCTAGAGCCTAGATTCAGAACTGGGAAAGACTATTCCCTATCATCTATTATTTCAACTCTCTCATTTTAGAAAAGAAACATAAGGGCCCAAACAGCAAAGTGGTCATTCTGAGGTCACACAGGTAGTAAGTGACAGAGCCAGGATTTAAATCTCAGGTACTCAGAATCTAAATCGAGCAGAGTCTTTTCTGCTGCATCTCTTTAATTCTAAGCTAACTCATCAGTTCCTAGGATGGTTTTGGCTCTAATCAAAAGGGCTAAAAAGTAGTATTAAGAGAGCAAGACTGGAGGAAGAGCACCAGAGAGAGAAGATGAATGATCACGTGAAGGAGATTGGAGGGGGAAAAAAAGTTATAGAATCATAGAGTCTTTAGAACTAGAAAATATCCCAGGGATCGTCTTTCAGTCAATCAAGAAACAAGGATGTGTCGTGCACTATTTATAATGTATCTACATCCCAGGGTTACTGCATTGAAATTATGTTTATAAAGTGTTAAGCAAACCTTAAAGTGCTCTGTGTGTGTGTGTGTGTGTGTGTGTGTGTGTTGTCCTTCGTTGCCAAGGAAGACCATGCCATCAGAGAAATGATGACATGACTTGCACTTGACTTTGTTTTGAGTGAGGGAGGGCTGTGCAGGTCACCAGCCTCACTTCTCCTCCAGAGCCATCTGAATCAGTGACCAGATATTCATCAGGATGACTGGAGATGACCCAGGATGAGGCAATTGGGGTTAAGTGACTTGCCCAAGGTCACACAGCTAGTGAGTGTCAAGTGTCTGAGGTGAGATTTGAACTCAGGTCCTCCTGATTCCTGCACTGGTGCTCTATCCACTGCACCACCTAGCTGCCCCTAAACTTAAAGTGCTACATAAATTCTAGATATTATGGTTGTGATTATTTTTATGTGCCAAGCACCATAAATACAAGGAGAACTTCTGCCTTCCAGGAGATTACATTAGGATACACACACACATATATATCTATATGTACATATACATATACACATATATACATATACACACACACACACACACACACACACACACACACACACACACATATATATATATATGCACACACACATATAGTAAATATGCAGTGGTTGTGAATGGGATCAGAAGAGAGCTAAAAAAGCAGGGGATTAGGAAGACCTCTTAAAGGAGGTGGCAGTGGAGCGGAGCCTTAAAAGGATCTGGGGAGTCCAAGAGGTGGTGATAAAGAGGCTTGGTGGACAGCGTGGGGCCAATATATGCATTGGAGAGAACAGAAAACATGGAAACAGATGAAAAGAACAGATGACTTGAAGTGAAAAGGAGGAGAATACAGAAGTGAAAATGGGGGGAATTTCAAAAACCAGTTAATTATCTGCCCCCATCCTCAACCCCACAGGCATTTTGATACATCAGTTCTCTTGGTGATATATGGTGTATGCTATGCTTTTTTCCCACCTTCAATAATAGGGAAAATCTACTCCATTGTCCACATTTAAAATGGCTGTCTTTGGTGGAGGTAGGGGATGCTTTGATAATTTTTGCAAATACAATCTGAACGTTTTTTTAGAGGTAAAGGCAATCGAACCCACAAATGACATCCTTCCCACAATGCCCCCTCTTCACCCCCACCTGAAAGGCCTTGCATTAGCTAGCTCAACATTAACATATTTTAAAGTCATTCTCCATCAGACTTTTAGTCAAGGAGATGGAGCCTCTGTATAACTCAGTGATCTAGGCATTTAATGTCACCTTTCTAAAGCTGGTTTGAGCTGCTAGGAAATTTATGAACAGTAAGCTGTCTTTGCCCAGACACCGCGTGAATATAAGTATATGCTACAGGAATAGAAGCCATGTTGATAGCACCTTATGGATAGGTTTTACTTTTTCCAAGAAAATCTAGAATATATGAAAGAGACTTTTGAGGTCACAGCAATGTCCCTCCAAGGGTGCTCAGCAGCCAGTTGAAAGGGCCTGTGTTGTCTAAACAGGCTCCTGTAGGGTAATTGCCATCACAGCTCATATAAAAGAAGCAGCAGAAAGGTGCAGAAGTCATTAAGGAGGGAGAAATAGGAAGCAATCAGCAACACTTTACAACACTTTAAACAAATGGTTACCATGAAATTATTCTCTCAGCTTGAGATAAGTGCAGTGGATCTGTTAAAGCTATATACATTTCACTGGCTTAAATCTGGTTGTGGCAAGTTTCCTTTTTGGGTTTATTTATAAAGTGCAAGTTCATGGTGGATTATGATACTGATGTAAGGGAGGCTGCCCACTTCTTCCCAAGCCCTCATGCCTATCAAGGTCTCATGTCCTGTCATGAATGAGTGAGTGTAGAGGCTTTTCAAATACTAGTGATGAAGGGCTGTCACCTTTTGCAGATGAAACGGAAAGCCATCGTGCTTGGACTTAGTCCAGGAGGAGTCATTTGGGGGAAAACCAGACTTATTTCTCTGCAGGATTGTGTGTGTGTGTGCATGTGTGCGTGTTTGTGCATGTGTGTGTGTTTGTGTAGAGGGCATGGTCTGAGAAGGGAAGGTTGGACAACTGTACTTTGATTCAAAATCCCTCCTAGAGAATCTCAATCTCCTTTCAGAAAGACATTGGAAACTGGGGTTTCACTAGTCTGTCTTGGAATCAGTTGGCTCACACTTTCCAGAAGTAATAGACTACAACTTGCCTGGCATCCTTGTGTTGACCAGAGCTGGCAATCTGGGCTCTTGGTGGGTTACCATGAGAGGATGTACTTGGCTGGCACACTGTCCTGAAGGAGGTAACTGAACGCTGCTATTATTTCCTGCAGCTTCCCTGGCATGTACCCAGTACTTTTCCTTAACATTTGTCTCCTGGAAGCTCCATTTCTATTCCACACTGCCAACTCAGAAATAGTACTGAACATCTAGATGACTCCTTGGAGGATTACTTCACAAATCATTTAAAAATAATTCCCCATCACTTTTTTTTTGTTGTTGTTCCTTCTTCTCGTGCTTATTACCAGAGAAATGTGGGTAGAAAATAGGGCATTGATTTCCTAAGACTATTTCTTAAGACTATAACTGAAGGTATGCTTTGAGAAACAGTAAGTGGGCCATTTCCTAAGAGAGAGAGAGAAAGGAGAGAGGAGAAGAGAGCAAACGAGAGGAGAGGAGAGGTTATGTAAGTAGTAAGTAGAGGGGTTGGCATTCAATTCCAGATCTCTTGATTCTTAAGTCCAGAGATATTTCCACTTTACCAATGACCCCAAACTCATGGAGTTGTCATTTCTATTGATGAGGAATATGGTTCATAAGCTCTGTAATCATGAAGTTATAATTCATGTCTGTATTAAAAATCGATGCAACGTAATTTTGTATAATGAATTTAAGACTTGGAAGAAAATGTACAGGTTATCTAATCTATTCTCTCACCCAGTGCAGCCATCCTTTCTTCAGTGTCCCTAACGGTGATGGCACAAAGATGATCATTTCATTTCTGAAAGGCATTTGTTGTTAGACTGTGGTTTCTTATACCCAATTGAAATGTTGCTCCTTATAACTTCCATTCGTGGGTCCTAGTTCTAATCTCTGCAGCTCGGTTCCATGTGACAGTCCTTTAAATATTTGAAGGCAGGTATCATCTCCATGATGTATTTTCTCTTTCATATTGAAAATTATAATTTTACCATCTTTCTCAGACTGTATTCCAGTTTGTCAATTCCTCCAATAAAATGTGGTGCTGAAACCTGAACCCAGTCCTTCAGGTGTGGTCTAGTACAATCAGACTATCACCTCCTTTGCCTGGATACTATAGCACTCTGATCACTTAGAAATCATTTAGCAAGATGATTTCAACTCTAATAGATTGTACAGGTTAGAACTTAATAGACCTTGCAAATAGTTGGATGAGTAGAAATGAATTCTAGAGATTTACATAATGGCAGATTGAGGATTAGATCACTACTTCTTTTACTATGGCAGGTTGGTTACTAATTTTATCTAATTTATTATGAATGTACTTTAGAAAAGAACAAACTTGACTGGTTAAAAAATAGTGTGGATTAATACTTAAGTGAAAAATTGACAAATGCCCATGAATATGTTCTTTCACTGTTATCTTTCCAAAATGTGTCCAGAATGCAGAGTGGATAACAGTACCAGGGAACAGATGCCGACTGGATTACACATGCAAGATGGTTAGAATAAAAAAAGTAAATAAAAACAGTCAGACTTCTGGTAACTAACTGGATACAAGTGAATGTAAATGTCTACTTGTTAAAAATTCCATGTAAAATTTGTGCTTTCACCATTCAACATGATCCAATATTTATTGTTGTTATTTCTGAATAAATCTATATATTTATACAAGCATTGCTTGCTTTCAAAGTACATTACACTTTTAATTACATTAGCCAAGGAACAGCAACAGCATTTACTATGTACCAGAGTGCTACGTACTATGTACAGAGATAAGCAAACATTTGATTATGAAGAAGAAAGACTATGTCTTATCTTAAATCCATGACTTGTTGGGCATGAGGCTGTAAAAAGTGAGTTAGAGTTAGGCATTCTTCTCTCTCTCTCTCTCTCTCTCTCTCTCTCTCTCTCTCTCTCTCTCTCTCTCTCTCTCTCTTTTTCCCTGTCTCACTTACTCTGAAAATGTAGGACCTACTTATGGGTTCAATCCTACTCTGATTAGCACAAGAGTTTTGAAGGGAAAAATCTCAGTTTTTCTGACCTGTGCTCATTTGCCCTTCCTTAGGTAACTTGGTAGTCTTCTACTCCTGGTGACTTCACCATATTAATCCCCAAAGTTAGTGTGGATACTTGATCAACATAGTCCATTGCAGCTCATAACTCCTTGGCTCAAGGTCATGAGCCATGAGTCTTATTCTCCCTAGCAATAGGGATTCAAATCCTGCACCACCACTCCTGGCCAGTTAAAAATCATTCTAGAGGGGATTCTCATTTGTAACTAGTGTGAATAGTAAAGGCAGACTGCCCAACAATCTGCATTTGGTGCTACATTTTCAAGACACTGCAAGAACAAAATATAAGCTTTCTTGGTACAGTTTCTCTTTGTAGGCTGTTATTTAAGGGTTCTCAGTGTGCATCTACTGATATGAATTGGGGCAGCTAGGTGGTGCAGTGGATAGAGCACCAGTACAGAAGTCAGGAGGACCTGAGTTCAAATCTCACCTCAGACACTTGATACTCACTAGCTGTGTGACCTTGGGCAAGTCACTTAACCCCAATTGCCTCATCCTGGGTCACCTCCAGTCATCCTGATATATATCTGGTCACTGGATTCAGATGGCTCTGGAGGAGAAGTGAGGCTTGTGACCTGCATAGCCCTCCCTCACTCAAAACGAAGTTAAGTGCAAGTCATGTCATCATTTCTCTGATGGCATAGTCTTCTTCAGCAACGAAGGACACACACACACAAACACGCATATACACTGATATGAATTATTTTTAATAGAATACTTTTATCACTGGATGTGTTCAAGTGGAAACTAGATCATCACATGTTAAGGGACATTGTAGAAGGGATTCCTATTCAAGAAAATGTTGAACTAAAAGGTCTCTGAGATATATTCCAACTCTTGAGGTTCTGAGATCCTGTGCTGATTTGGCCAAGAAAATTTAGTACGTCTCATAAGTCTTAAACTGCACTCATCCAGTATATATCCCTTCAACTCTGGGCTAATGGAAGGAATTTCTTTTTAAATGATTTTTTTCTAGAGCCTGTGTTTAGTTGTTTTCAGTCATGTCTGACTCTGTGATCTTTGTTGAGCTTTTCTCAGCAAAAATATTGGAGTGGTTTGCCATTTCCTTCTCCAGTTCATTTTACATATGAGGAAACCAAGACAAATGGGGTCAAGTGACTTGCCCAGGGTCACAAAGTGTCTAAATCTAGTGTCTAGAATAGGTATCTAGATCCAGTAGTTAAACAGAAATATAAATGATAAACAACCGTGGCACCAGCATTAGAGATAATTCAATTATAGTGGTCCTTAAAATGAGTTTGCATTTGCTTTGTGTGTATTTATGCATGTGTGTGTTCTGTCCTCCTCACCTCTTGATAGAATAGTTATACACTCTTTGTGTGACTTTGGGTATTTCCTTTTTTTTTTTTCTCCACACCCTCAGTTCCTGGTTCATGGTAAATGTTTAATAAATATTTGTTGATTAACCAATTAATTCCATTTTGCATGAAAGCTACCTGGGTATGATGTACCTCCCCAATTAGATTGTATTGTTCATGAGAGTGGCAATCAACTCCCTAACCCTAAATGCACTCTAACCCTAACCCTAACCCATTGTATTTCCCCTGGCCCTTAGTAAAATACTGTGCATAGAGTAGGTAAATAATTTCTTTAGACTTGGGTAAGGCATCAGTCATTATCTGATCCAATCCGTACCCCAAACACAAATTTGTCTACAATATCCTCAATCATATCTAACAGCTGCTTGGATCAAATGAAGGGAGCTCAACTGCTGTCTGAGGCAGCACTTTTGATCAAATCGAATTGTACATATGAATATATATGTATACATTTACACATGCATATTCATATACATATATTTACATATGCATAGACAAACATTTACATATAGAAATATGCATATACCTCTATTAACTGATCTGCCTACTGGTCATTTCCACTCATTGTCATGCTAAAGAGTTTTATTCTTTGAACACAAAAGAACAAATCCATTCCCCCTCCCACATAATAGTATTGTATGCATTTCAAGGCAGCTATTCTGAGTCTTACAAGTCACTTATCTTTTCTTGCAGTTGCTTCATCTGTAAAAAGAAACGGTTGTATTAGGTGATCTCTATAGTCCTGCTTCTCTTTTCCAGCCTAAATGCCCCGAGTTCTTTTAATTGAACCTCTTATAGTATGGTTTCTACTCCCTCACTGTTCTATCTATCCTTCTCTGGAGTTGCTCAACAATATCTCTTTTAAAGCATATTGACCAAAACTGTGCACACTACTCCCGAGATGTTCTGATCAGGATGGCATTCTGATTTGATTAACATGGTTTAAGACCACATTAGCTTTTTTAATGACTGTATTAGACTACTAATTCATATTGAGTTTCCAATCCACTAGAACTCTTGATTGCTGCCTTCCTCCCTCCCCCATGCACTTCTTTCTAGCTGTGTCTTCCTTGTCCTTTCCTTATAAACTTGATCTTTAGAATCTGAAGGCTTAACTTTATGTTCACGTCATTTCTTATTGATGACTTTACACTATTGTTCCAGCTTTTGGGGATCTTTTTGGAATTTATGTTATTCATATATTACTTGTCCCTCTCAGATTTATTTCATCTGAACATTTGATACTTGTGCCATCCACGCCTTCATCTAAATCACTGATAAAAAAAAAAAAACATTAAACAGAATAGAGCCAAGAAATGAACTCTGTGGTACTTCATTAGACACCTCTTTCCAGGATGACAATGACAAGCACTCTTTTATACCAGTCATTTAACCAGTTTCCAAATCCATCTAACTTAATCTCCATCATACCCACATGTCTCTGGTTAATTCAAAATGAGATCATGAAGGACCTTGTCAAATCCTTTGCTGGAGGCAGCAGCACATAGTAGAAAAAGTGATTTGGAGTCAGGGGACCTGGGTTCCAGTTCTGTTTCTGCTATTTCCAATCTCTGCGCCTTTGGACAATTTGCATAGTTTCCTCTCTTGTCTCCATTTTCCTTATATGTAAAATAAGGAGATGTGTGTTTAATAATAGCTAACATGTATAAAGTGTTTTAAAATTTGCAGTGTGTTTATATATATATTATCTCATTAGATCCTCAAAACAACCCTGTGAGGAAAGTACTATTATTATGCCCAATTTACAGATAAGGAAATTGAGGCTGAAGAAGGTTGTGACTTGCTCAGTCACACAAGTAGCAAATGCCAGAGGCAGAATTCAAATTCAGGTCTTCTTGACTCCAAGTCCAGCACTCTTACCCACTCAGTCACTCACCTGATTTCCAAGGTCCCTTCTAGCTCAAAATCTATGATCCCACAATATGTAAGTATACTTCATTTCCCACCCAGTTGCAATTCTTTGGACTTCTCTGTCATGATCCCAGGAACCTCATCATCCTTCAAGGTCAAACCAGGTTTGGTACTCATGCCTCATCACTCGTTGATCCTGGGACCTCTCTGACTGCAGGGCAGAGAGAACTCCTCCCAAAATATCCATTTAGAGAGAATACCCAGGCCAACTATCTCTTCATTTCTCGCTGTTTCCCTATCACACTCCCTCAATGAGTGCCTTCTCTTACCCTCCACCCTTTTCAGCTTCCTATTGTGCATCTCTTTCCTCAAGGAGAGTAAGTCCATTGAGGGCAGGAACTGTCTTTTTTTTTCTATTTGTGTCACCAATGCTGATGAAACAAATTATTAAGCATAGTAGATGCTTAATAAATATGTACTGACTGACTATGTCTTTGGTATTCCCAGATCTACCAGTCTAGTAAACTGATGAAAAAAAAAATAGTTTATCATGACTTGTTTTTGCATGAACCAATACTGACTCAGTAATCTTTCAAAGTACTCAAAACCAATCTGTCAGTCAATCCGCATTTATTAAGCACCTACTTACCACATGCTAGGCACAGAGGATACAAAGAAAGACAAAAGACTGTCTTTTCCCCGAGTTCACAATCTAACAGAAAAGACAACAAATATGTTCAGACAAACTATATACAGGATAAATAGGAGCTAACGGTGGGAAAGCACTAGAATTAAGAGGGATTGGGGAAGGGCTTCCTGTAGAAGATGGGATTTGAAGGAAACAAGGGAACCTAGGAGGCAGAAATGATGGAAGGAAAGCATTCCAGGCATGGGTGGCAGACAAAGAAAATACCTGAAGCCAAGAGATGGAATGTCTTATTTGTGGAACAACAAGGAGGCCAGTGTCACTGGATCAAAGAAAATTGGGTAGGTATAAGATGTGTGAAGATGGGAGTAAGGAAAATAGGTTTTGAATGGCTTTGGTTGCCAAACAGAGAATTTTGTATTTGATCCTGGAGGTGATAGGGAGCCAGTGAAATTTGAGTGGGGTGTGTTGAGGGGTGTCATGGTCTAATCTGTGATTTAGGAAAATCACTTTGGCAGCTAATTGGAAGATGGATTAGAGTGGGGAGAGACTCTTGGCAAGTAGATCACCCAGCAGGCTATTACAATAGCTTAAGTGTGAAGTGATGAGGGCCTTCACACAGGTGTTGGCAATATCAAAAGTGAGAAGGGAGCAGATTCAAGAGATGCTGCAAAAATGAAATTGAGAGATCTCAACAATAGACTGAATATGGAGGGTGAAAGTGAGGGGTCAAGAATGATACTCTTCCAAGGATGCTTTTGAACTTTACCTGAAATATACACAAACTCCATTTGACCTACTGATTAAAGAATCCATCCTCCTATTTTTAAAAATGAGGACATTTGCCTATCTACTTGTCCAGTGGTTCTTCTCCCATTCTTCATGACTCACTAACAGTGGTTCAACAGTCACAACTGTAAAATTTTCACTACCTGGCCATATAGTTCACCTCGGTAAAATGACAACATTGAGGTAGGCCAGGTGTTTTCTTAATATTGCCTTACTTATTTGTAGCTTAAACCCCCTATTAATCATTATCTTTCACAATATAAAGATCAGTTTTTGGTAAAAAAAAAAAATTAATAAAACAAAAAGAAAGGAGAAATACCCAAGTTCTTCTTTCTTTCCATTTCCCATTATTATCTTACTGTGCTTATCAAGCAAGCTTTCTGATCCTTCCTTGACCTTCTTGCTAAACCTAGTTTAAAAGAGAAAAGTCTTGTCTTTAACATTTGTCCCAAGCTTCAGCAGCTTTGGGGCTTTTCAACCTTACCCTGTTCTGTAAGGTCCTGTAAGGGTTGTGTGCTTGCTTCCATGCTTTTTAGCATGATGTTTTCAGCCATATTGACAAATGTTTTCAATGAGGATGAACACGGCATCAAGGTCAACTACCATACTGAAGGTAAGTTTTTCAATTTGAAAAGGCTACAAGTCAAGATCAAAGTAGAAGGAATATTGGTGCATGATTTTCTTTTTGCACATGATTGCACACTCAGTGAACTAAACTGAAGCTGAGATGCAACAAGGTATGGATCAGTTCTCTGCTGCCTGTGCTAATTTTGGCCTAATAATTATCACCAAGAAAACACAGGTGTTCCATTAGCCACCACCACACCATTTATACGTGAAACCATTGATTACAACAAATGGAGAAGTTTTTGAATGCTGTGGATAAGTTCACTTACCTTGGTAGTGTACTTTCCAGGGATGTACACATTGACAGTGAAGTTGATGCACACATTGCCAGAGCTAGCTCAGTGTTTGAGAGGCTCCAAAGAAAAGTTTGGGAGAGAAGAGGTATTAGACTATCTAACTGAAGGTCTACAGAGCTGTTGTGCTGACCTCATTGTTGTAGGCCTGTGAAAGATGGACAGTCTACCAGCACTGTGCCAGGAAACTGAATTGCTTCCATTTGAACTGTTTTAGGAAAATTCTGAGGATCACCTGGCAGGATAAGGTACCAGACACTGAGGTCCTTGCTTGAATGAAACTGACAAGTATTCAAACTATGCTTCAGAGAGCACAGCTTCGATGGGCTGGCCACATTGTTCAAATGCAAAATGTATGCTTGCCAAAAAGACTATTTTATGGAGAATTCTCATGGGGCAGGTGATCACATGGTGGCCAGAAGAAACGATACAAGGACACTCTCAAGGTCTCTCTCAAGAACTTTGGATTTGATTGTGTGACATGAGAGACACTGGTACAGGACTACTCAGCATGGCGTGCCCACATCAGAAAGGGTGCTGTGCTGTATGAGCAGAGCAGAATTGAGACAGCACAAAGTAAACATAGGATGTGCAGATTTGGAGTATCCACCCCAAATGTTCACACAGATTATCTGGGCCCAACCTGTGATAGAGCATTCTGAGCCCATATTGGTCTAATCAGCCACAGTCGGACACGCTGAAATTTCACTTTACAATGGTGATGTCATTTTGGTCCTCCTCCAAGATGAAGAACAACAACCAACCAAGGTCCCATAAGGGCCGTTCTTTGGAACTTGTCTGCAATTATCTTCTTCTATGTGCTTTTTAAAACACTAAGTTGGTAAAAAGTTGGTAGATTATTTCCCCTTGCAACCACATTGATCACTTTGGAAACTTCTACCCTGAAGTAACATAATAAAGTAGGAAGCCCCATAGCTGGGGGTCAGAGGACTTGGGTGTAAATTCTACCACTGATGTGTCTTATTTATGTGACTTTAGATATATCACATATCCTTCCTGGACCTCAAGCCTTCATCTTTTAAGTAAAGGGATTGGGCTACTTGGTTTCTGAAGTCTCTTCCAGCTCCACAGCTATGATCTTCCTCTTCAGAATTAATTATGACTTTCTCACAATAGCTTCTTTTCTTGAATGTCCCGTGCTTCTCAAGAGTCTCTAGTTTTCTTGAAAAAGTTAATAAATGCCAGATGAATTGAACTGAATTAATAAAAAAATTATAACCAATATCCTGAAAAGAGTTTGAAGCAATGGTCTTTATGCTACTCCATCTTGCTTACCTGGATCAATTTGGTCTTAGAAGAGATGGGAAAGCAATTGACCAGCAGCCTCTGTCTGCTCTTTATTGTCACCCATCAGTTTTTTTTTTCTTACAAAGACCTACTGGGGAATGATACAGGATCATGAAGCAATACTTTCTTTTGAAGGGAGATAAATAGGCCAGAGGGTGTGGCTGTAAACAGGACTTCTGACAGGGGAATTTGGGTACACAGGCAGAACAAATTGAGGGTGTGGGTTGGGTACCAATGGGTGAGTCCACTTTGCGGAATGCACTGTGAATTAGAGACAGGAGATCATTCAGAGCTGGTCTCCTCAGAATAGCTCTTTATGCAGCCTTTACCCAACATAATATGCAGAATTTTATTGAACTAACATCATGCTTAAAGAAATGAATGGGGGAAAACTGAAGAGTATGCTTATTACTATAACCTCAAAGAAAAAGAGTTTCTAGCAAAACAAAGAACTAGGAATATTGAAAACTTTAAGGTTATGTTCTGGCTCTCCTTTTCAATAGTCATGTCCTTGTTATCTCAATTCTGCAAGGTAGAGGGAATTTCCTGCCACAGTGTTAGTAAGGGGTGACTGGGTCGGAAGCATTTCTTGTATAGTTCTTGGGATCATATCGAATAGGATATAGTAGCCTTAAATATATCCTACACCGGTCCTAAAAATACTATATATTAAAGACCATATGCTAGTCTTGATTCTTCTATTTCTCTGATCAGAGCTGATCCAGCATTTCTTTCCCCTTTATGAGGGGCAGGGTGGGGTGGGATGAGGGAAAAGGACAGAAAAAGGAGCCATAGGGAGGAGGAGCACAAGGAGAAAGGACCGGGAAATCAGCCCAAGATTGGTATCTGGGGAAAGGGGAGCCCATACCTCTTTTGTTTTCAGGAGAGCCCTGGGCTCCAAGGGTTAGCTTGAGTTTCACTTCAGGTCAGTTCAGGGCATTGAGAAACGGCAATTTTCAGACAGCTAACTACTGACTTGAATCTGGGGTAATTAAATCCCTACATTAGGCTCTTGACCGAAAGAAGGGGGAAAAATTCAAACACAGAAAAGAAGAAAGGAGAAATGAGAAATAAATAAATAAATAAACAGACCCTTACATTTGTATCTCATTATGGAATTAAAATGTTTACTGTTCCATGTAATAATTATAGGCCTAACATTTGATCATGATGGAGTTTCTTTAATTGGTTAAAAGTTTTTTTTTTTTAAACCAGTTCTCCTCATGGGATAAAATTTGGTTTTATTAGGGTATTTTTTTTTCATTCAGGCATGCCCGGCTTCTATACCATCTGATTTTGCTTAATTCTGATGGGGTCTTGGCAACTTTTGTGGCAATTTGCAGTTTTGTTTCTGCCCTTTACTGATATTTCTTCAGTCCAGGGATAACCAGATAGTTAGGAAGTAGTTATCTGGTGTTTCCTTATTTGGTTTCCTACCATAAACACCTGGATCTGAAATTCCACAAGATATAGGAAAGGAGGCTGCATGCAGGAGACAGAGAGCCAGGAGTTCTCTTGAGACGACTTTACATACCATAAGTGCAACTACCCTTTTTGGTTTAGTTGTATACCTCCCCAACTTCACCCCAGGTTTACCATTCCAGTGGAAGCATTGCTCTTACAGCTACCTTTTTTGTTACTCAGAACTGATTTTTAGAGTTTACAGACTATTCAGGTTCTATTTCTTTGGTTCCTTCCTGCAACCCCGATCAAACCTTGCTTGCTCAAACCTTGTCAAAATCAATCAATCAACAAACATTTATTAAGTACCTACTATGTACTAGGCACTGCTCTAAGCACCAGAGGTACAAAAAGAGGCAAAAGACAGTCTTATCCCCCAAGAAGCTTACAATCTAATGGGGGAGACAACGTGCAAACAAATATATTCAAAGCAAGTTAAATACAGGATAAATAGGAAATAATTAGCAAATGGAAGGCCCTGAAATTAAGAAGAGCTGGGAAAAGCTTCTTATAGAGGGTGGGATTTTAGTTGAAACTTAAAGGAAGCCAGGGAGGTCAGTAGTTAGAGTGGAGGAGGGAGAGCACGTTTACTTTTTAGCTGAGTTCCTCCCTTTCAGGACTTAAGTGCCTACTATGTGCCAGGCCCTGTGTTAAGCACTGAACAATAAATATGGACAAAGTAGTGGACAATAAAAGTGAACAAAGATCCAACACATGCTTTGTAGTTAAAGGTACATGAGAATAGGGTATACACACGCAGAATTATATTCACCCTTCTAACTGGCAGATCAGAAAGAGGCCCCATGTTGTATACCAGCTGATGAAGCCAGTAATAGAATCAAGATTTGAACTCACTAGGTCTTCTTGCTCTGAATCACATGTACTATCCCACATTGCCTCCCATTTCATCACACTACATTTCCATCTGTATGTTATAAAAAAAATTTTTTTAAATGATTGTAATTTATGTCCTGCTACAGAAGAATAAAAGAAATTTCAGACTGGGGAGACATAGGTGATAAGAAAGTCCAAGAGAGCCCTAAGAAAAACCTGTGAGACAGACTATTATTCATTGACTGGCCTTGCTCACTTACTTAGTCAGGATTCATGCTGCCTCCTCAGGTTCTAGGATCTCTGTGCCTTCTAAGGTAATAACTAGTTAACTTAATAAACTGAATGTCCTTTCTCTAAAATCTTAATGAGAGAAGGCCAGTAGAGATGCCCTAATTATCTTTCCTCCTCTCCCAGATGACTAAGTTGTAATAATTGTCTTCTAGAGATAATGTCTTGCCCTTGTCTGATGCTTGGAATATGCCTTATAGTAGATAACTGAGGCCATTAGGTGAGGAGGACTATATTCTCATGGTTTCCTCAATAAGACTGTCTTAAAACACCCCTCAAGTATATATATTTAGGGTAAACCTCTGTAGGAATTATTAGTTTGTAGCATCTCCTGTGAGTGTGTCCAGGTAATACCTTCTTTGGTCCAAAGGAGAAAATATGGTCCAATGCATGGGAAAATCCACAATAATGTCATGCCATTTCCTGATTATTGATGTATGGTCTAGGAGCTGTTTCCTGTTCCAGCTGATGGCAGGAAGGGTTGCTGTTGGTTTGTGTAGGGTAGGTGAGGGGGAGGGGTCATATTACTTCCTGGAACAAAGTTTTTTTCCAACCAGATTACTCATTGCCTTACTTGAATAGGATAGTGTTGATTAGGTAGCTGATTAGGTAGACTATCCCTCAAGTCAAGCATTTATTAAGCACCTACTATTTGCCAGGTGCTGTGCTAAGTGCTGAGATACAGAGAGAGGCAAAAATAATTCCTGCTCTCAAGGACCCCACAGTCTAATGGGGAAGATAATATGCAAACAACTATGTACTCTGTGTGTGTGTGTGTGTGTATTCATACATACATATATATATATATATATATATACACATACACTCATATATATACATGCACACATATATACAGGATAAATTGGAAATAATCTCAAAGATACTAGCGCTAAGGGGAGGCCACAAAAGGCTTCTTGTAAGGGATTTTAGCTGAGATTAGAAGTCAGATTAGGGGGGAGAGAGAGAGAGAGAGAGAGAGAGAGAGAGAGAGAGAGGAAGAGAGAGAGAGGGAGGGAGGGAGAGACAGAGACAGAGAGAGACAGAGACTGAAGAGAGAGGCACAAAAGGGACAGGCAGTGAAAATGCACAGAGTTGAGAGATGGAGAGTTTTATTTGAAGAACCGCAAGGGGGCCAGTGTCACTGGGTCACAGAATATGTGGAAGGGAGGGAAGTGTAAGAAGACAGAAGGGACCAGACTATAAAGGGCTTTAAAAGGCAAACTCAGAATTTTATTTTTGATCCTAAAAGTGATAGGGAGCCACTGGAGTTTGATGAGCAGTGACAGTGGTGGTGATGCTATGACATAGTCAGACCTGTGCTTTAGGAAGATCACTTTTACCAGAATGTGGTGGCACATGCCTATAAACCCTACCACTGAGGAGGCTGAGTCTGGTGGATCTATTAAGTCCAGAGTTCTGAGCTACAGTCAAGTTCAAGGTGATTTGAACTTGACTGCACTAAGATGGTAAACTCTTAGGAGGACAGAGCGACTGAGCTGCCTAAAGATGGGCAAACGAGTCAGATTGGAAAAATAGAGCAGGTTGAAACTGTGCCAACCAATACTGAGGTACAGCCTGTGAGTCGTCACTGAACTTCTAGCCTGAGCAAGATAGGGAAACTCAGGAAGAAGAAGAAGGAGGAGGAGGAAGAAAAGGAGGAAGAGAAGAAGGAGGAGAAAAAGAAGGAGAAGGAAGATAACTTTGGTAGCTGAGTGAAAGATGTACTAGACTGGGGAGAGACTTGAGGCAGGGAGACTGACCAGATAGTTATTTTAGTATTTCAGGGGAAAGTGATGAGGGCCTTCACTAGGGTGGCAGCAATGCCAAAGGAGAGAAGAGGATGTATATGAGAGATATTGCAAAGGTAAACTAGATAGTATTTGGCAACTGATTACATACAGCGTGTGATGAGTTAGGGATGTATACCTATGTTGTGAGACTGAGTGATTGGGAAGATCATGTTGCTCTCGACAGTAATGAGGAAGTTAGGAAATGGGGAAGGGTCTGAGGAGAACTATAATGAGCTAAGTTTGGGACATGTAGAGCTTAGGATATCTAGGGGACAATTATTCAAGGTTTTTAAGTATCTCTGACAATGTACCTCTTCACTGGTGTGAGAGCTGAGTACATCTGAGAATGCGTGTGTGTGCATGTGTGTGTGTGTGTGTGTGTGTGTGTGTGTGTATACAAAATAGTCATTTCAACAAAGAGGATGTCCCCTAAGCATTGTGATATTTCCTAGATATGAATTTCTTCGTTGCTGCACCTCTGAAGGGTATTCCCTAGTTAAGGAGAACTCAATCTCAGTCTGGGGGTTCTTTTCTCTGTATTGGCACCATCCTTTGCTCACTAATGTGGAATACAGATGGAGAGAGTGGGTCATGTAAGCTCAAGGAGTACTACCACTCTCATAGGTGAGATCACTCCCAAGCTTGCCCACAAGAGGCCTATACCTGAGGTAACAAAATCATATCCCTGTAATCATTGTTGCTTCCAACTTAGAGCTAAAGAGACTGACATTTCCTGTAACTACCTGCACCCAGGTTGACTTTATTAAAAGGAACTTTGTTTCCATAAGAATTGTTCATTGAGATATCATTTTATATGTATATGTACATATGTATATGTATTTTATATGTATCAAACATTGGCCTAGATTAGGGGTTATTAAACTGGGGGTTTTGAACTTTTTTCTTGATATTTTGATAACTGTTCAATATAATTGATTTCCTTTGTAATCCTATGAATTTTATTTTATGCATTTAAAAGCATTTTTCTGATAAGAGGTCTACAGATTTCACCAGCTCTTAGCACAGTGCCTGGCATAGTGATTAATAAATGCATATTGACTTGACTTGATTCAAACAGACTGCCAAAGAGGTCTATGTCACAAAAAGGTAAAGAAGTCCCAGTTTAGATGATCTTGACAGGCCCTTCCCAGTTCTAATATTCCATAAATCAGTTATAGTTGTGTTCATACAATATCCATATGCATCACGTGTACTTTCCTAAAATTAAATCAGAAGTTCCAATAAAATAATGAGAAAACATTTGTTCGTAGTAATAGTTCCTGGTAGTGGATTTAAGGAGTCATTGTGAGAACTGACCAATATCCATTTAAGGGAAGGGAACAGGCATTTATTAAGCACCTATTGTGTTCCAAGCACTGTTCTAAGCATTCTACAAATATCTCATTTGGAAGAATTATAGAACTTCCTTGGAGTCCTTTTGGTGTAGGATGCTATACTAAGTGCTGTAACACTAAAATTCTAGCTTGGTCTTTTCTTCATAGCTGCTGATGGATTCCACCCCTGCCCCACCCATTTGTCAGAGTATTTGGAATGCATCCATAGGATGCTTTCATTCCGCTGTTAATGGAATAACATGCTAAGAGTAGCATCTGTTTTATTGTAGCTTTTAATTGCTAATCCACATTCTTGTGCTCTGCTTTCTCATTTCTAAAGCCTTTCCATAAGTTTCTAAGTGATGAAGTATAATGCCCTTTCTTACGCAGAATCATCAAATCCTTGATTACTTAGAAAACATCCTGAGGAAGTGTTATTTTACTCAAATGAAGGTAAAACTATGGGAGTAGTTCATCCAGAAACAAGACTAGCTCAGCCTTGTGATCTACATATTTGTATCAGCGTGAGGCATCCTGTTTCAGTGAGAGATTGAAAAGTTATTCAAGGTGTAGAAATAATGTTTGATTTGAGTTTTTAGATTTGGTTATTTAAGCCAAAATTCTTGGGCAGGTGGATTAGGCCTTTAGGAATAGACACTAAGAATGTTTTAGCAAGCATTGTCATGGCAGATTCTACCCTTCAGGCAAAATCAGAATAAATAAAACTACCAGTCTTGTGGGATAGCATGGTGTAGCTGATGGAGAGCCGTCTGTAGAGTTCAGAAATGCTGAGTTCAAATTTTGTCTTTTGATAAATGCTGGTTAGGTGACCCTGGATAACCAACTTAACCCCTCAATGACTCACTCAGGTAATCAATAAACATTTTAGTGTGCACTATAGTCCGGATACTGAGTTTGAACTCAGGTAAATGCTAGGGATTAAAAAAAACCTCCTGATCTCAAGAAGCTTACATTCTATCAGGAAAGATAATGTGCATGCGTGTGTCATATATGAACATGCATATATCTTTATATATGCAAATATATGTATAGATATATTTATATATCTCCATGTAGATATATGTATAAATATATGTTTGTGTAGATTAATAAGCTTAAAACCACACTGAGACTCTTTGGGACATCTCATATATATGTATATAAAGTAGGCAGTTAGGTGGCACAATGGATAGAGTGACTGGACTAGAGCAGGAAGACTCATCTTCCTGGATTCAAATCTGGCGTCGGACACTTAGTAGCTGTGTGATCCTGAGCAAGGCCCTTAACCCTGTTTGCCTCAGTTTCCTTATCTGCAAAATGAGCTGAAGAAGGAAACAGCATCCAGAATCTTTGCCAAGAAAACCCCAAATGGGGTCAGGAAGAGTCAGACATGACTGAAAAGACTGGATAAAAAAATATATATATAAAATGAGCATGAGGTACTTTAGGAAGGACAGACACTATGTCTTGGGGAAGTGGAGGTCAGAAAAGGTGGTGCTTAAGATGAGTCTTGAAGGAGGTAAAAGATTTTATAATTAAATTATAAAATAATGATTTCATAAGGCAGAGTCGGGGAGAGAATAAATCCCAGGCATGGAGGATGAACAATGCTAAGACATAGAGATATCACTATACCAATGAAATGACATGTCCAGTTTAACCTTAATCCTCCCCCCACCTCCACTCACGTTAGATGACTTTTGAAGTCCTTTCCAAGAAGATCTTTGGAAGGTTTCAGATACATATGTAATCATGGTGGGAGGAAATCCCAAACACCCTGCCTATCCTTTCTGTCACATTTACACACACAGGAAATAGCATGGTCTGCAGTGTTTATCTTGTCAAATCACAGGACAGACCCATATACCTTCTGAATGGTGGATATCTCCATCCTGAAGGACTGGAAGTAGGTAGTCCCATAGACTATAGAGAGAAATGTTAATACAAGAGATAACACATACACATGTGTATGTATATGAATATATACTGCTTTTGTGTGTGCACATATATATGCATATGTATTTATATATAAAATATACACACACACACACACACACACACACATGCCAGAAAAAGGGGAGAGTTTTTGGCCTTTGGTTGCTCTTTTCTCCATTTGACCTCTGCTTTGACCTGGTAGTGATGGGTGAGTCAGAATATCCTGGTAGAAGAATGGGAAGCTTTGAAAGAAAGGTTCTGTCAGAGACTCCAGAGCCTAATTCCTGCTCATCTCAATTACCTTGGCTCAACACAAATTCTTCTCAGCTGTTTGTATTGCTGAAAGCAACTGGTGGGAGGGGAAAAAAAGGGGGTAGCTGGACTGGTTAAACTTTAACCACCTGACTGATGACATTTCAACAAGGCACATTCATGTATACCTAGAGGAATGATTTACATTGTGCTAAAATGCCTTTCCCCTCTTTTGCTGCCTCTCTCTCATTAAGATCCCCTTCAGCCCCACAACCAAGTTAAGTCTTTAGTAAAGCTGAGACTTTGATCTTCTCCAGGGCCCATCTCTCTTTCCACCAACTGTGGTCACTTGGATTCTGGAGGTCATAAGGTGAGCCATAGCAGATTTGGCCTAAGACCTGACCCACATGGCTACTGCAGCCTCCTTTGATGAGTCTCCACAGCCAAGTACAATGAGGAAAGGGACCAGAGCCAGCTTTGGGATGTCTGGGAGCAGAACTGCCCTCATTGCTGTCACCTTATTCTGATGACTTCTGTCTTCAGAAGTGAGCAAGATAATCCAGCCTTCAGACTAACTTTATGGGTTTCTGCCCACCCCTCCTCCTTCCTACTCTGAGCTTGTCTCTTAAACCTCATTATAGTCCCCATAGGGAAAGTGGACTAGACTGCTAGGTTTAATCCAGCTGTTTTATATCACATTAGTAGGTAATAATAAGAATAATTTTTAAAAAGCAGGATGGACTTGGAAGGAAAACCCTTTTTTAAAAATAGATTTAAGTATGACTGAAGGTAAGGTGGCCAGAAAATGACTGTAGTAGATGAAAGCCCATTGTTTTTACCTCTGCCATAGTAAGCCCCTTTAAACTCATTCACTGGCAAAATCCTTTGACTCTGCCCAGTTTTTCCTTTTTGCTTTAATAATGTTTTACCTGTTTGCTCATCTTAATAATAAAAGTCTACAGTACATAATGATTTATGGGCACAAGGAGCTTCCACATGTCGATTAATTGAATTTTTATAACAGTCCTGTGAGGTAGGTACTTCTGTTGACCTATTCTGAGTACCATTTTATAGATGATGCAACTGAGGCCCTGAGAGGCTATGTGACTTTCTCAAGGTGGTATGGCTAATATAGGGTAGAGCCAGAACTTCATTCTGACTCTTCTGACTATATGTCCAATACTTTTGACCCATCAATATGCTGGAAAGATCAAAAAACAAAGAAGTCATTTGGATATCAGTGGTGCTTTGTAATTATGGTTTTCATTTATAAGGATTTTATCTAGTTTAAAATATGAATTTTTCTCTCATAGACTCCAAGATCTAGAAGTGCCCTCAGAGACCATTCAGTCCAATTCATTCATTTAACAAATGAGGAAAGTGAGTCTTAGTGAGCTTGGTGGTTTGCTCCAGGTCACACAGATGATAAGTATCTCAGAGGTAGAATCTGAACTCAAGTCCTCCTGTTTTCAAGAATGTTCTTTCTCCATCATACCATACTGACTCCAATCCTTTCCCTTGATTAAAAACAAAATCCCCTCTTGAGGAATCAATTCCCATTTTCACTGGTTTCTCCACATCTCACACATTTTAACTGTCTTTAGTGCATGACCAAGGAGACATAAAGTAGAAATTAGAAATGAATATCAAAGTTCTTTCTCTCTCTCCATTGAGAGAGGCTGTAGACTCTATGTTGAGGTTATAAAAATAGGATAGATTTAGCTACTGGGCATTATTTAAGTGGGCTTTCTTTAGAACTAAGAAGATAGTGATGAGTCATTTCTTCAAATGTCTTTTGGCACTGGAAATTGATGGACTCATGAGCTCAGTCCTGTATGCATGAATGACAGTGTCAAATGCCATGTGGTAGCAAAGGATATATGTTCCTCCTCCTTCTCCTCCTCCTCTTCCTTAGTTTACTGGTAAAAACAGAGAAGTGAAAGAGAATCATAGTGATGAGCTCTTTCTAGAATGAGGAATCTGTGGATCTTGGTGTGTAACTACTCTGTTCTTGAAAACATGATACAATCTTCTAGATTCTGAGGAATCAGATTACAAAACACAATTAAGATGAAGAATAGATAGGATCTCATGACCTAATTTCATTCAGGGGAAGTTAGCACAAGGACAAGAAATGCTCAAGAATGAATTTCTGATATGAACACAATTACAAGACAACACACACACAAATGAAGTCAGATCTAAGTAAATGGAAGAACATCAGTTGCTCGTGGGTAGGCTGAGCCAATATAATAAAAATGGCAATATCTAAATTTATTTACTTAGTGCCATACCAATTAAACTATCAGATAATTATTTTCTAGAGCTGGAAAAAATGATATCAAAATTCATCTGGAAGAACAGAATATCAAGGAGACTAATGAAAAGAAATGCTAGGGAAGGTGGCCTACCTCTACCAGATCTCAAATTGTATTATAAAACAACACTTATCAGAACTACTTGGTATTGGCTAAGAAGCAGAAGGGTAGACAAGTGGAATAGGCTAGGTACTCAAGACACAGTAGGCAATGATTGTAGCAATCTACTGTTTGATAAACCCAAGGATCCCAGTTTCTGGGATAAGAACTCACTATTTGACAAAAATTGCTGGGAAAACTGGATAACAGTGTGGCAGAAACTAGGCATAGACCAATGCCTGACACTGTACACAAGAATAAAGTCCAAGTGGGTAAATGATCTAGGTATAAAGATTGATACTATGTCCAAATTGGTGGGGCAAGGAATAGTGTATTTATCAGATTTATGGAGAAGGAAAGAATTTTTGACTAAAGAAGAGATAGAAAGCATTATGAGGTGCAAGATGGATAATTTTGATTACGTTAAAATGAAAAGTTTTTGCACAACCAGACCCAATGTAACCAAGATTTGGAGGGATACAGAAAACTGGGAAAAACTTTTTGCAGCTAATGTCTGTGATGAAGGCCTCATTTCTAGAATATATAGAGAACTGAGTCAAATGTACAAAAATACAAGTCATTCCCCAATTGATAAATGGTCAAAGGATATGAACAGGCAGTTTTCAGAGAAAGAAATTAAAGATATCTATAGCCATATGAAAAAATGCTCTAAATCATTTTTGATTAGAGAGAAACAAATCAAAACAACTCTGAGGTACCACATCACACCTGTCAGATTAGCAAGCATGACAGAACAAGAGGATGATAAATGTTGGAGAGGATGTGGGAGAGTTGGAACACTAATTCATTGTTGGTGGAGCTGTGAGCTGATCTAACCATTCTGGAGGGCAGTTTGGAACTATGCTCAAAGGGCTACAAAAATATGCATACCCTTTGACCCACCAATATCACTACTAAGACTGTATCCCCAAGAGATCATAAAAATGGGAAACGGTCCCACATGTACAAAAGTATTTATAGTAGCACTCTTTGTGGTGGCCAAGAACTGGAAATCAAGGGGATGCACATCAATTGGGGAATGGCTGAATAAGTTATGGTATATGATTGTAATGGAATACTAGTGTGCTATAAGAAATGATGAACAGGAAGACTTCAGAGAGGCCTAAAAAGACTTACACGATCTGATGCTGAGGTAAAGGAGCAGAACCAGGAGAACTTTGGGTGCAGCAATGATCAGTGTGTGAGAATTTTTTCTGGTAGACTTGAAACTTCATTGCAATGCAAGGACTTAAAAAAAAATTCCCAATGGTCTTTTAAGGCAAGATGCCTTCCACATCCAGAGAAAGAACCATGGAATCCAATTGCATAATGTAGCAGATCATTTTCTTTTACATTACATTTTGGTTTGTTATATGATTTCTCCCTTTCATTTTAATTTTTCTATGTAGCACGACTGTGGTAAAAATGTATTTAATAAGAATGTATGTGTAGTACCTATGTAAAATTGTATGCTGTCTCAGGGAGGGAAGGGGAATGTAGGGGGAAGGGAGGGAAAAAGAAATCTAAGTTATATGGTAGTGATTTTGGAACACTGAAAATAAATAAAATTAATTTTAAAAAATAATGAATTTCTGAGGAAACAAAACAAAAATAGATGAGGAATTGTCTAGAGAGAGGAGGCTACACAGGGTTGGATAAATTTAAATTTGGATATTTTTAAAAAGATATACAGAAGATGGAAACAAAGGAAGAGATTGAAGGATAAATAGAGGCAGCATGACATAGTGAATGGAGTCCTAGACTTCGACCTAGAAAATCTGAGTTCAAATTCTGCCTCAGATACTTGCTATTTTGTGATCAAAGATACTTTGGGTAAGTCACTTAACCTCTCTGGACCTCAGTTTCAACATCTATAAAATAAAAGCTTGGGCTACAATAGTATCTAAGATCTCTTCTAATTCTAAGTCTATAATTCTATAGAATACAAAGAAGTACCTTCCAGAGTCTCAGAATCATTGGATATAAAGAACTGGAACCTCGGTGACTACCTAGTCACATTGAGTCCATGCCAGAATAAGATACCCCACTACAACATAGTCAACAAGTAGTCATCGAGATTTTTCTTGACCATAGTTGAGTGAGAACATATCAAATCCAGAGGTGGTCCAGTCAAATGGATCACAGTAATTGTTAGGAAATATTTCATCCTGTCAAACACAATTTGTTACTTTGCAGTTTTCATTCTGCCCACTGTAGCCAAGCAGGACAAGTTGAATCCCTCTTCTGTGCAACAGCCCTTTGAAGCCAGATGCCATGTTCCCCTGTCTTTCCTTTTTCCAGGCTAAATATTCCCAGTTTTTTTCAATCAGTTTTCATGTAAAAGGATCTGAAAGGCATGTCAGTAATGGAAAATGATATGAAGGCTAATGCATCAAATTCTGATTTGTTTGTTTCTTCTTTCAAGAAGAATAAACTTTGAACTTGGGAGGATAGAATCAAAAAAGGTTAATGGAATTGAAAGCTATGATTAAGTAAAGATATGGTAAAAAAAACAAACAAACAAACAAACAAAAAAAAACCAGCTATAGCTTTCCTTAATGAGTTCAACTCACCAAGGGCTTGATAGATAAAACACCAGGGCTTTAAAAGAACTAGTGACATGATTACTGAAAATCTTAGTCATTTTTGAAAGAAAGGTGGAGAACAAGAAATGGAAAAAAATCTTGTCTTGATTTGCAAAATTGGGAGGATGACTCTTTCTACAAAATATGGCTCAATCAGACTGATTTCTATTCCTGAAAAAGTCTAGAAAATACTACTAGATCGTTAGTATCGATATGTTAATGACTAGAGCACCTGACATGGTACCTTATGCCTAACAAGCAGTTAAAAAATATTCACTTAACTGAATTTAGAAAGGGAAGCATCAACCACAACAAGGCAGCATAATTTTATCAAGAATAGACATTATGGACTGGCCTCACTGACTTTTTAGACAAGGTAATTGGATTGGTAGACCAGGGAAGTGCTGTATGCACACATATACATACATGCACACGTACACACGTGTGTGTGCGTGTGCGTGCGCGTGTGTGTATTTCAGCAAAGCATTTGACAAAACTACTTATACTGTCTTTATGGACAACCTGGAAAGATGTTGGTATAGTTACATGGGCTCAGGAATTGGTTGAATTACTAGATACAAAAAATAATCGTTAAGGAGATGACATCTTCCTGAAAGATAGGCCAAATTTCATAGCCTAATACCACTGAGGCACCACTTAGCACAAAGATAAGAAACTCTTAAGAATGAGATTCTGAAGAGACAGATAGGCAATTCCTATAAAGAAGAAAATGAGGAGTTTTTAGTGCAGTAGACTTCAGGCATCTGTCCTTGACCTTGTACTGTTTGACATTTTTAATTAATGCCTTGGCTGAAGCTTTTTTTGGTCAGATTTGTAGAAGAAATAAAATGAGGAGGGGTGCCATATATGGTGCATGACTGTCAGGATCCCCAAAAGTTTGAGAGGCCACAACAATGGTCAAAATCTAATAAGACAGAATTTAATAGTTATAAATGCCAAGCTGTACACTTGGGTTTAAAAAAAAAAATCAGACTTCTTAAGTACAAGATGGGACAGATATGGCCAAAGAGTAGTTTATCTGAAAAAGATCTAGGCATTTTAATGAACTTCAAGATCTGTATCTATCAATAGTACAAAGTGGCCTCCAAAATGCTAACGCTATTTTAGGCTCATTGATAGAGACAGATTCCAGAGCAAATGTCATTATAGGCCTACTAAACTCTGCCTTGATCAGATCATATGTGGGGTGTTATGTTCCTGTCTGGTTGTCACGTTTCAGGAAGAGGATAGGAAAGTTGCAATGCATCTAGGCTAGCATGACTAAGATAGTGATACAGAGAAAGACCGTACTCTACAAAGACTGGTTGAAAGACCTAGGGATTTATAGACCAGAGAAGAAGATCTTCGGGGGGATAGGATTGCTGTTCTCTTTGACACCAGAGGGAAGGACTAGGAATAAGTGGTTGCATAAAGGCAGGTTTAAGTGACATTAACAATTATATCTACTGAAAAGTAAAGTGATCACCAGAAAGAGGTGGGTGATAATAACTCTCACTTATAAAATGCATTAACGTTTGCAAAGTACTATACAAATCTTATCTTATTTCATCCTCCCAACAACTCTGGGAAGTAGATGCTATTATTATCCCCATTTTACATGTGAGGAAACTGAGGCAGGTGCTAATTGACTTGCCCTGTGTCACTAGTTACTAAATGTCTGGGGCTGAATATGAATTTAAGTCTTTCTGACTCCAGATGTAATACTCTATCCTCTATGCTATCTTACTGCCTAGGGGAAAATGTTGGTAGTTTCCAGTTCACTTGTTGCTGCTCAGTCTTTTCAGTCATGTCTGTTTCTTTGTGACTCCATTTGGGGTTACCTTGTCAAAGACACTGAAATAGTTTGACATTTCCTTCTCTAGCTCATTTGACAGATGAGGAAACTAAGGCAAACAGGGTTAAGTGACTTGCCTAGGATCACATAGCTAGTAAGTATCTGAGGCCAGATTTGAACTTGGGAAGATGAGTCTTTCTTGACTCCAGGTCTGATACTCTATCCACTACACCCCATTAGCTGCTGCTCCAATTCACTGGACATCTTTAATTAAACAGGAACTGAATGATGACATGCACAAGTGATAAAGGGGATTCTTGATCAGGTATGGGGTTGGACTAGATAACATCCCAAGGCCCTTCCAATTCTTAGGTTCTGTCCTATTGTCTTTGATTCCATAATGAAGAGGCATCCAATGGATAACAACTAAAATTGTGTGATGATTTCTGTTTACTAGGAACTGCTGATATTGGAGTTGAAGGACTTCAATTTGATTTCTAGCTTTGTTACCTATTACCTGTATGACCTTATAAGTCTCTGGGCCTCACTTTTGTCACCTATAAAATAAGAGGTTGGATTATATGATCTTTAATATCATCCAATTCTAATTCCTATGATCTCATTATCTCACAGATAACTAGCTTTCAGAAACTATTTACCTTCCAGCTTTCACTAAGACAGGTAAGTCTCAACAGTGACAAATTCTTGATCCTAAGCAAAGCTTTAAATGATATTATACCTGGAAACCCAACCCATTCTAGAGATCTGTCTAATCCTTTCCTTTAGTGGGCACCTAAGCAGTAAAGTAGGACATCTGATCTATATAGCTATGCCTATCCATATCACCCAGTATTTCTTAATTTTGAAGATATAGGTCCCTATTGCTGGGAAAGCTGTAACTAGTGCTATGTGTATTTGTCCATCTTTGCCAAAGAAGACCATGCCATCAGAGAAGTAATGACGTGACTTGCACTTGACTTTTGTTTTTGAGTGAGGGAGGGTTGTGCAGGTCACCAGCCTCACTTCTGCTCCAGAGCCATCCGAATCCAGTAACCAGGTATTCATCAGGATGACTGGAGATGACCCAAGATAAGATAGTTGGGGTTAAGTGATTTGCCCAAGGTCACACAGCTAGTGAGTGTCAAGTGTCTGAGGTGAGATTTCAACTCAGGTCCTCCTGACTCCTGCACTGGTGCTCTATCCACTGCACCACCTAGCTGCCCTAACTAGTACTGACTTCAGGTTGGAATAATATAAAACTTCATGTGAGTAACCTAGGTGTCCAGCCTTTAGTGAAACAATAACCAGAGGTTTCTCAGAAGTAGTAATAAATTGTTTTGCATTGAACTCTTCAAAAACTATTCTTAGGAGCCTGGGAGTCCCTTATTGGCTGCATTATGGTAGACAAATTATGTTTAAAGCGCCTTTGAACAGACGGGAAAATAGCAGAAATTTCCCAAGAGATGCTGGTTGGGCTTTATCTGTCCAGTTGGGCTGGCCTCCAAATGTTTGACTTGAAAAAGAAATTCCACCTTAAAAGCTTGTTTGGTGATGGTACCATGCCATTCTCAGGGGGCTGAAATGAATGAATGTTAGAATGAGACACATTTGTGATTGTAATGGTAACAGCAGCCAAAAAAAAAGAAAAGTGCTGGTGGGGAAGAGGATATTGGTTCCCTAGTTTCCCAACCTAGCCAAGTTGCCTACCTCCTTCTTTCTTTTCCAGTGAGAAAAGATGCATATCTTTCTTTAAAACATATACATATGGAGGCAACATTTTTTTTTAAGCTTTTGTGAGTTCTTCCTTTATATAGACTTAATCATGCCAAACATTTGGATAATTTGATTAATGTAGACAGCCAATTAATAAATAAATAAATTTTTGGCCTTGATCACAAAATCACAGAATTTCAGAATGGAAAAAAAATCACCTTCATACAAGGGTTCTTAATCTGGGGTCCAGGAACTTTATTGATAGCTATAATTCAATATAATTGATTTCCTTTTTAGTCCTGTGCATTTTATTTTATGTATTTAAAATATTATTCTGAGAAGGAGCTTAACCAGATATGGACTGCAGACTTAACCAGATGGCTGATGGGGTTCTATGACCTAAAGCAAGCTAAGAATCCTTGCCCTAATAATTCACATTTATACAGTGCTTCCTGATTTGCCAAGTGCTTTATTTATCTGATTTGATCCTTGAAATGACCCTGTGAAATCAGTGCTTTTATTATCTCCATTTTATAGAAAACTGAGGCTGAGCAAAGATAAGGGGTTTGCCCAACTTCGGCTTAAGTAAGAGTCAAAGTCAGAATTTGATTCCAGGTCTTTACTCCAAGTCCAGAATTCTTTCCACTGGATCTCATGCATATTACCTCAGATGAGGCCTCAGTGACTATCCATTTCCACAAATACCTTAAAATACCTCTACAACATGACTGAGAATGAATCATCCAGCCTTGGCTCAAAATGGCACATACCACTTTCAAGAAAAGGTCTTCTTGATATCTTTTATTTTTACACCACATTCCCTTACTGATATATGCTAGTTGCGACCCACACTGTCAGAAGGGATGATTAAAAGAACAATAGTTAACCAGACCAACCAATATAAAAATCTCGTTAAACAGCATGTGAATATTTGGTACTTTTAAAGGAGAGAATTATGTTTCATTGTCTGTTCTTAAGGACCAAAGGAAGAAGAAGAAAGGGAATAATCATTTATTCAGTACCTCCTAAAAGCCAAATACTTTAGAAATATTATCCTCACAACAATCCTCTGAGATTAGTGCTATTGTGATCCCCATTTTACAGCTGAGAAAACTGAGGCAGCCAGAAGTCAAGTGACTTGTCCAGGATTACCTGGCTAGTAAGTATCTGAGGCTGGATTAGAACTCAGGTCTTCTTGACTAGACCCAGTGTTCTGTCTACTGTGCCACATACCTGATAAGATTGGTCATTGTGACTAATCTAATTCACCTGCTATTTTCATATATATTATTACAGTCACAAGGTATATTTTTCTGGTTCTGTCTACTTCTCTCTTATTTATGCAAGTCTTCCCATATTTATCTGAATTCCTCATATCTTTCAATCAATCAATTAGTCATCAGCCATTTGTAAAGGATATTTATTAGCTGTTTGGGGATCAGGCAAGGCTTTGTGTAGCAGGTGGAACTTGAACTGTATTTTAAAAGGAAAAAATAATACTATGAAATGAGGAGGAGAGACCTGGGAATGGCCAGTGCAAACACATGAAAATGGGAGATGTATTGGCACATGTGAGGAACAGAGAAAAGGCTGGATCATAGAGTGGGGAAGGGGAGTGACATGTATATAATGAGACTGCAAAGACAGGATGGGGCTAGGTTATGGAAGGTTTTGAAGGCTAATCAATAAGTTTAAACTTCATTCTAGAGCATGAGTTCTTAACCTTTGTGTGCATCATGGACATCTTTGACAGTCTGGTGAAGTCAACAGGTAGAACTCTTCTTAGAGTAATGCTTTTAAATGTATGAAATAAAATACATGGGGTTACAAAGGAAGCCAATTATATTTACATAGAGTTATAAAATATTTTTAAAAAACAATTTCACAGGTTCTAAGTAGACCTATTCTAGAGGCAATCAGAAGCTCTTAGAGTTTGTTAGAGGATTCTCTTGGTCCATTACAATCAAGATAGCAAAATTTGATAAGGTACTTCCAAATCAATGAACACCTCCCCACCTTAATTCCATCTTGGTATGTCTCTAAATTGGATGATCCAGTTAGTTTATCTGGATTAGTCAATTAATACTCAGGCACTTATTAAGTACTTACTATGTGTCAGATACTAAATTAGGTGCCGAGGATACAAATACAAGGAATGAAACAGTCCCTATATGCAAGAAACATATTCTAATTGGTGACAACCAATTAAGTAGCTAAATCAACAAACAAATATTTATTGAGTCCCTACTATGTGCAGAGAGCACTGTGCTAGGGGGTTCTGTCCTCATTTCTAAAGCTGTGGAAAAAAACATAAAATATATAAACATACCTAACCCCAATAATATGGGAAAAGTGGCAAGAGGTTGGTACAGATCATATGTTCATTACAATCATTCCTGGGGGCAGGAATGTCATAGAATCATAGATTTTAAGTTGGAATTAGAAGGGGCCTTAAAGGTTATCCAGTCCAGTCCCCTTATTTCACATATAAGGAAACTGAAGCCCAGAGAGAGATTAAATAATTTGCCAAAGGTCATACCAGTGGCAATTGGTAGAGATAGGATTTGGGTACAGATTCTGTGATGCCAGCTCTGGTGTTCTTCCATGTGCAGCTTCCATGGCAGAGGTAAGAAAGGAAAGAGGAGAATTCCTGTTAAGATTTTGCTCAAACAAGATGTATTGAAACTCAATACAGGGCTTGATAAATATCAAGGAATAATATTACCAACATAAATTCTTCTGTGTTTAGAGAGTCCAGAAGAAGACCAAGAAACAACATGAGGGAGGATTTAGGAACACAATTAAGAATTTATTCTCCTTCCACTATTTATCATAGAAAGGGTTTTTTTTGGCCATGTGCCTACACTTGACCTCCTGTTTCTCCCCTTCACCCTGATTCTCTGTAATAACCCTACAACAAGGGCATCTAATCATTTCTAGCATGTGACAACATTTGGTATAGATTCCCTTATCAGCATTACCTTTTCTTCAGCCCCATTCACCACCCACCCCTGCCTTAAAGGAGACCAGGGAATGGATCTCAGACATCAGTGACACGTCCACCACTTCTCCAAACACTTCACGTGGAAAATCTTTCAGGGATGTGATTGTTGAGCTCTAGAACTGGAAAATAACTGTCATCAAGACCTTTACCTCTGGTGAAGGAATTTCAGCTGGGTGACATTGCTTGGCCCTCTGGGATGGGTTTTGTTTTGTTTTGATTAAATACAACTCATACCTTTTTTTCACAAAATAAGTGTGAATGCAATTTGCCTTCTATCGGTAATTTAAATCAATTTACTTACCTACTTTAACTTGACTAAGATGATTTCTTGTGACATAATTTAGGAAGAGATATGCTCTTTTATTTTGGATTTTAATTTTTTTTTGCTAAAGACAAATGCATAGATATCACTACAACACATTTAATCTAGTTGCTATTTTGAAGAATTCTGATACCTTTTCCAACTATTTTTGAAATATTTTGAACTACACTGGACCTTCCCACTTAATTTGTTGTGCTTTTGTAATACAAAATGAATTTATTTTTTAACTCCTATTATCACCACCTTAATGTAGTTGACAATTCTAGGCCTTATTGAACTGAATTTTTTTAAAGTTTGCAGTTAGCCTCAAAGTTATGAAGGTATCTCAATTTAAAATCAGAATTACATTCACTCTTCTGTATTTACCCAGACAATAAAATTTTTGAATATCCCAGAATACTACATGGGGCAAAAAACAAAACAAAACCCCAACTCAAACCAATAAAAATCTTTGCCTTTGGGATGATGTTTACTGACATTTTTACAAATCAATTTTTAAATTGTTTTCTCCTCAAAAGTCAAAAGGCTTTGAATATTTTATATAAATATTTGATTTGATTTGATTTGATAAATATTTGATTGATTCACTGCTTTTCACAATCTTTAATCGGCTGTGATTGGAAAATATAGCTCGTGCACAACTGTAAAGTTCCTTCCAAGACCACCCCTCTTATTTTTCTAGATAGGACATTTAAAAAAATGTGAGATCAGCATATAAGCTACTGTACCCTTGACTGTAAATAAAAATAAATTTCTGTAAATTTTAACCCTGCATCCTTGTGAATTTCTCATGCTAAAACATGAATTGACATTCTTTCTACTTAAAAATAACTGGGTGTTTCCTTTCATATGGTTCCTAGAATACAGCAAGGTAAAAACCAGACTTAGGGATTAATGAAACCTGATAAGGAATCTCAAGCTGTTTAAACCACCAATCATTCCTGGCCACTTAAACCAGTACTTCATTAAAGTTGAAAAGAAATATTCAAAGATTTTTTTTTTTGTATTTGTTTTTCTGACACTTGTGAGGTGTTTTCTTTGTTCCTGTTGTTTTCTCCATTTTATTTCTACCTTCTTTATCTTTTAACACTTTTACATGGGGACTCAATTTTTACCAAATCTTCCTTATTTGGCAAAAAGTTTTTCAAAGATTAAAAATAGAACTGCAACCCAGCACTACTCCCTACGTCTCAAGAAACCACTTGGCAATGCTAGTAAGTATAATTTTAAGTTAGAAAAAAAAAAATCTGTTCAAACCAAATGGTTAACTCACAAAAGAGGTGTTTACCTTAATTATATACATAACATTTCTGCCCTATAACTGCTAAACATCTGCAGATTGGAATTTATAAAAGTTTATGTGAAATGACTGATCTTGGTACTAGAATTGGGTGGCAAAGTTTCTTATATGTTAATATCAATTTTCTATTTAAAAGATATTTTCTAAAGACCAGCAACTGTAGTGAATAGGAAAAAGAAAATACTTTTATTTGTACCGTATAACCCTGCGTAATTTTATTCATGTTTTTCTTAGATTTTGATGAACAATACGTGAATCTTGTTGAGGTATGTAATTTTATATTATGTTTTAAAAGGGAAAAGTTAGTTTTAAGCTTAAATAAAATAAATAAATAAATGAAATAATAAATAAAATTAAATAAATAAAAAATAATAAATAAATAAAATAAAAATAAAAAAATTAAATAAAAATATTGGTGTCATAAATCTTTAGCATCATTTACTATTGTATGTCAATATAAATGTACATTTTTGATTTAGAAATTAATGCAAAGAAATGAAGAAATATTGCAAAATGACCTTATGACTAATACAAAAAATTCAAATTCCTAAATCTTATATCACATTATAAAATGGCATAATAGCTGGAAGCTAACGTAGTACTTTAAAATTCAGGTTAAAATAAAAAGTTTGCCAACTGTTTACATTACCTCATTTGAGCCTCCCAACAACCTGTGAGGTCATCTCATTTCACATATAGCAGTCCTAAGACTCAGACAAGTTAAATGGCATGTCCATGGTCATATGGCCACATGTCTAAGACAGAATTCAAACCCAAGTCTTCTGCTTCCAAGTTCAATACACTGTGCTGCACTGCCTGGTAACAGCCAGTTATAGTTCTTAACAAGTGGAGCATAAGTAAAAACTGTTTCATATTCAAAATATTGATTTTCCTAATGTTAAAATTTTCAAGGGTTTTCTGTTTCTATATAATGAATCCATTTAAATTTTCATCATTTGCAAATTTAAAAAATGATTTTCAGTAATTCTATAAGCTCTAACTTTTTAAAGTTCTAATAATATGGATTTGGAATTTAACCCACTTTAAAGTTTGTTTTACTCTCTTTTTGTAGCAACTTTATTGTGTATGACCATGGATATAAAGGAAAATTAAGTTCTTGACTCAGCACACTCAATGATTATAAATGCTTTATACAAATCTTTCATTTTGTTTTAATTTTCATAGACTCCTAGATTCAGCATTAGAAAAAAACCTTAGAGGCCATTGATTTTACCTATTTGGCAAATGAGGAAATTGAGGCACAGAGAAATTCAATAAGGGTCCCATAATTAGAAAATGTCTGAGGTGGAATTAGAACTCAGGTCCTTTCTGACCATAGATCACAGTTCCTTACTATATTATAGTTAGATTTTAATTGCTACATTCCCAATCTCTAGTATTATTTTAAAATAAAGTTTAATTCTTTTAAAAAATTTCTTTCAGTAAGGTGAACCTATAAATTATTAAAGCAGCCAAACTGTATTCTTCCTGAGACCAAATTAAGTGTTTTATGGATTTCTGTCCTAACTTCTTCCAGTCTTTCTTTCTAAATCACCCTAATCTAATCTTAGCTTAAACCAGTAATCATTTAAACAGTCATGCATTTATTTCCCCAGGAGTGCAGACTCTCTTTGGAAAACTGTTTATTTTATATTTTAAAAAGAGTATCTATTTTTCTCAGCCTCTGAAACAGGGGTTGCAAAAAACTTTTTTTTTTTTTTGCAGCTTTATTATTTTTTTTCCCCGCAAGTAGTTACAAATGTGAAAGATACAAAATCTGGTGGTTCCTGAACTCTGAGTTGCCTAGCCTTTGATGGCATTTGTGTAAGAGGCCTGGAATGTTAGATCTAGGGTGTTAGTGATTAGCCCGTCATGGGATGGTCAGATGTCACCACTCCTCCACCCCAGTGGAGCTTCCTACTTCTAATCCAATCCAGTTTAATCCTGTCCAACCCAACCCAACAATTATTCATTAAGTGTCCTCTTTGTGCAAAGTTCCAGGGTTGCTGCCATAAAAGACCTTATTTTCTATTTGGAGCATGAAAGGGATAAATATAAAATGAAGCAGAATAAGCATATACTTGATTATTTGAAGAGCGAGAGAACACTAAGGGACCAGGAAGGGTTTTCATCAGTGAATGAGCATGAGTATTTAGGAAGCACAGACTTTGTGATCAGCCCTGAACCTGGTACTCTAGAGACATACATAAAACAGAGCTCCTGCCCTCAAGCAAGCTTACAGTTTAGTTGGGGAGTATTATTTTTCTTTAAGTTAAATCATAAAATGAACTTTAAATAATAATACATAACAACAATATAGGTAATATCCTCAGGCAAAGATCTAGTGCTAAATACATGGTTTAGAATAGATTACAAGTGTCAATGACTTAACAAATGCTTATTGACAGAATGAAGGGCTGTGAGCTTTCTGGTGGAGATCAGTGTTGGCTGGAATAATAAATAGTCCGGGAGCCTCTATACTAGGAGAGGGGAACCTTTGGAGTCAGTCCAAGGGCTGTACTTGAGGACCTCAAGGCCACAGGTTCCCCAACTCTGCTCTATATCATCCTCTGCCTTTTTTATTTCAGACCAGTGATTTCACAGGGCAGGGCAGCTCCCAGTATTGAAACTCCCTCCACCAATGATGATTTGTAACTTGCTTAGAAGTCTTGGTCTTAGAACTGGAGCACTAAGAAGTTAGGTTGACTTGCCCATTGTCAAATAGTCAGTATGTGAGAGATCACAAAAAGGCACCAAAAAAAGCCATTACATACAGCCAGTATATCAGATACAAAAAAAACAACAAAAAACCTTTGTGGAACAGAGCCAAGATGGCAGAGTAGAGGCAGAGATCAGCTAAAGCTCTCCACCCAAACAAATTCAAAAAACTTCTAAAAATGACTCTAAACAAACCAACAAAAAAGACCATTTGGATTTTTATTTTCCAACTTTAATACCTCTGTCTAATTTTGCCTCTCATCCCATCCCATGCTGGAGTTTAATTTATTTGTTCCTGCTCAAATACATTAAATGGAGAGGTTTAATGTAACTTCATTTTTAGAGCTAGAAAATCACTGACCTTTAAGTATCTTCAGGGAATTACTGTCTTTTCCTTCAGCAAGATCCTTTCCTTCACCTTCCAGGTACATCTAGGCTCCTAGGTGAACCCAAGCATGGTAGACTTTGGCAAGCTACATGTCTTTGGAATCATATCTTTGTACCCTGTAAGCACTATTCTGAGTCACAGAATTTTAGCCTCATAGAATCTATGTTAGATCTGGAAGGCACTTGAGAAACCATTTAGTTCAACTCTTCAGTTCTGTAAATGAGGAAACTGCTGCTCATAGATCCTCTGATATTTAGATAAGGAAATAACTTTAAGAATGCAGAATGTCAGTAAATAAGGCAGTCACAAATGACGACTTGTCTGTCACCAGCTTTGGTTAAGATGTGATCAGTCAGTACCTCTCTGTCTAAGGTGAGTAGATACTGGTTTGTTTCCCAGAGAGCTCCAATTGGCTTTAGTCAAACAGTACAGAACACTGATAAGTTATCAACCTACCCTAACCAGATGTGAACAAACCCTTCTCCACACTTCCAAATGGTTGAAAGTTGTCTGTAGACCCACAGAGTTGAATCCACCAAGAGCTTTGCTGATACATGATTGAACAGGGGTTAAAAGACTCACATTATTACATACTGTTCTCTATGTACTAAGACCGCAAAACAGGGAAAGCAAGGACTTGTAAAGGACACTGGTCATTCTAATGAGTGGTATCTGACAAGGATGTTTTTCAGTTTCATGAATGAAACTCTACAGCCTTCGTTCCTGGTGGCAGAGCTTGCCCCCCATCAACCCAGAAGCGTTTTGTTTTACTGGAACGTAAATGCACTCAGATGAGAGCCTCAAAGAAATGCTGCTAGAATAGACTAAGCCCTTCATTACCCAATAACACACTAATGAAATCTAACAGTAAAACTTGGGCTGTATAAATACTGCTAACTTGTATGAACAAAAAGCAAACAAACAACTGATTCTTCTGCTAGTCTCCTTTGGATCAAAATTATGCCCTCTTTTCAAATATCCTCTGCAAGTACTGCTTTTTATTTGTAACAGTGGTCCAGTTTCTTAGTTACTTCCTGCTTTATAGATAGGTAAATCTTAGGCACAAGGCAAGGAGAGGATAGATAGGGGATGGAGAATTTTGGAAGCTAATACTAAACTGTACATGAAGCAATAAGAATGTAATATCTGATGCATTTTAGTAATTTTGTTTTTAAATATGTTTCTCATGTTTTTTCTTTTGTTAAACAGTGAAGTGTCCTATTTTATTTTTTTCAAATGCAGTTATCAAAATGGTTTCTAAAATTATTTTTTCATTAAATATTTTTAATTACATGTAAACATTTTATAATCATCATTTCTTTAAAATTTTGAGTTCTAAATTCTCTCCCTCCTTTCTGCATTCCATTCCTTGAGAAAGCAAGTGCTTCAATTTAGATTATACATGGAAGATCATAACCAGACATATTTTCATATTTTGTCATGTTGCAAAAGAAAACACAAACAAAATAAAACTAAAACTAAAGAAAGCTTTAAAAAGGATGAGTTCATCAGCTTTTTTCTCTGGAGGTGGATAACATTTTTCATCATGGGTGCTTTGGAATTGTCTTGAATCATCATCTTGATCAGGGTAATTAAATCTTTCACAGTTGATCATCCTTACAATATTGTTTTTTACTGCATACAATGTTCTCCTAGTTCTGCTCACTTAACCTTCTCAGGTTTCTCTTAAATCATCCTGTTGGTGATTTTTTCTAACACAATAGTATTCTATCACAACCATATACCACAATTTGTTCAGCCATTCCCCAGTTGATGGGCACCTCTCAATTTCCAGTTCCTTGCCACCACAAAAAGAATATATATATATATACACATATATGTATATACACACATGTATGTATACACACATATAGACATACATACATATATGCATATATCTATATATTTGTACATATAGGTCTTTCCTCATTTTCTTTAATTTCTTTGGAATAGTCCTATTGGCAGTAATCCTGGGTGAAAGGATATGTACAGTATTAGTCCTTTGGATATAGTTCCAAATTGTTCTGCAGAATGCCACCAACAATGTTTCAGTATCCCAGTTTTTCCACATCCCATTCATAATTTGTCATTTTCCTTTTCTACCATCTTAACCAATCTGATGGGTGTGAGATGGTATCTCAGAGTTGTTTTTATTTGCATTTCTCTGATCAGTAGTGATTTAGAGTACTTTTTTCATATGACTATTGATAACTTTGATTTCTTCTTCTGAAATCTGTCTACACTGACCCTGACTTTTCAGAGACTTAGCTGGCACCCTAGGGCAGGGTTTCTTAAACTTTTTTTTTTCCATTTGTGCTCCTTTTTCACCTTTCCGGAAGCCTTAGTTGGCATTGCATGGCCTGAGGGCATGCACAGTGCAGAATGTTCCTGCTTTATGTGCAGAATCAGGGATGCAGTGAAGTTGCGATCCAACATAGGCAAGCACTGCCAGAAACACCTTGGATTCATTGCACATTTGACTTTGAATTAATTTTTGGTTGTTCTACATTCAGAAACCTTTTATTGGTTGCCAAATTTTTTGCGACCCCATGGGGTCACACAGTTAAAGAAGTGCTGCCCTAAAGAAGAGAAAAAGGAGGAAAAAGCATTGTTTATGTTTGGAATCCTATAATTATTTATGACCTCAAATTCTTACTTCAAGGACCTATAATTTCCTAAGTGTGGGTATGCCTTCCACCAATAGAAATTAGAGCCCTTCTAAGCCTTATATTGTCTTTATGTGTTGTGGCCAAGCTATTCATTACCTGGTGGTCAACTTTTTGGTAATGAAGTGCTCTGAATTCACCACTACTATGTGCCTGGAACATAGTAGGTGCTTAATAAATACTTGCTAATTGATTGTCCTCATATGACAGTCATACAAGTCCATTCAGGACCCATATTTGAAGCCCTCACTGCTAGAACCTTCCAAAGGACCTGCCAAAGCTTGTGTCCCCTGGCAAAGTCTTTGAGAACCCAGGGTCATTTCCCATTTCTGATAATGTCAGAGATATCAGATCTAAGTGAAGAGAATTCTTGTATGTAGAGTGACAATTTGTCTATAAACCAGTGACTAGAATTTTCACAGCTCCTAGGATCAGAAAGTTAGAGCTACAGGGACGTTAGAGGCCCTCTAGTTCAATTTCCTCATTTTACAGATGAGGGACTGAAGTACAGATTAAGTGTCCTTCTCTAGGTCACATAGTAAGTAAATTAGTAAATTAGAAATTGACAGACCTGGGACTCAAATCTAAGTCTTCTGATTCCAAATCCCACTTGTTTTCTTGCTTGAGGCAAGTTTTCTGCACTCGATTGTTTATGCAAAAAAAGATAATTCATAAATAAATAGCTGAAGTTATTTTTCAAAAAAGCAATTCTCATGGTACAACATAGGGTTAATACAGATTTAACACAATCTCTTAAACTTTCAACATATATAGGCCTATACAATGATCACTGATGTTCTTAATCATAATCCTGAAGTCCTGAAAGGTATTGACAACTTCTGAATCATCAAGGACAAAAAATGTCCTGTTCTCTCTCTCTCTCTCTCTCTCTCTCTCTCTCTCTCTCTCTCTCTCTCTCTCTCTCTCTCTCTCTCTCTCTCTCTCTCTCCCCCCCCCTTTCTCTCCCTCCCCTCTCCCCCCCTCTGTCTTTGTATTTTTAAATTAAGCATAGTTTATGATATTCTAATTCTTTAACAATTGACAGTTCATGTATATGACATACAGTAAAATCTGCGGAAACTGTATATCTTCATTGTCTAGAATTCTTCCCAACCACCAGCCTCCATTCTCTAGATACTAAGTCCTGCTGGACTTAATCCTTTCATGTTCAAAACTCCTGCCATGATACTCAGCTACTCTGATTGGTGGTTACCTTAGTCACTCACCTGTCACACATCTGGCCTAGGCTTGACCATGAGTCACTTTGCTTCCTCTCAACCTTCTTGCTGGATATTTGACCAGCTTTCCCCTAATCCCTTTTTCATAATCAAACTTTTGGCATTGCTCTTAAAAAGGGCATATTAATCTAATAATTAAGTCTAATTTAATAATTAAAAGGGTGATATTAAGGGTATATTAGTTAAGCCATAGTTCATATGGCTCCATTCACTATCCCTCTAACTTTTCAAACTGAAATGTCCCTCCCGTCCCCCATATGTGTCATCTGCCCCAAGTAGAGTGTAAACTCCTTGAAGATAGGACCTGCCTTTGCTTTTGTATTTACATTTCCAGCACTTAACACAAGGTAAGAACTTAATAAATGCTGTTAAATTAACCAGCTAATTCATATTCAAAGTTTCCCATATGGTAGTTATGTTACATTTGTTTAAAGAATTGTTTTATTCATTAAAATTTCTTCTTATATATTTACTAATTATGTGTCCCCAGACATATTGACCCAATATGGACTTGCTCTATGCTTTCTACTAATTTGTAAGCTCTTTGCAAGAAAAGAGTGCATCTCACTTCTTTTTGTATGTTCCACGGTGCCTAGCATAGAGTCTTGTACATAGCAAGTACTTGGTAAATATGTGTTACATATTGAATCAGAATGGACTGAGTTGAGAATTAATTACGAGAAACTATAACTTTAAATGACAAAAAAATGATCTCAGCTTTAAATTTTCCTTAGGTAAGCTATATATAAAGTTAATTATTGTCACCTTGCCAATGCTTGATAAATATTTTTGTATTGGTTCAGATGAAATTGAATTGAATTGAACTTTGAATTTAACTGACCACGAGTACGTACCCTAAACAATGAAAATGCAACTTGGTTTTCAGAATTCTTTCAGTAGCCTGTATACAATGTTAACTAATGACAAGTGAAAAAAAAACCATTTTTGCAATTAATTCGTTTGGCAAAAGAAAGGAAACAGACCACCAACGTATTTCATGTAGGTCATTGAATCTTTCCCATCAGCCTTTCCTTTAGGACTTCCCAGGGCTACCAATAGAAGACTGGCATTTCTCCAGGAAGTGAAAGGCTCATTTCCATATGTTAAACTGCCCTACTCTCCTTATGGGACCATATGTTTTGAGTTGACTGTGATGCTTTAAACGTCTTGAGAAGTGGCCACAGGGACTTGCTTGTAGATGTGCCTTTGGATCTGTTTCTGAAGAGTACACCCCAGTGGCCATTCTGGGTCTTTTGACAGCTTTGTTTGCAATTAGGAATACATATTTCAACATGGCCTGGGATCAACTATATGCTTCGAATTAAAAACAAACATTTAAATTGGCCACCATCAATCTTCTCCTCCAGAATGCATCCAAAACAGCAGCTTCAGTTTTGTGTGGCAAATGTTAGGGATTCCATAAGTAGGCTTCCACAAGACTTCTAGATCCATCAAGATTTCTTAAAGTGGTGGTAGCATTGAAAAGCCTGTGGATGATTCTGAGTCTCTAGTAGACAGCAGGTTTTTATGTCCGAAGCTCTCCAATTGACTTCTAGCAAATCTTCTAGCTTCCTTGAGTCTTATCCATTTGCTTCATTTTAAAATTTTAATAAAGCTGAAGAAAACTTTTGGGGTCCATAGTATAGAGTTGAAAAAAAGGAATCATTGGGAAAAAAAGACAGCTGCTTTCTTTTTGGTTAGTAATTTAATAGACTTTTTATTGAATATTTACTTCCATGCTGTGCATTTTACAGGGTTATGGGAGAATGGGTGATGTGAAAGTCAGCAAATAAAATCCGATCAATTAATTCATGAATCAATAAGAGATTATTAAGCACTGGCTGACTGATAATCAGTTGGGAGCACAACAGATAAGGGCATGTAACCAGTGCTAGAAACTCAGTACTCCTCTGGATTGCTCCTTGAATGCTGAGAGAAGTAGTTAACTGTCTTTTGTCAGTACAAATGAATTTGGGAGAGTGAGCCCAGAGTGGGTGTTCACCGGGGAATAGAACTGCAAGAATTACAGGAAGGAGAGATTGTCCTAGGCACAATATAAGATAGATAATCCCAAAGCACAATGCTTTCTCAGAGCATGAATCTTTTAATAACTTGTTCCTTTCTACATTGCTGTGTGTCTATGGGACATTTACTTATTTGTCTAAATATAAGAACCTGAGAATAATTATACTGCATGATTTTCTCTCTTATTTATTTTATTATACTGGTCCAAGTAAATATTTTGCTATTTGAAATGTGGTTCTTGCCAGTTCTGTTGGTAGAGTAGCATCTTAGATGATGGATTAAAATCATATTTCTCTCCCACATTGAACTGAAGTACTGTGTGATTCACTAGATGGATGACATGCCTATTACAGATCATACACAGTTTTTGAGGTTTGTTAACTGGGAGAAGACTGACAGGGGAAGTCCAGAGACGGAGTCCATTTAGGGGAGGAGGGAGAAAATACTTTATTTTAAACATATTGGACTTCTTAACTAAAACTCAGTGCTCTAAAGGGACAGAAGCACAGAAACTTGTAAAAGTTAAGAGGAAAGAAATACCCTATCCTTGATATAGCAACCCATCACCAGTGATGTACACATCTTGAACCTTCCTAAGAGGGCCAAGTGATGGATGTATATTGATTTACTTCTTTCTTTTCCTAGTTTTCCTTATAAAAAATGACACATATTTGCAAGATTCTTGGCAAGGGTTTTAGATGTTGTTTGTGGCCAGGAAACGGAGCAAACTTTACTGGGTCACAAAAGAATCAAACTTTGACCTCATTTTCCCAGTTTTGACCATTGAAGTAATCAGCCACAGAATAATATGAAGTAATTAGCCACAGTCACAATATGGTCATTTCTATGGCAAATCTGAAACTTTTTCACTATATAGCTTTGGGCAAGTCACTACACCCATTTGGGCCTCAGTTTCTTTATCTGGAAAATGAGAGCTTAGACTAGATTACTTCAAATTTCAATATTTTATGAGCCAATAAACAGGAAGCTTTTTTTCTTTTTAAGTTTTAAAAGCACAGGAAAAAGGAGATGAAAGTATATGATGATTAGTTAATCTGAGACCGATTGATTCAAATCCTTTGAAAAGTAAATCATTACCTGGAAACATAAAGTTCTCAACTTCATCTCACTTGACCACACATTTTTTGTATCCTTCCCAGGTTTTTAACAATCAGTAATGATTCTTCTTTTCTATTGTGGCATCTTGCCTAAAAGGACCAACTAGATGGTACAGTGGATAGAGTGCTGGACCAAAAGTCAAGAAGACCTGAGTTCAAATTTAGCCTCTGACACTTAATAGCTATGAGACTCTGGGCATATCACTTAAACTCTCTGCTTCAGTTTTCTCATCCATAAAATGGGGATAATACTAGCACCTACTTCCCAGGGTTTTTGTGAAGACCAGATGGGATAATTGCTGTAAGCCCTATATAAATGCTAGTTGTTAGGATCACCATCCAACAATGATTAAAAAAATTAATGTTCATGAGGTTTCTTTGAGCTAGGTCAGAAATATCAAGGATAGTGATTTCGAAAAGATCCTTGACCATATTCTTCTATGTTATAGAAGAACATTCCCAAGGGAAGTGGTGAAAGCTTCAATATTTGTGCTATTTAAAACTAGACTGGCTTGCATATTCCTGTCTATTCTGTGGAGAGAAATCATGCCACAAATAGGAAGACTGCCCAAATGACATCATAAGACTCTCCACTTCCAAAACCCTTTCCAATAATTTTCATGCTTCCAGTAAAAGGGACACTAATTATCTAGAAAAAAGTCAAAATAGGAAAAAAAAATGTCAGATAAAATTGGATTTCAAATACATCTCCATATAACATTTACCTGCTATTAGCAGATGTGCAGATGAGTACTTATCCTCCCCCTCTCTCACTGATAAATGAAACAGTTATTTGGAACACTTGAGAAGCATTGCAACAAGCAAGTTATTAATTATTAGCCAAGAATATTGGTGAGAAGCTTGCATTGTGGCAGCTGCTACTGCTGACACTAGCTAGCTACACTTACAGCTGTGAGGGTACAAGAGTGATAGTAATAGTGAGTGGTACTAGGGTGAGAGTAGACTCCCATTCCAGGGTTGATTGAGTTTGAAATGTATTCAATGCTGATTGGGAGTTAAAAGCAGGGTCAGCTTTATATATAGATGACTGCCTACTTGGTATGATTTGAGGAGTGACCAGACAAGCTCCCTCTTTCCAAAGTATCATACAACCCCCTAGTGTAAATGACTTGCTATAAGAAGGGTCATTAGGCATCTGTGGGTCATTGGACCCTTTGGCAGTTAGTTAAAGCCTAATGCCATGGTGGTTTTTCCTTTATATTCATTATTGATGCTAAATCTCAGTTAAAGACTGGGAAAAATAAAGCTGTAATTATTATTTTTTTTTATCTAAGTTCATGGACCTCTTGAAATCTATCCATCGACCCTCCCTAGATTAAGAATCCCTGTGATATAGTAACTGAAAAAGCTACCATTAGAAAAAAAGATTCAGGTGGGGTAGAGTTAAGGTCTTCTCTTCAATTAAAATCTTTTTGGGAGAGATCAAGCCATTACAATGCCCTAGCTCTGAGCAGTGCCCTAATAAGGACACTAATAAGTTTTGATTTATTGGAAAAGTAGAAGGAAAGATTCAGAAACCAAGGTATGTGTACAGAAAAGGTTGCTGAAAATAGGAGAAAAGAAGACCTCCAAAATTAAGTTTGTTCTGTTTCACAATATTACTTAGGATTGGCCCTGAAGCTCAGGGTCAGTTGCACATAGAAGAAAACAATCCTGGCAGAGGATAAAGTCTAAATCTCTTCTTACTGTGCATTTCTGACTGGAGGCAAATTGAAAGGGCAGGCACATTTGTAATCCTAAAAGGAGTGAGGAGCAAGGATAGGCACTGAGGTGATAATGGTGAAAGAGGACAGGCCAGTAGGTCAAGAAACCACTTTGCAGCTCAGTACACACACCTTACTTGGTGAAAGGGAAGTCAATGGGACAGGAAGATGAGACCACATTGGAAAATTGATGGGAACCAAAAAAGGAAATGATGCCCCAGAAACCTATAGTATGATGTCAGCATTAAAAGAGAAATTGATTCCCACCACAGACTATAGTAGAGGAGGGTTCTTTCAGAAGGGGAAGCAATTAACCTCTATTAAGCCAGGAAGAGTCACAGAGTCTGAGGAAGGACCCACCTAGTTTGTTCTCCTTGACCTCTCACTTGACCCCATTACACCTCTCCTGTGATGGAGACCATGAACAGCTTTCAGGCTTCTACTTGGGAGTGTTGAAGTGTTAGTCCCATAATCCAGCATACAAGTGGCCAGTAAGATGGGTGCATGAGGCGCAGGACAAATTCCAGCCACAACAGATAAGTCTGTAGTAGTCTTGGGCTTTGCTGATCAAAAGGTGCAGACTGGAATCAAGATTCAAGATAAGTAGAATGAGTGTTTGGGGAGAGGCCCATTATGTCCTCTGAGACAGAGTGTTGTAACTTCTGATCTTTATTTAACACATACACAGGCCAGAATTCATTTCTATTTTGGCTCAGTTTGGTGGACAGCCTGTCTCCTTAATGACCCCAAGTACAAATACCATACAAGCCAAAGTAAGGTATTTCCCCATTCTGTGCCAATGAATGATTACAGAGACTTTTCAGAGAAGGCAGACTTTTAAAGCTGGGCATGTTTAGTGAGGCTTTTTTAAGATCATGGGATCTAGTCTTGGTCTGAACAATGCAGTAAAACTGATTATCTACTTTGAGGCTAGGAAGAACCAAAGGAGATTTTTCTTACCTGACAAAACATATCTCTAACATCCCACAAATACACAGATCTCATTTTTGTCTTTGTAAAATAATAGCGTACAGAAAAGTCATAGGAGTGATTTGGAATTTTGAAAAAACTGAACATTTTTTTAATGCATATGTGATTTGGGCAAAACATAAGCCCTAGATTTAGAGTTCTAGTACCTGGATTAAAATCTTGACTCGGCTTTCCACTGCCTATACAAGTCACTTAAACTGTTAGAGATTGAGTTTTCTCTTCGGTAGAATGGGGGATGGAGTAAAAGGTTGGGCGGTACCTCTTTAATCAACCAAATCAAACAATAATTTAAAAAGCACCTATTAAGTGCCAGACATTGTATATGCACTAAAGTTATAAAGTTTTCAAAGTTACAGATACAGAGATAAGTAAATACAAAATATATATAAGGTCATTTTTGGTGGGGGAGGCACTCTTAGGTGGGGTAGGATGATCAAAGAAGTGGAGGCAAGGAAGAGTGCTCTAAGGTAATTTTCAACTTTAAATCCTATGATCCGAAATTTCTTGGTGCTTTGCATCAGTAGTTATGATGAATTTTAAGCAAGAAGATTATGTCAAGTCAATATAAAGGTGGCCCAACAGTTAAAGGACTTGGGCAGCGACCAAGAAATGATTCACTAGAGCTCAAGTAATACTAAAGAAATTAGTTTAGGGAAACCCGGGGGAAATGCAGGGTTCTGTTTGTTGTTAATGAGGGAGATCTAAGAAAGGAGACAGTGACAACTGAAAACAAGGATTCAGGTGCAGAAGAATGAATATTAAGTTGGAAATAGGATGTAGGGAGTTTGTTCATTCAGTAGGATGAATTTGCTTGGTCTGGTTTATGTGGTTGTTCTAATAGGGGTTGCTATCCCTGCCTACGCATAACTGTATCAGTACTAGACATGGGGACTAGATATAATTCTGTAAAAGAAATGATTTAGTGGCTAACTGGAAGTCTTTGGAGTGTGAACAACTTGATTTACAAAAGCAGACCTAAGCACCTCAAACTAAGAGTCATGCCTGATGTTTACTTAAAAAGAAATTTTTAATGGATCTCTGATTTCATCCATCTAGCAAACTCTGAGTGAGAAAATTCCTTCCACTGTTGAAGAATGACATCTCTTCTGTAACTTACAGTTTTAGTAGCACTGAGTGCCCAGGCTCATACAGTAAATATGTGTTAGAAATGGGAATTGAACCCAGGTCTCTTGATTCTGATACCACCTGTCTACTCCTTACGCCATGACTACCTTTTGTATTTCATTCATTCATTCACCCATCCATTTATTTATTTGTTCATTCATTCATTGATTTATTCATTGATTAGTTAATTTGTTACATTTTAAGTTCTGAACTCTCTCCCTCTTTCTGCACTCCACACTAGAGGTCATCATTTGACATATAAACACACATTTATATGTATAGAAACATACATATAAGCATAAATGAAAAATGATATTATGAATACTTCTATTTATCAGTTCCTTCTCTGGAGGTGGATAGGATCTTCCTTCATCAATCAGTCCTTGGTAGTTGATTTAAGTATTTATAATACTCAGAATAACTTAGTTGTTCACAATTGTTCTCCAAACGATGTGGCTGCTACTGTATAACATTCTCTTGGTTCTCCTCATTTCACTCTTTATTATTTCATGCAAGTCTTTCCATGTTTTTCTAAAACAAATGTGCTCATCATTTCTTATAGCCCAGTAGTATTCTATCACAATCATATACCACAACTTGTTTAGCCATTCCCCATTTGATGAGCATCCCCTCAATTTCTAGTTCCTTGCCACTGCAAAGAGAGCTGCTATAAATATTTTAGAATGGTTACCTTTTTTTGACAAACTGATTTCAGTGGATCTATACAAAGGCAAGGGCAGCTAGGTAGTACAGTGGATAAAGTGCCTAGCCTGAAGTCAGGTAGACTCATCTTCCTGAATTCAAATTTGACCTCAGACACTTACTAATTGTGTGGTCCTAGGCAAATCATTTAGCTCTGCCTCAGTTTCCTCGTATGTCAAATGATCTGGAGAAGAAAATGGCAAACCACTCTAGTATCTTTGCCAAGAAAACCCCAAAGGGGTCATGAAGAGTTGGACATGACTGAAAGGACTGAACAACCATAAACTTAAAGGTAGTCCAGCCATGCTGCCTGGGTGCAGCTATGACCAAGTTTCTACTGGAATGTCTGTTTTGGCTCTTCAATTTGCACTTTGTCTTTGCATTGGTTTCCATGGGCTCTGTCCACTTCACTGTGCCTCACAGCCATGGCAGCTTATTTTTAAGTTTAAGGCTACATTTTCACAGATTGGAAGAATTGTTGTGATTTGGCAAGAGCAAAATGGGCTTTTCATTTTCCTCTGAAGATACTGAATGCATTGCCTGAAAACTGTACAGATGTTCTCTCTAGGAAAATAAGTTCTAGATCACCCTGGCTCTGTTGGTTTTAGTCAAAGTGACCTGTAGCCTCCAGTTTTGATCACTGAAACATCTTTAGATATCTTGGGATTGATGGCCTAGATTTATTTTCTAAGGACCATGCCTTAAACCCAAATCACTTTGGCTCTGCTTGATTGAACACCAATAGGTCCCAATCCAAGCCTCACTTTGGCATTATTTGGGCTATGGTGACTCAGAGTGATGATAAATAGCAGCTGTTTCTGTTTTGGCCAGAAACTCTTTCAGATTGATTTTGGTTTTGTTTTTTAACCAGGCAAAAGAGGTCATTTTGGTCTCATTTCTTAACTAGCCTTAATCACTAAATGGTCATTGCCTCATTCAAATGGAGACCTAGGAAAGAGCTTCAAAAAGGCCAGTATCTTCCACTGTATCCTGGGCCATCTCCAGTCATCCTGATCTATATCTTGCCACTGGACCAAAGTAGCTCTAGAGTAGAGAGTGAGGCTGGTGACTTTCACAGCCATCCGTCACTTAAACCCAAATCACTGGCAAGTCATGATATCACCTTCCTGATGTCATGGCCCTCTTTGAGAATGAAGGACAAACAACAAGTAGCTTCAACTTGAATTTTCCAACCTTATCAAATACCATTGCCCTTCACTTATTCCATATGCCAGCCAAGTTGAACGACTCATGAACACATCCTCTGTTTTATTGTTTCATGCCTTTATTGCCTATTGATAGAATACATTCTTTTGCATCAAGACCCAATTCAAAGAATCATAGATTATGAGAGCTGGATGGGACCTCAGAGGCTAACCATTCCAAATCATGTCTGAACAAGAATGCCTTATATAATATCCTTCTGTGGGCAACTAAACTTGACTCAAGTAAGCAAGAGTTCTTAGCCCTTTTTATGTCATAGACCACTTTTACAATCTGGTGAAATTTAATATGACTATGATCTGTTGTCTGTGTTCACAAAATTGTTAAAAAATATACTTTTTTAAATCAGCAAAAATCCACTTCTTTTCCTCCCACATCCTCCCTCTCCTCCCCTGACATTGAAAATGAAAGAAAAACAAGAACCCTGTTACAGACATGAGTAACCAAGCAAAATAGATTTCTGCATTGGCCATGCCCTAAATAATGTGTATATCTACATCTATCTGTCTATCTATCTATCTGTCTGTCTATCTATCTATCTATCTATCTATCTATCTATCTATCTATCTATCTATCTATCTATCATCTATTTGTCTGTCTATCTGTCTATCTATGTTTCATTATACACTCTCTGTCATTCGCTTTTCTATTGGGAAGTTAGTAGCATGTTTCATCATTAATCCTCTGGAATCATGGTTGATCATTATGCTGATCAAAATCCTTAATTCTTTCAAAGCAGTTTGTCTTTACCTTTACCATATTTTTGTCATTGCATAAATTATTCTTCTGATTCTGTTCATTTCATTCTGCATCAGTTCATCAAAGTCTTCCTAGGTATTTCTGAAACCATCTTATTTATTATTTTATGCAGCATAATAATATTCCATGATTTTTACTTGTTCAGCCATTCCCTAATTTATTAGCAATTTTTCAGATGCCCTGCTTTTTTGCTTTAAATATTTTTATATGCTTAAATACTTTTATATACTTAGTTGGAGTTTGTTTTACTTATAACTCTTCCTTCTTGAACCTACTATCCCTTTAATTCTCTCTTCTCCCTTCTCCATTTTCCTTCCTCTTTCACTCGAGTGAAATATATTTCTGTACTCAACTATGTGTGTGTAGTCTTCCCTTCTTTTCTCAGTTCAGGTGAGAGTGAAGTTCAAGTGTGCCTGGTCCCCCCACCTCTTCCCTGTTCATGCTGTTGTCTATTTGCTCACTCTGATTACATGAGATATTTTTCCCCATCCATCTTTCCTTCTCTCCTTAGTATATTCTTTTTCTTCTTTCTTTCCATTCTTCTCTTATGATCATCAAGATTTGACAGAACCATTTCCAGTCTCTCTTTGACTCCTGACTGATGATAGGATTCAGGGACACACACACACACGCACACACACACACACACACACAAACACACACACAATCTCCCCATGTTTGAATATAGTGATGTAATCTATTTTCATTTAGTCCCTTATCATTGTTTATTCATGTGTACCTTTGTATGTTTCTTTTAAACTCCTGTATGTAAACTTCAAAGTTTCTGTGCACCTCTGTTTTTTTAATCACTAATGCTTGAAAGTCCTTTATTTTGTTAAAGGTCTGTTTTTGCCCTGTAGCATTATATTCAGTTTGGCTGGGTAAATTATTCTTGGCTGTAAGCCGATATGTCTTTCACTTTCTGGAATATCATATTCCATGCTCTTCGCTTCTTTGTAGTGGAGGCAACTAAATCGTGTGTGCTCCTGACTGTGTGTGGTTTCTTGGCATTTGAATTCTTTCTTTTTGCTACCTGCAGTGCTTTGTTTTTAACCTGGAAACTAAATTTTGGATATAATGTTCCTGGAAATTTTAATTTGGAAGGTTTGTTTTAAAAGGTGAACAGTGGATTTTTAAAATTTTCACGTTACCCTCTGGTTCTAAAAGATCTGGGTGGTTTTCTTTTAAGATTTCTAGGATTTTTTTTTTTTTTGGTCAGAAGGGGAGGGGAGGCTGGCATTTATTCAGTCCAGGGAAATCTTTCTTTAAAATTTATTTTATTTCTAATTTATTTCTAAAATAAATAAAATTTATTTTATTTCTAATTTCTAAATGGAATAAAACCAGCATTTTATGACAAAGTATAATAAAAAAGATAATTACACATGAAACTGCAAATCTATCATGTACAACTTGCTCTTTCTTTTAAATATAAAATAAAGTTATCATGGAAATTATTTTTTTTCTTTTCTTCCCTGCCCCACTCTAGAAATGGCTACCATTAGACATAAATATATATATATAGATACAGATATAGATATGTATATGTACATATATATGTAAATTATTCTGGATATAATACTATTTATCAGTTCTTTCTCTGGAAGCAGATAGTATCTTTCTTCACATGTCCTTAATAGTTAACTTGGGTATTTATAATAGTCAAATTGATTTAGTCACTCAAAGTCATTTTAAAAACAGTATTGCTGTTACTATACACAATGTTCTCTTGGTTTTGCTCACTACGTCCTTCATATTTTGTGCAAGTGTTTTCATGTCTTTCAAAAATCATTGATCTCATCATCAGTTTTTATAGCACAGTAAAATTCTATAACAACCATACACTACAAGTAGTATAGCTAGTCCCCAATTGATGGGGATCTCTGCAATTTCCAGTTCTTTGCCACCACAAAGAGAGCTGCTATAAACATCCCATCACATTCTAAGTTATAGTTACTACTAGTGTATTTCCCTCCATCTTATTTTTTACTGTTTTCTTTCTCAGCCTCTCTTTTTACTCTATCCCTCTTATATTATCTTCTTTTCCCATCTTCCCAAATCCCAATCTACAGACTCCTTTAAAAGTCTTCCTCCATCATGTCCCTCACTTTTCTTACCTTTCTACATGTTTAGAAGACTTCTACACCTTTCCAGATGCACATGTTGTTTCCTCTTCAACCCAGATGAAGTAAGGTTCCAACATTGCTAGCTCTCCACCCCCACCAGTTTCTGCTGTATTAGCTCTTCCTTTCACACCCCATTTTAATAATATAATTGCTCCCTTTTACTTTTTCCTACTTAATTTTGCTTTTTAGAATCACTCCATCACATGCAATTCAGCCCAAAACTTTCTTTCAAACTGCCTTATTAATGATGACAGTTTTAAGAGTACTGATAACATTTTCATATAGATAGGTAGATAGATATAGTAAATAGTTTGACCTTAATGAGTGCCTTATAATTAGTCTTTAATGTTTTCTTTATATCCCTTTTCCATTTTTTTACATTGAATTTTTCATTGAATTGTGATCTTTTTGTTAAAAATACCTGAAAGTCTTTCAGTTCATCAAATATCCATTTTTTAAATTCAAGATTATACTCCATTTTGCTGGATAAGTTATTCTTGAACAACACCCCAGCTCTTTTAGGGAAGATAGTGGAGGAGGTCAGAAATTTCTAGATTTCCTCTGTAAATGGAAAATAGCTATGAAATGAATGTAGAGCAGCAAAAATGAAGGCAGTTGCCCTCCTAAGATAACTTGAGAGGACTGTAGAAACGAAAGGACCTTTTGGGACTGTGGTTTGGCTTGAATGAGGAGTAGATACTTCTTCCAGTTGGACTTCACTGAATCAACAAACAGTAAGCCCTAAGGACAGCTCCATTGGGAAGAGTACTAGCCCTCAAGAAATTTCACTTCAGAACTTTCACCTCACAGCCTTAGGAACTTTCACCTCACAAAGAATAGCAAATGGCTGAGTAGGGGAAGATTGAAAGACTTCTCCCCCTCTACCCCCAACACCTGTACCTGCCACATACCTACATTTCCAGAAGTCAGGCTTAGCAGAACTGACCAGACCTGATCCCAGGCTGTGACTGTGGGTGAGGAGGAGTGAGCACACATCCAGTGAATGAGGTACTTTCTGCTTGATCTATTTTCCAGGTCAATTTTTTTTTCTTTGAGATACTTTAATTTTTTTTTTAATTTTTGGTCTTTTGACTTTGTTATAATATTCCTTGTCATCTCAAGGAGTCATTTGCTTCTATTTGTTCATTCTAATTTGTTGCATGGCAAGGTTTTGTACCTGTTATGCCAGGCTGTTCATTCTCTTTCCAATTCTCTTCCATAACTCTCATTTCTTTTTCTGATTTTTACCTCTAGCCCTCTCATTTCATTGATAAAAATATTTTTAACCCTTTAAAAAATCTTGCTTCATCTTTCCAGGAATTCTGGTTGAATTTGTGCCCAAACTATGTTTTGGTTTTTTTGGTTTTTTTTTTTTTGAGGTTTTGCTTGCAGGTATATTGGATTCATTCTCTTCTTTTGGGTTTATGTCTTTAGCATCCTTGTTGCCATGATAGTTTTTTATGGTTGGTAGGATTTTTTTGTTGCTGTTGTCATTGGTTCATTTTTCTGGTTTACTTCTTGACTTTAGAATTGATGTTAGGGTCAAACTCTGCATTTCTGAAGAGGAGGCCTGGACTGTTCCTATTGTTACTTTCTTTGGGGTATTGAGTATTGTGTCAATTCATCTTATCAGTAATAGATCAGATTGGAAATCTGTAAGCTTTCTGTGCTCCCAAAGTGGTCTGATCTAAGACAAAGTCTTATTGTTGCCCCTTTAGTCTGACTTCTGCAAGTTCCTGCCCTGGGTTTGGGTCCAAGTAATAGTGATTGCTGCTAGACTTAACCACTATCAGTCAGCTGGGAAACTCTATTGGTTCAGAATCTTTCCTTAGGCTTGGGATTCCTGCCTTGGTTGGTCTCTGCAGGCTGAAAGCTAGGATTGAGATGTTGCTGAACTCCTAGAGTCTAAACCATACTGCTATGACTTGCTTTTGAATTTGGTTTTCTCTCAGTATAGAGTTTAGGGTCTGCTACTATTCCTTACCCTTAAATATCATCCAAGAGTATGCAAGTCCCTTCCTCAGCCTGCTCTAGAACTGTGACCAGGTAGTGAGTGACAAAGCTGACAGATGATACCTGTTCCTGTCTCATTGCAGTGACCTGGGAATGGGTCTGGGAATTCCTCTTACAGTGATGCACAGCCCCTCCTTATTTGGATAACTCTATGGTGCACTCTGGGAGACTAATTAGGAAGTTGTTGAAACAATTTAGGCATGGGCTAATGAATATCTGAGCTAAGATGGCAGCTGAGTGAGTAAAGAGAAGGTCTTGGGAAGTAAGAAATGTGCAGAAAGAAAGATCAAAATTTGGCAACCAATTGGGTATGTGTAGTGAGAGAGAGTAAGAAGTTGAGAATAATGCTGAAGTTATGGTAAACTACAAGAAATATGGTGCCTTTGATAGAAATATGAAAGTCTGATAGAGGGATGGGTTTTAAGAGAAAGATGAGTTCATTTTGAATATGTTTAATTTGTGCTTTTTCTGGGAAATCTAGTTTGTAGTGTTAATAGGCAATTTGTAATGCAGGATTGAAACTTAAGAGAGAAACTAGGACTAGATATCTAACCCATAGTTAGGGGGTGTGATACTGATGATAAGCCAGCAGAGTAGACTTAAAAGGATAGATAGCTAGACAAATAGAAGGAGAATAAGAGGAGACTAGTGTAACAAAAGCCAGAGATTAGAGAGTATCCAGAAGGGTGGGTGATCAACAGTGGCAAACGCTGCTGAGTTCAAGGATGAGAACTCAGGAAAACATCATTAGATATGGCAACTAAAAGATCATTAGTAACTTTGGAGAAAGCTGTTTCAGGAACTTTTTTTATTTTATTTTATTATTTTTATTTTTAATTTATTTAACTTTTAGCATTCATTTTCACAAAATTTTGGGTTCCAAATTTTCTCCCCATTTGCCCCCTCCCCCCCACCCCAAAACACCAAGCATTCTGATTGCCCCTATCACCAATCTGCCCTCTCTTCTATCATCCCTCCCTTCCCTTGTCTCCATCTTCTCTTTTGTGCTGTAGAGCCAGATAACTTTCTATACCCCTTTACCTGTATTTCTTATTTCCTAGTAGCAAGAACAATACTCAACAGTTGTTCCTAAAACTTTGAGTTCCAGCTTCTGTTCATCCCTCCCTCCCTACCCATTCCCTTTGGAAGGCAAGCAATTCAATATAGGCTATATCTGTGTAGCTTTGCAAATGACTTCCATAATAGTCATGTTGTATAAGACTAACTATATTTCCCTCCATCCTATCCTGCCCCCAATTACTTCTATTCTCTCTTTTGATCCTGTCCCTCCCCAAGAGTGTTGACTTCAAATTGTTCCCTCCTCCCATTGCCCTCCCTTCCATCCTCCCCCCCAACCTGCTTATCCCCTTCTCCCCCACTTTCCTGTATTGTAAGATAATTTTTCATACCAGAATGAGTGTGCATTTTATTCCTTCCTTTAGTGGAATGTGATGAGAGTAGACTTCATGTTTTTCTCTCACCTCCCTTCTTTTTCCCTCCACTAAAAAGTCTTTTGCTTGCCTCTTTTATGAGAGATAATTTGCCCCATTCCATTTCTCCCTTTCTCCTCCTGATATATTTCTCTCTCAACCCTTAATTTCATTTTTTAAAGATATGATCCCATCCTATTCAATTCACTCTGTGCTGTGCTCTGTGTGTGTGTGTTGTGTGTGTGTTTGTGTATGTGTAATCCCACCCACTACCCAGATACCAAAAAGCTTCAAGAGTTACAAATATTGTCTTTCCAGGTAGGAATGTAAACAGTTCAACTTTAGTAAGTCCCTTATGACTTCTCTTTGCTGTTTACCTTTTCATGCTTCTCTTCATTCTTGTGTTTGAAAGTCAAGTTTTCTTTTTAGCTCTGGTCTTTTCATCAAGAATGCTTGAAAGTCCTCAATTTCATGGAAAGACCATTTTTTCCCCTGAAGTATTATACTTAGTTTTGCTGGGTAGGTGATTCTTGGTTTTAGTCCTAGTTCCTTTGACTTCTAGAATATGATATTCCACACCCTTCAATCCCTTAATGTAGAAGCTGCTAGGTCTTGTGTTATCCTGATTGTATTTCCACAATACTTGAATTGTTTCTTTCTAACTGCTTGCAATATTTTCTCCTTGACCAGGGAACTCTGGAATTTGGCCACAATGTTCCTAGGAGTTTCTCTTTTTGGATCTCTTTCAGGTGGTGATCAGTGGATTCCTTGAATACTTATTTTGCCCTCTGGTTCTAGAATCTCAGGGCAGTTTTCCTTGATAATTTCATGAAAGATGATGTCTCGGCTCTTTTTTTGATCATGGCTTTCAGGTAGTCCCATAATTTTTAAATTGTCTCTCCTGGATCTATTTTCCAGGTCAGTTGTTTTTCCAATGAGATTATTTCACATTATCTTCCATTTTTTCATTCTTTTGGTTTTGTTTTGTGATTTCTTGGTTTCTCATAAAGTCATTAGCCTCCATCTGTTCCATTCTAATTTTGAAGGAACTATTTTCTTCAGTGAGCTTTTGAACCTCCTTTTCTATTTGGCTAATTCTGCTTTTGAAAGCATTCTTCTCCTCATTGGTTTTTTGAACCTCTTTTGTCAATTGAATTAGCCTATTTTTCAAGGTGTTATTTTCTTCAGCATTTTTTTGGGTCTCCTTTAGCAAGGTGTTGACCTGCTTTTCATGCTTTTCTTTCATCTCTCTCATTTCTCTTCCCAGTTTTTCCTCCACCTCTCTTACTTGATTTTCAAAATCCTTTTTGAGCTCTTCCATGGCCTGAGCCCATGGTATATTTATTTTGGATGTGTGGGATACAGAAGCCTTGACTTCTATGTCTTTCCCTGATGGTAAGCATGGTTCTTCCTCATCAAAAAGGAAGGGAGGACATACTTGTTCACCAAAAAAGTAACCTTCTATGGTCTTATTTTTTTTCCCCTTTCTGGGCATTTTCCCAGCCAGTGACTTGACTTCTGAGTTTTCTTTCCACACCCACCACACCTCCAGATCCGCCCAGCCAGCACTTGGGGTCTGAGATTTAAATGCTTCTTCCCATCCTCGGGGCTTTGGGCGGGGGCAGGGCTGCTATTCAGTGTGAGATTAAGTTCAGGATCTCAGGTGGAGGCAGGGCCACCACACGGGGCTCAGTTCCCTCAGGGGGTTTATGTGGAGACCTTCAACAATGGATCCAGGCTCCTTCCTGCTTGGGGAGCCCCTGTCTGCAGCAGCCCCCGGCAAGGGGGCCTGAGTTATGGGGACACCCCACTCCCCTCTTGACCAGCCAAAGAGACCTTCTCACCAACCTTTGTCACCTGTGGGTGGAGGGACCTGTGTGGCTGCTGGAGATTCTGTCCCTGAAGCCTGCTCAGATCTGCTCCTCTTGGTGCCGCGGGGTCAAGGCAGGGCTGGGCTCTGCTCCAGGTCCAGTGCATGAGGGACCTTTCGTGTCAGGTTTTCAGGTGTCTCTGGAACAGAAATCTCATTCACTCCATTGTTCTGTGGCTTCTGCTGTTCCAGAATTTGTTGGGAGTTCTTCTTTACAGATATTTTATGGGCTGTGGGTTCAGAACTAGCATATGTGTGTCTTTCTACTCCGCCATCTTGGCTCCTCCCCTCAGGAACTTTTTTTAAACATAATTCCTTTTTCTAAACAGAATAACTGAATCCATTCACAGCTCCACCAATAGTATATCAGTATGTAGGTCTTTCCACAACCTCATTGAATATTGATCATTCTTCTCTTGTGTCAATTTTGTCAATTTATTGATTTTTTTTAAAAAAAAATTCCATTTCTGTTTTTATTAGTGATTTGGAGCAGTCCTTCATATGATGGTTTTCAATTCTTCTATTAAGAACTGTTCATTCATAATTTCTCTTCCATGTTTCTTAGGTATTTCATGTTCTTCATTAAGCCAGAATGAATCTTTGAAATCATCACTTCTTTTTCTAGATGTTAACTAATCATCCCTTAAATAAAGAGTTACCAGGCCTTAGCTCACCAACCAAACTCATTGATCTATAATTTTCAAATTCCATTCTCTTCCATTTAAAAAAATTGGGACATAGTCCCTTCTTTAACATGGTAGCATTCCCCTCATTTTCCTTGCTCTTTCAGAAATTAGTGACATTAGATCAGCAATAATTTGAACAGCTTATTCAGCATCCTGGAATGTAGTTTGTTTGAGTCTCGTGACTTCATTTATTCACTTCTATTTTGTATCACTTGATTCAATTTGAGAGAGAATATGATAAATGCAAAGGAGAAGTTCTAAAGTATAACATCTGAGGAAGTAAAGTCCACTTGGGACGTGACTTGGACCTTGAAAGAAAGGAAGACTTTTAAGAGGTGGCGATTCCACTGTATGGATGGGGAATGGCACAAGCAAAAGCACTGGAATAGGACAGAATAATAAAGGAGTGGGGTGGTGAATAGATCAATTTATCTGATACATGATGTGTGTGAAAGAGGGTGGTATTAAATAGGACTGGATGGGTAGGTTGGAGCCAGATGATAGAGGGAATGAAAGTAAGGATTTTTGTTACATTTTGTTCCACAGGCAATGGGGAGCCACTGAAGATTTTTTTGAGAGGAGTAATAGTATGAATAGAGGGATGTATTGAGAGGGTTGCTCAGGAAACAAAATGAAGAATGAAGAAAATATTTGGGAGCAGGGACTATCACTTTCTGTATTTGTACTATGCCTGGCACATAGTAGGTGCTTTACAAATACTTTTTTATCAATTCATCTAGCTTCTGTTTATTCTATGACTGACCTCTGTAATTCCTTATTCTTGACTCATTTTTCTCATACATTTCTCACTATACTCACATCTTTCCCCTTTTGCATTGAAGTCACTATATATCAAGGCATATGTTGATTTTATTGGAGGGTATCACTGACAAAAAAAAATTTTAAATTCACTCAATGTTAGTAAAGTATTGGCTACAACAACCCACTTTTAAAATTATAGTAGTCAAATGAGAAGCAGCATGACATAATGGATAGAGAGCCAGATGTAGAGTTAGGAAATCTTGGTTTAGTTTCCACTCCTGACACATACTGGCTTTATGACTTTGAGTATTCATCCTAACCTTTTAGGGCACTAGGCAACTTTCTAAGGCTAAGTTGCAGAGGAAGTACTGTTCTAAGTTGGAATAGGAGTTTCCTATACCAAGGAAATTACATGTTCAGTCCCATTCCAGTAGGCAAATACTCAAGAAGTTCTGTGATCAAAATGAAGTGGACTTTTGCAGACTAACTTAAATGGTATCAATGCAAAGCATACATAATCACCAACCCTGGAAAGACTTGCATGAACTGATGCTGAGTGAAGGGAGCAGAACCAGGAGAACATTGCAACATTGTAACAGCAACATTGTGCAGTGACCTACAGAGTTAGACTTAGCTCTTCTACGCAATACAATGATCTAAGACAATTCCAAAAGACTCATGATGGAAAATGCTATCCACATCCAGAGAAAGAACTATGCAGTTTGAACGCAGATCAAAGCATACTATTTCCTCTATCTTTTGTTGTTTTTTTCTTTTTTATTTCTCATGGTTTTTCCCTTTTGTTCTGATTCTTCTTTCACAGCATTACTAATGTTGAAACATGTTTAATATGATCATACATGTATAGCCTAAATTAAATTGCATTCCATCTTGGGAAGGGAGGAGGGAAGCTAGAGGGGAAATTTTAGAACTCAAAATCTTATGAAAGTGAGTGTTGAAAACTAAAAATAAATAAATAAATTTTTAAAAATTCATAAGAAAATCCCAACTGAACATTCCTCTAAAAAGCACTTTTAAAAACTACCTTTTTTGTAAACATAAAGTAATTCAGTTTGAAAAAGCCATTGCAAAACAAGTGTGCTTTTCTCCCTTTCTTGTTTTCCCAACTTTTTTTGGCTTGTTAAAATCAGTCTGGTCATTTAAAAAAAATTTTGTTCATCAAATTCTCAAGTGGAGCACAAGCCCAGCACGGCACTGCAGGGGCTACAGACAATCTAGGGGAATGCTTAAATGGAAAACACAATTTTATTGGAAATAAGTGCATCTGAGCTGCTTCTACCACATTTGTGCTTTATAGCCGCCCCCTTTGCTAACAAACCTGGAAGTTTACATGTTCCTGGCATCTATACTGCCCTTTAAAACTTGAAATAAACAAAGCCTCTTTGATGAGTGACCCTCAATGTCATAACTATTGGGAAAAGTGCAATGAAAATTGCTGGCGTAAACCATGAAATTTTTATGGAGCAAATACAAAAGCAGAACCAGAAACTTCTGCTAGGTGACAGTCTGCAAAATGTGTTTTTCAATATGTCTCTTATGAAAGCCAAGCTGAAATGGTATGCCTGATCGTGTTCACTCAGTTTTGTTGGGAGCTGCATTTAAAAAAAGAAAAATTCCAGGGTCAGCAAACTATGTCCACCTGTTAGCCATTTAAACTTCCAATGAGACATGAACCATAACTTTCACCCCCAACTCAAATTTAGAAATTGTGCATGGACTTCAAATTGGAACTGTAATAGTAAACAAAAAGGCGTGGTAGTCCTCTCTCTCAAGATAGCTAATGGTATATATTTCTTGGGCCCTTCTCTTCTGGGCACAGGAAAACAACATATTGATTTGAGTTTCTGTGAAAATCTGCTTGATTTAAGCCCTGCCAAAAATAATATGTGGTGAAGGCTGTTTGGATGTCAGTATCAAAAGAGATCAGACTTCAGTTAGGAGTGCTAGAACTTCAATGATGAAATCAAATGCAAACTCAGTTTCACTCAATATCTATGTATCCCATGCCTTGTTTCTGGCTGTTTACCTCCTTTTAGTTTATCTACTTTTACAATACTTTAAAATGTTTACAATTTTATTAAAGTGCATGATCTTTGTTCACCAGAGTATAATTCTCTCCCCGTACATGAATACTACTCTCATATCTACTCCCAAATTACCACTCATAAGCATTATTGCGGTAACCTACCGATAGGTCTACTTGCTTCTACCCTTGCCCCTTTCCAAATCATTCTTAATTCCAATGCCAGAATAACATTCCTTATACTCAGTAACATAGTAGATAGCATGATGGACTTAGAAGCAAGAAGACCTGTGTCCAAACCCTACTTTAGGTACTTACTAGCCATGTGACCCTAGGCTAGTAATTTAACCTCTCCTAGCCTCAGTTTTCTCATCCATAAAATTGAGATAATACCAATACTTATAACATTGTGAGGATCAAATGAGATAATATGTGTAATGCACTTTACAAATCTTAAAATGCTACAAATGCTAGCTATTATCATCATCATCATCATCACCATATCACCATCATTATCATCAATATACTGGCAATGCCAGTCCTCCATTAAAAAATCTTCAGACTATTGCTTACTGATTCAAGTGTAAACTTATTTTTTCTAGCATTGCTATGAATGTCTTCAATAATCTGATGCCACCCTACTTTTCCAGTTTTATATTACATCTCTCTATGTGCTCTACTCTTTAGTTAAGCTGATTTCCATCCCTGCTTTGTCATTTTAAAATGTTTTATTGATGTCTCTTGTTTTTCTACCAAATTAATTTCTGTTTATCTCCTCCCCCACAATAGCACTGAATTTCTCCCCTCTCTTTTTAACAGACAAGACAGTCAAGTAAAAAACAACCAATAGCATAGTCCTATTGGACAATATAGACATTATTCTAACCTCATAGTCCCCTCTCTCTCTAAAAGAAGAGGAACATTTTATTTTTTGTGCTCCAATACATTTACTGGTTGTAAAAATTACTTAGAGTTCTCAGCCCTGTACTTTCCCAGCTCCATGCCTGGACTAGTGTGTGTGTGTGTATGCGTGTATGTGTGTGTGTGTGTGTGTGTGTGTGTGTGTGTGTGTGTGTGCTTGGATGTCTTCTGTCTCACACTTCCATTTGAGTTGGGCTTTAAAAGATGGGTCTGAATTCAGCAGGCAACTTTCCATGAAAGCCTGTCCTGATGCCTACTGTAGCAGCCTTCCCTCTTGCATTTATTGTCCAATCCTGTGTATTATAACACCCTTCACTTGTGACTCATCCCCCAATATATTGTAAATTCAGTGAAGGTAGGGGCCATGTGTTGGCTAAACTATGGGTCTCCCCTAGCACCTATCACAAGGCATAGATTTAATAAATTTTTGTTAAATTAAATTGAACTGCTATGACCATCAAAATTCTTCACTTGATAGGGAGCCTATTGGCAATCAGCCTATACAAAGTTTGTTAGATCGCTTCTCAGGGAGCCCTTACCATCTTGGTGGGAACTACTGGAGCTTGAACTCCATTGGCAAAACCTTCAAGAACACAGTTCCACCATAAAGTGGCTCCAGAGGAAAGAATTTTAACATACTTTATGTTATCTATACCTTTGGTATCTTCAGTTCCTTTAGATACCTTATATATTGCTGGGTTCCTTAATGCTCTCACAATTACATCACTTTCAGCATGGATCTTTTCTATATATGCTAATCTAATATATAATATATATGCTAATCTAATCTATCTGCTTTTCTTGACTTAATTCTCTTTAGTGACAGTTCCATCTCCTTTATGAACATTTCAGGAACTCTAACATTAGGTATAAGTACGGTTATTTTAAAAATAATTTTGCAGATCTTTTCCATTTTTCCTTTGTTGTTTCCTTACTATCTTCATCTCTGGGGTGACTTTGCTTGGTTAATTATCTTGCTACACTTTATTTAAAATAGTTTTTATCATCCATGACTTTTCTCTGCTCTAAGAGATAATAATCCCTCAACAAGTTATTTCTAAACTGTTTCAGACAAGTTAATATTCTAACTTTATGCTGCCTTTGGCAGCAGTTTCTCTTTATTTGACAGATATATTAGATGTTTATTGGGCTTACAAATTGCGGATATCTTCTCTGAGGGTATTAGTAGGGAACAAGTAGGCTTTTGCAAATGATATTTTAAAGGGACCATCTCTAAATTAACTGAAAGATGAGGAGAATATAAGATGCCATTGGTTTGTTGATTGTTACTTACTGCTTTATTCAATAGAAGATACCCCCTTATAAGCCATTCTACAACAAGTTACCCCACCCCCCTTCTTTAACTCAAGATCATTCAAGTTTCCTTAGAATTTGAAAAAACAGCCAAAGACCCACTGATAATAAACATCAGGTGAGGCATAAAAAAAGGAAATGTATGCTCACCAAAGCATGTGCCTCTGTGATGGAAGATCCCTAACACAGAGTCCAGGTTAAGGAAGGATTTCCTGTGAATGTTCCTGTGTGTTGAATGACACTGCACAGATTACATCAAGATCAAGGGCATTCCAGAGCCTGCTGGAAGAGATATCTTTCAATGGAATTTAATCTGTTCATCCACACAAGAAAGGCCAAATGGATGAAGAATGTCTAGTGCCAAGATTTGAAAATACATTAGTATGGAAACTCTCTCTCTCTGTGCATATATGTGTGTGTGTGGATGTATATATATGTATATATATGTATACATATATGACATATAGGATATATATGAGATAAACAATACAGATGGACAATGAGCTGGGCTCAGTTGTGAAACAGATTGCTCTTGGGAAACTGCAAAGCTCTTTTTTTGAGCCCAAGATTATCATGAAAGCAAAAGCCATCTTTCAACACTTAATTTTTATCAATGTTGCTGTGTGGCAGTAAGAAACAGAGCATTAATGCTTTCAAAGAAGTAAAGATGGGTATTTTTTAGAGAGCAACAGAAAAGCGTATGGTAGGTATGAGCACCCAAGGGCAACCAAAGAGAAACACTGAAAAAGATCAAGAGTAAAGGATGTCATCAAAGAATTGTATGATTGGAATTCAAGTGCTAGCTAAATGCCTGCCTCTGATAGGAAACTTTTCCTGATCCCTCTTCATTCTACTTCTTTCCTTTTGTTAACTAATTCCAATTTATCCTATATGTCCTGTATATTGCTAGTTTGTACATAATATTTGCAGTTGTCTCCCCCAATAGAATGTGAGCTCCTAGAGAACAAAGGATGTCTTTTATCTTTCTTTGTATCCCTAATGCTTAGCACAGTGCTGGGCACGGAGCAGGCATTTAATAAATGTTTGTTGACAAATTGACTGTTCACGTGGAAAGAATAAGAGATGAAAGGTGAATAGCCCAAGGTACTTCACCGATTCTCTTACACTATTGGGAGAAATCAAAGGCCTCTAGCATATTGGGTGGACTCCTTGTGTTGAACTTTAGCCAGGATATGGACAGGCATGTAACAGGATAGGCAGGCATGAATAGGTTGTAATCTGCTGTTGGAGGGAACTCCCAAATCAATGTGATCACAGAGTTATTTGTGCATCTGAGTTTATTTTATCCACAACATATGTCTTTAAATGTGCCTCTGTTTATTTTTCAATTAGTTTTAGCATGGTAAACCTATTTCAAAAATTAGTAAGCAGGTATGATGGAACTACTTTCCTTCCTTTCCTAGAGCTGTTAATCTTTACCTGCCTACAGGTTGAGAAGAACAGCTTGTTAATCTTTGCTTATTGTTGGAAATGAGACTTAACCTGGATAGCCTGTCTAGTAGTTGTGGGTGTGTGTCTAAGATGTGCCTTGACTTGAACCGCCACAATGCCATTCTTCTCAGGAGGTGTATAAATACCTATTCACTTTCTGGGCTGTCTCATTCATTCCAGCCTTCTTTGACACTATCATGTCTAGGTTACCAAAGGACCCCTCCCCCCCCAGAAGCACTGAAGGTCTATCAAAATCCTAAGTGTAACTATATCGAGGTCAAATATATTCATTCTATTCACCACTCTAGCTCCTACCAATGCATTTCTATTTACAAAATCAGGCATTCACAAATGGCAATTCTAGATCTTAAAAGAAATCTACTTAGCAAATGGCAAAAGATATATTAATAATATTATATACACACAATAAAATGAATGAACAATAAAATATATCACAAGGCCACACATAAACCTGGATTACCAATTCCCACCAAAGCACTCAGAATCCATGGGGATCAACTGTCACACATTTATAGGAAACTGTCAAGGAGACAAACTTAAGAGCTTGGGGGTGACTCACAACCCTGAACTACATGTCATCAGTCCATTTAGGTGCGTACTCACATGAACACACACACACACACATATACTGCTTCTCTGTTTCTTGCTTATTTATTGGGCCTCAGTGCTACCCAGCTATACTCCAATGTAAGCATTTATACAAGGCTTTTCACTTCAAATCACCTCTAAAAGGACATTAGAAGGTGCTGAAGAATTGTAATGCTCATTAGACTGGCACTCTCTGAGTTACTGCAAGTCAGCCCTACCAGTTATTCACTTGCCTCTATACTGCTCTGTTCAATCAGAACAGAGCCCATGTTTAATCTTTATGCCAGGCAAATAAGTCTAGACAGCTCACCAGGATACAAAGCAGCTGCAAGGCCCATCTTCCCTTCTGGTTTTTCTTCTCAGACTTGAAGCAATGGGAGAGCTTCAGGCACTTAGGAGAAGCTTCACCTCTTTCCAACTCTAGAAGGCACCTAAGAACAATAGCTGTCACTCAAACTTTTCATTAATAAAATAAATTCTTTTCTCACAAATCAAGAATCACTGAGCGTTAGCCTTTAATTAGCTTTAGCTTTAATTGCTTTTAGCTGCCATAGCTCTAACAGGACAGCATTTCTATCCCCTTCTGTGTCTTCAGTCTTTACCACAGCCTCCTATCTCAAGTTCCTATCTCCTAATACTCGTTGGCTCACCTTTCATTTCCACAATTTCCTTTATGGAATCAACAATCTTTTATAAGCAATGCCACAGTTTCTAAATGTTTATGTCTCTCCTTTTTCAAAGTTTAACCTTTTTATTTTTAAATTTTTTTATTTTTTACTTATCATGAAAATAATACATTATGATCAGGTAGGATTCATACCAGGAATGCAGGGCTGGTTCAATATTAGGAAAACTATTAGCATGATTGATCATATCAACAACAAAACTAACAGAAACCACATGATTATCTCAATAGGTGCAGAAAAAATACAACACCCATTCCTATTAAAAACACTGGAGAACATAGGAATAAAGGGAACTTTCCATAAAATAATAAGCAGTTAACCTTTTTTTAGTCATAAAATAATTACATGCAAACAAGCTGAGGTATCCTGAAGTTCTAAAGTCTTTAAAGTTAGTCTTCCAACCTATTTTCTATCTTTGAACTATGTTTTTCTCATATATTTCTTTTTTTTTAATCAACAGAAGTTCTTTCTCCACTCATTTAACATGTCAAAATGGATACATTCCATCAAGGCATCATTTTACATTGTTCAAAAGGTAACTTGAGTCTCTATATGTACATCACAGTTCATTTTCTGTCCCAAACTGTTCAAATTCCATATAAAAGCTTTTTTTCTTATATATTATATATATGTACCCACACATACACATATATTTTCATATATATACACAATATGCATTTAAATTCAATTAAAGTTTTGTTTCCACTCCTTTTAGACATCAAAATTTTTATCTATAATAGCAGCAATAACTTACAACCTTTGATGATTGACATAACTTTTTCTTTTTGTGAATATACTTTTTTCTATCCCTTTCAATATTAAAATGCTCTATATAAATGGATCAACATCTTGAAGGAACAGTACATTATTAAGATAAATTAGTAAGGTGTTATTTCCTGAGATTTCTGCTTCCTTCCATAGCCTGAAAAGCAAACTCCAGCAAGGCAAGTGCCTTTCCAGGAAAGTGCTTGAAAGTCACCGTAAAACAATATCAATCAGATCTGCCGTTCTTTTCATTGTTCCTTACCTAGATGCCACCTGTGGAATCTGAAATTGTAGAGAGGAAGAAAAACAATTTCCCTTACAGCCGAAGCATGAAAAGGCAGTAGGAGGAAGCAAGGGAGACACAGGAAAAAGGGAGAGAGGTTTAGTTACATAAACAAACCTAAATAGCAATGTGAATAGGAAAACAAAAACTGTTAAGGAAAAGTCACTGAGATAGGAGAGAATGAAGGGCAGAATACTGCCTCAACTGCCTGGATGAACCAATCCAGGGTGACCTTTATAAAATCAGTGTCAACTCAGGGATGAAGTGGTCTTGGAATGGTGGAAATTAAAGTGGCAGTAAAACCCAGAACTAAGTTTGCAATATACTAATATTAGAAGTGCAAAAGTGACCCCTATCTTCATCAGGCATAAGCTCTATATGATTGGGGTCCTCCTCCTCTTTTGTTTTGTTTTTTACATTATAAGTATACATACATAAATATAACACATTATATTATCTAAATAATATACATTAAATTATACATACATTAAAACGTGTGTATATATGTATGTGTGCATATGTATGTGTGATGTATGTGTGATGTATATATTATGTATGTGTGTATACACACACATATTCAATCCATTCGAGTTCTTTGTAACAAAGTAAAAGTAATAATACAGTAATCTCAACTGAAAGTACGGGCAACATTTCATGGACATAGTATGTCCCTTAGGTTTTTTTTCAATTAAAAGAAATCTCTTTTCTCTTCCTCCCACATGCTGCCCCATCAAAAAAGGAAAGAAAAACAAATTTGTCATAATAAGCATGGCTAGTCGAGTAAAACAAAGTCTCTCAATGGTTGTATACTCACACATGCATGTATATATACATATATGTATATGTGTGTGTATACGCATGCATATATGCATGCGTATGTACACATGCACACACATATATACATATATACACATACATATGCATATCCACGTATATATTTTGCACCTTAACTCTGTCACCTCTCAATCAGAAGGTGAATAACATGGTTCATCATTGGTCCTCTGGAATCACAAATGTTTATCGTATTAATTATAGTTCTTAGAGCTTTTAAAGTTGCTTTTATAGTGGTATAAATGTACGAATTTTCTCCCAGATTCTACTCATTTAATTCTTTAATAGTTTTCTAAAATATTAAAATTATTCATTTTCATAACATTATTGTATAGTATAAAAATTTCCTCTGGTTCTACTTACTTCACTGTGTATCAGTTTATGTCTTTGAAATTATCTATGTCCTCCTTTACTAGAGTATAGTTGTAGTACAACATTCAGGCAATATAATAACCAGCTATTCCTCAGTAGATGAGCATTCTCTTAGTTTCCAGGTTTTTATCACCCCCCCAGAAAAGAGCTTTTGTAGATATTTGTGTCCATATAGGACTTTTTCTTATTTCTTTTGTCTCTTTGGATATAGGCTTAGCAATAGTATAACTGGGTCAAAGAATACAGACATTTTGACTAACACCTCACACCTTATACAAAGATGAGCTCCATATAGGTATATATGATCTAGACACCAAAGGTCACATCATAAGTAAATTTGTTATTGTTGTTCAGTTATTTCAGTCACATCTGATTCTTTGTGACCCTATTTGGGGTTTTCTTCTCAAAGATCTTGAAGTGGTTTGTCATTTCCTTCTCCAGCTCATTTTTACAGATGAAGAACTAAGGCAAACAGGGTTAAGTGACTTGCCCAGGGTCACCTACCTAATAAGTGTTTGAGGTGAGATTTGTACTTAGGAAGATGAGCCTTCTGACCTTTAGGCCTGACACTCTATCCACTTTGCCACCCAGCTCTGCACAAACAAATCGTTGTTGTGTTTGTCCTTTGTTTTTGAGGAGGACCATGGCATCTGGGAAATGATGACATAACTTTCAGTGGACTTTGATTTGAGTGAGGGAGGGCTGTGCAAGGTCACCAGCCTCACTTTCTCCTCCAGAGATATGTGGGTCTAGTGACCAGATATTCATCAGGACAACTAGTGATGGCTTAGGATGTAGTGGGAGACCATCAGGTCCTCACTATACCAAACAAATTAGAGAAACATGGAAAAAAATATCTATTTGATCTATCAGTAGTCTAAAAGTTAATGACCATGTAAGGAATAATAAGAATCATTCAAGATAAGTGAAAATTTTTAATTACATAAAATTAAAACGTTTTTGTACATACACATACAAAAAAAATCTAATAAAGCTAAAACTAAAAGGTAAAGGACTGGAAATATCTTTACAGCAAGTTTTTCTGATAAAGATTTATCATTTCCAAGGTGTGTGTGTATATGTATATATATATATGTATATATATATATATATATATAAAAACTGATTCACATTTTTAATAAAAAAGAATCATTCCCAAATTGATAAATGGTCTAAGGATATGAACAGGCCTTTTTTTCTAGGAAAGGAACCCAAGATAACTATAGCTATGTGAAAAAAGCACTCCAGATCACTATTGATTAGAGAAATGATATTAAAGTAATTCTGAGATTCTACCACACTGTTATCAGAGTGACAAAGATGACAAAAATGGAAAAGATAAATGTTGGAGAGGCTGTGGGCACAGTGATTCCTTGCTGATGAATGAGTACAACTGTTCTGGAAACCAATTTAAAATTATACACAAAAAGGTACCTAACAGTCCATCTTTTTTTTTCTTTCTGATGATAAAACATTGACTGGACCTTACCTGCCCACACCTATCAAGGACAACAAACGATGACAGAGAAAAAAAAACAAAAAACAATTTCCATCCTGGGATCAGAGTATATTCGTACTAACCTCAGACCTCCTGGACTCCAAATCTCCCTGGCTAGAACCTTCAGTATTTGCTTGATCCTTTCTATCTTAGATGACTTCCTTGAACTTGACCTTTTATATTCCTAGAGTATGTGCCATGAATCATACTCTCAGACCTGGTTCTTCTCTTCTTAGCTGTTTCCTGCAGCCCAGTGTGACACTTGGCCAGATCCACAACTCATATAGTCCAGCATTCAGTTTCTAATAGGTTTAGCTTCACAGAAATCACAAACACTAAAACACTAAATTTGCTTTCTGTAAGAAGAATTTGTTAGAAGAATTGTATAAAAAAATCAGAGATTGTATTCATTAGAACAGTAGGAAGCTTTCCTGTTCCTTCTAGTTCTAAATACTGTGATCCTATGAAATTAGTCTAATTGATAACAACATGGTTCAGTGGCAGAAACAAGGAGTTGTCAGTCTTTAGCTATACTTCCTTCTTGGTAACTAATTCATGATTGGATTATGCCACCATCCACCTTCTCTGCTCCTTACTTAAGATTTTGCTGAATGGAGAGTATTTACTGAATGGATCCACTACACATTTCAGTTGTCTAATCTTAATTTTGTCTATCAACTTTTTTTTTGAGGCAATCAGGATTGAGTGACTTGCCCAGGGTCACCCAGTTAGCAAGTCTCTAAGGTCTGATTTGAACTCAGGTCCTCTTGACTGCAGGGTCAGTGTTCTCTCCACTGTGTCACCTGTTCCAATCTTAATTTTTTCAGTTACTTTTGCTCTAAACCTTATTCTCTCCTCAAACAACCACCACCACCCTTTCTTGCCACCCTCTTAGCTGAGAACTTTTCCTCATGTTTTATATACTTCACAGAAAACTTGGGGATCCTTTTTCTGTGAGCCCCCTCTTCATGATTCTGCACCTCAAATCACTGACCTTTTGCTTTTGCTATCATTTCGGAGGAAGAGGAAGTTCTCCTTGCTAAGGCCAATCCATCTACCTTTCTCTAAGATCTCATCCCCTTTCATCTCTTTGAGGAATTTGCCTATACAGTCACTCCCTGCCCCCCCCCCCCATTCTTTAAATCATTTCTGCATGGGGACCCATGGGTCCTTCAAAGATGTACAGATTGTTATACTTGTTGATGTACAGATATTTCCATCCTAAAAATAAAATACAAAACCTACAACAACAGCTCCTGATTTAACTCCTTAAGGCGGACACACACACACACACACACACACACACACACACACACACACACAAAAGTATTGTCATCTCTTTCTCCTCTCTCTCACTACCTTCTTTCTTGTGTTGTGATCACTCTTGACTCATTCTCCCGGAGTGATATAGGGCACATCTCCCTCCAGGATTTTAGGTGTACCCTAAAGGTGTCTTTTGCAAATGCTATAAACTTAAGCCCCATTTTGAAACATTTCCCCCAACACCTTGGGGGCACAGTCCCCTGTGCCTCCTTGGTCTCTGAAGAAAGTGACTTCAGACTTAATGAAGTTTCTAGAGACTGTAGCATTGGTCTCTCAAAGTTCATATCTAAATATGGCAATACAGCTTGGTAAGCCCTTGTCTCAGCTACTACTTGGCTTGGTGGGTCCAAAAGATTGTTCTTCAGGACCTCAAAGTAAGACCAGTTGGCTTTAGGTTCTGTCATTAACTACACCCCTGGAACTTTTAGTGACTTTATTACCTTCCAAAACTTACAAGGTTGAAGCTTCCAATCTCCTTCACCTGAAACAAATGAACAAATACCAAGGAACTAAGGTCATGTTAAGAGGCTACTTGTATGCTTCAGATGGGATGGACTCAAGACCTCTCTCTTTACAGCATTGTCTTTCTTCTCTTAATCAAATCCTACCTGGAAGGAAGAAGTGAGACCAATGACAAACAGGAGGTCCTGGTCATTTAATGCCTTTTAAATGCACCTTGGTTCCAGTTATGTAGTCAATCAAAGAGATTCCTTTTTATTTTGTAGTCAGCAAACCAGAACCAGTTACACAATGTCTGTATATGCTTCACAGTCTGGGTGGGTGTTTCATCAGTTAAGGATTCTGTGCATGATCATAAAGGCTGGGCTCACTGCTCAATCCCCTGTTATGTTAAAAAAAAAATATCCTCACATCCCCCTTGTCTCTTAATCTCTTGCTTTCTGACTTCTCATCCTGCCACTCAACTGTAACTCAGGAAAGTTAGCAGTGACTAAACCCAATGGGCTTCTCTCATCCTTCCCTACCTCTCTATAGTACTTCACACTGTTAGCTATGTAGATTGCTCTAGTTGTCATGAAAAGTCCTTTACAATGTAGCCCCAACCAGTATTTTTAGACTAATTTTACATTTCTCCCACTCATAGTTTATATTCCAGCCAAACTAGTCTGCTTATTGTTCCATCTTCTGCCTCCATGCCTTCCCACAGGCTGTTCCCCACACCTCGTATGGTCCTCCTTCCTCCTTCCTCCTCCATTGTGCTTGTTGGAATCCTGAGCATCCTTCAACAAGGCTCGACTCAAGTACTACTTTCTACATGGTCTTTCCCAGTTATCACTGTTGTTAGTACCCTCCCACCTGAACTTCTTTTGGATTTTCTTCATATCATATATTTTTATTTACTTATGAATTATAATCCTCCTCCCCACCAACTACCCTTTTTAATGTAAGATCCTTAAGACTTTGGGCTATATCTCTATTGCCTAGCAAAGTGTCTTGCACTTAGTAGGTATTTAATTGCTGGCTTGGTTGAATTTTTCTGCTTTTTTTTAGTGCAGTTATGATCTCATTAGATTAAGGTCAAAATTATTCTATTTTAGACAGTCCAGTTCCCTAATTGGGGCACATTTGATACAAATTTATATAAATAAAAAATTGAGGGGAGTCCACTAGGAGCTAGAAAGTGATACTTTAACTGAAAGCATCTCTGAAAGAAGCTAGGGAGTCTAAGAAGTGGAGGTGAGGGGAGAATTCATTCCATTGGTAGCCAGAGGCATGGAAATTTGAGATGGAATGTCTTTTGTATGTGGATTGGTAAGAAAGTAAGTATGGCTAGAAAATAGTGTCCATCAAGGGGAGTAATATTCAAAAGGGCCAGAAAGGTAGGATGAACCCAGGCTGGAAGAACCAAGCAGAAGAATTCATATTTTCTTAGAGGCATTAAGGAGAAACAACAATTTATTGACTAGGGAAGTGTTGTTGTCTGTCCTACACTCATGGAAATCACTGTGGTCACTGTGTGGAGGGTGGAGTGGGGAAAAGCCTTGGGGCAGGGAGACCAAATAAGACACTATTTCAATAGAGCAGGCCAAAGGTAATGAAGACAGGAGCCAGGTAGGGCAGTAGCTGTGAGAATGTAAAGAAGCAGACAAATCTGAGAGATGTTTTAGAGGTATGGACAGACCAAAACAGAGGGGTGACAGTCACAGCTATGTAGTAGAAGATCTGGGACCCTTTTTTAAAATTCCACACATTTATATTTATTTTATTTTTAATTCATGAAATAAAACAAACATTTCCATAACATAGTATAAAAAAAGATGAATACACAGGAAACTGCAAATCTCTTATGTACAACTTACTATTCCTTTTAAATATAAAATAAAATTATTGTGTAAATTATTTCCCTTTTTTCTTCTCTCTCCCCCTTGTCATAAATATAGTTAACATTAGACACAAATAACTCTGTGTGTGTGTATGTAAAATCATGCTATATCTACTTCTGTTTATGAGTTCTTACTCTGGATGCAGATAGCATCTTCCTTGACAAGTTCTTTATAGTCAATTTGGGTATTTATAATAGTCAAAATGATTTGTTTGCTCAAAGTTGTTCTTAAAACAATGTTGCTGTAACTGTTTACAACCTTTTCTTGGTTATGCTCATTTCATTCTTTATTATTTTGTGCAAATCTATCCATGTTTTTGTAAGCTCGTCAAACTTATCATTTCTTATAGCACAGTAGTATTCTATCACGATCACATACCACAACTTGTTCAGCCATTTCCCAAGTAAAGGGCATCCCCCAACTTTCCAGTTCTTTGCCACTACAAAGAGAGCTGCTATAAATATTTTACTTTTTCCCTATTCATCTTGGGAAACTGATCTAGTAGTGGGATTATTGGGTCAAAGGGTATAGGCAGTTTAATAACTCTTTGGGTGTAATTCCAGATTGCTCTCCAAAATTATTGGGACCCTTGTTTTTCTAGTTCTTGAGCCAGTATTTTTTCCTATTAGTCAAGTTATTAAGCTCCAGCTACATGCTAGGCATCATGCTAAGTGCTGACTATGCAGAGACAGGCAGAAATAGTCTCTCCCTTTAAGGCCCTCACAGTCTAACAGGGGAGACAAAATGGAAACAGCTATGTAAAAAAATAAGTTATATGCAGGATAAATTGGAGATATTTACAGAATGAAGGTATTAGCATTAAGGCGGATCAAGAAAAGCTTCTTGCAGAAGGGAGAATTTTAACTGAGATTTGAAGGAAACCAGGGAAGCCAGGAGGCAGAGATGAGGAGAGGGAATTTTAGGCATGGGGAACAGTCAGTGAAAATGTCTGGAGTTTGGAGATGGAATGTCAGGTGGTATGAACATGACCGTATAACGAGTTTGAGACAGATGTGCTGGAACACCCTGGGGGAAGGGCCAGTGCTAATGGTCACCCTAGAGGGTGCCAGCACACCTGAGCAGATGTGGCCCACACTGAATGCTCATCTATTGGGAAATTGACACATATAGCCATTTTCATTCTTTGTGCAAAAGTTAGATAGACCAGATGATCTCTTAAAGTTTCTTCCATTTTCTAAGGTAATACGATTATGCATCACAAATGAATATAAACTCTTAGGAAAGAAAACCAACTTCTGAGAACGATGAGTGATTGTTAAGAGTTTCTAATCCTCCTTGACCTATAAAAAGGCCATAATGTAGAGAACCCTTCGACTTTCCTGGGATCTTAGTGGCTTCCTGTTCCCAGAATAGTAGTGTGTAGCTATTTAGAAACAGATGTTGTTAAAGATTGAGTATAAAACATCTCCACTCTCCAACGCCTCCAGATACCCACCCTCTTCTCTTGACTGTATCCTTACTTACCAAAGGTCACCATGTGCCACAGCTGTAGGAATAGGGCAGCTGCTGCCCTCCAATCTTGCCCACACCTTTCCTGTATGCAACAGCCCACCCCAGGGGCTATCCTGTCTTCAAAAGGCCAGAGCAGACCCCTCCTTTCTGGGCCTTTGCTGAGACATTCTCTGGGTCTGAAGAATGTACAGCACACTTGTCTTGTCGCCTGTTTTCAGTCTTTCATTGTTTCTGAGAAGGCAAGGTGTAGATAGGGGCTAGACGCTCCTTTCCTGGGAGGTTGATAAGGCAATGGAAAGAGTTCTTTTTTTCATTGTCCAAAAGTAGAGCTGAAAGAATGGGGTAGAAGCATAAGTGATAACCAGAAAGAGTTTTGGTCTTTTTAGAAGGAGAAAAAAACCCAACTAAATAAACAAAACAAAAAAAATCCCTGGGGAATCTATGTGGCACAGTGGACAGAGTGACATATTTGAATGGAAAGATATGAGAAGTTGCATGGAGTGGGCCCTAGGTCTCTAGAGACAGAGTCATAAGACTTAGATTGAAATCCTGCTCGAGATACTTCATAGTTATGTGATCCTGGGCAAGTCTTTTAACCTCTATGTGCTTCATTTTCCCCATCTGTAAAATAAAGGGTTGGACTCAATAACCTTTAAGGTCCTTTCCAAACTCTAAAATCTATAATCCAGTGACCTGAGTTCAAATCCAGGTTCTTCTGCTTATTACATATGTGACTTTGGGTAAATCACTTATTTTTTTATGCCCAAGTTTTCTTATTGGTGAAATGACAGGGTTGAACTAGAAAATCTGTAAGGTCCATTCCCACTTTACATCTCGGCCTATAAACTTTTAGTCATAAAAGTTAGTGGCAGTTTTTGTGAAAGGATTCTTTTCCTCTTTGAGTATCAATTCTAGGGTGTACCTGTGTGTGTGTGTGCACGCGTGTGTGTGTGTGCATGTGTATGTGTGTGTAAGTAAAAATAAGCCCCCAACATACCAACTATCCCCATGCAAGCGAGAACGTCACAGCTGCCTCTACCTACAATTGGTTCACCTATTCCAGATGTCTGGGACCCACTGAATCAGAGTATAACTGACTAATTGTAACTGGTAAAGATGGTAGAAGAAATAATCATGCTTTTGAAAGTGTTTTTCCCCTATCCTTTTGATGATGGCCAGTCGATCAATTTAATTCCAAGACTGTGGAGGCACTATAAGGTGGGGAGCTTCACTGTATAACTTTGTACAACTTCCTTTTTTTTTTTTTTTTTTTTTGCTAAGTAGGAGTTTTTTGTCATAGAATCCTTCAGAAACTAACACAATTGGTGCTGCAGAAGTGCCAGCCTCCTTTTTCTTCAGATGTCTTTGGTGCTACCTAGCTGTACAGGCACCTAGGTACTGTACAGGATGCATGGGGTACCCTGGCCTCATCATTTTCCTCAAGTAGCAGAATAATGAGACAAAAGAAGAAAAATACCTACCACAGCTGTAGTTGAGTGGAAGTAGGGTAGGATGGAAAGAGGAGAGAGAGCTGGAATCATCAGCTTTATCTTCATAGCTGATATTTATAACACATTAAGTTTTTTTCATAATCCTTTACAGACGTTGCCTCAATTGATCCTTACAACAGCCCTGTGAGGCAGGTGCCATTGTTTACCCATTTTGCAGATGAGGAAGTTGAGGCCCAATTACTTGCTCCCTATCATAGAGCTATCAGATGTCTGAAGTAGAATTTGAACTCTTGTCTTTCTGACTTCAAGGCTAGTGCTCTGTTTATCCCCACCTATATATCACCTGGGTCTTAGATTCAGTTTCAAATCCCAGGATAAGGTGCTAGGCCTAGAATCAAACACCACCGCTTACACTAGTTGTATGACCCTGGGCAAGTCACATAACCTTTCTAGTATTTGTTTATTAATTCACAGACACTTGCTATGCAGCTAGGTGGTACAGTGGGTAGAGGACTGAACCTGCAGTCATAAGACCTGAGTTCAAATTTAACCTCAGATACTAATTCAGTGACCCTGGGCAAATCACTGACTCTGCCTGCTTTTCTGATGGACATAACAGCACATAATTTACAGCACTGTTTTGAGTTTCAAATGAGATAATACATGTAAAGTGCTTTGCAGACCTCAAAATACTACATAAATGCTACTTTGCGCTTTTGGGGTACATATCTCCCAGACTGCTCTGTGCTCCCTCCTTTCCTTTTACACTGTTACAACCTTGATCGAGTCCCTCGTTACCTCATGCTTAGACTGTTGTCATAGTCTCCTGTCAGGACGGAAACTCCCCTTCTAACGGAGATCAGCCTCTCCTCTATGGCCTTAGAAAGTTAATGGGGACAATGGGGACAAAGTCAAATGACTTGCCCCAAGTCACCCAAACAGTATTTAGCAGAGGCAATACATGAACCCACATCTGTCTGGTTCCAGTGCTAATCCTCGAACCACTAAAGCATGCTACTTTTCAAAAAAGTTGGCTGTTTTTATCATTCTTTTTCTGGGTTAGGATAAGGTACACTTTTCATGTATTATCTTAACAAACACTGAATTTGATAAACAAGTAAAAACTCATTTTCTTTTATGGCCCCCTACCTAAGCTAAAAAGGGGGCTAGGCAAAGATCTTTATGATTCAGGAAGAACTAAGACTGCTCAGGATACAGAACTCGGGCCCACTCAGAGTAACTTGGGGAAGTGAGGTTCAAAAACACTTGCCCAAGGCCTCATGGTTAACTAGTTTAGGAGCCAGGTGTAGAACACACTTTAATTTCAATTATATTACATTGTAGAGCTTCCTTGAAAGATTTTTAGTCATTTGCAGAGAAATTATTTAGAGGGGAGAAAAGATCCTATTCAGCATATGTTCCTCTATTTTATTTAGGAATAAGTTTCTATTTAATTCTTCTGAGTTGCTTTAAAAAATTTGACATTTGCCAAATAATTTTAGGGGAACATAGGCTTCATTCATGTATTGGCTCAGCCTGACAGACAAAGCCTGATTGGTTGGTTGGTCTTATGACCTATTAATGACCCATTTGGCAGAGGCAATCTAGCCTTGCTTTCCCTTCAAAGACCCTGTGAATATTTCACATATAAATAACACATGTGCACACACATATATACATATATATAATACATATATACACATGTATATTTAACAATAAATTATCATTATATTTTCCCTTCTTATTGAGATATATCAAAATATATCATGAGGTTTTTTTATTGGGAAAGGGCAAGTGACTCACTACTCCATCCCACCCCCAAACATCTGAAAGTTTCAATGACATCCTCACCTCATGTTGATTCTCAAATTTAAAATCTTCTTGTACCTCTAATGACTGCTTTCATCATTTTGGTCAATTTCCACAGTGGTTAGCAATAGCGGATGTCGTAGCTCATTTAATACTTTAGAAAACTAAAATTCCCTGGCTCAGACATGCTATAATAGAATTACGGGTGATGGGATATTTCTATCCTAATTCTTATTCTTGAGCAAAGTGTTGAGTTTGGAATATTGTAAATTGGTACTGGGTCTGAAAGCTCTGTCTGCTGTCAGCACTGGGGTGATTTCATTGTCTTGGTTTGAAGCTATGACACCATCCATGTAAAACTGTATCATTTGACAGAACATTCCCAAAAAAATTACGTACCCCAAAATAGCTTGAGGCATTAGATTTGGAGTTGCAAAAGACTGTTAAAGTCATCTAGTCCAAATTTATCCCCCTTTTTTTTCACCAAAGAGGCAACTGGAGACCTAGAGAGTTCCAAGATCACAGTAGCCAAGTGAGGGTTCAAACTCTGATAGTCTGACTTAAAATCAAGTGTTGTTTTCAACGCTACACTTTCTACTGGAAATCATTAATATATCACCACTAAAAAACTGTTATGTTATTGATTTTTTCTTTAGATAACTGGTGTTTCTTATTAGTTAACTTTTTTTTATTGATTATTTTTAATGCTACACCCAGCTAGGTGGCACAATAGATAGGGTGCTGAGTCAGAAAGACCTGAATTCAAACCTGTCCTCAGATATTTCCTAACTTTGGGCAAATCATTTGACTTCTGTCTGCTTCAGCTGTGAAATGAGGATAATAATAGCACCTGAATCCCAGAGCTGTGGAGATCAAATGAGATATTTGTAAAGTGCTCAACATAGTGCCTGGCACATTTTGAGTATTTAATAAATGTTTGTTTCCTTTCTCCTTATGTAGTAAAACCTTCAAAATTGAAGGTTACTATTTTCAACCTTATAGCGTGACAGAAGGGAGAGAATCTTATATTTTCTTCCATTGGAAAATCTTGTCATAAAAATTAAAAGGGTAGTTATACTAATTAATATACATATGTATAATTTACATGTATAGGCATACCTCAGAGATATTGCAGGTTTGGTTCCAGATGACTGCAATAAAGTGGATATTGCAATAAGGTGGGCTTTTTTGTTTCCCAGTGCAAATAATAGCTATGTTTGCACTATTCCATATTCTGTGAAGTGTACAATAGTATTATGTCTAAAAACAATATGCATGCCTTAATTTAAAATACTTCATTACTAAAAATGCTAACCATCATCTAAATCTTCATTGGGCTGTAATCTTTTTGCTGATGGAGGGTCTTGCCTTGATGTTGACAGCTGCTGACTGATCAGGGTGGTGGTTGCTGAAGGCTGAAGTGGCTGTGGAAATTTCTTAAAATAAGACAACAGTGAAGCTTGCCACACTGATTGACTCTTCCTTTCACAAAAGATTTCTCTGTAGTGTGTGATGTTTGATAGCACTCTACTCACAGCAGAACTTTCGCAATTGGAGTCAATCCTCTTACTCTGCCACTGCTTTAGCAAGTAAGTTTATGTAATGTTCTTCAATATTGTTGTGTCTCAGGGAAGCAGGAGGCCTGAGGAGAGGGAGAGAGATGGGAGAACACCCTGGTTGGTGGAATAGATAGAACACACACAACATTTATCAATTAAGTTCTCTGTCTTATATGGATGTGGCTCATGGCTCCTCAAAATAATTACAATAGAACATCAAAGATCAATAGTCACAGATCACCATAAAAGTTATAACGATAATGAGAAAGTCTGAAATATTTTAAGAATTACCATAATGTGATGTAGAAACACCATGTGAGTGCATGCTATTGGAAAAAGAGCACTGATAGACTTGCTTGATAGACTTGCCCCAAACTGTTAATTAAAAAAAATCCCCAATATCTGTGAAGTACATCAAAGTGAGGCATGCCTATGTATATATATATATATATATATATACACACACACACACACACAAGTACACACAACACATACATATATGCTGTATATATATGCATGTGTGTATATATAAATATGTGGTAAATATGTGTATATATACAATATATGTGTTAAATAACATGCCTGTATGTGTGCATGCATGTCCGTTTTGGACAAGACCTGTGATTTCATTGAAAAATAGGGAACTCCCTAGTGAGGAAGTTTGGCACCACTTGCTTGGCAATTTATAATCTTAAAGAATTATTTGGAAAATGGAGGCTTAGGGATCACAGATAGTATGTTTCACAATGCAGCTCTTCCTGACTGGGAGGCTGGTTTGTTAGCCAATGTGTCATGATGCCTTTCATTCATTTATTTATGACATTGAAATAGTTCACATTTTCATAGCCCTTTAAGATTTACGTATCACTTTCTTCATAGCCATACTATGAGGTAAATGGTACAAGTATTATGACCTCCATTTTATAGATACTGAAACTGAGGCTCAGGAAAGTTAAATGACTGTCAAGCCATGTATCCACGATGTCACCACATAGCCTATGAAATATTGGTCCATAAGATTAACATGATGGGTTACAGAAGGACCAGGTGCTTTGCTCCTCTCCAGGCTGGAGAGGAACTCTCTTGGCACTCTGGACTCTCTTGATCATGATGTAGAAACCTTCTCACCCTGGAAGTTTGCTCTAAGCCTGAACTCCACACAGAAGAAGTATCTTTCACCCTTGTTTTGCTTCTTCCTCTGATTGGCTCTGTCCTCCTGGAACCTCAGGCTAGCTATGTACTCATTCCTCTTCAGGCTGTTATCCTGACTCTAGACTTTCTCTACCATCTAAGTTTCCTGAAGTCAAGGACTATCTTTGTTCCTGCTTATATTTGTATTTCCAGCACTTAGCATGGTGCTAAGTATAAAACACTTGTTGACTTGAATGAGGATATAACTGCAAAGAATTAGATAATCCCTACTTAGAAGGGCTTATATTTTAATAGGGAAGAAATGTTCACATAAAGATACAAAATGAATAAATGCAAATGTATATAAAGAAGTTAAAAACAAAGTAGTCTTGAAGAGTGTTTATTTAAAGGAAGCTGTATCAGAAGTCTTCAGCAGACAATTGTGTTTGACCTATGTCTTAAAAGGAAAAGAGGGACTCTATGGGGTAAAGAGAAACTCCATTTCACACATGTGGGACTGCCAATGCAAAGATACAAGGAGTAGACATGAATTGCCATATGTGAGGAACAGAGAAAAAGCCTGTTTGGCTACATCACAGAGTGTGGGAGGAGAAGCAATGTCCAGTAATGCTGGAAAGATAGTTTGAGGCCAGATTGTGAAGTTCTTGAAAAGTTAAACAGGAGTTTATTTCTTTTCCTGGAAGCAACAGGAAACCATGACTGTGTTGAGGACTCATGGTCAAATCTGCACTTAAGGAAAATCACTTTGGTAGCAGTTTATAGGATGGCCTGGTGTGATGAGAGACCTGAGGCTGGGAGACCAATTGGAGGCTTCTGTAATAATATAGGTGAAAGGTGATAGAAGTCTGAACTGTGTGAGTAGACAGAAGGGGTCAGATTGAGATGTAGTGGTAGAAATGGTGGGATTTAGCAATTGATCAAATTTGGACACTGACAGAAACTGAGAGTCAAGGATAATGCTGAAATTATTAACCTGAGAGATTGAAAGGATCGTGGTAGCTTAAGCAGAAATAGGGATGCTTGGAAGAAGCGTGGGTTTTGGACATGTTTAGTTTGAGATGTCTTTGGTATATACAGTTTGAAATGTCCAATAGGCAGTTGATGATGCAGGTCTTAGACTCTGGGGAGAATGGAACTGGATATTTAGATCATCTGCAGAGAGATGCTAGGTAAACCCCTGAGAATCGATCAGGTTACCAAGAGAGAGTAGAGAGGAAGAAGGGAAGGCGGTCTTTGACAATACCTTTGGGAACATTCATAGCTGAGGGCATGATACAAATGATAAGCCAGCAAAATAGATATTGGTCCTTTCCGTTATTGCTCATATTATTTTTATAGCCAAGTTTTATTGCTTCCTTTTATTTTTATGACAATAATTTCCAGATATATCAGTGAGCTTTACCTTGTACAAAGTGGAAAAAATAAGCAAAACCAGTCAACATATTGACTTATGATAGAGTAAGCAACATTCTACTACATCTTCAACAAAAAGAAGGAGGCTCATTTCTTCACCCCTTCTCCAGGATGAAGATTAAAATTATACCAAGTTCAACTTTATTTTGTTGTTCTTTGCTTTTAAATTATTGTAGTCATTTAATTTCATTTATATTTCATTGCAATCATTTATTTCATTTAAGTTATTGTGGATATTATTTTCTGGTTCTGTTTATTTCATACTTTGTCAGTTCACATAAGTCTTCCTGTATTTCTATGACTTCTTTATATTCATTGTTTCTTATGGTAATCTGTCCTTATAGTCATATACCACAATTTGTTTAGCCAGTCCCATATACATACACATACATATATATGTATATATTGATTCTGATTTTATTAACACAAATATAGTCACCACGAATGAATATTTGGTGTACAGATGGGTCCTTTGACCTCCTTTGTGCTTTTGTCCCAGGTGTGGCATCTATGGGTGTGAATAATTTTTGCTCTTCATATTTACATTTGTTTCAGGCAATTCTCCAAAAATACAAGTTGCGTGGAAGGTATAAACCCATATTGGCACCAGGAGTTTCCTTTTCTAGAGATTTTCTGTGCTAAGAAATCATAGATCTAATTCAATCCCTATTCCTATTTACATTTACAAAATTTCCACAGTGATGGTGTTGTTTGCTCTGTAGGGAAGAGAATGAGAGACAATTCCTGCCAAGTTCATTCCCAATAAAATCTCCCCTGCAACACAAGGTGGGATGGCAACTGTATCTGTGTTGGTGTTCTCTGTTTCAATTTGTCATAGTGTCTGATGGAAAGTGAGGGAGGCTGGAGGGCACTATTTGCCTACAAAGTGTAACCAATTGCTTTGTCCATCACTTTGCTGGGTAACTTAAAAAAATGTTTTAAGTAGCCTATATGAGATGCCAATACTTAGATAGTTCAGTCGGGTACTGTTTCTCACGTAATCTCAGCCAATTTAAGAGGTTGCAGTGCATTATATGGAATTAATCTCATGCTGTGGTTGTGGGGGGAAGCATCAGTTCCTAGAGTTTTGCTCACTGGGTTTGTGGTGTCACTGAGTCCTTTGATAGAATTAGCACTGGGTATCTGAGGGCAGCCTGTCTATTATGCTTCCTGAACTCTGTGTGTGTGTGTGTATGACTTGTGCTATGTTAGTATTTGTTGGGGTTTAACGTTAAGCCCTCACATTCATTTTAGTCAGTCCACTGAGCAAGGCAGTCCTTTGAAAATGGTCACTTCTTTAACATTTATAGGGACTGCACCACTGAGTTGACTTCTCTTGACTTTTTTCAAGTGTTTATTTTGAAACATCATTTTATACAGGAAATGGACATAATCACCAATAAATGCAACTTTATTAACAGACACTGGGAGCCTCATTCCTCACTTAGGGAAAAAAAATTCGCTTTGTGCTACAAAGCCTTCTTATGGGATATCCTATTTCTTATCTGGAGTTAAAAGTCAGGATTAATCTAAATGATTAAGGAAATCTTTCCAAAAGATACCATGCATCCTCTTTAAAATTAAACTCTAGTTGGGACTTCCCTCTCCTTTCTGACTCTAACAGAAATATCAACAGTAAAAGAAGTTGATGTATTTCTTTTTAGCTCTCAAATACACTTGACAAAATTTCACACAACCTAATTCAAAGGGTTAAAAAAAAAGACATTCATTTATTCAGCAAGCATGTATTAAGCACTACTGTCTTCCAAGCCCTATGCTAGGAACTAAGACAAAAATATTCTCAAGAACCTTACATTCTGCTGAGTTTTAAAACTCAGGTTTTTCATCAATGATTAGTACTCCCAGGCTACTAAAGTACTGAAGAATGTGGCAACCAGTAGTTTGGGACTTTTCACTTAAGTGACAGCCCATGATAAAAGCTTCTTCCATTCATATAAGCTGTATACATGTTTGTCTGGGTGCACGTGCACATGTAAACAGATTTAAATTACTCTGTACATGGTGGATGGAATGAAACTCTTCAAATAGCATCACTGAAAGTTTCTCACCCATCACTATGGTTTTCTAAAGTACGAGCCCACTGTGGCCCCTTCCCAGACAGTCAGACATGCTGTTAGAAGTAACATCAGGCATGGGAATTATAAAGCTGGGAAGGGACACTCCATAAACAGGGATAAACATCTTGCTTTATGCAAAGCTGTCAGATCCATTTAAGTAGAGACCTGCTCACTCTTTCCCGCTGGGGCTGCTTTTTCCTGTCTGGGAACCACTGGGGCACTGCCCGTCTGTTCCTGAGTGACCATCCCTGAGAGGCTTAGATAAGGCACAAAGTCGCCTTCAATACACTTAAAATCCCTGACTCTGGGACAAAGTGGGAAAGCTATACTTTTGTTACCACTCTATCGAGGAGAAAAATCCCAAGGAAAACATCCACTGTACAAAGCCGATATTGTCTGCTGAGAAACACTGAGCCTGGACTATTGTCTCCATCTGTATTTATGCAACACTGATGCTTTTTTGAGCGGTCTCGCAAAATCAGCAGCCCTACTATTGTGATATTCTGTGTTTACTTGGCTGATGAACTGCCAATTTCCTTGGGGGCATAGATAAATAAAACTCTCAAGCAACTTTCTTTAAGTAAAAAAAGCTATAGATAGAAGACTGTATGGTTCATTTCTACATAAGGAACAGCTGCTTAGGGTAGAAGTCTCTGACCAGATAATAAATGTGCCTTTATCCCCAACATCCCCAAAACACATTCAATACTGTATTGGGGTTTAAAAATAAGTGAGTAAAAGCTACTAGTCATGTTGGCTTTTCTAACCAATCAATATTCTTCTGTGGAAAAGATACCAATTATAGGTCATTCACGTCTGTCTTGATGGATCAAAATGAAATGTTTTGTAGCTTGTCAGAGTTAGAGGGGACTATCCCTAGAAGAGAGGAGAGACAATGGCACATTTGCTTGGTGGATAACTTGAATTTTTGTGCTTCGGTGGAGATGAAGGATCTGAATTCTAATGGTTCTAGGAACCATTGGTGGCCTTCCATCTTAGGAATTTGTATGTTCTGTGTTGTGGAAGTTGTCAGGTTCCTACCTTTTGCTGAAAGAGTTAGAAGGTACACATAGTATACTCAGTCTTGAAAGAGGTCCTTTTCTCCTTTCCAACCCTTACTCACAACTTGCTTACAATTACTTATGGATATGATGGTAAAGGGAAGTAAATCAAATGTTTCACACATATGATGGAAGAGAAATGGAAGCTAGAAGAAGGTAGAAATCTTAATTCAGAACTAGAAAGAGAGTTCAAAAAAGCTCAAAATAAAGTGCTTCACACAAATAATAACTCTTTAGATAAATTATTAACATGATAATAGCATTTCTATAGTGCTGTAAGATTTGCAAAAGTATTTTATAAATATTATCTCATTTTATCCTCACAACAACCCTGATGCCATTATTACCCCCATTTTACAAATGAGAAAACCATTAGCAGATAGAGGTTAAGTGACTTACTTAGGGTCACACAATTTCTGTATGAGGAATGATTTGAACTCAGGTCTTCCTGACTTTATGTCCGGAGTTCTATTCACTGCACCACCTAGCAATAAGGTATAACTGACTGCTTTGTCCTTTTTCTTCCCTGGGTAACTGAAACAAATATTTGAAGTGCCTATAGGAGATGCAATGGTTAAATGATTCATTTGGGTGCTACGTCCCACATGGTCTCAACCAATGTAAAAGGTCACAGTGAATTAGACAGAAGTTAATGACTTATCCAGGATTACACAGTTACTGTCTGAATTGAACTCAGGTTTTCCAGATTCCACATCCAGCACTCTATCCACTATGCCACCTAGCTGCCTCATCTTGGAAAGAGGTTCATTCTTCCTTCCCCAAGGTCACCCATCACTTTTCAACAATTACCACTCAATATGAAAGTGAGGGGAAGTTAATATTTCATATATGTGATAGCAGAGAGATGGAAGGTGAAAGAAAATAAAAACATTAGTTCAGAAGTAGAATGATAGTGCCAATTTTAGCTCAAAATAAAGTTTTTCACACAAATAAGACACTATTAGGTAAATTGTTAATATAAATAAGAGACACAGGTAGTTAAATAGAAAAGACAGAACTCAAAATAAGATCTTCTATCTCAAAATTCACTGTTTCTTTCACTATATGTGCCCTCTTCATAACTTGTAATAGCCAGTCTTCTTGATGCTGTCAGCTCTTAATGAGCTGAATCACCCTATGCAGAATATTGCACGCAGTGTTTGGTTCATTAACTTTGTTGGTAGGTTTTGCCTGTTTTTCTTATTTAAGAAGGGATCTAAGAAGATGGGGGCAGATATTGGAAAATGACATGTAAAAAGCAAAACAAATTAATGAAAGTGACCCCAAAGATCATTTTAGCTTTGAGGTTCAGTTTTTTCCTCAACCTCACCTTCTCCTAGATCTGCTTACAATGAATATAACTGACTGACTGGATCATCAGTCCCATCCTGGGGAAAGGTGTCCATTAAACACTCCACATTTGCAGGGAACACCAGAGTAATTTAAGAAGTCTATAACTTAATTTTTTCTCCTGCGTTGTTATTTTAGTCAAAGGTCTGTTTCCCCAGAGTAGCAAAGAACACTTGAAATACCTAAAGAACTGAACACTGATTTCAGAGAATAGGGTAAGAGGGAAGATAAAGCAATACACACACACACACACTGTATATATTAAAACATATACATGTTTTATATATAAATGTATATATAAAACTTTTATACATACATACACATACAAAACTACAATGCAAAGTCATATATATAAAGTGTCATGAGAGAGGTACAAAGTGTATAAGAGTTAGAGGAAGGGCAAATAACTTCTGATTTTTGGGGAAACCATCCTGGAAGAGATGCCCTTCAATAGAGTAGAAATGGCGTTGGGTTTTGGAAGAAAAAAGACATTTATTAAGTTCCTGCTATGTGCTAGGCAGTATGTTAAGCATTTTTGAAATATGATCTCATTTGATCCTCATAACAACCCTAGGAGCCAGGTGATATTATCATCCTCATTTTATAGTTGAAAAGATTCATGCTGACAAAGTGACTGACTCCAGGACCACACAACTAGGAGGTGTCCAAAGCTGAATTTGAACTCCAAAGCCAGCACTCCATCCCCTGTACCACTTAGTTGTCTCTTGCTTTGGAACAAGAAGATGTGCATTTAAAGCCTGACTTTGCTCTTTTCTCCTGTGTGACCTTGAGTAACTCTTTTACTTTCTGTGTCTTATTTTTTTCTGATCTGTAAAATAAAGGGGTATGATGTCACAATCTCTAAGGTCCTTCCACTTTTAAATCTTGTGATCTTATATAAGAACTAGTGATACATTGACAGATATGAATGGGAACAGAAGTTGTCCTAGCATGAGGAAATGGCCAAAGTAAAAATGGGAAGATGAGGTATATTCAAGGAAAGGCAAGTAGTCTATGTTGGCTGGAGTAAAAGAAAAAAAGTGGGAGATTATCTTGGAAAAGTATGATGGAGGTATATCATAGAGGACTTTACATGTCAAGTGAGTATTTATTCATCAGAAAATGGGGAACTATGGAAGATTTTTGACCAAGAGAGTAATACAATTCTTTGCAATAAATATACTACAATCATAAATTCCAGCAAATAATAAACTTCCTTCCTTCTGAGTCCAACCCTTTGATTGCTAAACTGAACTTTGGGTGTTTTAAATTAGGAGTTCTCATTCCTTTTGCCACAAACTTTCTTTGATTTTTTTTTTGGCCTGTTCCTTTTAGGATTTGATTCTTATTAGTAACATTCTCATGTAAAAAAAAAAAATTTGAACATACTTGCCATAGTTTCCTTCATATAAATATAGATAAAATGTCTATGAGCTACCCCAGGTCAGCCAAATCCATTAATGCAGTCCACAAAACACAATCCCTTCTCAGGAGAATTTTATAATTTGAACTTAATATTTGTGAAGCAAAGAGGTCACTTCCTCTACTCAAGATCTTTGTTTCACACCTAAAAGAGCTTAAGAGGTGACCAGAGGACTCATGCTACTTCACAAAAGAAAAGGTCCTGTAATAGTGTCATGTATAGCAACTCCTAAAAAATGTTTCTTGTTTAATTTGTAATTTGATAATGAAATCATTCTATATTTGGATGTTTCCTAATATTTCAGCTTTGACTAAAATGGTGCTTGTATATGATTACTAAATTGGCCATGTCTGCGAGGAAATATCAGAAGTAAAAGTCTTGACCACAGTCATCAGTAGTCTTATTTTCCAGTCTTATTTCATATAATTCTCCTTCCCATCCTCTCTTTTCCAGTTAAACTGGCCTACTAGGTTTTCTTCGTATGTGTCAATCCTGTTCTTGCCTCTTCACCTCTGCATAGATTTTCCTCCCTATCTGGAACGTACTCCATCCTCGTCTCCAGCTCACAGAATCCCTGGTTTCCTTCAGAGCACAGGTCAGGTGATCTCTATTATGTGAGGTTTTCCTGAGCCCCCTCCCTCTCTGTTATTAAGCTTTTGCATATGTTGTATTCCCCCCTCCTCCAGAATGGGAGTTCTTTGAGGGCAGGAACATTTTGTTTTTGTTTTTTCCTTCATATCTCCAGTCCTAAAAGAATACCTTGCATGTAGTAGGTGCTTAATAAATTAAATACATTAAATAAAATGAAATACATTAAATAAAACTGGAAAGGAGTTTTAAAAAGTCAGTTACCAAAACTCCTTGTCTACATTTAATCCACTGTCAAAATATAGATGTAAAGATTTTATTTTTTTTAAAGTTCCCAAAGAAAGAAGCATATATATATATGGTAAAGAGCACTGGTGTAAAAATGAGGACCTATGTTTAGGTTTTATTTCTGCCTCTTACTATCTATGTGACCTTTCCAAATGAAAGGGTTGACATAGATGGCTTCAAAGTTCCCTTACAGCTCTATACATCTGAGTCTATAAAAAAAAATCAGAAGAGTAGGACTTAGGAAAATTGAACTGAAATGCTGACTCTACCACTAAATTGCTGTGTGATCTTGGACAAATCATTTACTCCCGTGGGACTCATTTGTCTTGATTTTAAATTCCGGTTCTAAATTCTTGATTTTATGACTTGAGGGGACTTCTCTCTTTCATATTGTCTCACCATCATGATATATACTCCCTGGTAGCTATATTTGCTTTAAAAAAAAAAGCCCAATCTCAACTGACTTTTGTACCAATTAGAGTAACACAAGGCACCTGAGCCTAAAACTCCTCTCCCTCTTTATCTTGCCATGATACTAACAATCTCCTCCTTTACTTGAAATTCTCAAGAAAAAAAGTTGTTCTCTTGGGTTGAAACACAAAGACAAGAACATTTTTCTTCCAAAGATCATAAAAAATGGCCTCCATCTCTAGGATGCAAAGGACAGTCTTAGGGTCTCAGGGCTAGCATTCTCCCACTAACCCATTAGCATGGATTCATTAAGTAGATTAAAGGAGTTGGTACAAAGAAGGACAAATGCATGCATAATGAATAAAACATTTATTATTAGGAGCAAGCCCTATACTAAGTGCTAGAGATACAAATAGAAGAATAAGACTCTCTGCTCTCAAGGAGCTCATATTCCAATTCGGGAGGCAACACATTGGAAATGTTTCAGCCTCAAGTCCGATGGAAAAGTCTCATGGTCCTTGGGGTGTAGTGGCAAAACAGATGGCAATGCCTCTTCCTTAATGCCATTTCCACTGATATAATCCTATCCATTTCTGATGCTGAGCCATTTGATGTTGCTAAGGACTTTGGAGATAAGACCTTTGTTTTCTGGGAAATTAAATACAAAATCTGTAGGTTTAAAGTAGTGAGAGAGTGGGACATAGTAGAGGCAAGTCCTGGGAAGATGGGAGGGCAGTAAGAGAGGATCAAGTGAGGATGGGGCAGTCTGAGAGAGGAGAGTTGAATCCATACAAGACTTTAAGGGACAAACTTTTTATTGGATACCTCTTTCTAAGGTTGACTCTACCTCAGTAAGAAGTCATTCAGCATCTTTCCAGCTAATGTATATATATATATATATATATATATACACACACACACACACACACACACACACACACACACATATACATGTGTATATACAAATACATCCATCCATATTTATGTATATTTTAATGACTAATTATTCAAGTTAACCACAAAGGAATAACTATAGATGAATACATGCCTCCTCAGGTGCCAATCCACATTCCAGTCATATTGTCCATCTGCTGTACCCTCTACATGGCATTCCAGCAATGTTCTCCACACCCTTGTTCAGGCTGTTTGTCCCCCAAGTCAGTAGTTCTTTGTCACCTCCACCTCTTAGAACCCCTATATATGTCACAGGCCGACTCAAGTTCCATCACCTTCAGGAGGCCTTTCCTGATTCTCTTTGTTGTTCCTAGTGCCTTTCTTTCTGAAATATTGTTTTGTGTATATTTTATTTAATATTTTCTGATCTGCATACATGTCATTGTCTAGGATTTTGAACTCCTCCAAAAGGAAATTTTGTGCTTGGGTTTGCTATGAATCCCTTTCCCTTGGATCTACATAGTTTGTAAGAGTAGCTTAGATGAATGTTCAGGTTTCTTCAGCTCCAGAGCCAAAAGCTTGCTCTTCTCCCCAACAGGTTCAGTACAGGAGTTTTTGCTGCCCTACAATTGACTCCAGATGCTTCTTCTGTGGTCCACCAGGGATACGGCTGAGCCTTTGGTCAACAAATAGCTTAGTGCTCTCTAATTCCCAGCCCATCTGACTGGAGAACTTTTTTCAGACCTTGGAAAATTCTAACCAAGTGAAAACACTTCTTTATCTTTTGTTTAAGGCTTTAGCATCTCATTGTCTCTTACCAATCTCTTTATCCTCTTCTGTAATTTTGGCCATTGGACTAGAAGGAAATTAATTGATCAGGGGTCTCCTCATCAACTCTAAACTCCTCTCCTGCAACATACCCATATACATATACATATCTTAGATAGATGTGGCAGGTGGACAATGAGTTGGACCCAAAATTAAGTAAGAAAAAGGGATCAGGCTAGGAGTTTGATGGTAAATGTTTAACAAACAGCTCTCCAGGGGAAAAATATGTAAGCATGATGCTTTTCAAATTAATCTGAATGATTAACATTTTTTCTATCACTTTCTTACATTTAAAAATCAACAAAACAATACCTCAAGCCTTGATTTGTAACATCTACTAATTTCCAAGATGAGAATGCTCACCCTGAGAACTGAAGTTTGTTTCAGCTCCAGCACACTTCTGGATCAGGTCTGTTTGCATATGGGAATTTATTCAATTCTTTTAATGTTTATAAATTGCCTATCGGCACAAAAAACTCCAATTTTTAATTCCAGTATTCTACCAGTGATCCTACTGTATATGATTTCTAATTGCCAAACATCATGTTCTCAGAAAAAAAAATCTGAGTAACCCAAAGACCAATGGTAATACGTATTGTGTGTGTAAGTGGGCTTCACCATGTTATCAACTTGTGTGAAATGGATAGTATAAAACACTATTGAAGGTGTATTTCTGGGAAAGGAGTTGGATCAGTTACATAGTGAAAATAAAGGACAACAAATGGATGGCCCAGATGTTACCCTGATATCTCAAAAATATTTAAAGAAGCAGAGAAAGGCCTTTGGTGAATTGTGTAGATTCTTCATTGAAGATTTATGGAGAGATATGTCAAGAATTACACTGACAGAAAAGGCATGGAAGCAGAGTATTAGAAGCATAATTTTTAACATAATAGTAAAACTGATAAACTCACAGGCTGGTCAAAGAAGCCACATTTTCATTATCACTGAGTGGTCCAATAGGTTCCTCATCATGGTTTCAAGCTAAATAAATATTAATCCAGAAAATATCTAGTGGAAGTCATCTAAGTTGTTCTCCTGTAAAGTTAATGCCCCCCCCAGCTGAATGCATGAAATGGCTTCTTAGCAACACATATTCCCTATATGCCTGTCCTTTCATATATGTTAGCCACATGTCTCCTACATGTGCACTCCCTACATGTCATGCTCCCTAAACCCTCCTCTCATGGATGGTGTATATATTTGTGGAATAGTCTTCTCAAAATTTATGCAAATAATATTCTATTGCTATTTTCCTTGTTGTGCTAGTTCATCAAATGCCTCTGCTTTGAACCGAATGTACCCTCTGTCTGACTTGTAAAAGTAAATCCATTGGTAAGGGATCGTGAGCTCTGGTTTTAAGTGGCTATGAATTCTTCTTGGAGGGGTGCTGCATGTGAGAGGGGGACTCCAGAGCTTCATTTTTGGTGACATGAAAATGACTGGGCTCTCAAAAGTTATACCAGCCAATATAGGCTCTAATAGGTCCTCCCAACCTAGAGAATCTTTGAGCATGGGCCCAGCAGTGGGTTGTGCCTGTTGTCTGAGGATTTAGAGAGTAAAGCGTACCAAGGCTTTTTACCAGTAAGTTGACTACCAGGTGATAAATCGTTGCCTTTTTTGCTTGTTTGTTTTTGCCTATAGAAAATCATATCAACTGATTTTTGAGGAAAAGAACTGTGTAGGAGAACATTTAAAATAGCTCTTTTTATGATGGTAAAAGGCTGGAAACTAAGGAGATGCACATCAGTTAGAGAATGACTGAAGAAATAATTGTATATGAATGTAACAAAAGGCTTTTGTGCCATAAGAAATGATGAAAGCAATGGCACTGGAAAACCTGGGAAGATTTATGTGAACTGATGCTAAAAGAAGTGAGCAGACATGAGAACAATTTATACAATGATAACAATATGGTCAAGACAAACAACTTTAAAAGACTTAAGAACTCTGACACATGCAATGACTAACCATGAATTCAGAAGGCTAGCAGTGCTCTGTGTTACCCACCTCCTGGCAAAGAGTGCAGAAGGAGATACCAATTTTTGAATATGGCCAGTGTGAGGATTTGTTTGCTTTACTATTACAAGGGTTATGTTTTTCTTCCTTTTTTTTCCAATGCAGGAGGATGTGGGAAGAAGAGAAAACACATTTTTTGTGAAATGAAAAATATTTAATTTAATGTAAAAAAACCCGAACTACTAAGATAGTAGGAGCTACAGTTTGCATTGGTAAAGGGAGCACTAGTGCCAGTTAAATCACAGGTTTCCCTTTCTTGCATCTGATCCTCTCATGGTATGGACTCATTATTTTGCTTTGTCTCCTACAGATGAGCTGTAATATGGTGAAGTACTTCCTAAAATGTGATGTCCAGAAGCAAGCATAAGATTCCAGATGGGGCCTGATCAGGGCAAAATGTAGAGAGGCTATCACTTCTATACATACTTACACCCCATGCATACTTATCAACATCCTATCCCCTGCTCCTGCCCGCCCGCTCCCCTGAAATAGTTTCCTCTTCTTCCTCTAGAAGGAAATGTTTGCTCAGTTGCCAAGTCCAATCTATGCTGTGCTAAAGTCAAAGGTCATTTACTATGTCTCTTGCTCAGAATGCAAACAGCCAAACCTCTATTCCAAAGCCACTTTGTATTTGGGGAGCTTCTTCCTATAGAACCCACATGAAACTAGTAACCTTGGCATCTTTCTCATAAGATCTTGCATTGCATTGAATTGTTTTCCATGGGTTATCAGAAGACTATGCTAAAATAGAATGAGGAAGATAGTAGGGTACTGTGGAATGAATACCGCCTCTAAAGGCTGAAGACTTGGGTTTAAATCCCATTACAGACATTTACTACTTATGTGACCTTGGGCAATTGCTGAATCTTCTGGAGTTCCAGTTTCCTAATCTCTAAAATGACAGGATTCTAGTGTTAGATTTATGATCCCATAACTTCAGCTACTGACTACATAGTAGATAACCCCTTTATCCTGTTGCCATCCAAATGCTCTCATACCCTAAATGAGGCAGGTTACATACAACAGGCACTCCAAGCTAATTATCTGAAAATCCTACTGGTGTAAAAACAACCCAGATTTCAGAATGCATGTTGAAGCAGGTAGAAAGTGTTTTCTCTTTATGCTTAGCTGGCACTTATTCTATACATTTGAAAATAATATTTCCCCCATGAAAATCAAAACCATGTGGTCTAGTGGTTAGAGACTGGATCTAGATTTACAAGCTCTGTTGGACTGTTTGTTTGTTTGTCCTGTGCTCTTGAGCAAGTCTCTTAAACTGCCTTACTTCCATCTCCCCAACTGTGAAATGGAAATAATGTCTATATCCCAAGGGTCTTGGGGCTTACTGTTAGTGAAGTGCTTTAGAATCCTCTGATGAAAGGCACTCAGAGAGTTCAAAGCTGCTGTATTAAGATAGGTTTATCATATTTATAAAGAAGTAAGTCCTTTTCATCATGTAAAATGATTCCCTCTAACTTCATTCCCTCCACAGACAAAAGAAGCCTCAGACTTTAGATCCCACGACTTAACACTGTGCTCCAGCTGTTTACATGCATGAAACTCTTACCATCCTCTTTTGATTTGCAACATGCACTGAGCCTAGGACAAAAGAACATCCTCCTATTCACAAGTCGTGACTCATGTGAAAATTGAAACTTCATGCTTCTTTTTATTAATGGCCTCACTTTCTTTCTGTGGGTCAGAACAATTGGAGGAAGGAGAAGATAAACACAGTAAAATATACATGATCAATAAAATAAATCTGAATCAACGTTAACAGACAAACCTAGTGAGGCATAGAGGTATAATGGGAAGACCATTGGACCAAGGGTCAGATGTCCTGAGTTCTATTTTAGCTCCATCACTAACTAGCCGTGTGATCTTGGAAAAATTACTGACCCTTTGTAAGCCTCAGCTTCCACAACTCATCCCAGAGGATAGGACATCGAGCCATAAAGGACCCAAGACATGATCCCCTCTAATACTTTCATTTTACTTGAAAGGAAACTGAGTACAAGAGTAGTTAAGTGGTTTTTCAAAGATTCTTTAGGAAGTAAACAGTGGAGCTAGGATTCACACCCAAGGTCTATGTTCTTTCCACCATATTAGGAGGAAAACCTATCTCCTTTTACAGTCCCTCAGGGTTGTTGTAAGGATTAAAAGAGAAAATGTTTATGAAAGCACTTTGAAGACAAGAAAATATTACAGAAATTCTTGATGACTAAAGCCAAAGAACCAGTGAGAGGACTTCATCACTTGGAGTAATTTGTCTTCCACTCACAAACTCCATGGAAAAGAGCCTGACTACATTTCAGAACATGTCCATCAATAATTAGGTTTTTGCACAAGGTATAGGGTGTATTTGGTTGTGGGGCCACTGTTATTTATATAAGGAAGCTTAACATATCAGTATAAGTCAAAGTCACTTTTCCTACTTTTCAAAAGGCAATGCTTTTCTTAGAACCTGTTTGTTTTTCCAAGAGGCACATGCCATTTTTACAGCATTGACATTGAGTTCCTTAGATGCCTTCTTGGTCCTTTGGAGAATATTAGGCTAGTTTGAAGCTACATATCAAACAAACAGCCAGTCTCTTTAATCAGTTCAGTAGGAAAAGGTAGTATTAATCAAATCTCACCATGGCATGAGGATAATCTCTGACAAACTCTAGTTATGTGTGATCACAAGCAGGTTACTTAACATCTCTGAGTCTCAGTTTTCTCATCTGTAAAATTCACTCCACTTTGCCCTACCTGATTTCACCTCCACTGAACAAGAAGCCCACCCAGGATAAGCTCATCACTTTCAAACTCACCACCATGCTACCAACTCAAACTGTGATTGACACCATCTCCCTCAGCCTCCTCTCCCCTCTGAGTGGAAGGCTAGAGTGTGGAGTAATACACTCCCCCCCAACACCTTTCTTGAGAGACCAGAAACTGGACTCTTAGCTCACTCCACTTTGTGTCTCTTGCTCTACTTGGTTTCAACTCCTTGGGACAAGATTCTCTGCTGGGTATTCCCAGATGTGTCCCCTTCCCTTTGCTTTCCTGTCTCTTTTCTATGTGTTGTCTCCCCTGCCCTTTAGATTATAATCTCCTTGAGGGCAGGGGATATCTTTTTATTAACTGTATTCCCAGCACTTAGTATGGTGCCTGACACATTGTAGGCACTTAATCTATGTTTATTGGTTTAGGATAATAAATTAGTTGTGCCTCAAAAGGTGCTTGTGAAACTCAAAGGAGATAATGTACATAAAGTGCTTTGCACACTTTAAAGCACATAGTTGAAATCCTGTCTCATGCTTTCTAGCTGTGTGATCCAGAGCAAATCCTGTAACCTCTCTCCACCTCAGTTTCTTTATTTGTAAAAATGGGGATAGTAATAATACTTACGTGCTTGGGTTGTGAGGATAAAAGGAGACCATATTTGTGAAGTGTTTTGCAAACCTTGAAGTACTATATAAGTGCCAGTTATAATATATAAAAGTCCTCTATTTGTACTTCACTGAATTATAAAGGAGACCCTAGCTAGGTTCTTTTATTTTTCATTGTATTTCTTTTTTAATGTTCTATTTTTCAAAAGAACATCAATAGAAAATTAATGAGTCACAATGACACTCACTCCCTCATAGAACCCTTCCTTGTAACAAGTAAATACAGTTAAGCAGTACAAATCTATATCGCATAGTAAAGTGAAAACAAGCAATGGTTTGGACTTCAGAGAACCTGGGTTCAAATCTTATTCCATGATTATGATCTGTATGACCTTGGACAAGAGATAACCTCTTTGGATCTCAATTTATTCATCCGCAAAATTCAAAATTTAATCAGATTGCCTCTGAGATCTCTTCTACCCCTAGATCTATCATCCAATAACCCATTGGCCATGTTTAAAAATATATTCCTTATTCTACAAGCAAGCATAGTCTATTACCTTTCTGCCAGGAGGCAAAAAGCGTTCTTCATTGTGGATCCTCTAAAGTCACTTGATGATTGTGGTCATTGAAGCTCTGACATTTTTCAGTGTTTTTTTCCTTTAGGAGATGGTTAGGCATGGATAGGTTGTATTCTCTGCAACACAGATGGAAGCATCCAAATCAATAAGAAGATTGACCTCTTTGAGGATGGTGATAATCATGTACATTGTTTTGCTTCTCTTTCAGTCTGCATCAAGTCTTTTCTGGCTAACGTCTTTTATCATTAGCTGTTCTTCTTGGTTTTGACTCCATGAATATTATACCCTAAAACCAGGTACTCTCTTGTGTCACTCCTTCTCCCTAGCTATTATCTAACACCATCAGATTGTAAGCTTCTTCAAATCATGAAATCTCTTTCTTTTTCTTTATCTGTTTTTCTTTATACCTGACAGATAGATGTTTAATAAAGGTTTATTCACTACTGCACATGTAAGGGAACTTTTCCTTTGTTTTTGTCCTTGTTTGGGTTTACAAACACACACACACACACACACACACACACACACACACATACACGCACACCCCTACTTGTGGTTTTACTAGTGGGATCACTGGGTCAGAGGGTTTATTCAAAAATTCATTGACTTTTATTTTTTGGTATTTTCTTCAATTGTTTTCCAGAATAGGTAAGTTAGTTCTTAGCTCCACCAACAATGCATCCCCTCTAATCTGAGGGAAAGGAAACCACAGGGTTGTTTTCATTTGTTTTTCTCTTATTAATGACTTAGAACATTATTTCATGTGATTTTTGATAGTGATACACTTTCTTTTGAAAGCACCTGTTCATATACTTTGACCACTTATTGGTAGAGACATGGCTATTATTTTTATATATTTGTACTAGGTTCCCAACGTGTCTTGAATATCATACCTTTATCAGAGACATCTGCTACAAAGCTTATTCACCAATTAACTATGGCTATTCTAATTCTAATTACATTAATTTTATTCGTACAAAAGCTTTTCAATTTTATGTAATTAAAATTTCCTGTTTTATAGTTGTAAACATTTCTATTTTTATAGTATTTCTCCCACTAGCTAGAGTTGTGAAAGGTTTCTCTAATTTTTAAAAATTGATATGACCTTTTGTATTTAGATTTTAAATTTGTTTGCTGATTATTGTGGCATAATCTGTAAGATGCTGTCCTAAACTAATTTCCACTGCATTGCTTCGTATTTTTTTCATATCAGTTTTTGTTGAAAATGGAATCATTACCTCCCAGTCATTGGTGTTGTGGGTTCTCCTCACTTAGTTTCAACAGCTTTTTTTGTCAATACTAAATGGTTTTGCTTCTTTTCTTATGCTTGTTTTGTCAGTTTCTTTTTAGGATCTTAGTGCTCTGGGTAAAATGTTCAAGACTGTATTAAATATTAGAAATGACAGTAGACATCCTTGTTTTATCCCTGACTATTATATTTTGTCAAAGGCTTATTCTGCATTGATTGATATAACTACATGGTTTCTTTTGTTGTTAAAATATTTAGGCTATTAAGTATAACACTTTCTTAACATTAAACCATCTTTATGTTCCTGATGTTAATTTAATACGATCATAGTGAACAATCATGTGAATGCATTTCTTTGGCCTCTTTGCTAATATTTAATTCAAATTGTTTTTAGTCAACACTCATGGGTGAAACTGGTCTATAGTTTTCTTTCTCTGCTTTATCTCTCTCTGGTAATTCTGGGTTCTTGGAAGCTAAGTCAAAGGAATGTGAACTCTATCATAATGGAAAAACTTTAAGCAAAGGCCAAGCATAAAACTATGTCAGCTTTATAAAGATTAATATAGCTAATTGTGGAGAGTCTCAACACCAGTAGGCAGCCACAAAATGGTGAATTATTTGGCTTTGAAAGCTCCTGAAACAAAACAAAACAAAAAAACCAAAATGGGCCTTTATCCTCGATAGACCTTTTCTATAATGAGAGTGCCAGAACTGTGGAAGGGAATGCACAGGGTGTTAAGAATTATAATGGCACCTTAACTTAAATGCTGTTACTCTAATGAGAGCTCTATCCAATAACTCATAGTTAACATATATTACAGGAATACAAATGTTAAGAATATTCACATTCTTCTTAAAACTAGAAGAGGGTATACACCCTCTAAGTTGAATACCCTCAAGTTCTCCTTGGAAAAGCAAATAAAGAAGTTGTTTTTATTATCTATCCAAAGGATAGATAATATCTATCCAGGATCATCCTGTGATGGAACACTTGGCCATCTTGCATTGCATTGATGAGAAAAAGAAAATGGCTTCTAGAAAAATAATCGTAGCTTATGTACATACACTTGTTGCAGAGGATCTGGAAGTTTATAAACAATATACTTAGATAAAAGATGATTTCAGTGTGAATGTGGGCATAGGGAAAGATGGTAAAAAAAAATTACATTGGAAAATATGTCTGAGAATCAAGAAATGAAAGAGGCCAAAGGCTTGTACATTATACAGAAGACAATATCGTAAACACTTTTCTTTACCAAAGAGTGGGATGAAGTAAATGTGCCCAACAAAGATTAGCATCACTAAAAATTAAATTGACTGTATCGTAACAGTCAGGAAATAATTAGTTACTAAATGTGGGAGATTTATGTAGATCATCAACTTGTTAGAGAAAAGATCAAAAGCAATACCAAATAATGACAATAAAAATAAGATATGGCATGCAACCAAGTAAACAATTAATACATATTCTCTCTCTCTCTCTCTCTCTCTCTCTCTCTCTCTCTCTCTCTCTCTCTCTCTCCTCTCTCTCTCTCTCTCCCCCCCCCCTCTCCTAGCCTGCTATAAGTCACTTTCTTTGCTCTGGAGAATTTAAAAAAGATAAAATCAAGTAAACTCTTAATAAAGTAAGATTTGGGGAACAGGTACATCTCTCTTGGGAAGTGAAGAGAAAGCAGAGAGCTTAGGTTAATGCCACAAAAGTAGGACTTTCCTAGACAAGCCTAATTGCCCCAGAATTCAGAATGGTGACTTCATTTCAATGACTCTATTTCCCCTGCCAGATGACTGCTCTCCACAGCCTTGGTTCTTCTAGTCTCTTTTACCACTGCTTGTTGGGGCTGCTTTCCTGGGTTACCTGTGGCTTTGCTGATTCTCTACTGCCCATCTCTCCTCTACTTCCCATCCATATATACTCTTCTTCATGGTTTTCATTCTTTGTCTTTTATAGGATAGAAAAAGTAGCTTGTCAGTCAAATCTGGTCCTGTATGGTCACTGGGTCAGAGCAGATCTCCAAGGGATTGAAAAAGGAAAAAAAATGCTAAGCAGGATGTCTGCCTTAAACAAGCTTTCCGTTCTAATGTCCAAATCTCACTGGCAATGCTAAGACAGTGCTACAAATATAAACTCATTTGCAGGAGACTGTAGAAGATTATAAACAGTACTGCCACATAAAACCCAAGAGGTGTTATAGCAAAAAAAATTAGCTTATTGAAAGTTTAGTATGAGACCCAATAAAGCCAAATTATTGCAATGATATTAAAGTCTGAAATTGGAAGGAGAGTAGAAAACAGATAAAAAATGGAAAAGAACTGTCATGATTTTGATAATAAACTATTTTTTTCTGTCAGTGATAGTTGAACCACCATATTTGGTCTCAGTATGAGGAAGCAGAACTGGCATAAAAAAAAACAAAGATGGGAAGGACAGCTGGACCAGATCAAGTGCATATGGAGGACGTTCATGCTGAAGATTACACAATTTTGAAAACGCTGAGGGATTTATTCTTGATACACAGGAATTAGAGCTCAAAGGTAACTTTATAGGCCACTGAAATATTTTACAAATGAGCAATCCTAAACTGCTAAAGCTTGAGTGATTTGCTCAGTGTCACACGCAGACAGAAAGTATCTGAGGCAGGGTTCTAACTCAAGTCTTCTTGACTTCAAGGCCAGTCAGTACTGTACTACTGATACCCATCTACAAGAAGATAAAATTTAAAATGTCTGGAAAAATAATGTGTGACATTGCTATCAAAAGAGGATGATTGTGAGGAAATCAATTACTATAAAACCATATTCTTATTTTCTCATTGTTTTATGAGAATTATCTATATTTAGAGAAAGAACAACCTTGTTAAAAATATGAGAAAGAAACAAAGCAGTTTTTTTAATTTGTTTGTTTTTGGCAAATACTATTCTGTAGGATACTACATCTTTTTAATCAGACAATTCACTGAAAGATTCTGAGGATACAAACTCCCACTGTATTTATTGTTTGCTGATTATAATAAAGAATCTGATTCAGACCAGATGCTTCCTTGAAGACTCTCCTCCAACAAGGTATCTTCCATGTAATCACATAAGATTCCTTGATAGGCACAAAAAATGTATTTAACAAACCATGCTTATTTTATATAATGAATAGAAAGTTGGTTTTCAGGGTCAGAAAGAATTGGGTTTAAATCCTATGTCAGATCACATTTGCTCTGTGACGTTGGTCAAATCATTGAAATTCTCTATGTTGGACAAGTCTCTGGGACTTTAAATTGTAGTTACTTACCAGCATTTTGGAAAAATAGCCCTCCCTGAGAGATTCTAAAAACTGATTATCAGATCATAGATCATAATCAAAAAAATTCTTCTAGTGATGCTCTATGACTTGAAATCATGAAAATATCACACTTTACAGGGAATCAAAATTGTGGATCACCCACAAGTTCCTCTTTTAAAGATGAGAAAATGTCAATTATGATCCCTAGAAGTAATAGCACCTTCCATTTGGGGTTTTCAGATTTCCTGATGTGATACATGTCACATAACTGGTAAAGAAAGCATGTGGGATTGTCGATTACATGTTGCATGCAGGGCACTTTAACTTTTCCTTAGGATTCTAGGAATAAGAACAAAAGAAAATTGAGAGCTATTTGGCAGCATTTAGTATGGATTAAGATTTTTTTTATCCCCACTGTTTATCAAAATGTTAAGCACTTAATAAATGCTTGTTGAGTGACTTGTTGCTGTGTTGGAATGTCAAGGGATCAGGAGGAAGGCCCTTGGAATACTGGAGGGACTTCTGATGGAAGACTTATGGGAAGACATGGAAAACAGTCACAAAGAACTAAAAGGGCAGAGATTGGCACCAATGGAGAAAGCACCCAGAACCATTCAAGAATTGAATTGTTAAATAGATGAAAAACCTGACACTCAGAAAGGTTAAACAGCTTGACCAAGGTTGTATCCCTTGTAAGTATAGAGTTGTACTTTGAACCCAAGGCTTCTTACTCTACTTCTAGTAGAGTATTATCTGTTATCTAGAGTATTATCTAGTACAGTACTATCCCAGATCCTAAATGTAATGAGGACTTCCTACCGCTTGAGGCTAGAACAATAAAAAATATATAACTAAGCTTTGGATATACTGTTCTTATAAATACTAGCAGTGAGAAGACAATGAGGCATGAAAATATGAACATAAGCTTGGTATTCTCCATTTGGACTAGCAGTATTCTCACAAAAATAAGGAGTATATTGAGCTTTTAGGGCAACGTAAGGCATGAAGACCCAAGAGCGAATGAGCAAATAATGAATAAATAAATGAAAAATATTTACTAAGTACTTATTTTGTACCAGATACTTTGCCAATGCTAGACATACAAATATACAAAGTAAGACAGTCCCTGATTTCAAGGAGTTTGCATTCCAGTAGGGGAAGTCAATATATACGATGGAATCTTTTGGTTGGAGAAGTCAAAGGGATAGAGAGAAGAGTCATACTATAGAGTAAGGGTTCTTAACTCGGGATCTACAGATCTCTAAGGGGTCCATAGATAGGTTTCAGGGAATCTGTAGACTTGGATGGGAAAACATTATATTTTTATTTTCACTAAACTGTGACTAAAATTTAGCATTTTCTTAATTATTCTGAGAAGGGACTCATTGACTGCACTGCTCTGCCAAATATGGGTCTGTGACACAGAAAAAGATTATGGACACCTGTTGTGGATCAATTGATAAATATGTTTTTTCCAAGAATGAGAGAGTAGAGGGTGGAAGGGAAGGATATAGCCAGAAGTCACTCCCTGGTGGGGTGATGGGACAGATTGGATTAGAAATAGTGAAGGCTATTCAATAAGAAACTGAAGGCCCCAGGAAAGGAGGTGAATTGTCTAATTCGAGATAGATAATGGAGTATAAGAAAGAGCATGGCATAAAGATGTCCAGGAAGCTGTGGGTCCCAGCTTACACATTTGTCCTGGGCTTTCACTAAGCATTTTCCTGAGTTGTGCATGAGGAATGGGAGACTCTAGTTCAAGAATAATTTTGTGAGCAGAATCTAAAAAAGCTTTCAAGTTGACAAGGTGGTTATAAGGACAGTACTTTTGACCAGAAACTAAGGAATGGATTTCAGACCCATATAGAAAAGATTGGGCTTTTTCACAGGATCATAGATCTAGAACTTGAAGTTACCTTAGAAGTCACCAGCTCCAACCCCCACATTTTACAGATGAGAAAAATGAGGCTTAGAAAATTAGATGACATTCTCAGAGTTAAATAGCTCCCAAGTGTCTGAGAAGGGATTTGAAAGCCAGCTCTCTACAACTGTTCAGTTCTCTAGCATGTTGTTTGCCCTTCATTCTTGAAGAGGACCAGTGACATTAAGAGGGTGACATCTTGACTTATAAGTGAACTGGATGTAAGTGAGGCAGAGTGGCTCAAAGTAATCAGCCACACTCTCTTTTCCAGTCATTAGAATCCAGTGGTAAAGCGGGTTAAGATGGCTAGCAATGGCCCCGGATGCAGTGGGAAATCTTGGCCTTTTTAAGCTAAGGTCTTCCCTAGGTCTCAGTTTGTCTGAGGCAATGCCCATTCAAAGATTAAGGGTTAAGTAAGAATTGAGACAAAAAGTGGCCTAGTTTGCCATGGAAAAAGAATCGATCCAGGAGGGGAAGATCCTCAGAGTTTCTGGTCAGAACAGAAACAATTGCTATTTATACTCACTATGCTATACTGCTATATGCTATGTTGTGTCTTTGGTAAAAGTGCTATACCAGCACTGGGATGGAACATGATTATTACCATAAGAGACTTTATAAGTTGATTTAATCTGGGTCAAGATATATGAGTAATGAGACAGGACTTAGACTGACATTCTTTTTTATTTTGTATATTTATATTTTTTGTTTGTTGGTTTTCAGTATCCTAAGGTTACGCTGTAATAGCTTTTGCATTCTAAATGAATAATTAAAAAGAAGGACACTTAGGGGATGGGTAAGAAAGACAGAGAAAATGAAGAGAAAAAGACTCGGATGCCAGGGACACAGATTTTTGGTGATGAAACCCTGATTCCCTGTGTGATGGCAGTGGAAAGTTACCTAAGCAGCGGAAACAATCAGGGAGCCTTCTGTTTAAGAGCTTGCCCTGGGCCACATTTTGTTACACACTAATCCCTTTCTGGTATTGTCCGGGCTATCCGATTTCTTTATCCTATCTCTGCTTGGTTCATCTTTTTCTGTATCTTCTGACTCTACCTGCCCTCCTTCTTCCTCCTCCTCCCCATCTGCTTTTCTACCTTTGTCTCTTTCCACATTGTTTAGTCTTTTTAGAGGAAGCAGTCATGATTTACACACAGGAAGATAAAGGAAAAAAAATCTTCTTCTATTCTAAGTGCTGCCAAATGGTCTCATTTTCTTTTGTTCTTATTCCTAGAATCCTAAGGAAAAGTTAAAGAGCCCTGCATGCAACATGTAATCAATAATCCCAAATTCTTTCTCTATCAGACACATGGCATGTATCACATCAGGAAATCTGAAAACCAAAAATGGAAAGAGCTCATTTGATCACCTTCTTTTTCATGACTTTGGATGATAATTAATATAGATGGAGAAAATGTTAATTTCTCAGTTGGACAGTGAGAGCTTTAAAACAACCTCAAGGCCTTGTTCTCCAGATTCCCTAAAGAAAAAGGAGTTTTTAGTTATTTAGAGCTTTAATTACTCCTCTCTGTTAAAACTCAAGATCCTTCCCACCTCCAAATCCTTAGGAAGGAACCAGGGAGCTTTGGACTTACTTTCTCAGGATAAGTGATTTTACATCTTCTGCCAGCACAGGTTAAAAAGATCAAGTCTTCTCTCAGAACCAAATCCTCTACACCCTGCAAAAGTTAAACTCTTGTTAATTTATGCAAAGAACATGATTTGAATCTTCTCTTCCTAGCCTTTTTTTTTTTTTTTTTTTTTTTTAGCTTTTATGAAGTTTCTTAGGAAATAAAAAGACCTAATACAGAGGGAGAGTTTTCCTCTATCTGCCTGCTTCTCCCTTACATTTGTCCCCTTCTCTCTTCTGGGAAGGGAGGAAAGGGAAGGATTTTCTTACCACATCAATGAAATGGTCTGAGCAAGGTTATTCCATCCCCAGCATTCTTGGGGATATAGTACCACCAAAGGTGCCATGGAACTCTCTAGGAGTCATCAGTTTAACTTCTGCCATCCCTACCTGTTGAGTATTGAAAGAGGCCACAAAAGACCACTAATTCCAGAGAAGATTTATGCCTAGTTGGGAGGAGAATTCAGGAATGGAAATTGATGCACTTTTTCTTTCTTGTTTCCCAAGAAGGTTTGTTGCAATGCCTTTGGAAACAAAGAAGGTAGAATGACATTCATCTGGGTGGTTCTCCACACTCGTCAAAAGACCCGTTTCCCTTCCAAGCTGGTAAAGGATATAGATACAGAAAAATGTAAAAATACGCATGTTGAAGTTTTACATATTTTAAAAGTTCTTTCTCCATGGAGGACAATAATCTTAGAAGGTAGCAGCTTGTGAGCATAGAGAATGAGGAATGGTAGATAAATCACTGTATTTGGAATCCTGAGACAAGGGTTGGAATTCCAGATCTGCTCACTTCTCCTTACTTTGGGTGAATCACTTCTCTGCTCCCATAAGGATGTGTACACATTATGTATATATATATGGAATACTTTCACATTTTTAGGCATGCATGGGGAAGTAGGGCTTACCTGCCAATAAACCCAGTATACCAGAGGAAAGAATATTTGTACTTTCTGTTGCCTGTCAATACAAACTTTTATATACCCACTGATAAAAATACATGATTGGGACAGTTTCTTAAAGGTGTTCTATCAAAAATGTAATTAAATCCTTAGGAAACTGATAAATGTTGAGAATTTCCATGGTCTCACAAAATCATAGAATCTAAAGTTGGAAGCAGGAGTGTGCTGGTAAATGTTTAACAACTGTCTCTCTAGGAAAAAATTGTATGCACAACACACTTTTAATTTTAATTTACATTATTATTTCCCTACAACTTTCTTAAATCTAGATAATCAACAAGATGATAAGTAAAGCCCTGATTTGCCCATTTTTGAGATGCAAATGCTCATGCTGAAAATTTTATAATCTGTTCTCTTTAACCCATACCCTTGTTTAGAAGGAATCTCAGCAGCTATCTAGTCCAGTTCAGACACCAAATCTCTCTTCTCAGAATAAGAGGAGACTACTAGTCTAATGACTATTGCCCTAAGGTCACACAGGTAGTAAAGACTGGAGGTTAGCTTTGACCCCAGGTCCTCTAACAAACCAGCGCCATCTTCCACATTTCACAAATGAGTAACTAAGGCCCAGAAAAATTAAGCGATTTGTTCAGGATTACACTGATAGTAAATATCTATAGTGGGAATTGAACCCCGATCTTCCAGTCTATAAGTCATAGAAGTAATATACTCACTTGTCCAACTGGCTAGTGTTATAGAGCTTAAACTAGAAGTCGAATCTACAAGCTTCCAGCCCAGAACTCTTTCTACCTTATAGTCATTACTAGATTCGGGGGAAAAAAGTTTTCTGTAAAACACCTAATGGTGAATCAATCTGTAGGCTTGGGGAAGAAGAGAAAGGACGAGAGAAGAGTACTTTTGTGTAAATTAAAGTTTCTGATCAAACTCAAGATCTCCTTTTTGTTATTTAGAAAATCCATTATTAATGTTAATGCCCATTTAAAAAGTGCATTTCTCAATGACAATATAGTTTTTCCTTTTAATGAACTCTCTACTCTGAATCAATGACGTTAATGAGCAGTTTAGGCACCAATTTCATAGCAGCAGCCAGGAGCTGATATTTAGTGGCTTCTGTTTACCAACGTCCCTGCTGAATACTGATGTGTTTTTTGTGCAGATAACTAATATCTTGGTGGGGAAAGTAAGAATGGTGATTATGGAACTACCTAGATGCACATTATAAGTGGATTTCATAAATTTTATTGGTTGCATTTACAGTATGGGCTTTTCTTTGTCAAAACTCAGAAACTATGGTTATGATTATATAACTATTCTTATACTCATAATTTATAATTGAGAGGCAGCATGGAGTAGTGGATGGAGTCTGTCTTATAGACTCATCCTGAAATCCACAAGACCTAGTTTAGCTGTCTGTTTCTGATGCAAGCTGGCTGTCTGATTCTGGGCAAGTCATAAAACAGCTCAGTGCCCCTGGGCAACACTTTAAGACTATAAATTACGAACAAGTTGCAGATCTGTGTTGGTGGAGTGAGTTTCCATACTGGGAATTCCCTACTCAAATAAAATTACATATCCAAACCCCAAAACAAACACTGAACACCCAATTGGTATGATTATTTTTATTCTACAAATTATTTGTAGTTCAAAACCCTTCTCATTCTACACCAGGAGAAATGTATATTAGAGATCTTTTCAGGAAATGATATTTTCAGAAATTTAACTTTTTTTTTCATAATTCTGCCACATTCCCTGGTACAATGCAAGGGAATCAGATTTTATTTTTCCTTTATAACTTACAGTCCTTCTGGAGGAAAGTTTTTATTTTTATTTCTTTAGTATAAGCTAAACTGCATGAAGGGTCTCTAGAACTTTATAGAAGAGGAGTTAGGCTTACCTCTTCACCTAATTCTCTATTCCCAAGTGTCTAAACTGCCCCCATTCTAGGCTAGGTAGTCTTGTCCTATCTCCAGGCCAGGTTCTGGGCAACTGGCAAACTCAATCAAGACAAACCTTGGTAACAACTGCCTGCCCAACATTTTAACCACTAAGAAAGTGTCATAATTAGTATTTGCCTCTGTTTACTCAGAGCATCTATAACCAACATGATTTGACCTCCCAGCTGGGACATTTGAGATTTTTTTATGAGTGATTTACTAATTGGAACTAAACACTGAAATGGATCCTATATGGTAGCATTATCGTCTCAAGGAACTATAGTTTGAAACGAATAATACCCTCTTTATCTCCAGAATCTAGCTGCTGAGTAAAGCATTCAGGTAACCTAAAGACTCCCCCAGAAGATAGTCTTTACACACAGATATCTGATTTGAACGTAACTATTCTCTGAATTACTTTGCCAGTCTCCAGTGCCCTTTTCAGATTTCCTGAGACTCCTTTCCTTTCTCTTCTCACCTTCAAGTCTTTAAACACACAGTGCTTGCTTTGTGACACTTCTTATCTCTTCCAAGGTATGTTCTACTTGAGTAGCCCAAGCTCCAGGCTGGTCACTCCTGGATCATGTGTTGTTCAGACTTGGGAAAACAGGAAAATAAAATGAAATGATGGGGTTTTTTTTCCTTCTATTCTCCAGGTTTGGGTTTCACCAAAGTGCTGAGTGAGAGCCAATGAGCCAGCGCAAAGTTACTTTTAAAAAAATTTTCTGGTGTTGGAGGATTCCCTGAGTTTTTTTGCTTCTGATTATAAATGTGAGAGTTAACCCACAAGTGCTTTGCTACATAATTAAAAGCAAAAAGATGATTTGTTCTACTGTATTCTTAAGAAGGATTTCTATTGCCTCCTTTGGAATGCTGTGTTCTCACAACTAGGAATAATAAACGATATTTCATCATTTGTAAAATGAAGATATTGGGCTAAATGGTCACTTCTGGCTTTACAGCTTTGCAATTCCACATCCCTATTTCTTACAGTCACAGAGCATATAAGAGCCTGTAACTTCTCCATTTTAGTTTTGCCTTTCTCAAAAATATATAGAATGACAACTACCTTTCATCTCATAAGGAAGGGATATTCTGTGGCTCTTTTTCCCAAATAAAGGAGTGTTTTGTTTTATATATGTGTGTGTGTATATGTATGTATGTTTATATAATATTGGCAACTTAACTCCAACTCCATCTCTCTCCAAACTTAGACTCAAACACATTACCTTTTAAGGTATTTTCCTGTGAAAAAAGGTCCTGCCATTAATATGGAAGAAAATGAAGGGAGAAAGCAGAGAAGGAAGGGAAAGAGGAAAGAAAGTCAACAAGTATTTGTTAAGAACTTAGCCAATCTTGAAATAGAAACCCTAAAATGTTTCATTTTCAAGTTTGCTAGTTGATTTTCTACCAAAATGAAGCAATGCATCACTGACTTTTCCAAAACTGGGATAACTAGTTAAATTCTTTTGCAATGTTTCTCTGCTGTCAGAATTAAGTTTAAGGGACTTAATTAACTATTGAAAGAAGGGGAGAGGTCATTATGCTACCTTTTAAACTATCTTGGAATACTTCTATTGGTGATCTAGAAAAGGTTTGAAGAGAGAGATAGGCCAGAGCCTGGTTTCAGTTGCCCAGTATATAATCAGAAACAATTGCGTGGTGCTTTTAATTATGTAACACTTTCCTGCTGTCTAGGTGGGTGTTCATCAGGCATACCTACTCTTTTTAATTGATGTTTTGAAAATTCCCCATGCCAAACAATAGCGACTTTTGTCCTGCCATGTTTACATACCTGAGAAACAAGCACCAGGCACTTTTTGAAGTTAATTAAAGATTCACTTATGTTAAAAATTTCCGGATGATAGCAAGAGACAAACTAGCCTGACAATAGAAATAATCTCTAGTACTTTCCTCTGTGATTCTTCTCAGACAGGTCTTTAAGGTTCTTGACCTTAATGGGAATTGATAGTAAGGGACAGCTACTGTCCTGAATCTTTCACTGTGATTTGCAAGAATCCAGTTCTTATGTGGAAAGATCTGTATGAACTGACAGGAATGAGGATAAGAACTGTGATTTCATTGGTAAAGGGAGGTCCTTGGTGAGGACACTGCCTTCACCAATGCACTTCTACACCTTCTCTTTGACTTACAGTGTTACAGAAGTGCACTATGAAGTTAGAGGCTTACTCAGGGTCATATAGTCAGTAAATATCAGAAGCAGGACTTGAATCCAGATCTTCTTGGTATCAATCTATCCACAATTAATTACTGTCTGTCTGAAGAACTGATACAGAGTAAAATAAGTACAAAAAAGAATAATGACTGTGACGCAAATAAAACAAGATTACAACATAAATTAAAAAAAACACTCAAAAGAAACTCAACTCTAATTTAAACAAAAAACAAAACCTGACAATCATGATCCTAAAGAAGAGATAATATAGTACATCTATCTCCTGTCACCCTAAAGGCAAATGACTACTAGTTTAGAATGCTGCATATGAAAATGAGGTCACTGTTTATAGTTACTACTAGGGAGAACGTTGTATATACATTGTCAGATGAGGGTGTTGTGTCCAGTTTTATTGATTGGGGGGTTTTTTGGGATTTTTTAGTATTTTTTTTATTTTGTTAAAGGTTTTTGTTCCTAGGGTGGGTTCAATCAGGGGAGGAATATTTTTAAAAATTTCTGTGATATAAAAACAAAAGGCATAAAGAAAACACTCTTTGAAAAAGATAATTAAATCTTTACAGAGTTTTCTACTCTAGTTGCAAAAACTTCCTCACTTCATCTCTCCTTTATATAGGAGTAGATTTTTATTTAGGTGATTAAAGGAAATAGATTTTAAATTCTCAAATGGGTAGGTCATTGGTAGCCAATAGACTTCGGAGATGTCTTCCTTGCAGAAGGTTAGTCTGTGGCTAACAGGTTGGACTAGAAAGTAATTTTAATATCAGTTTAAGTATATCCCATTTAGCAAGGTACAAATTCTACAGGAGCAAACCAACAACAAATACAAAAGAAATAACTGGAAAAGTCCCTATATATTGCCAAATCAATAATTTGGTATTAATTGGTAACATCTGTGTGGCTGCTTCTTGGGCCTGAGACATTCATATCTAAACCAAATTTTAAGAAAGGTAGTATACTCTAAGTGCTATGCAAATTACTCAGAGAAAAGAACTCCGAACTATGGACTTGGCCATTATGATGCTAATGGAAAGCTGGGAAAGTGAGAAGCAAGGTGTGCTCTCAGCCTCTCAAGTAGCCCCATCTCCAGTGCACGCTTGAATAATAGGGGCCGAGAGTGCCAAGCCTAACAGGAAACTGAAGAGTGAGCTCCATCTAAAGATGTGGCCGGATTAAATTCCCTGCATTCGTAAAATGTGTGTGGGCACCATTTATTTCTCAGCTGACCCTCATCAGGCCAAACAATCCTGCCTTTGGAAACTGCTTTCCCCTCCTTCCCACACAGGTTTGGTGTCCTTGCTTTTCTAAACCTGCCGTTTGCTAACATTACAAGTGGTCTGAGAGCCGCAGCTAGGATTACAAAGCTGCTAAATAATGGATTGAGAGTTTCCTGTTCTGCATAGTTATGCCTCCTTCCTGAGGGTTCCCAGACCCCAGACTCCTCTGCCACAGGGGATCCATCCCTGCAGAAACGACTTACGTGTGCCAGAGATGGGAATCAATCTTTGTAGATAGTGGAACAATATAATAACTAAATCAATCATACTTATTTCCTACTTTAAGGCTTGTACAAAACACTTTTCTCAAAATATCCTTATAAGGGAAGTCCATAGGGCAAGTACTGGGATTCCCATTTTATGCATGCAGTTTGAAGCTGAGGTAAAGTGACTTGACCAGGGTTATGCAGTACTCAAATATCAGAGTTAGGATGGGATCCTAGTTCTCCTAACTTGAAATCTAAGGGTTTGTAGTTTTAAACACACCAGAAGCTTCATTAGCAGGTACCTTATTGCTAAAAAATAAAACAATAACACATTTGCCTTCAAAGAAAGGGACACATTGAAAGAGTAGATTTCTTTAACATGAACTCTGCCATTGTGACGTAAGAATGTAATGGAATCTTACTGTCCTGTAAGAAACAATGAATAGTATGAATTCAGGGAATCGTAGGAATGAACTAATGTGAAATAAAAACAAAAAAAGAAGAAAACTATTTGTCCTCAGTTACACGGGAATAGATGCTCTATGTCAGAAAAAAATCATAGAAAGTTTTTAAAATCATAGATTCAGAACTGGAAGGGACCTCACAGGTCACCTAGTTCCTTCAACATCCTCCCTTCCCTTATTTTGCAGATAGGGAAACAGAGGCCCATTATGGGTCAAGTTAGACCTAGGAAAAATACTTAAAAACAGCATAGAAAATTCAAGTGCCATTTAATCTTGGACTGGAAAATTTTCAGTTGTTCACATGTCTAATTACTTTTCCCAGTCTGTTATTTCTGAATTTGCATATTTTCTCTTTCTTTGTAAATAAACTCTAGGAAACTCAGAATGTGTGAATGATGGAAGGAAGAAGGAGAAAAAGGAATTGGCGTTAGAATTAGGTTGGAGTACAGGAACCAGCTCTAACCTTAAATTTTAATGTTGAGTATTACAACTCAGAAATGGGCAAATGCTACAAATTAGGGCTCCATGTAATTGTTTTGTTAATTATATAATCTTAAGAAAGAGATGGAGAAAATGTTAAAAATGCAGATTAAATTTTAAAGTGTGCCATGCTTACTTTTTTCTTTCTTCAGAGAGCTACTTGTTATACCTTAATGTAGCTTAGTGTAGTTAGCTCAGACATGGTTATTTGGACTCATTGGGGGACTAGGTACCCTCTTTAACCATCTCTTCATTGACTGAAGATTTTAACTGCCATTTTTACTCGACAATTTTTTTCTATACTGGCTAGCCTGAAAATCATCAGTAGAGAAAGTAACAGCAAAATAAGAGTCGAGTAGTTTCTACTTTCTTCAAATATCATCATCTTATTTTCTTTCTTTCCCCAATAAAACTTTTAAAAAGTTCCTTTGGTTGCCTGAAATAACATACAGACAGTGCCTTGAAAACTTTAAAGCACTGTTGAAATGGTAGCTATAACTATTATCTAAATTTTAATGTTTCTGATATTTTTTTTACAAGATGGAGCCACTCTTTTGTATTCATCTGCCCTTGTTTCTATCTTCTGTTCAGGTATTTAAAATGTTGGTTGGTCAAAGAGTTCCCTGCATGCATCACTTTCTTTGAACAATTTCTTCTTCCTGACGGGACTCATTTGGGTTTGTGTGCTCATAACTTTTTCTGGAGCATATCTCATCCCTCTTATACAAATTTCCAATGTAGACTTTGTAGGCTATGTGATACTAGCTGTCTTTTTTTCTGAACTCTTTGAAAACAATTTTTCTAAAACCTAATGCACATGCAATCTCCTTATCTATCCTTATCTATCATGAATTCTAAATGGAGCGATTACTTCCTCTGAAGATTCTTGTCATTTCTATTTCAGTAATCAATTCTTCCTTAAAGGTTGGATCAGGTTCCGAATAGTATTTCCCCTTATAACTGTTGGGAGAACAACTTTCTCAAGCACAGGGTCCACAGATGGGGTACAGTAGGTTTAAGATCATCCATGGATCTGGATCCCCTAAATCACAAGTCATGAACCCATACCACTGTGTTTACTTTTTTTCTCTAGCCAGTCAGTGGACATAGTTAGTTCAAAGAAAAGGTATTTAGTGAAATGTCAAAGTAAGAAAAATCATAATTAAGCATTCTCCATAACCTTGGGTCATACCTCCCCACAAATACACCGACCTTGTATAGATATTATTCCTGAAGGGCACCGATGCAGAGAAGACATGTGGCTGAGCCACATGTATGGGTGGGGCAACTTATGTCTCCCATGAAGCAGGACCATCAATGTCTTCTGGTGATATCATTATGTTCTCATTTGGTCTGTTTTTCTCTGGTGTTTCCACTGGTCACTCTGGTAGTGATAGCACTGCTGGCAGCAAGGTGGTGCAGAGTGCCAGACCAGGAGTCAGGAAGACCTGAGTTCAAATCCAGCCTCAGATACTTAGTAGTTGTGTGACCCTGGTGAGCTGGAGAAGGAAATGGTAAACCACTCCAGTATCTTTGCCAAGAAAACCCCAAATGGATTCACAAAGAGTCAGACACAACTGGAAAATGACTGAACAACAGTGGCAACATGGTAGCCTAATGATAGTGGAGTTAGATCCAAGAAGTCTGCTTGTTCTCTGTAGCCTGCCTTCTAGTTTTGTTCAATTGAAAGTGTTCTCTCCAAAGTCACTGCTGATCTCTTCATTGCCAAATCTAATGACCTTTTCTCAGTCTTCACCCATCTTGATCTCTCTCTACAGCATTCACCACTATTGATTAACTTCCCCTCCAGTATATTCTTTCCTCTCTAGGTTTTCATGACTCTCCTCCTTCTTGGTTTACCTCATACCTGTCTGACCATTTCTTCTTAGACTTCTATGTTGGTTCATGAGTGATATCATGCCCCCTAACTATGGGTGTCTCTCAAGGCTCTGCCTTGGCCCTTCTTTTTTCTTTTTCTATTATTAACTTCATCAACTCCCAAGGGTTCAATTATATTCATGCCTAGTCTTTCACCTGAACTCTGACCTGTATGAACTCAAAATGTCCAAAATTGAACTCATTATATTTCCCCCCAAAACCTGCCTCCTTGAGAATTTGAAAGAAAGGAATAAATGAAAAAGCATTTGTAGGCAAGCACAAATCCTTCAGGACTACAACCTCTCTGTCATCCACAACTCCTCACTTTCACTCACTCCAAAATCTCACATTCATCCCCTTCTCTCTATTCACACAACCACCACTTCAGTTCAAACCTTCCATACTTCTCACCTGGACAATTAGAACAGCCTTCTAATTGGTCTCTCTGCTGGAAATCTCTCTCCTAATTCATCTTCTGCACAACCACAAAAGTGATTCTCTTATATTGAAGGACTGACCATGCCTTTTCCCTACTCATTAAACTCTAAGACCTATTACCTCTAGGATAAAATCAAAATTCCTCTATTTGTCATTTTAAAGTCTTAACAAGCTGGCTCTATCCTGCCTTTCCAGTGTAATACGTCTTACTCTACTCTATAAGCTCTATGGTGCAGCCAAACTGTCTTTTGTACTGTTTCTCACAAGCTGTTCCTTCATTGTATTTCATACCAACTGTCCCCCATACCTGCAGTGTTCTCACTCTTCACCTCCTCCTCTTAAGAATTCTTGGTTTCTTTCAAGATTCAGCTCAAGGACTGTACTTTCCTGATCAACTCAGCTGCTCTTGGAATGATCCCCCTAAAGTTAACTTTTGTTGCTTTCTACCTGACTGTGCATACCTAGCTGTTTATCTGTTGGCTCCCTCATTAGAATGTAAGATCCTAGAGGGCAGGGACTATTCCACTTTTGTCTTTGTGTCCACAGTGCCTCATAGTAATGACAATAATGATAGATAGATAACATTTATATAATACTTACTATGTATTTGGAACAGTGCCAAGTGCTTTACAGCTATTATCTCATTTGATTCTCACAATAACCCTGGGAAGTAGGTGCTATTATTATCTCCATTTTGGAAACTGAGGCAATCAGAGGTTAAATAATTTGCCCAAGATCACACAGCTAGTGTGATTTGAGGGCACATTTGAACTCAGGTCTTCCTGATTCCAGGTCCAGTTCCTGATCTACTGCTACCATCTAGCTGCCTAAGCTAGGTACCTAGCACAATGCCTGGCACACTGAAGCTTAATAAATTGCTTATTGATTGATTGATTGAAATTGTGGCTAGAAATTTAAGAGGGAGAGATCACTTTCATTGGATCAGAGTAGATTGGAGGAGGTTTTATGGAGGTGACTTGGAAGGATTCCCAAAGGTAGTCATGAAGTATGCGATGGCTTTATTTCAGATGTAGTAGATACCACCCCAAAATTCATGGAGGTACAAGGGAGGAGGATGGGATTGTAGAATGGCTAACAGTTCAATTTGGGTAAAACATAGTTTGGGTAAAACATTAATGGAGTGTAATCTTAAATAATACTGGAAAAATCTTAAATGTACTTGGATTTAGGAGTTGAGTAACAGAGCTAGAGATTGTAGAGCATTACATAAACTTATAAGCTTGAATTAAATTAAATGGATATGCATTCCTTGCATCTTCAAACAATGTGCTTTTGGGGAAAGATTAGAAATGTTAAGGAAAGACTAAGGAGGGTTTTATCCATAATAATGGAATTTATTTACCTTAGAGCTAAGTATTAGAAACAAGTACTTCAATGTTTGTCCCAAGCTTTGAAATGAGATTTGGGAGAGGGAGTAGTGTTGTTGGATTCACCTGAAAAATTTATAATTTGCATTTTAGAAAATCAGGACTTGAATTCAAACCTTAAAAGGAAAGGCAATAGGAAAATATCAGTGTGTGTGTGTGTATGTTTGCAAAGGACGTAGTAATGAGCTCAGAAATCTAATAATACCAAAATCAGAATCCAATTTGTTCATCCAAAGATGGGAACCTAATATTTTTAAGGGCTATATAACCTAAGCATGTGGGATCTCTAATGCACTCTCTTTTAATTCTAAATAATCTCAGATATAGGAAATGAATTTATGAATCCTAGTTAAGTGTTAAGTGGATGGGCTGCAGACCTCCTGGCACCTCTTGTCTCTTGTTATAGTAGTAACTATATTGTATTTTGCATTTGCTCTAGTGTTAACAGAATGAAGGTTTGATTTTTCTAGGTTATAAAAGAGTTTGTCTGATACTTCTAGGGCTTTAAAAGATGGGATTGTTCTTTGCCACCTTTTGTCCACTATTTCTTTTACTATTCCAATTGAAATCTTAGGTTTTTGCCTTTCTTTTGTCTTCCTCTTCTTAAAAAAGAAAGAAAGAAAAACTTATTTTCAATTTCCTCAATCCACAATCATTGATGCTTGGATCAGTTTAAGAGGGTTAAATTGTGAGAGACAGTAAATCTGCTACTTTATCTTACTTGTTTTCATTAACCTTATTAGTCTCTGATACTCACAAAACTGATAATAATAAAAACAGCTTTAAGGTAACAAAGCACATTTTTTTTGTGAGCATTATGTTATTTGAGCCTTCAAACAACCTTTTGAAATAGGCACTACAGGCATTACTGCCTCCATTTTGCAAATGAGAAAATTGAGTTTTTCAGAGAGGTTAAAATGATTTACTTACTAATGATCACAGGTAGGACTTGAATCCAGATATCCCTCCCTTACTCTAAATCCAGCACTCTATCCATTATGCTGCACTCCTTTTCATTATATTATTAGAATAATGAAGATAACACAATTTTCCAGCTCTAAGCTCCTCAAGGGCAGAAAATCTTGTTCTGGTCTTTGCAAACTCAGCATTTAGCATACTGCAATGCACATGACAGATGCTTAATGATGGAATTTTTGCATAACATTAAATTGTGGGGCACCTAGACCTTAACAGGATATGTAATAGAAAGAAGACTGGAATTGGAATCATAAGCCCACCAAACACACATTTTCCAGATTAGGAAGCTAAGTACTAGAGAGGTATTAATGACTTGTCAAGGTCACACAGGAAGAAAGTGGCAGAGCTTGGATTCAGCCTTGGGTCCCGAGACATCAAGTTCAGCATTCTCTGCATTGTAACAGATCACCCTCATTTCAAACCTGACTAGATCTTACTAACTGGATGTGGAGTTAGAAGACCTGAGTTCAAATCCTACCTCAGTTACCTGCTAACTGTGTGACCTTGAGCAAGTCTTAACTTTTCTGGGTTTGGGGTTCCTCATCTGTAGTGTTATGTGAGAATTTTTTTCCAACATCCCTTATGACTTGAAGTCTACAGTCCTATGATCTAGTACTCACCTATCAATCTCCCTGGACCTCAGTTTCTCCATATATCAAATGAAGCTCATAATGTTTGTACTGCTTATTTCACAGGCTAGTTGTTTTGAAAATAATCTGGGTTTTGGGGGGTTTTTTATGGGGGAGGGTATCTGGATGTGTGATTGCATTGCTTTCCTTGGTGAGGAAACTCTCTTTACCAATGCAGATCAGCAACTGATCAATTGTGTGTATATATCTATATCTATAGAGAAAAATATGTCATCAGGAAGTATGTGGCACACTGGATAGAGTATGGGGCCTGGAGTCAGGAAGACCTATGTTCAAATTCGGGCTCAGATACTTACTACCTGTGTGATCCTGGACAAGTCTCTTAACTCTGTTTGCCTCAGTTTCCTCATCTGTAAAATGAGCTGGAGAAGGAAATGGCAATCCACTCCAGTATTTTTTCCAAGAAAACTTCAAATAGGATCACAAAGAGTTGGACACGACTGAACAACAACAAAAGTGAATTACTTGGGGCTTCGGAAAGGTGAATTGATTTACCAAAGTTATATAGCTGGTATCTCTTAGTGGTAAGCCTTGAACCTAGTTTTTCATGACTCCAAGTCCAATTGTCTTTCTACCATATCGTGCTTCCTCTCTTCTGTTGAACTGTTATAATTACTGTTAATTTCATGAACCTTAGCTAGATATGGTTATACATACATTGAAATTCAGGAAGTATAAGGGCAGAAAAGTATGTGAAATGAATTACACATGATGGGAGAATTTTGAACACAAATATATCTGGAAAAGATGTAGGGTCCCAGTGGACCCCAGAAACTCAACAGGACTATTATAAAATTAAAGGTACTCTATTTTTACATTTCTATTTTCTAAATTGTGAAACAATATTTCATATTGGAGAAATCCTTGTTACACCTAATTGTACAATGGAATAAATTGAGGCTGAGAAAAGTTAAGTGATTTGCACAAGGTCATACAGTTAGTGAGAATCAGGGATAGTATTTGAATCCTGGTTCTCTGAGTACAGAGTCTATATCCACACTTCTATATACATTCTATAGTGCTAGAAAGCAGGACATATTAATAAATCCACCAGGAATATTTAGCCTGATGGACAAAAATCTGACATATAATTCTCTAAAATTTTCAAAAATTATACCCAAAAGTATTCGAGTCAGAATGATGTAGAGCAAAGAACTCTAGATCCCTCTGTCAGAAGATGCTTGTTTAAAACCTCACCCTGCTCTTTATTATGTCCATAGCCTTGGGAGAGTTTTTCCTCTTTGGGCTTTAGTTTCTTCATCTGTAAAATGAGGGGATTGGACTAAATGATCTCACATGTCCCTTCTGTCTTTAAGTCCTAGGCTTCTATGTCAATCACACATGGAAATACACTTGATTGGAATCAAGACAAATTTAATTATTGAACAGGAGGAAAACATTCTCAAATGCAACTTTGTTGTTGAGAAAGTACAGAAGCAGATTTTCTCTATTTTAAAGCAGGGAATACTCAAGAACAGCCTCTTATGCATCTCTGGTTAGAGAAAGCATCCTTGGACTTTCTTAAAAGTGAAACATGAGCATCTCATTGTCCTGGGTAATCCAGGCAATAATTTGCTTTCATCCACATTGTAAGCAGGGACATGGATCATCCAGGACAATTAGCAGTAAAAAAGATGAGGGCACCTGGATTTGAATTCTTACTTTGCTGTTTACTATGTGCATGATGTTGGGCCAATTAATTAATGTCTCTGGGCCTCAGTTTCCTCCTTTGTAAAAAAAAAAAAAAAAGAAGGTTGGACTAGGTGGTCTCTGAGGTTCTTAATTTCTAAATCTGATGATACTATGTATGGAAAACTTCCCAATTATAGCCCTTAGGAATAGAAGATTTTGGCATGATTTTCACCTCCAGTTTGTCGGAGAGAGCAACGAATTGTTATTAATTTGACAACACACAGTGGGAGAGCTGGGTGGTACAATGGATAGAGAACTGGACCTGGAATCAAGATGACCTGAGTTCAAATTCTGGCTTACTAACTGTGTGACTCTAGGCAAATACTTGCTTTCCCTAAGCCTTTCATTTTCCTCATCTGTAAAATGAGGATAATAATAGCACCTACCAATCAGGAATATTGTGAGGATCAAGTAATTTACGTAAAGTGCTGTATAAGTGCTAGCTGTTAATATCATGGGATCCAGGGATCTATTACATTCCTTTTTCTCAGAGATAAAGATGCTTACATACTACGCAAGAAGCCACATGCTTTAAAAAAGACTGAGGCAGGCCAGACTTCATTTTTTTTCAGTGAATTCTGTGTGATCTACTGAGCAAATCTGAAGAATCACCTTCTGCTAAGAAATAGCCAGCTCCCTGCCAGAACTTTATTTTCCCTGGAGAGGGACACTCTTTTTCCAACCTAGGCACTGCTTAAAAGGCTAAAGACAATCTGATCGTTGAGAAGATGTAGCTTTTAGAGACTTGCTTAATAATTACCATAAATAAAATAAAAACCAATTATAGAGAGACCAGAAGCTCTTTTCATCCTCCTGTGATTTACCCTAAATGCACCAAGCAATTGCCGCTGGGTGGTTATAAAATCATAATGGCCACCACATTCAAGTTCTTGGCCTGAGCCTTTGCTGTTGAAAAGTGCATGCCTGTCATTATATGGCCCTGTGGAATGATTAATCAGGGCTTTTATATAACATAGCAGATTCTGATGTGGATTTGCCCTGTGAGCTAAATGCACGTTGAGTGGGGATTCCAGAAAATCCCTTTGGCTTCCTTTGGGCAAATGCACAGTGTGGTTACCCCTAGGTGAAGCAAAGTCTATTTTGGAGAGTTTTACAAATGGCAGAGCTTCAAAATCCAGCAATCCTATGGGGGTTGGGAAGCAGGGGTAAGGGAGGGTGTGGAGAGAAGTAGAAGAAACAAAAGGAGGAAGACGAGGAATAAGCTCCTAGGTCTACAGCTGGAATGAAAACCTTAAAGTTCATCTAGTCTAGAAATGTCAGAGACAGGACCAGAAGGCCTCTTGAGGTTCAGAACATTCTGAAGTATCCCAGAACCAGATTAAAATGTAATTGGGGAATATTTAACAAAAGCAAAGAAAATATAGGTAATGTCGACATGTGCTTTTCTAAGTCAGTACTGCAGGGATCCTTTTCCTGTGGGTTAGTGGCCTTCTTTCAATTGGAGTTTGATACTGGCTGATCTAAACTCACTCACCTTTGTTTTATAGATGAGGAAATTGAGACCTAGAAACATTAAATGATATGTCCAAGGTCCCACAAGGAGCGGCAAAGTCAGGATTTGAACTTGGTTCACCTGACTCCAAGTTCAGCATTCTTTGCACTGCATCATGCTGTACTCCAAAATGTTAGAACACTATAGAACTTTACTGTTACTGTGGTGGTCTGTTTGTACATGGGAAGGGGAAGGAAACAAGCTTTTGTTAAGTTCCTATTATCAGCTAGAGGGCAACTAGCTGGTTCAGTATATCCAGAGTGCAGAGTGCCAGGACTGGAGTCAGGAACACTCAACTTCATGAGTTCAAATCCAGCCTCAGATACTTACTAGCTGTGTGACCCTGGGTGAGACACTTAACTATGTTTGCCTCAGTTTCCTCATCTGTAAAATGAGCTGGAGAAGGAAGGGCAAACCACTCCAGTATCTTTGCCAAGAAAACCCCAACGGGGGTCATGAAGAGCCTCACATGACTGAATGATAACAATAAGCTAGATACTGTGCTAAGTGCTTTACAAGTATTATCTCATTTGATCTACTAAGATGGATTCTAAAGTGTTCCCCCTCCTTCTTCCCCTTTCCCCTCCTCCTGTGAATGTAGAGTCCCTTGTCAGTGCATGAGATACTGAAGACTCATTAACACCATGATATAAAAACAATCTCATCCCCCCAAAGTTCTGTGTCTCCAACAAGTGTTGTCTAGTGAAAGCCCTGAGCTTCCGCCCATTTTCCGGGAGCATGGATGCATTTTTAGAATTTAGGTAGAGGTCTTCATTTTGCCATAAGGAAGCTTCAGCCATCTTTACCATCTTGGTGGTAGAACCCTAGCACTAGCACCTCAGACTCTCTGCATACTCTGCCCTACGCTTGCCAGGTCACCTGGAATGAGCTATTTCACCATTCTTTGTAGTTGTCTTCCCTGTCTGTTTTGAGAACCCAAGGCAGCTGTTGGTAATAAAGCCTTGCACCTGGGCAACAGGTAATTATTACCAATTCCATTTTACAGCTGAAACAAGTGAAACACAGGATAATTAATTGACATGCCAACGTTACCCAGGGAGTACAACACTGAGCAGAAATCAAAACCCTGAGTTTGGACCCAAGCAATGTTTCCTCCCCTCCCCAACATTCTACATTTAACCCAACAGACTTGATGTTACAGATTGACATGAAACTACTTCATATACATATTCAAGTCACTTCTGGGGTTTTAGTTTCCTTAACAGTAAAATGAAGGGGGGTAGATTAGAAGGGCTTTTGATACCGCTACCAAATCTAAATCCCTAAACCATGTGATCCTACTTAGAACAACAGTAAGAGCTACATTGGATCGGAGATGAAGTCCAGTCCAGCTCCCTCAATGTACAGAGGAGGAAACTGAGGCTTTGGGATGTGAAGTGATTTTCCCATTAAATAACCAAGACTCAAACCTAGTGCTCTTAACTGGGCCCAAGGGTAATCTATAGAACCATACCACGTTGTATCTAGTATTTGGAACTGAGGAACAGGGAATTATTCATTTTCACTGCTTCATTGAATCCTATACTTACAGATAACTAATACATAAAATATATAATACATGATATGCATGTATGTGTTCACATATTATATACATATATATTTTTATATATGCATATATATTAGCATAATCAGTAGCTAGGTGGTACAGTGGATAGGGTGTTGGGCCTGTAGTCAGGAAGACTTATCTTCCTGAGTTCAAATCCAACCTCAGAAACTCACTAGCTGTGTGACCCTGGGTAAGTCACTTAACCCAGTTTAACAGTTTCCTCATGTGTAAAATGAGTTAGGGAAGGAAATGGAAAACCACTCCTGTATCTTTGCCAAGAAGACCCCAAGTGGGGTCATGAAGAGTTGGACACTACTTAAGTGACTGAACAACAAGAATAACATTAACCTAACTTTCAGCACAGTGATGAAAGTCAAAGCTGACTTTGTTGACTTTGGTGAGAAATTGTACTTGAGCCTGACACTTGCGGTTATCTGATGATCAGGCCATTCTGCTTTGAGGACACAGTGATGGAAATAGGAAGCAAGACTTTATCTATAATAGCACTTCAATAAGAATGAACACTAAATGAGAACAATTATTCTTTTCTCTTTAAGCTCCTTCAATCATATTAGGAAAGACCCTAAATAGGACAAATATATATGATACTATTGTCCGGCCCTTTGTTATCTTTCCTGGTCTCTTGGTTAAGAGAAACCCAAAATGCAGAGCCAGTAATATTTGGAAGCCTCAGGTGTTGGGTTTTTGGGTTTTTTTTCAGATACACTCTATGGTGCTAGTTGAAGATGACAGAGATAGTCAATTTGGCATGTTTCATAGGGGTATGGGAAGAATTCAAGGTCAGATCCCTTCTAAGTCAGCAGACCCCCTTCCCTTTCTCATTTCATGTACAGTTTCTCTATTAGCATCAGGCCAATCGGCTGGGAAAGTCTGTCAAACAAAAGTCTAGAACGTGACTTGCACAGCTTGTGGACAGCCTTTCACAGACTGAGTTTTATGAACTCCTTCATGTATGACAGTGTTTTGTTTGGTTTCTAATGTATTCTCTGGTGGAGGAATGCTGAACCGAGCCATTGTGACAGTGTTCACAAAGATTTAATAGAGTTGTAAGAGGGTCACAGAGAAGGATTCATTATGCACCAACAGTGAATATCAGTCTATGGAGATGGAAACAAGGCTAAAATAATTAAAAGACTTGAATTTATTGAAACAAAAATACTTGAATTTATTGGTAGGTCATGTGCTCTATTGAAAGACACAAAACAACCTAAAATGAACTGTTCTAGATGAAATGACAATTCATAAGTAGAACTTAACTAAAACATATAAAATGAAGGAAAATCTTAGGAGATGAATTAGGGTCAAATTCCACCACATATCACCCCAACCAGCGGCACTGATTCCATTAGTATAAGAATCCTTGCCAATTACATTCAAGGAGAGTGCATGCTTCTTGACTATGAGGATTGTCACATTTGTGTATTTTCGTTTTTGTAGCCCTAATGTCCAGTAATGCCTGTTGCTTAGAAAATAGTAGACATTTAAAAGTGATTATTGAATTAAATAATGAATTTTTATGACCTTTTATTCAGGACACCAAAACTACTGGTCAATTCAGAAAATATGTGTATATATGAAACAAAGGAGCTTGTGGATCTTGAGAGTGTGAAATCACAACATACTATTCTTAAATGATTTAAATGAGAAATGAGCAGAATTTATGATCTGAATAGCAAAAATAATGAACAGAATAGAAAAATTTGAAACTGTACTAACTGTGTCATCAAAGAAGCATGAGAGAGTAATAGATTGGGCATGCAAATACATAGGACGGAAGGACAATCTAGACAAAGAAAAACAAAAACCAATTACATTAAAATAAAATATGCTCACTATGCAAATAAAACATATAGTTCTTAAAGACAATATCTAGAGACAACCTCAGATGGTCTCTCAGAAGAACATAAAAAATGAAAAACAAAACCAAAAAACCCTGAGCACCATACGGCAAGAAATAATACAAGGAAATTGCCTAGAACTTCTGGACACAGAAAATGAAATACCAATTGAAAGAATTCCCAGATCACTTTCAGAAAAAAAAAAACTCAAAGATGCAAACTCCAAGACACATAGTGGTTAAATTTAACCATTCAATTCTGAAACAAGTTCAGCAATTGACTAAAAGAAACACTTCAAATACAAAGGAAAGGAAATTCAAATAACATACGATTATTTTGAACACATCAGAAAATGGGGAATGGAATGGAATGGAATAATATGTTCCAAAGATTAATGAAGCTCAAAAAATGGCTGAGGATAAATACTGCAAATCTGAGCTTGACCACTAAGAAAAAAAAAATGGTCATTGAATAATAAAGATGGGCATTTGATAAAAATTGAATAACTCAATAATAATGAAAGATTCTTAGAAGGAAAATCAGATATGAAGAGATGATTTGCTTCTCTAATACCTCCGGCAACAGAAATGCAGCAGTAGCCAAGAATAGTGACAGTAAAGTAGTTACAAAAGAAGTAGCAATAAAAGACTTCTTACATGAATACAAGAAGGAAAGGTGATCTTTGTGGTCTCAGAAAAAGAGGAGCATATAGGGGAGTGGGTGCAGAGGGGAGAGAAGGATTGAAAAGGAGGAAGGGAAAATTGTTGAGAAAACTGGAGAGCAGTATGATAAAAACTGGGCATAGACCAATGTCTTATACCATGTACCAAGATAAGGTCAAAAATGGGTACATGACCTTAGATATAAAAAAGAGATTTTACAAGAAAGTTAGAAGAACACAGAATATATCACCTATCAGACTTCTGGAGAAATGAACAATTTATGAATAAGTAAGAGATAGAGAGCAAAGTTTGATGTAAAATGCATAATTTTCATTACATTATATTAAAGAATTTTTTGTACAAATAAAACAAATGTAGCCAAGAGCAGAAGGAAAGCAGAAAATTGAGGGGAAAGTTTTATAGACAGATTATTTGATAAAGGTCTCATGTCTAAAATATATTAAGAACTTTGTCAAATCTATGAGATTATGAATCATTTCTAAACTGATAAATGACCAAATGATATGAAGAGTTTTCCAATGAAGAAATCAAAACAATTTATAGTCACATGAAAAAAATGCTCAAAATCCTTACTGAATGGAGAAGTGCAAATTAAAACAATCTTGAAATATCATTTTACACCTACCAACCTGGCTAAAATGATAGAAGGGGAGAGTGACTAATGTTAGAGAAATTGGGAAGCTAATTCATTATTGGTAAAATTGTGAACTGATCCAACCATTTTAGAGAGCAATCTGGAAGTATGCCCAAAGAGTTATTAAACTATCTATATACCCTTTGACCCAACAATGCCACTACTTGGTCTATTTCCAAAGATAATTAGGGGAAAAGGAGAACATACATATTCTAAAATATTTATAGCAGCTCTCTTTGTGGTGGCAAAGAACTGGAAACTGCAGGGATGCCCATCAATTAGGGAATGGTTGAACAAGTTGTGGTCCTTACTTGTGATGGAATATTACTGTGCTATAAGAAATGATGAACTCCATGATTTTAGAAAAAAACATGGAAAGACTCATATGAAATAAAACAACGAAATGAGCCAAATGAAGAGAACATTGTATACAGTATCAGCAGTATTGTTTTAAGAATGACTTTGAGCAAATCAGTGATTTTGACTATTATAAATACCCAAATTAACTATAAAGGACATATAAGGAAAGATGCTATCTGGATCCAGAGAAAGAACTGATAAATCAAAGTACGTATGGAATAATTTTATATTCACACATATGTGTCTAATGGTAGCCATCTCAAGGGCAAGGTAGGAGGGAAAAAAAGGAAGAAAAAAATTTACATGATAATTTTATTGTACATTTGAAAGGAAAAGCAAGTTGTGCATGCAGTGTCATGTTCAGTCATCTTTCTTTTGTTGTATTAAGTTATGGAAATGTTTTATTCTATAAATATGTATTAATGTAATAAAAAATAAAATAAAATAGCCTGTCTTTGTTCTTTCTTAAATTTTACTTTCCAAATTGTTGTATAACATGGCTTATGTGTATGTCTTCTACTTTATTCCATGTGTGGATTGTTGACTGTGGGTTTTTGACTTCAAAGGGACTAAGATCATGCCTGCCCTGCTTCTTTGTAAAGGAAAATGTCCTGAACCACACTTTATACAATGACACAGGGGTGTACTGGAGCCATTTCAAACCAACTCTCAAGAGCTGATTGAACTTGATTTATTGTTTATCCATTTTCAAGGCTTCAGAAAGTGATGAAAGAATGTTAATAATGCAGGTTAAATTTAAAGTCATGTGTATGTATAGATAGATTTTTTTCATAGAGCTGATTTTTAAGATTTTTTTTCATAGAGCTGGTTTTGTCAGAACAGTAAAATGAACACTTTAATTCTATTTGACAAAGAAATCTAATAGTACAATATAATTGGAAGGATACTGGCAATGTGATGGAACTAGAGGACCAGGGTTCCAATCCCAGCTCTATTGCTTATTACGGATATAACCTTAAGCTAATCACTTAACCTTAAAAGGCTTCAGTTGCCTAATCCATGAATTGAGGAAACCGGATCAAATGTTCTCTAAGGTCCTGTCCAGTTCCAAATCTAAGATCTTATCACAAAACTGAACAAGTTTAGTGGAGGGCAACCCATAATGGTAAGATGACTGGAGACCATGCTCTATGAGGATTAATTGAAGGGAAAAAAAGGACATTTTTAGTTAGGAACTACATGAGAGTTATCATTAAGTATTTGAGGTACTATCCTTAGAAGAGGAATCAGACTTTTTCTGTTGCCCCTGAGAAAACTGAATGATAGAAATAAGTGAAAGTTATAGAGAGACAGATTTCAGCTCACCATAAGAGAGAAGTTTCAGAGTGGAGGGAATTCCAAAATATTGGACACAATGATACAGGAAATATGTCACATAGACTTTTACACTGGAAAAAAAGACTTGGAGATACTACTTTTTGGAATCTATTAAGAATTACTATTGTTATTAAGAATCATGGAATTACAATAATGATTAAGAATTACATAATACAAGCATTAAGAGGTATAATTATTAAGAATTATACAATATAAGCATTAAGAATTATAACTATTATGAAGAATGTATTTAGAATTGGAATTTATTAAGAAGAGGAGTGAAGACTTGGCAATATTAGATGTATACAATGAAGACCTACCATGAGCAGATGAGTGTCACGTTCTGTAGCGATGCTTGCAGGGAGAACAGTGACTGTTTATGCAAGTCCTTGGGAAAGGGCCACTCATTGGTGGTCTTGATTTTTCCATGAACTCTTCTAAGACCATTATTTATTTTTTTGGTTTTTATTTTGTTTTGTTTTTCACCTGCAAATAAACTTTTTTTTCCCTTTGAGCTTTGTGAATTGTGTTTGCAAGGGAAATACATTGAGTGGTTCCATATGATGAAGTTTCCAGCTCCTCTGGTTGAAGACAATAAACCTGAAGCAGAGATAGGCAAAATCCTTCAATGTGTTTCTGGGTCCTTCATGTAATAAGTTCTTATATAAGGGTTATTACACATATATCAGGGACAAATAAAAAGGCGGCTTTTGGAGATTAGCTTGAAAATAGTTTGTTATTCTCCTTACAATTTTTAAATTTATTTAGCAAACCTTTTTTCTTCAGATAGAGCTAAATTTAATAGGTCAGATCCCATCTGAATTATCATAAATTTTGCATTAATGAAATTTAAATCAATGAGACTTTGCTTCTGTTGCTTAGGCAGGTAAGTGGCATGGTTGATTGTTAGTTGGATCTGGAGTCAGAAAGACCTGAGTTCAAATCAAACACTTACCAGCGGGGTGATACCCACTAGTGTCCATCCTTTCTCCAAACCAGTTTTCCAGCTTCCTGTTACATGTTGTCTTGCCCTGGTAGATGGTAAATTTCTTAAGGGCAGTGGCCATCTTTCTTTTCCTTATTTGTATCCTCTGTGCTTAGCACACAGAATTGTTAAAGAATTGGATTAACCCTGGGTAAGTCACCTTAAAGTGTTGCCTGTTAAATTTCCTCCACTATAAAATGAGAATTAAGAATAATGCTTACCACAGGCTAAAGGGATCACAAATTACCAAGACTGGGTATCTAGGATTTAATCATATTTGATTTAGAATTCATAGCAGAGGTGTGTGGAACGAGCACTTAGGGATCCCCTGAACCAATTGTTAAATTTTCAGTGTATTGGCACTTTACATATTAGCAAATGTTATAAACAAAAGGCTTAATTTATTTTGTTGATTGTCTAGACCAGGAGTGGTGAACTTTCGGCCTCAAGGCCACATGTGGTCCTCTAGGTCCTGGACCTAGAACATGAAAACATGAAAATTTGTTTTTGAAATCTCATCATGAAACATCAAATGCCATATAACAAACTTTTAAACTTTCTTTCCTGAAATATTATATGACTTGAGCTTTTTTGTCCACAATATCTTAAAATCAGAACATAGACACTAACAGTTTACTTTATGTACCAACGAAATCTATTCCACTTCTTAACGGGTAGGTGGGGGGTAGAGATACAGGAGGTGGAGAATAGAAGCCTCTAGGGGCCACATGTGGCCATGAGGCGGCAAGTTCCCCACCCCTGGTTTAGATTTAAGAAAGTGAAGGAGAATATGTTAATTATGCAGATTCAACTTGAAAGTGTGCCTTTTTTTCTGACAGCTGGTTTTTAAACATTTACCAGCACACCTCTGCTTTAGAGACAGTTGGATTTCTAATAGTTTGCCTATTAGAGCCAGATTGACAAGCCGTGATCAAATGTTGTCCCTGAGTCATAAGTCCATTTCAAATTCCTCCAGACATAGCCTTTGAGATGTTGCATTGGCTTAAACCATGGATAATGAAGTCATTTCCCCTACTATCTCCTCAAAGAGTGACCAATTTAACAGTGATTCAGGGATTTGGTGATTCTCCAAGGGAGGTGGCAGAAGCCCACAACTTGATTCATTAAAAGTGAAGCTGCCATGACTGCAGGGAGAGTATTTGAGAGTCTCAACTAAAATCCCACCATCTACAAGAAGCTTTCCCTAACCCTTCATAATTCTAGAGCTTTCCCCCGGATAATTATTTCCTATTTATCCTGTATAATTTGCTTTCTATATGTTTGTTTGCAAGTTGTCTCCCTATTAGAGTATAAATTCCTTGAAAGCAGGAACTTTTTGTTTTGCTTTTTTTTTTGCACCTTCAGCACTTAACAGTTTTAAACATTCATGTGCACAAGATTTTGAGTTACAGATTTTCTCCCCATCTCTCCCCTCCCCCTAACCCAATATGGCGCGCATTCTGATTACCCCTTCCCCCAGTCTGCCCTCCCTTTTATCTCTCCCTTCTCATCCCCTTCCCCCTTACTTTCTTGTAGGGCTAGATAGATTTCTATACGCCATTGTCTATATATCTTATTTACCAGTTACATGTAAAAACAATTTTTAACTTTTGATTTTAAAACTTTGAGTTCCAAATTCTCTTCCTTCTTCCCTCCCCACTTGCCCTCACTGAGAAGGCAAGCAATTCAATATAGGTTATACATGTGTAGTTATGCAAAACACTTTCATTTTAGTCATGTTGTTAAAGACTAACTATATCTCCCTACATCTTATCCTACCCCCCACTAATTCTATTTTCAACTTTGACCCTCTCCCTTTTCAAAAGTATTTGATTTTGAGTATCCCATTCCTCAATGTGCCTCCCTGCTATCATCCCCCCTTCCCTTATCCCCTTCCTTTTTAGGGGCAGCTAGGTGGTGCAGTGCATAGAGCACCAGTGTAGGAGTCAGGTAGGACCTGAGTTCAAATGTTACCTCAGACACTTGCACTCACTAGCTGTGTGACCTTGGGCAAGTCACTTAACCCCAACTGCCTCATCCTGAGTCATCTCCAGTCATCCTGATGAATATCTAGTCATTGGATTCAGATGGCTCTGGAGGAGAAGTGAGGCTGGTGACCTGCACAGCCCTCCCTCGCTCAAAACAAAGTCAAGTACAAGTCATGTTGTTATTTCTCAGATGGCATGATCATCTTCGGCAACGAAGGATGAATACACATACTGTGCCTGGCACATAGCAGGCATCTAATAAATGTTTATTGATTGATTGATCCTGCGTGTAAGACAGAAGATAGGAAGTGAATTTTGTAGGGTTGATATTTTTTATTCTTAATTTCTCAGGCAGGAAGAGTCTGTTCTTTAGAGAAGGAACAGGAATAGATTATTTGGTGTAAAACTATGGTACAGCATGTCCCCAAAGTCTTAGTGCAGTTTTAGCCTATTAATGATTAAAATATACCCTGTATCATGGCAGAGCCTGAAGGGAAAACCAGTTTGGTAAAGAGTGTAGGTAGGGTTGGTTATCCTCAGTGTCAGAGAGTGTAATCTCCAGGAAAAAACCTTCTCTAAATTCAGTTTGGAAAATTCACCTTTCACAGAATAATCTCCTGAAAAACTCCCTGTTGTTTCAAAAAGTAAACTGAGGGATAGTCAAGATGAGTCAGAGAGCTAGCTGAGGTTGAGGAGCCAACATGGTACAATGGATTTTAGACTAACCTTGGAGGCTAAGAAACTAGGCACCAATCCTCCCCCTGAGGCTTGAGCACATCTTTTAACCTCCCTGAGTACCTCAGTTTCCTCATGTTTTAAAAGGAAGGGGTTGAACTAGATAGGCCCTGAGGCTCCTAGAAGGTTCAAATGGATTGTCCTAGGAACTCAGCTTTGCCCAACTTCACTTTTGTTTTCTGGTACAGCTGTTCTCCAAGTAAATCACTTCCACACCATCTGGGAGCTGGTTTTTGGTTCAAGTCACCCAAGGAGTTCAGATGTGGGGTTTCTTAATTTGCTTAGCAAGGGAAATTTTCCACTGTAGATTCGAACGTACATGAAAAAAGCAGGAAAATGAACATTTGAAACAAATGTAGCCACAAAAGCAGTTGTTTTTCCTGGCTCCACAATATTTTTTTTCTTTTCTTTTTCTTTCTTAGTAGTAACATGCAAGAGGCAGTAATAGGAGTGGTTTGTGGGACTATGTGCTCTTAAGAGAACTATGGATATAAAAAAAAAATCTGAGATTCTCTGTTCTAGATCCTAGTTATAGCTGTTCATACTGTCATTGGTATGCTGAAAACTTCCAAAGTCCAGGACAGTCTTAGCGCTGGCTCTGAAGGGGTTGGGGGTGAATCGTATCTCTGGGCTTGAAAGTGTCTGTGTCCAGGTGGATACATAAGGACATCATGATGTGAACATGTTGGTCTCATGAGGTCACTATGTCTCATTTCAACACTTAAAAGCTTCCCAGAAACCACAGTTAGCTGTAGTACTCAGGAGAGGAGAGCAGATGTAATAATGAGAAATAAGAGATTTCTACCTGAACCCCCATTTCCATACTGATAGTTCACTTTAGGGTTGTGTACCCCCTATCCCTGGAAATTATACCTCTGTGGACTATTTATAAATTTTAAAGCAATAAATTTGACCTTGGATTTTAGACAGTACATTTCCTGAAATACTCTCAGCAAATGTTCAGTACTTAAAGGCTAGTGGAATTCCCTGACTCTGCTGCTGGGTAATCTATCACAATTGCTCCTTATCTGAGAGATCCTGCTTTCTCTTCTTCATAATTTATGTTTGAATGCTGCTTACAATCAGCTGCAGCAGAAATTATTAGAGCTGCTATTTAGTAGTATTAGGCCTCCCATAACAAAGATGGTGCCTGTTGTTTGGGCCTTGTAAAAGCCTCCAGTTCAATTTCCCAGGACTACAGTTGTTCTCATGCCATGAAATGAAAATTCTGCAAATCACAGTATTATTGTCATATTTGGCTGAGTGTTCTAGGGCACAAATTAATTGAAGTGCTTAAATTTATTTTCATTAAAGCCTAGGTCTCCTGGGTTCAGTGAGTAGTGTCTTAATAGATGTGTGGAAAAACTTCTTTTCCAGTATCCCACCTCCAAACTCTATTATTTGTTTGAGCAAACACCCACATGTTCCTGCTTTGGATGACCTACAACATACTCATATCCCTTCCCACTCCCCCAGGAAATACCAAAAGGGTCATATAGAATGTTAGAGAAATGCTGAATTGGAGCATTTATTCGCCATAGATACAGGAAATACAGAATTATCATGTTTATGTTTTCTTGCATATGTTTCCTCTTACTCAACTCATCAATGCAGCATCCACACACTTGTAATGACTATTGTATCTTAATCATGCAGCTATTGTTACAGAGAGAGGGCATTTGGGGGATCGCACAGATCCCTGAGCCTGAGTCACTTGTTAACTCAACAGATATTTATTTAACTACTGTGTGGAAGTCAACTACGAGAGGCAGCCTACAAGTTCCATTGGTACCTCCATCATACCTAGGGGAATTACTATGGCAAACTTATGAAAATACAGGAATAAGCATGAAAAGAATGAGCAGGCATAGTGGATGTGGTGGAGGCATCGAGGTGGTACAGTGAATAAAATGTCAGTCAGGAAGACTTGAGCTCAAATTTGACTTCAAACAAAAGCTTTGTAACTCTGGGCAAGTCATTTCACCGCTGCCTTGGTTTCATTGTTTGAAAGATGGGGATAATAATAGCACCTGCCTACCACAGTAGGGTCAAATGAGAAAATGTTTGTAACCCTTAAAGTGCTATAGAAATGTTAGCTATTAGTAGTAGTAGTAATAGTAGTAGTATATACATTGACGAAATCACAGGACTACTATAACATTGAAGTATGTCCAAGGTAATATGTTATGTTCTGAGGATACAAAATCAAAACAGATCATGCCCTCAAGGAGTTTATAGTCTACTGGGTGAATACAACATGTACTTAGAGAAGTACGTGAAATGCTCATACAGTTAGGCAAATTGATTTCAAATGTGAAATCAAGGTTGTTCATTGTAATTACCACATTCTTTGTACATACACCCATGGAAATTAACATAGGCTAGCAAGTCTGAGGTCTCAAAGAACTCCAACTAGGGTTGCAGGATCATAGATTTATAGCTGGTAAAACCATCTGGTCTAATCTCATTTTGCAGATTAGGAAACTGAGGCTTACAGAGGTTATGTGGCTTACTCCAGAGCACATATAAATAGTCAGAGCTAGTACTTAAGCTTTGAACTCAGATTCTCTGACTCTAACCTCAGTGCTCTTCATACTTTTCAACACTAACTAAATGGGGGGAGGAGAGAAGAGACCCCTAGCAACTATTAAGCTATTACTTCTCATTTTATTTTATTTTCACTGAAATAATTATTAAATTTTTTAAAAAGGTAATTGTATTTATTAAAGTAACATGAGGAAATTGCCTTCCTTATATCACGTGATGGTTCCTTTAGATGAAAGATTTAAATCACAAAATCACAGAATATGAGAGTTGGAGGGCATTTCAAAGACCTAAAGGAATCCCTACTATAACAAGGTTGACAAGTAGTCATCTAGTCTCTGTTTGAATTTGAAGATATTCAAGGAGGGGCAACTCATCTCATAAAATTAATTATTAGGATTTTTCTCCCTGTAAAAGACCTAAATTTGCCTCTTTGCAACTTCCGCTCACTGGGATTTTAAGCACTACAAGCAAAATGAAATAGTTTAAGTAGGTTGTTTCAACAGACCCATTGAATATTACTTAGGCTACACGACTGTCTCAAAGGAATGTTAGTGAAAAAAAGTTGGGGTTTTTTAAATTCATTTTTATGAAACACATATGCCAGTTCAATCAACAACATTCTACGTAATGTTTGAGGCATCTTAATTTCAGATGAAAATTAATATATGATTGCCATGCCACCTTTTCAGAATATGTTGTATTAATAATATATATAATTATATAAGTAATATATATAAGTATATTGTGTATATATCAAATATAAGTATATATATAAAGGTATAATATGCATGCATATATATATATAATAAGCAAATACTGACAAAATAAGGGTCACTCAGTAGTTGGAAATTTTTAGTTGAGGAACCTGAAACCACTTGGGTGAGCAGGGAAGTTCTGAGAAGGGAAGAAGGCCATGAAGTAACCACCAAGCCATGCTACTATGGCCTAAGAATGGCTAGGCCTTACCATATCCTTTCCCTCTACATTCTCCAGTTCACCAAGTCTTACTATCTTCTCTGCTGATTTGCCCTAAGAATCATCAAACCCCTCCCCTATGTACTGTCTTCTCCAATTAGAGCTGGAACTCTTTGAAAGCAGAGGTTGTCTAGCTTTTCTATTTGTATCCCCAGAATTTAGCACACAGAAGCTTAACACTCAACACATTCCTTTTCATTTATTCATTCTTTCATCTAATTGGTAAGAACAATAAAAGTGGCGGACTTTTAAAGAGATAATTACAGTTTTTATTGAGAACTGAAACTAAGTAAAATTGAATGATTTCTATTTTTGTAAGCATTTAAAATTACAAATTACACTTCACATTCAAAGGAATACCTGATAGTCTCATGGCGATACTCTTTTAATGTGTTAAAATAAAAACTTCTCCCAGTAACAGCAACTTTGTGCTATGATCAATATAATTGACTTAGCTCTTTTTAGCAATACTATACAATTCCAAAAGACTCATGATAGGAAATGGTATCCACATCCAGAGAGATAACTGATGAAGTCTTAATGCAGATGGAAGCATACCATTTTCACTTTCTTTTTGTGTATGTGTGGTTTTTTTTCTTTTGTTTTGTTTCTTGTTTCACAACATGACTAAGGTGGAAATAGGTATAACCTATATCAGATTGCTTGCTGTCTTGGGGAGGGGGAAAGAGAGGGAAGGAGGGAGAAAAATTTAGAACTCAAAATCTTATAAAAATGAATTTTGAAAATTATCTTTATGTATAATTAGAAAAAATTAAATGCTATTTACATAAAAAAAAATGAAGACTTCACATGTAAATACCACTTAAGGGTCAAGGACCCATGATTCCATTGTTGTAGACACTTTTTCCACTAAGGTTGACCAAAACTCTTCTTTACTACATTCTGGGGGAGAAAAGAAACACTCATCTCCTGATAGCCAGCCTGCTGGTGATGAGCTAGCTGGTCATTTGCCAATAGACACAGTCAATCACGAGATCCATCCTGAAAGCCCTTCCATCTTGGCAAGACCTCCAAGAGTTTAAGCAGTGTGGGCAGACATCTTTTGAGAATCTAAAGCAGAGATGGGCCCTTTGATTGAATCCAAACTTCAAGTTTGGACCACACTTGAGGACCTAGAGGACCACAAGTGACTTCAAGGCCTCAGGTTGCCACCCCTGATTAGAGTCACCTCCATAGCACTGAGAAACTGAAGTAGGCTATTGTTAAGGACCTTTATGTGATCTCCTGATAAATTAGCATGATCAGTAGTACTATTACTTGTCCTTTTAAAAATCTCTGGAACATCCTTTTTGAATAACATCAAATCCTCCCAGCTTTCTTCCTTCTGCTGATGGTAAATATATATTAGGAAAGAGAGGAGAATTCATCAGTGAGACCTTTATTAAACCCCTGTATTGAGCACTTTGGATCCAAAAACAAAAATTAAATAGTCCCTGCCCTCAATAGCTTACATACTATCATGAAAGACAACAAGTACATATAAAAGTATATACAAAATAAATTCAGGATATTTTTGAAGGGGGAGGCACTAGGATCTGGAGAGGGACCAGGAAAGACTGCTTGTTGAGATGGCATTTGAGCTGAACTTCAAAAGAAACTAGAGATTCTAAGATGTACTTCCTCTTCTGAGTGAGGACAGCATTCCATGCATTGGAGGCAGCCCATTCAAAGGAATGGAGGTGAGAAATGGATTGTCATATTGAGCAAGAAGGCCAGTTTGAAAGGACCTAGCAGTACATGAACGGAAATAAAGCATTAAAAAGTCTGGAAAGGTAGGCTGTGACCAGGTTGTGAAAGTTTTAAATACCAAAAAGAAAAAGTTGTATTTGATCCTAGAGTTATGGTAGTGTATCAAGGGAGTGTATAATATAGTCACACCTGTCTAGATGACATGAACAGAAGGCTGACCACCAAGGGGTGATTCTTTTTAGATCATAGGAATTAGGAAAATCTCAACAGCCGCTGCATGGAAGCCAACCATGGGATATAATAGCTAGAAACATTAGCTGGACCAGAATGTGGTGGGCTTTCAATGTTAGAAAAGACTGGATTTTACCTCCTTGGCATTGTGTGACCACTGAAGAGTTCTGAGCCAAAGAATGGGATTTTCAAGGTGGGGTGGGGGTAGGGAAGTTGTAGCTAAGACTGGTTAATCTGAAAATATGCACAAATATCACCCAAGGTGAGAAAGTGTGGAGAATTTGGTTTCTATCTGCATTAATATAAGGAGGACCTACATTTGATGAAATCGAGGATTCACCCATGAAAACTCATAAACCTTGAGGTAGAGTCCTGCCCCTCCCAAACATACCCAGAGAGAGCATTCTCATTGGTCCTTCTCCTTTCCCTCAGGACCAGTCAGGATAGCTTCCCCAGGATGTGCCAGTCAAGGGTCTATGTACCTCTTTGGATTCACCACAACACCCTAGTACCAGTGCAGTATGTTGAATTACAGACAGTTCTGCAGCTTGAACACTAACATTAGTGTGATATTAGAAGGGATTAAATAAATAGCGGTAGTGGCTGCAGGAATGGAAAGAGAGACATAAGAAACATGCAGATTAACTGTTACAAAGACTATTCCCCCCCTTTTTGTGGAGGGATAGGATTTGGTGGGTTAAGGGAGGGGAGAAGTGAGATAGTGATAGTGTTACAAAAAAAACCTGAATAAACAAATGAAAGTTATTGAAGAATTTTTTAACATACACAGCAGAAAATGGAAGGAAATTCAGAAGGAAACAAACACAACATTGAAAGTAATACATTATTTTTTTCTAATGCCTGCAACGTATAAAAGAGATTCACAGTTTTACATATATCCTCTTCTATTCTTTGTATAGGGAAATGTTCTTTTCTGGTGTTTGTTAAATTCAGAACAATTTTTTAAAATAAAAAAAGAAAGAAATGCCGAGGAATAAAGGACATGACTGGGTTACTGACTCAATATGGGTGGCAAGGTTGGAAGGGAGTAAAGCATGATTCTTACATTTTGAGGCTGAATCCCTGAGAAAATAGTGCTACTGTTAATAGACACTTGAAGAGTTTCTGGTTTGGTGGGAAAAAAGATGAAGAGTCAGGTTTCAAAAGTGTATAATTTGAAGCAACAATGGAATGTTGGAAGAGTATGATAAGATTTAATTGGGGATTTCAAACATTTGTAAGCCAGTGCGCAGTGTTTTTCTTAGTGACTGTTTCATGTCATTAGATACGAATTTATGGCTTATTGTTATTCAATTATTTTTATACCATTGAATTATAATTATTTAGCAAAGGAAATGCCCTGTTGTTTTAACAGCAAGGCACAAATTTCATGATGTTACTTAATTTGAAAGCTGCTCTGAATATCTAAATAACACTTCGATGTCTGAAATATAACTATTGGAATATTCTCATTGAAAAGGCAAATTGTAGAATCCTAGGTAGATGAAGGCATGCATAGGAATGGGTGTGACTCACTGGAAAGCAGTAAGCCTGTGTACACGGCCCGCTTTTGTCATTGGAAAGAGTTAGATACAGAGGTTTCATCAATTATAGAGAATGAATGAATAAGTAATGAATAAATGAACGAAGTGTTTACATTTTACTATGTGCCAAGAACTAGGCACTGTGTTGGAAATGAAAATACAAAAGCAAGATAGTCCTGTTCTCAAGAAACTTACATTCCAATAGGGAAAGACAAAAGCTTTTGAGGAGAAGTGGCCAGAGAGGGGAGTTTTGATCAAGGAAGTCACTGGGCTAGGAAGAAAGGAAAGGGGACTTAATATGGATGATCTTTTATTTCTAGTTTTAGCTTATAAAAAATACAGAATCCCTGCCCTTGATGAGCTATTAGCTGATATTTGGCCCTTAGAATTTTATTAGGCTCTCTAGTGACAAATATAAGGCTAGAAGATCTTTATGAGCTTCTGGAACGGAAAAAAAAAATCCTTGCTTGGTGTTCATCCACCCTTCTGGTAATGAGGCTCTTATGCCTTAGTGAGGCCAGTCCTTTCAGTTCTTTCATGCCAAATGTATTATAGTCCATCATAGGGACATAATGTTCTTAATTTGGCCCCTTGGCTACATTTAAGTCTTAGGAAGTAGAACAGTTTGGGTTTTGCTGGGGCCCTAGAAGAGGGTAAAGACAATGGAAGACAGAATGAACTGAATGCAAACTGACTTCCCACAGTTGCTTCATATGAAAATATCCATTTGTTTCACCTCCAAGTTCCAGCAGGCTTTTGTATACTAAGATTTAATCTTCTATTTAAAATAATTATATGCCAGAAGGCAGTATTCTTTGGTCAATTTCATAGCATTAAATATGAATTTATGACTTTATTTTCTCTGCTTTTTATACAAGTGGAATGTCTTCTCTGCCTGAGTTTTCTCTTCCCCAGGCTAAACACCCCTGTATCACTCAACAGTTGTTCATAGGACATGATTTCTTGACTCTTTACCATACTGGTCACTGGCTGCTCTGTATTTTATAAATATACTGTGGTAAGACATGGTCTGCTGCTTCTGGTGTGTTCTGAACCTTTTGGATACTGTGAGATAATTACCTCCCTTTGATCTGGACATTATATTTTATTTAAAAGGTGGCATATGGCATGCTGGATTTGGAGTCAGGAAACCTTGAGTTAAGTTCTCAGCTTAGACATTTGCTTGTTGTGAGATCCCGGGCAAGTCATTTAAGCTCTGTGACTCTCAGTTTCTTCATTTGTATAACTAGTGTTAATAATGAGACCTTCCTCAGAGGATTGTTGAGAGGATCAAATGAGATAATATACTTAAACTGCTTTATAAAACTTAAAGTGTGATATAAATGTGGGCTTCTATTACTTTTAATCTAGCCTAAGGTTACATTGTTAGCCCATACTGAGCTTATAATTACCTAAATCTCCAAATCTTTTATGAATTATTACTCAGCCCCATCTTCCCAGTCTTATAAACTTCAGGAATAGCATATAAAGAAACATATACTGGACCTGAGGTCAGTATAGGCTTGGGTTTGGAAACTCCACATACTAACTGTACGACCATGGGCAAGTCAATGTCCCCCAGAGCTCCATTCTAAGTTCTCTTCTCTCCTCTCTTTACACCATTTATCTTGGTACTCCACTTAGGTCCCATGGGTTCAGTTGTCATCTATATGAAGACTATTTACAGATATCTAGCCTTAGTCTGTCTACTGAGATATTCTCATATCACTAACTGCCTGTTGGTTATTTCTAATTGGATCTTCCTTAGACATATCCAATTTAATATGTACAAAACAGAACTCATTCTCTCCAGCCCCCCACTCCCCAGCTGACCCCAAGTCATAGCTTCCCAATTTTGGCGGAAGGCACCACCTTCCTTTCATTCATCTAAGTGAACAATCTTGACATCACCTTTAACTATCTATTCTCCCTCATCCCCCAGAACTAATCAGTTGCCAAGGCCTTTCAATTCTACCCCCACAACATCTTTTACATTTGTCTCCTTTACTCCAATCATATGATCACTACCACTCCTCATTCCAGTTCCATCTCTTTTTTCCCTGTATGGTCTATTGTCATAAACTCTTAATTGGTCTCCCTGCTTCTTATCTTTCCCTTTTCCAATCCATTCTCTCTACAGAAGTGGGGAACCTGTGGCCACATGTGGCTTCCTAAGTTCTTGGGTGCAGTCTTCCAACCTCATCTAAGTTTTCCAGAACAAATCTTTTCATTAATGGGTTGTCAACTGAGTTATCAACATGATATTAATAAAGCACAAGTCTGCCTGTGTCACTATCCTACTCAAAAACTTCCAGGGTCTCCGTAGTGCCTCTAGAATTAGATACAAATGGTTTTTTGGTATTTGCTCCCTTTGCTTCCTTTCAGTCACTCTCCAGTTCAGTCAAACTGCCCACCTGCTATTTTTCCCACACAATATATCTCTGAGCCTTTGCAAAGATAATGTCTCTCATGCCTGGAATGCACTCCCTCCTCACTTCTATTTCTTAGAATCTCTAGCTTTTTTCAGTGCTCAGATAAAGTACCAATATCTGCACGAAGGCTTTTCTGACCCTATCAGCTACCAGTGCTTCTTTTTATTCTTCAACACCTTATATTAACTTTGGACATATTTTGGTTTTTGCCATAATGAGTTCATATTTTCCTCTTAATAAAATGAGAACTTGTTGAAGGCAATAGCTATTTCGTTTTTTGTGTCTCTAGAATCTGGCACAGTGCCTGACACAGCAAATACTTAATAAAGGTTTATTGATTGTTTGAACCTCATTTTCTCATCTGTAAAATGGGGATAATAATACCTGAAGTACCTATATTTTGGGATTGCTGAGAAGGTCAAATGAAATAATACGCATAAAATATTTTGTTAAATCTTAAAATATTTGATAAATATCAACTTTTAACATTCAGTTGACTTAAAAACCAAAATCTAAGCAAAGGATAGAAAATTATTCCTGTTAAATTTAATTTTGTTTGTTTAAATTGACTTTTGAGTCCTCATTCTATCATTCACCATATAAGCAATCCCCAGCTAAACAGGCCACATTCACTGGGTTGCTTTCCTTATAAGCAAAGGGAAGGATACAATAATGGGAGTACTACAGAAATTCTTGCCAAGAAAATTGATTAAAGTAATATTTGCATGCTTTACTTTTGCTTTCTTTGGATTCTGCTTTAGCCTCATCCTCAGCTGATAAAGTCACACAGAGTCACCCTTCATCTCCTTCTCCCACAGAGATATAGTGAGCTGAAAGCTTTATCTCTCACAGAGCAACCCCTACTTTAGTTCTCAAGGGAAATAAAAAGACAGTATTTGCTCCACTTTTCATAAGGATCTCAGTCATAGTCTGCCCTGTAATGGGCTATAATGTTTAAGGCGGGGAATGCATTTTACTTTATATAATTCTTGTTTCTTTCTGACTATTAAAGGTTAATTTCCAGCATTTCCCCCTTCCCTGTAGCTCCAGGCAAAAGACATTGCCACTCTTACTATTTAGAAGTTATGAGATAAGGTAATATTGAGGGGAGGGGAAGCAAATGCTCTGTACTGATTACTGTAATTGCTGACACATTCCTGTGGGACACTTGGTCATTAGAACAACTTGCTTAAAACAATATTTCTTTTATAAAGAGGAAGTCAGTAATCGAGTTGTTATGTTTCCATGCTGTACATTCACCATCTCCATATTTAGTTGGCACAAAGTGCTTCCCAGAGTGTGCTGACTCAAATTTCTATAAGACAAATACAAGTTGACTGGGTTGGTTGCTCTTTAACCACTTAATTGCTGCTTTGTGTAGGTGAGGCCCGCCCATTTGAGGTTAGGGACCCAGGGCTCTTTGGGATATTGGGTCTTCTTTAAAGCTCTTCACTGTAATGGCACTGACAATGACTTGAGTTCATTCAAATGAATACCAAACCACAGCAACCATAGTGAATTTAATTCACACATTACAAAACCAAAACAAGACATTTCCCTATGCATGGTCCAAGACCAATTCTGCAGAAGAACCATTTAAGCAGGGTTCTGGCAGAAAGGGATCCCACCAACAGAACTAGAGCTATAATATGGTTAGACTAAAGTATCAGTGGTCATGAAGCTGATTTTGGTAATAGCTAAGTGGCACTGTATGTCTCTTTAGGGATCTTCCCTGGAAAAAATGACCCTGGTTTCCATGAACAAGAAACATGACACTGATGTGTTTCTTTCAGTTACGCAAATATCACACAGCAACAGATCTGAGTTATCATGTCACTGCGTTGGCTAAAATCTTTAATCTCAGAAATATTTGATTCACGTTCAGATTGTCTGCAAATGCTTGGCCTTTTTTTCATTTCAGCTTAATTTCTACCAAGAGCAGTCTGCAACATCAATTGACAAATTGGAGTACATCTCCAGGGCAATCATGATGGTGAGAGGATCATGCCATATAAAGATCAGTTAAAGGACCTGAGAATTCTTGGATAAGTGAAGAGAAAATCTCAAGAGATATAATAGCAGTCCTCACTAATTTGAAAGATTATCATACTGAAGAAGGATTAGATTAGTTTTGCTTGACCCCAAGCAGAATAATATTCTGCTAGTTAGAGTTGGAGAGCAGGTTCAGCTTGACGTAAGGAAGGAAAAACCAGTTAAAAGTTAGAGAAGTCCAATAGTAGAATGGTTTGCCTCAAGAGACAGTGGGCTCCCTCTCATTGGAGGTCTTTCGGGAGAGGCCAGATGACTGCTTGCTAGAGATGTTGTAGAGGGCATTCCTGGTCAAGTCCAGGATAGCCTGTGAGATCATTTCAACTCTGAGATTCGGTGATTCTCCTGACATTGATCAGTAGGTGGCTAAAAAGAGGGAGAACTCAGGAGCCCTAATAATGTAGCAAAAGAATGTACTCATTTGCATTTACCAAGTCCCTCAACCCAGAAAAGTACTAGCTTTGTACTTCTACCTGGTTTATGTCCTGCCCTTTTCACACAGTTTTATCCCTTCTTCTAGAGTATCACTATATAAGAAGAGATACCATATTCTCACCTATCCATGAAGTACCTTTGATTACATTAAATGAATACTCACCATGTATACATCACATTAGACAACGTGAAGACAGACAGACAGACAGATAGATATAGTGCATTAATAAAGTGTTCACTATGCTCTAGGCACTGTGCTAAGCACTGGGTATACATATACAAGCAAACAAGAAAGAGTTCATACCCTTGTTGAGAAGAAAAGGTATAAGTAATTCAGTACTTGACCAGTGAGGTTACTCCCTCTGCAAATGTAGTAACTAATCTAGTTTACTAGATAATCTTGGAGAACTGGTGTGTCTAATAAAATCATACCCCTGCAACCAGCCTGGTGGTAACCCTCTCCAACTTTTACTAGGTTGGTCATCAGACAATAGACAAATGGTCTATTTCCCTGCCTAATTTGGTATGGCATTTGACGACTCCAGGTCACTTCCACACTCCAAAGAGGCATCACAGAAGGATGTTAGTAGAACACAGTATACACACACACACACACACACACACACATACATACACATGCACACACACACACATATACACATGCACACACAGAAAACCACCTCAGAACATGAGCAAAATACCATTCAAAGAAGTGTGAATTAATTCAACACGGTACAAATTTAGTGGGTTAATGTAAAAGCAGTGCAGAATTAGCTATTGTACAGTCAAGCAGGGAAGATTTTCTCTGTGATAGTTCTGTCCTCCATCCCATCATTTAGTTCCTTCTTCACCAAATTTTATTAGCTTGAGCAGGGAATTGGCACCACTTTCAATCAGAGGACCCTGATTCAGACGCCAGTTCTGCCACTTAGGACAAGATTATATAAAGTCATATATAGTATATCTTAAAACTTTAATATAGCTTAAAATTGCAGTAAGACTTTTGATACACCATTTGTGTGTGTAGGTGTGTTTATGTATATACATACATTATTATCGTTTGATTGTTTAGTCATGTCCAACTTTTCGTGACCTTGGAGACCATAGCACACCTATACTGTCCAGGGGTTTTCTTGATAAAGATACTGGAATGCTTTGTCATTTCTCCTCCACTGGATTAAGGAAAAATAGAAGTTAAGTGATTTGCCCAGGATCGCAAAGTTAGCAAGTGTCTTAGAGCAGATTTGAACTCAGGTTTTCCTGACTCCAGGCCCAGAGCTCTACCCACTGAGCAACAGTAGCTTCCTCCAAGGCAGAGTGTTGTGACTTGCCCAGCATCACACAGCTAGTTAAGTATCTGTGGCTGAATTTGAACTCAGGTTTTCCTAATTCCAGGCCCCACTGCTCTATCTGCTGAGCCATCTAGCTGACTCTGTACGTACAAATGTGCAATAGAAAATGTATGTAAAGTCCCCCATATTCACCTGTGAGTCCCTAAATTCTCTTTAAGCTCAAGTTTCTTCTATGGAGAGTAACACAGAAGTAACAGTAGCTTTTAGATTATGGTTGAAATTGAGCTAAATAAAACTTTTTGTAATTTGAGTGAAATATATCAAACGTATGCCCATCTATGCTTGGAGAAATTTCTGTGCCATTAATTAGAGTTGGAATGACAGGATACTCATTCTTATTTTTTTTTTAAATTAACAATTACCCATCCCACACCTCAGCTATGAGTCTTTGAAACTGTTAAGGAAGCATGATTAATTGAGAAGTAGATGCTTTTTTGGTGAAAATATTGTAGTGGTAAGCAAACAAAAAGCAAGTGAATTTTAAATCTGCACTCTAAACAGGTGTAGGAATCCTTTCTTATCCTGAGATTTAACAACATTCTTGGAGCCCTGGAGCTGTTTGGATGAGATTACATTACTGCCGGAGAGATTTAGGTTGGATAGAAGGAAGCACTTCCTGATTGCAGTTAAGACTCTGCATTGGCTTCTATGGGGAATCTGTGGAATCTCCTTCCCAGGGGATCCTGAAGAAGCAGAAAGATTCTCAGTTTCTTGGAATAACGCAGGTGTCTGCCTGAACTGATACAATGAATCTTTTTTACCCAGAGATTCTGAAGTATGATGTTTAAAGAAAACAGAAGCAAATGCCTGATGAGGGAACAAAAAATTACACCTGTGTCCGAGGGTCTGAAATATGAGGAAACCACAGGAGAACAAATGGTGGGTTTTCTGTTTGTAGTTGGAATGGGGGGAGTTAGGAGAAACTGGAGACTCAGATGACCTAATTAGATAAAAAATAATTAAGTAAGCTTTAGTTGTTCTCTATAGGAAGTTGGCAACTGATGAATGGACAATAAACAGTAGAAGTGAGAGATTTAGCAAAAAAGCATTTTAGTTGCATAGAAATATTTTTAGGTTTATTTAATGGAGGAGATGACATACTGAATGTCAGACTATACCATTCATATCAAAAGTAACCAAGTTATCAATTTTGGTCTTATTGTAATTTTTGCCTGTGACTGCAGTGGAGAGAGTGCCAGCCTGGAGTCAGGAAGACTTATGTTCCTTAGTTCAAGTCTGGTCTCACACACTTACTAGCTGGTGACCCAGGTCACTTAACCCTGTTTGCCTCAGAGTCCTCGCCTGTAAAATGAGCTGGAGAAGGAAATGGCAAACCACTCCAAGATCTCTGCCAAGAAAATCCTAAATGGAGTCATGAGAAGTTGGGCACAACTGAAAATGACTAAACAAAAAACATCCTTCCTACCATATTGTACTTTGTCCTCTGGGATTTATCTCCGAGAGCTAAACCACAAGATCCTTAAAATTAGGGATTGTATTTTATGCAAGTTTTCTGTTTGTCACCAGCCTGTAAATGAAATATATGTAGGCAAATACTTAAATGGATATACAAGCCCATCAATGTGACTATTCTCTCCAAAGATAAAGATTGTAATTATATACCCATTCTATGGGCATTTGTCCAAGTTATCCCATAAGTTTGAAAAAAAGAGAGTGGAAGTTTCTTACAATTAGGGGAGAAAACATATATAAATGAGAATATACAAGGTCACTGAAAAGTTGTTGGAAGGTAAGTATAATAAAAATTTGATGAATTAAATTGAAATAGTAAGGCCTATAAATTCAGTTGGAGATTCCCTCATGATGTCATTTTCACTTCAATATTAACATTAACAAGGTGTCAAATCAGTGAAATCTCAGTTTTTAAAATTTGAAATGAATAAATACTACTTTTTAATGATTATCAGAATTCTTGGAGCCTTCTGTAATGGCCAGTAAAAGAGGATCTTTTGCTGCTTTTGTTTTAGTATAATCAAGAAGTATAATGCCTCACTTGAATGTGATTGGGGAGGATCTTTCCCACCCATTGATGGGCCTGCCCATTGTGGGAAGCTTGATTAGGGGAGCTGTTTTGTAGGAGGGTCCCAGGTACCTTTTGTTTTTCTGTTGAGGCACTGGGTTAGAAGGTTATGCCCTCTGGCTCTAAACGGTATAAAAATACTCTGAGGGTGAGGTTTTACTTTGGGGCTTAGTTTTTGTAAGAGTGTTTGTTTGGCCAGAGGAGGACTCTGGGAAGCCGCTAAGGAGCCTCCCCTCCCCCTTTGAGAACCCAGATGTTGTGCTTCCCTCTCTGGTAAATGTGGTCTGATAGTTGGGATCCAACTGTGTGTTGAATTCAGGCAGACAAAGCCATGTCTATTGATCTCTAATTTCTCTGTATTTTCTTTGAAGTTCAAGGTGCTGACTCCCCTGAAATAGATGAACGATATATGTGCTTGGTTAAAGAATTGATACAGGTGCTTGATTAAAGTGATTGTTAACCCCTCAAAAGTTGTGTTTCCTTTTATGAATACAGATCTAAGAACCTGTGATAGCAGACCCCCCCCCCCGTGTATGTTGGGGTGCTTACTGATACACCTTCTTGTCTTTACCTTCTATTAAACTGAAATTCAAGTAGATTTTTTTTTCACTCCAAATCAAATGTGTTTCTAAAGTACACACAAAAACAGTCAAATCTATTACGTATTTGTATTATAAAAAACAGCCTTGGTAAAAATGATCATCATGGTAATTCCATGAAAAAAAATGTATTATAACTACTAGTCCTTGAGCTTAAAGTATTCTAAAAATCAATCCATGCTGAGGTTATCGCAGCATAATTGGGATTCAGTTTAAATTGTCGAAATAAAATACATCCAGATATAAAAAAAAACAAAGTACACATGAATCTTTTCTTTCATGAAAGGAAGCATTTTTGAGTCTAATTTAATAATAATAGATAACATTTATATAATACTTTAAATTAGCAAAGTGCTTTGTTCATATTATCTGTTTTTATTTTCTTTTTTTTTCTTTTTTTTTTATTTAACTTTTAACATTCATTTTCACAAAATTTTGGGTTACAAATTTTCTCCCCTTTTATCCCCTCCCCCCCAAACACCAAGCATTCTAATTGCCCCTATGCCCAATCTGCTCTCTCTTCTATCCTCCCTCTCTGCCCTTGTCTCTGTCTTCTCTTTTGTCCTGTAGGGCCAGATAGCTTTCTATACCCCTTTACCTGTATTTCTTATTTCCTAGTGGTAAGAACATTACAGTTGATCCTAACACTTTGAGTTCCACCTTCTTTACCTCCCTCCCTCCCCACCCCTTCCCTTTGGAGGGCAAGCAATTCAATATAGGCCAAATCTGTGTAGTTTTGCAAATGACTTCCATAATAGTTGTGTTGTATAGGACTAACTATATTTCCCTCCATCCTATCCTGTCCCCCATTACTTCTGTTCTCTCTTTTGATCCTATCCCTCCCCATGAGTGTCGACCTCAAATTGCATTCTCCTTCCCATGCCCTCCCTTCTATCATCCCCCCCACCCTGCTTGTCCCCTTGTCCCCCACTTTCCTGTATTGTGAGATAGGTTTTCCTACCAAAATGAGTGTGCATTTTATTCTTTCCTTTAGTGGAATGTGATGAGAGTAGACTTCATGTTTTTCTCTCACCTCCCCTCTTTATCCCTCCACTAATGAGTCTTTTGCTTGCCTCTTTTATGAGAGATAATTTGCCCCATTCAATTTCTCCCTTTCTCCTCCCAATATATTTCTCTCTCACTGCTTGATTTCATTTTTTTTAAGATATTATCCCATCCTCTTCAATTCACTCTGTGCACTCTGCCTCTATGTATGTGTGCTTGTGTGCATGTGTGTGTGTGTACTCCCACCCAGTACCCAGATACTGAAATGTTTCAAGAGTTACAAATATTGTCTTTCCATGTAGGAATGTAAACAGTTCAACTTTAGTAAGTCCCTTATGACTTCTCTTTGCTATTCACCTTTTCATGGTTCTCTTCATTCTTGTGTTTGAAAGTCAAATTTTCTTTTCAGCTCTGGTCTTTTCATCAAGAATGCTTGCAAGTCCTCTATTTCATTGAAAGACTATTTTTTTCCCTGAAGTATTATACTCAGTTTTGCTGGGTAGGTGATTCTTGGTTTTAGTCCTAGTTCCTTTGACTTCTGAAATATCCTATTCCATGCCCTTCGATCCCTTAATGTAGAGGCTGCTAGATCTTGTGTTATCCTGATTGTATTTCCACAATACTTGAATTGTTTATTTCTAGCTGCTTGCAATATTTTCTCCTTGACCAGGGAACTCTGGAATTTGGCCACAATGTTCCTAGGAGTTTCTCTTTTTGGATCTCTTTCAGGCGGTGTTCTGTGGATTCCTTGAATATTTATTTTGCCCTCTGGTTCTAGAATCTCAGGGCAGTTTTCCTTGATAATTTCATGGAAGATGATGTCTAAGCTCTTCTTTTGATCATGGCTTTCAGGTAGTCCCAAAATTTTTAAATTGTCTCTCCTGGATCTATTTTCTAGGTCAGTTGTTTTTCCAATGAGATATTTCACATTATCTTCCATTTTTCCATTCTTCTCTCTTTGTTCTGTGATATCATGCTTTCTCACAAAGTCCTTAGCCTCCATCTGTGCCATTCTAGTTTTGAAAGAACTATTTTCTTCAGTGAGCTTTTGAATCTTCTTTTCCATTTGGCTAATTCTGCTTTTGAAAGCATTCTTCTCCTCATTGGCTTTTTGAGCCTCTTTTGCCAATTGAGTTAGGCTAATTTTCAAGGTGTTAATTTCTTCAACATTTTTTTGGGTCTCCTTTAGCAGGGAGCTGATCTGCTTTTCATGCTTTTCTTTCATCTCTCTCATTTCTCTTCCCAGTTTTTCCTCCACCTATCTAACTTGATTTTCAAAATTCTTTTTCAGCTCTTCCATGGCCTGAGCCTATTGGGTGGGCTGGGACACAGAAGCCTTGATTTCTGTGTCTTTGCCTGATGGTAAGCATTGTTTTTCCTCATCAGAAAGGAAGGGAGGAAATGCCTGTTCTCCAAGAAAGTAGCCTTCAATAGTCTTATTTCTTTTCCCTTTTCTGGGCATTTTCCCAGCCAGTGACTTGACCTCTGAATATTCTCCTCACACCCTCCTCACCTCCTGATCCTCCCAGCCAGCGTTTGGGGACTGAGATTCAAATGCTGCTTCCAGTCTTAGGGCTTTTGGCGGGGGCAGGGCTGCTATTCAGTATGAGATTATGTTCAGGTGGTCAGGTTGGGGCAGGGCCGCCTCTCAGGCTCAGTTCCCTCAGGGGGTTTATGCACAGACCTTCCACAATGGATCCAGGCTCCCGCCTGCTTGGGGAGCCCCTGTCTGCAGCCGCCTCTCAGCTTCTACCTCCCGGGGGGGCCTGAATCATGGGGGCACCCCACTCCCCTCTCGACCCGCCAAAGAGACTCTCTCACCGACCCCCGTCACCTGTGGGTGGAGGGACTTGTGCGGCCGTTGGAGATCCCATCCCTGAAGCCTGCTCGGATCTGTTTCTCTTGGTGCTGTGGCCGCAGCAGGTCTGGGCTGGGCTGGGCTCCGCGTCTGCAGTGTGACGGACCTTTTGCGAGAGGTTTGCAGGTCCCTCTGTGGGTGGAGGGACCCGCGTGGCCACTGAAAATCCCGTCCCTGAAGCCCGCTCGGATCTTTTCCTCTTGGTGCCGCGGCCACAGCAGGGCTGCCCTCAGCTCCCAGTCCCGGCGCCCAGTCCGCAGTGCGAAGGACCCCCCGCGAGAGGTTTGCAGGTTGCTCCGGAACAGAAATCTCCCTCGCTCCAATATTCCGTGGCCTCTGGGTGCAGAATTCGCCGTGAGTTACTCCCCTGTAGCCATTCTGTGGGTTGTGGGTTCGGAGCTATGTGTATGTGTGTCTTTCTACTCCGCCATCTTGGCTCCGCCCCCCATATTATCTGTTTTGATTTTCATAATACCTCTGCAAGGCAGGTACTATTATGATCCATATTTCACAGATGAAGCAAGGATAAGAGAGAGGAAAAGTAGCTCATGCAGCTAGTTAGCAGCTGAGGCAGCATATAAACTAGATTTTCTTGATCCCAAGCCTAGCATCCTTTGTGCTATACTGCTTTAACATTTCTTTGATGTGGCAGAGGGACCTTTGAATGCCTTAGAATGATTTTGTGGTTCATTCACTTTTTCAGTCTTGTCCAACTCTTCATGACTGCATTTTGGAGTTTTCTTTGTAAAGATATAGGAGTGGTTTTCCATTTCTTTCTCCAGCTCATTTTACAGATTAGAAACCAGAGGCAAACAGAGTTAAGTGACTTGCCCAGGGTCACACACAGCCAATAATCAGAAGGATGAGTCTAAGCATTAGTTTTCAGTCTAGATACAGAGGGTAAAGATGATTTAACTCAAGGTACATTAATTCCAGAAGATCTCCTGGAGGTTGTGAATATATTCTCTTCTCACTTGCCTAAAAATCCAGGTGTGGTAGAGGAGTTACCCAGGGCTAAATGATAGGAGATCTGGATTCTAATTCTAGCTCTACTATTAGCTTGCTATATGACTTCAAGCACTTTCTGGGCCTCTGGTTCTTAACCTATAAAATGAGAGAGTTGTACTACATAAACTCTGAGCTCCCAGTTCTAAAAATCTGAGTCCACATGAAGTCTAGTAAAATGTCTGGTTCATCCATGGCCATGACATGCTTTGAAATGAAAAAGTCTTTTCTAACTATGAAGCATATAACAACGATTTCAAAAGATGATGCCTGCAGTAGAATTGTCCAAGTCATTTGTATTTCTATTAGGCAAGCCTTTTCATCTCCCTGGGTTTTCATATTGAAAATGAGTGAGTTGGATTGCAGAGGTGTCATAATCAGTTTTCAGAAAGGCAGCAAACAGGCTTACAAAACTCCTGAACGAAGCCCAAACTTAATTAAAACATAATCAGAAATATTTAACAAGAATAAATAAAAATATGATACAACATAGATAATGTTGATTTGTGGTCTTCTAAGTCAATATTCAGGCAGCAGTGATCTATTTCCATTTGAGGTTGACACCACTATACCAAAGAATAGCTAAGAATATATTTAAGTCTGATGTTTATACAGTCACCTCCCATGGCATAGAGAAAAAGACACTGGATTTAGTAACAGAAGCCCTGAGTTCAAATTCTTACCCTACTACTTCCCTGTCTGACCTGGAGCATGTCTCTGTGCCTCAGTTCACTCATTTCTAAAATCAAGTAGATGATCCCTCAGGTCCCTTCCATGATCCTATGATGATTACCCTAAGGGTATGTATGTATGTATATACTATGTATTTCCAGAATTCCTCCTTTTCACTCTGCAGTATTTCTTTCTCATGTCAAAGAATGAAAAATGATCACCTCACCAACAATCAAAAGAAAAGAACACTGAATTTATAAGGCTCCCAGGGAAAGGGACTATTCTGAATAAGTGGGAGCTAGGAGTGGGATTTCCTTCTCATTCAAAAACAACAACTCCCTTTGCTCAGCAAAGAGCGGAATATACAACCTTTTCATGAAGGATTTAGTATTCTTTTCAAAGCTACATATCAAAAACCCACACACAATGGAAACATTCCCCCTTACCAGGGCATCAAAGAAGAGGGAACTTACATATTAGACTTTCTTAAATGAAGCTTTTTCATTGTAGCTTCAGATTTTCTCTCTGGGGATCTCTGACTTAAAACCAAGAAGAAAAGGGGAAGCGGACATCATACCATTTTCATTAAAAGCAGTTGTCTATGGCCACTTTTTTGCTCCCCCCTCTTTCCTCTATTTCATAGCAATGCTTGCATTCCATAAAAATGAGGCTTGCTGTAATAGGGTGAGGCCAGAGGATGCTATTTGTCTCCTAATGCCCGCTGCTTTTCAAGTGGGTGGTAGAATAACTAGGAACATTTGTCACTAGTGCTGAGTCTCTGCAGAATCCATTGAAAGCAAAGTATTCCACCCCTACTGCATTTGGGAATTTCCCCCTCCCCCACCCCTCCACCCCACCCCCTGCCCCATATAGTTTAATTTAATTTGGTTCCTGAGTGGAGGCTGCTGGTCAGTTAGAAACCAAGGCTTCTATACACACTACCACATTAGAGTAGGCATAAATGCTTTCAGGTTTACTCCTGGCATTCTAACTTTCCCAATCCACTGTTTGCTTCAGAAAATAAAAAGCAACACCAGGGAGCCAAGTGTGGCAAGAGTGAGCAGGACTCAGGCTAAGGATAGGAGATGATGGGCAGAGGCATCCTTGCCCCTATCCTGATCATTACTGGCTACGGTTTAATTCAACAAGCATTTGTTAAATGCCTTCTATATACTAGAATATATATATATATATATGCTATATACTATACTATTGAAGATACAGAGGCAGTCATGAGACAGTCCTGGACTACAAGGAACTTACATACTATTGTGAAGAGATACCATACACACAGTTATGGAAAGACTGCACACTAAATAAATATAAAGCACTGGGCTTGGAATCAGGAAGACTCAGTTTCCTGAGTTCAAATCTGGTGTTGGACACTAGCTATGTGACCCTGGACAAGTTTAGTTTAATCTTGTTTGCCTCAGTTGCCTCATCCGTAACATGAGCTGGAGAAGGAAATGGCACCACTCCACTATCTTTGCCAAGAAAAGCCCAAATGAAGAGTCAAACATGATTGAAATTTTGAGGTAAGGAGACTACAGGGTATGCAGTTATCCAAAAAGTCCTGTGGAGATCAGTCAGGAGTGCGGCCTGTGGAGGAATGAAAACATAATTGATCTGGGCCAACCACTTGGAAATGGAAGTTCTGGGGAAAAAAACAGACAATTAAAGGGAGAGGCTGCAGGGATGGAAAGTGCTTCCTGTATGAGATAAAGCCCAGGGATGGGAGGAAGCCCCAAGGTGAAGAGCTTTCAGTGAGGTGATAACTAAGCTTATGGACAGCAGTCAGCAAGTGTGCACGCTTAAATCCATCCAAAGTTAGTCAGCCTTGTCTTGTTTGGTCTAGACAACCTCTGAGCTCCTTACCAGATCTAGATACATGATCCTATGATCCTATGACTTTTCTGAGCCTCAGTTTCCTCATTTATATAAATTAAAATATAGTCATAGATTTAAAGTTCAAACCAAACCCTTAGTTTTACATGGGAGGAAATCAAGGCCCCCCCAAAGGTAAAATGACTTATATAAGGTCACATAGCTATTAAGGTAGCAGAGGCAGGATTCTATCTCTGGTCCTGCAGACTCCAGATTCACCATTCTACCACTGTCCCATATCACCTCTGTTCTTTTAATCACTTCTTCAAAGGGTGGTTTTGAGGCTTAAATGCAATAATCTATGTAAAGTGCTTCATAAACCTCAAAACACCCACCATCATTATTGTATGTAAGGTACTTGGCTAGCGACTAGGGGAGATAAAAAGATAAAACATGATCTCCACTCACATATAGCTAAAGAACAGGGTAGCATCAGGAAAGAAAGACATAACCTAAGTCACTCAATCATAGTTGGCAGTGTTGGGTACAGGGAGTTCTGTGGAATATGGTTCTGAAGCGAGTGTACCCTGAAGACATCCTTCATTTCAACAGGGCCCGACTTGTGCCATCAGTGCTGCAAGAGAAACCACAGGGCATTTCAAGCAAAAGTCAGAAAGCCTTCAGGGATAGGAGGACCTGCCCACTGGGGTGAGTACAATCACTGGGTTTAGTTGAAATTCACTAGGAATGATAACTATCAGGAAAATAAAAGATGTGAATTTCAGTGAGGGACCCTGTTGGAAACCTACTGAGAATATGAAAAGTGGAAGAAAGTACTATCTGCAAACACTCTCTTGGCCTTGTATCTTAGGTCTATGATGACAACGTTCAACAGTTTCTCAAAACACAGAAGAGAAGGCACGTGTATGGTGAACAGGGTGGGGTGCAAACATTTTCATTTATAATAAATGAAATTAGATAAGGTTTGCGCTGTTAGCAGATCTGATCGCTACTTCGGAGTTTCTTGTTTGCATCTAGAGCTCCTTTTCCTTTGTTGCTGCATGTAAATCAATCTCTCCTTTTATGCAACCCAGTTAGTGTTTCCTGTAAATGCCAGGGATAAATAGTTTGGGGTTTTGTGTGTATGTGTGTGTGTGTGTGTGTGTGTGTGTGTGTGTGTGTGTGTGTGTGTGTGTGTGTGTGTGTGTGTGTGCGTGCATGCTCTTGAGACAAACCACATGAAGAACACAGGCACCAGAGTGGCATCAGGGAACCCCACCCTACTCTGGAAACTTCTAGCAGAAAACTGAGTTTGTGGTCAAGAATAAATAAAAGAATTCACCCTTTGCCAATTAACCGTCCCTGAAGGGTAATTATCTACCTTTTTCAAAACAGAACCTGTAAAAGAGTGCGCTAAATAGTAAAGCCTCCAACACTGGATAGCACTTAGAGCTGGAAAAGTTCCCTGCCACCTTGATTCCATTGCTAAAGGCTTTCTTTATCTTTATTTCTTTAGCCCTCTTCCCTGTAGTTCAGGTTGGTTGAATCCAACAGAGGTTTATTAAGGATCTACAGTACACAAAAAAAGCACTGCTAATTGCTAAGGATTCAAAGATGAAGAATGACTTCGCTGTATACTTCAAGATCTTATGATGTACAAGTGGGAGTTGGCAGGAGTATGCTGGTAAATATTTAACAACCATCTTTCCAACAGAAAAAAATACCTGTGACCCATTAAAAAGTTTAAGCTGCATTCTAACACTTTTCCATCCCTTTCTTCAACATAGACCATGAACAAAACAATAAATCCTGCCCTGATTTGTAATGTATGCTGATTTTCAAGCTGTCAATGCTCATACTGAAAATGGACCAGTGTATACCAATAAGCATGACACAAAGTAGACAGGGACACAGGAGAGATGAGGGCTAAGTACTCTTGGACATTTTAACGGAGATGCCACATTCGTGAGAGGATTCAGGAAAGGTATCATGAACCATGTGTCTCCAGGGCTATGTTCAAGGAAGGAAAGCATTTCCACAAGGAGAAAATGGGGATGGTGAGCTTAGTACCCTAGCACGTAAGGTGGGGTTCCTTGGTGTAACCTGAGAGCTTGAGTTGTTTACATGTTTTATCTCAAGAGCACTAGGTTCTGGAACAGCTAGGTCCGAATATAGCAATAATAATGAACATTCATGTAGTATTTTAAGGTTTCTAAATGTACTTTACACATATTATATTATTTGATCTTTACAACAACACTGTGAAGTAACTGCTATTGCTATTCTCATCTTTTAGATGAGGAAACTGAGGCTGTGAGAGGGTAACTTGCAAAGGGTCACACAGTGTCTGAGGTGGGGGTTGAAATGAGGCAGCCTCTCTTCCTAGTCCAGGGCTTTATCCACTATGCCAGGGTGGGTGAAGAAGAGTTATGTGAATTCTTCAAATGGAGTTGTATTCTCATTGATTCAGAAGCTCCCTCCACAGCTGTAAATTCTGGCCAATCTGTCCCTGCTAGCCTTGTCCATGTCTTTCCCTAACTTTCTAATATGAAGTCGACTCAGCATTCTAGAGGCCTTTCAGCTCCTTTGGTATCCACCAAGGTATGAGGAGAAAACAAGGAAAGCCATGAGAAATAATACTTCTGGTATGGTTGGAGTCATTTTATGCTTTGAAAAACAAGAGGAATGCATTTCCTCCTTCAAGACCATAGGGAACCCCTAAAGATTTCCTCACTGGAAATACAGACAGCAAGGACTATAATTTCTAAGTTTGTTGTCAGTCACTTAATAAGCAATTATTATATGCCAGGGATTATGGTAAGTGCTGGGGGGTGGGGTGGGGGGAAGCACAAGATAGCCTTGCCCTCAAGAAACCCACAATCTAATGGTATAAACAACCAGCAAATTCATATGTACCATATGAACCAAGCTCCATACAGGATAAAAAGAAATAATTAACGGAGAGAAAGCACTGGAATAGAGAGGCATTGGTAAAGATTTCCTGGAGAAGTGGGATTTTAGTTGGGACTTGAAGGAAGTCAAGGAAGTCAGGAGGGAGAGATAAGGAGGGAGAATCTTCCAGGAATGGGAGACAACCAGAAAAAATGCCTCGAGTCAAGAAATGGGATGTCTTGTTTGTGGAACAGCACAGAAGTCAGTGTGATTGTACTGACAGGTACATGGGGGGAATGGTAGAAGATGTAAATGGGTCTAAGTTATTGGATGGCAGTGTTTGACAGCTGGCCTTTGAACATTGAATGAAATGAGCATGTTGTGAAGGAGTCATGGCTAAAGAAATATGGCTAAAGAAACTAATGGAAATGTTATTTCTGCCTTATTTTCCCAGTCTGAGTTTCTCACTTATCCTAAGCCTTCATAATCAGTTTTTAGTCCTCATTTTCTGCCAGGTCCAGCTCTTCTTGTCTTCATCAGGCCAACAGAAATCTCTTCCTATTGGAAGGACTTAAGCCCAGGAACTCACACTTCTAGAGTACATTCTGTCCCTTAAGGCACCTCCTTCTGATTGGATGGCTGCTCCCAGAATCTCCAGTTAAGGAGGGCATTCAGGCACTGCTTCTTTTAACGCAACATCCTTTAGTGACTGACCTGGTTTCTTAGACTTAAACCCTTCAGCTGAGACAACCTAAACCGCACCCCCTACCAACTGTAGTTTTGCCAGAGGCCCTGCTGCTCCACAGGTACCCTTCAAGAAAAGGTTTATTTTTGCTTAAGGGATCCCCACTATAGAATTCGAATTTCCTTATTTAAAGTGAGTAACCACTTGCTATTCCTTTTTGTTATTGCAATCTCCTGCTATGACAAAAGGAGATGTGATTCATTCTTTACCATAAGAAGCGCACAAAGGAATTGAATGAAGATCATAGTCTTGTCATTGGAGTGGTCACTCTGATGACCAAGTAGAAATGTCTTCTAATCAGCTAATCAGCTAGAGGGAGAGGGAAATCAAGTATTTGGGACAGTAGAATGCATCAGCAGGGAATTCTCTGTAATCTGGAGAAATGTAATGCAAATAGTACTCAACTTACAGATGAACTGTATTCCAAAATTTTGTTTATAAGTCACCTTGGAACTAAGAATTAAATTTTGTTTTTTCATAGAGACAATATTATAAATAATGATTAGATAAGGCCTAATGTTAGCCCACAAATGTCTACTTGCATGCATAATATGGCTGAACTATAATGCGAAGTGTCGAATATATAGTACATGATCTTCCATGTTGCTCTGAATCCTCTTCATAGTATAAAGATGAGCATGGGTTCCTAAAGGTTATGCAAACGCAGCTCATGGACTGGCAGATCTACTAAGCTGGAAAGTCTCTAAATACCAGCCCAGAGATGGGCTATGTGTCTGCTCTCTGAGGACCAGTCTGCTGACTTTAGAAAGGTTTATCATGAGAGGGTTTGACTACAAGTTATGACAAACCAAGAAATGGTCTACTAAATTTTGATGGAGTTTCAATTGTATTAGTAGAGTCAAGATTCACATTTATAGAAATCACAGGTTCCTTCTTTTCAATCTTTCTTTAGAAGCCCTGAATAAAAGGTCCTTCATGGTCTAAGGAAGCAAAAATCCAATGTATTTGCCTACCGTATATATCACTCATTCTGGCTAACCAAGTCTCTATACCCATGGGAGTGGGGAAATAGGAAGAATTCCATAAGTATACAGTTAGGTTCTTTTATAAAATTAAAGTTCTCTTGGAAAATTATGTACATTTTAACCTCCATCTTTTCATAAGTGGATGAATACAAAGGAAATAATTGTTTTGGTTTAAGACTCTGAGGAGTAAACTATCACAAGACAAAGAAAATACATGAATTCCATGGTTTAGTCCTATATTATCAAGAGATGTGAAAGTGTCATATCTCCCCAAAGGGTTTCACTGATTTTTTTTAAGGAAAGGTGCCAGGCCTAGAGGCCTGTGGGCTACCCGAGTCTTCTTACCTCACCTCCCGAGGTCTTCGGCTGGCCAAGCCGGATGCTCGTATGAGAGAAAGGACGTTCCAGAGTCGAACAAAGGTTGAGCTTTATTTCAGGGTCTGGTTACAAGTGCAGGGGAATTCTTCCTTAGGAGGGAGCAAAGAATCTCCCAAGGAGGCAAAGATCTTACAATAAGAGATTGGAAGTAGAAGTGTAAGTGGGGAGAGAGGGGGAGGGAAGAACGGAGCCTTGTTGTCCTCACACGTGGCCCCTTTGCCCAAGAGAGCTTTCAGGCTTTCCTGATCCTACTTAAGCTCTCCAGCCGCATAGTTTGCATCTGAATACCGTGCTGTTAGGTGTGCCCAGATCCGGGACAATCTTGAGGGAGGGGAGAGCTCTCTCCCATCACCTCTCTCACGGGAAGAGGCGGAAATACACGAGATAGCTCGGTTCACCTCGATTCCCAGTCGTTTCCTGGGGGGGCCTCGTGAGAACTCTAAGATTTAGAAGTTCCCACCTTTACCCGCCCGAGACTGTCCACATGGAATTGAGCTTCCATCCCCAGCAGAAAGGAAGTGGGAAGGTCATTGGATAATGTTCATTTTTGCACTATTCCATAGATCGACACTGGCTTTCTTGCTCAGATTATGAAGAACTAGCCATATGAAGGGACATCTTTAACAAATTAGGAACCTCCTAGTGGCTTAGCATTCCCTTTCTATTTGAATGAATTAAACAATGCACTTTCTTATGAGGCAGAGAGAAACATTTTTTCCAATCCTCAGATGTTCAGTTTCAGAATTTTCCAACCACAGATTATTATTTGATTTGCTTAGGACTGCTGAAGTGTTGAAACCGAGAATCACTTTTAACACCATATATGGTCTCCTGAGTTTGAAGGTGGGAAGTTAGAGGAATTGTTTTTGTTAAAAGATATATTAATTAAGCAAAAATGGTATTTATTTAACTCAGTTTACTCATTTTATATAATTGTGAAGTCATCTCCTTTTGATTAGGATTCTTCAGTCTGAGTGTGCCTAAATGCTCTGGATGCGCAGATAACTAAAATTGGAAGGGAAAACAAAACAGAGAAATGGGATTGATCAGAGCATTAGCTTATACAAAGTGAAAGGATGAAAACACATCCACCATGGTATTCTCATGGAACAAAGAGGTGAATGGCAAATGTATAGGCTACAGATAGCCCCTATGTTTGATTAAAGTCACTTCAGGGGAGGAGGGGTAGAACCTGAGTTGGGAGAGAATGATGGTAGTTTCAAGGAAGACAGAGAGCATAGTTGTTGGAGAGAAAGCAGACTGGGTAAGAATGGAGAGAAAAATTAAAAAAAAAGTAGAAGTCTGGATTGAGAGAAAGTATGAAGTTAGGAAGAAAGAAAACAAGCATTTTTTAAACGTTCACTATGGATCAGGCACTATGCTATTATCTCATTTGTTCCTCACAACAACCCTGAAAGTAGTTACTATTATTGTCCTCATCATACAGATGAGGAAACTGAGGCAGGGAGAAGTTAAATGACTTGCCCAGCTAGTAAATATCTAAGGCCACTTTTGAACACTGGTCTCTGGGACTGTAGGCTCAGTGCTCTTTCTGCTGTGCCACCGAGCTACCTCTAAGTGCAGGGAGAATAAAACTACAAATCTGTAAACTGACAATAATTTTGACTGTCAAAATTATACAATTTTTATTACAAAATGAATTAGGGAAGGAGGAATAAATGGGATTAAAGAGCGTTAACATGAGTTTAAAGGGTGAGGTGAAGAAACGAAACATTAAAATTCAGTTAGCATTTGGAAATAAGATAGTGAGACTGGTTGAAGTTCAGTGAGGGATATGTTAAAGACAAGGGGAGTAAAGGACACCGATAAGATATAATTATGGCATGATTTAAAAACTGCAGCAAAAGCAGGGTCAACTTCAGGATAATTTCCCACAATGTCCCCAAAGCAGTAACGAGCAGCCTTATGGTGAAGATGTAAACAGTCGTAAAAAGTCTATGGTCAAGGGTGATTCTACTTTGCTCTCAGAGGCCAGTCTCAATAAAAGATTTCCTGGCATTGGATACAGGACCTGTGGGGTGACCCTGGTTACCTTTGCCTGAAGAACTCCATAATGAGGAAGAAATCGCAAACTTGGTGCTTCCTAGGGCAACACATTCCACTTTTTGTGTAGCTCTTATTTTTAGGTAGGTTTTCCTTACATCAAGTGAAAATCTGCCTCTCTGGTGCTTCTGTTCATTAGTTCTGCTTCTGCCTTCTGGGGTCAAGCAGGACAAGTCTAGCCCTCTTCCAGAGGATGGCCTTCCACGTACTGGAAGACAACTATTTTCAACCCCTTAGAAATCATCTATTTTCTATACTTAATATCACCAGTTTCTTCACCTAATCCTTACATGACCTGATCTCAAAACATCTCACCATACTAGTACTTTCCTCTGGAGATTTCACAATTTATTAGAATGTTTTCTAATATGGACCACAGAAATGAACACAATATTCTAGATGTAATCTGACCAGGGCAGAGTATAGCAGAGCTCTCATCTTCCTAGTCCCAAAAACCATTCCACCCCCACACAGCTGAAGATGGTTTTAGTATTTTTGGCTGCTTTGTCATATCCTTGACTCATATTGCGCTTGTAATACGGGGCAGCTAAGTGGTGCAGTGGATAGAGCTCCAGCTCAGGAGTCAGGAGAACCTGGGTTCAAATCTCACCTCAGACACTTGACACTTACTAGCTGAGTGACCCTTGGGCAAGTCACTTAACCCCAATTGCCTCATCCTGGATCATCTCTAGTCATCCTGATGAATATCTGGTCGCTAGATTCAGATGGCTCTGGAGGAGAAATGAGGCTGGTGACCTGCACAGCCCTCCCTCACTCAAAACAAAGTCCAGTGCAAGTCATGTCATTATTTCTCTGATGGCATGGTCTTCCTCAGCAACAAAGGACGAACACAAGCTTGTAATATATTTAACACCCCCCGCCCAGTGATTATCTGTACAATGCTGCTCTCTCTTGTATTTGTAAAATTTGATTTTTTAATCCAAGTGTAGAATTTTACATTTATCTCTTATTAAACTTCATCTTAGTGTATTTACCCTATTTTTAGCATGTTGAAATCCTTTTGGAGCCAAACATCCAAACATCCAAACTTCTGTCATCCAACATGCTAGCTATCCCTCATAGCTTTCTTTTATTTGTAAATTTGAAATGTGTGACATCTATTCTTTATATGTCATTAATAAAATGACAAATTGCTCAGAGACAAGTACAGAAGAGATGCCTAGGGCCCTCCACCAGAGACTTCTTTCTAAATTGATATCAAATCACTGAGGCTACTCTTTGGGTCAAGCTGTTCAATCAGCTCTGAATACATAAAATCATGCTATTGGCTACCCCACCTTTCTCCATCTTGTCTTCATCCACAAAGATATCTTGGGAGATTTTGTCCTTCCCTCTAAATATGTGGATTCCCCAAAGGTGTCATGCCCCATTCTCTCTCTCTCTCTCTCTCTCTCTCTCTCTCTCTCTCTCTCTCTCTGTCTCTGTCTCTGTCTCTCTCTGTCTCTGTCTGTCTGTCTGTCTGTCTCTCCCCCCTCCCACCCATCTCTTACTGTCTCCATTTTTTTCTTGAAAAACTCATCCAATTTCATGGTTTCAATTACAGCAGAACCTCGTTTTCCAAATTTAATTCATTCTGAGATTCTGTTCATCGTGCGATTTGTTCCTATTGCAAAGCGAATTTTCGCATAGGAAATAATGTAAAGTCAGATGATCAGTACCACATCCCCAAAAGTATTCATATAAAAACAACCATTTATGATTTTAAGTAAGATTTTTGTCCCTAATGTACATAGCAATACAATACAATAGCAATGATCAGTACACAATATAAACCGAAAATAAAATAAACTAACCTGCACTTTACCTTTGAGAAGAGGCATGGCTGATGTGAGGGAGACAAGAGGGAGGAGGAAGGGTTATTGCTTGGAAGGAGAATCTCCATCTATGAGAACACCGGGAATATCAACGTCAGGAGTGTTCTCCTTTATGGTACTTTGATTAAAATTAAGACTGACACTACTGCCTTCACTAATTTTTCATTTTTTAGAATCACTTTCATGTTTTGACGCACTGATTTTACTCTTCTTGAATTCTCGGAATGATACATGAAAGGGGGCATGATTTTTAAATCCCCACTTGCATTAGCACAGAACAAGAGGGTTGGACGGTCTCTCATGAGCTTGTGCTCTGGCATTACAGTCTCTTCTGTTATTATGTACATCTTTTTCAAAAAAGGCATCTTTTCCCCCAAAAAGACTAATCTCATTGCAATTAAAAACTTGCTGCATCAGGTAATTCTCAGAAATCATAAGCTTTCAATTTCACTGAGGAAGGCCTCCATTGCCTTAGCATCTGAGGTTGCTGCTTAGCTGTGCCGCACAACACTACAGATGCCACTTTTCTTTTTTAAATTCTCTAACCAGGCTTGGGTAGCTTTGAAAATTTCTTCCTGCAACTGACTTGTACCTGGCATCTTTGAAACGAGATTGGCATGGAATGCCTTTGCCTTCTCACAGATAATGTTCTTGATTATGATATCACCTACTAACTGCTTCTTGTTGATCCACATGAGAAGCAACTTTTCCACATCTTCTGGAACACGTGGCTGTTGCTTTGATATTCTTGTGACCCCTTTTGCTACATATACTACCTTTATTTTGTCCTTCTTCAAAATAGTGCAGATTACAGATGCAGACTGTTTATAAAATCATAAAAGGTCACACGCACATCATGTTCATGCTTCTCAGTGATTTCTTTTTTCATTTCCAACATAATGGTCTCCTTTTTTGCATCTCTCTTTTCAATCTTCTTCATTGGGTAATTGTTACAAGTATTGTTGTAGATCACAGTCACTACCATGCAATTTTATGCAAAGTACTATTGTACATATGCAAAAACACAAGTGAACAGTAAGAGTACTGCTAAGAGTGAACGATGCTGCCTTTACATAGGGTCAGTGCCAAATGAGGCTAATTAAGGTGGTATACTGACCTAAGGTTCCTCTGTTTGACATACGAAAGCAAAAAAAAAAATTGCCCTAGTTGAGCATCATCCTTTTGCAAGCTCTTCAAGTCCAAACACGATGTTCCTACTGCAAATTTTTGTTCATCCCGCAAGACAAATTTTGTGAAAAATTTTTCCTCCTCCAGCAAAGCAGACGTAAGCCAGGTTACTCATAAACTGAGGTTCTATTGTATTCCTTTAACATTGGTGGTTTCCAAATCTATCTCTCCATCCCAAACTATCTTTTTTTTTTTTTTTGGTTAAACTCTATTTCTATGTCTTAATACCTACTTGACCTTGAAGGAAGGGTGGTAATCAAAACTTAATTTTGCTTCATCTCAGGTTTTCATGTGTAAAATGAGAGGGAGAAGTAGATAAGAGCATCAAAGGTTGATACTAAATTTATGACCCTATAATCTCTAGCTGAGATATGATACACACATATACATGTATGTATATGTGTATGTATATATGTGTGTAGATGTATACATATACACACATATGTATATGTATGCATATCTTTCTATACTCTCAGATATAATCATAGTAGATCAATATGGACTACAATTTGTGCAAAGATTCGTGAATTTGTTGGCCAGAACTCAGAAGACTTGTAGTCTTGGATTCAGATGTTAAGTATCTGTGATCACGTAACTGGTGTCAGAAGTAGCATTTGAACCCAGGTCCTCTAGAAAAGGCCAGCATTCTATCCAATATGTCATACTGCCTCACTAGAATAAAAATTGACGTTGATATAGTGAATTAAAATTCTCAAAGTACTTTACATATGCTGTCTCATTTAATCACCTAATATTGAATGTCTACAACTCTAACTCATGATTTTTATCTTCTCCTTTCCTCTACTCCCTCCCTGGAAAAACTGTTTCATTTGCTATGGCCATACTTAAAAAAAAACACATCATTTTCTGTTTATGTTATTCAAGAAGCAGACAGGCAATAAGTGATGAAGCTCCTACTACATGCCAGGCACTGCTAAGCAAAGTATCTAGTCCAACTGTATTACTCACTGACTGCTCTATGGACCAAGCACATTGCCCTTTGTGATTTGCTCCTGGTGTTTCCTCTGCTTGAAATATCCTCCTCTTCCTCCTCATTACCTGTTAAAATCATACCCTTGCTTTAGGGATAAATTAGGTGGAGAAGAGTTTAAAGCACTGGACCTGGAGTCAGGTAGATCTGAGTTCCAATCCTGCCAACAAGCTTTGTGATGGACAAGTCACTTAACCCCATCTGTCTCGGTTTCCTCATCAGTAAAAGGAGATTAATAATGACATCTACCTCCCAGAGTTGTTGGGAGGATCAAATGAGATAATATTTATGTAGATGCGAGTTTAATAATTATCCCATGAGACATTTCATTACCATCCAAGTTGAACACAAAAAAATGGAGAAGCCAAGTCCAAGAATCCCAGAATCCGAGCTGAAAATGACTGTTGTTATTCAGTCATGTCCAACTCTTCATAACCCCATTTGAGGTTTTCTTGGCAAGATGCTGGAGCATCTTTCCTTCTCCAGCTCGTTTTATAGATGAGGAAACTGAAGCAAATAGGGTTAAATGACTTGCCCAGAATCACATAGCTAGTAAGTACCTGAGGCTGGGTTTGAACTCAGGAAGAAGAGTTCTTCTGACTCTAATTCCAGCTCTCCTATGCATTGTAACACCTGAAGTCACCTAGATCAGAATTCTCTTTCTATGAACTTGCATAGTGTTTAAGTAGCAGTTACAACTTATTAATTCAACAAATATTTATTATTAAGCATCTACTATAATGATCATATTTCCCCTTGTATTATACTAGTTTGTGAAAAGTATGATGGATTTGGATCTGAACATTGAGGTTTAACCCGTGATACCTGTGTGGTCTAGGGCAAGAAACTTCACCTCCCTGCTTCTGTGTTTCTTCATCTGTAAAATGAGAAAGTTGGAACGGATGACTCTAAGGTCACTTACAGCTGGAACATTATGATCCTATGATCTCGTGTCATCTCCCTTACTAGATAATAAATTCCTGGGAGGGAACCATCTCCTTTCTTCTTTGTATACCTTATAGCACCCAGAATAGTGTCTTGTATACATAATAAGCACTCAATTAATATTTGTGAAAGGAATACATCTGGCAGAAAGAGACCCTTAGATAGAATGCTTTTGGTGACAGGCCTCAGGGTGGAAGTTGCAGGGTAATGAATATGAGGTGGACAGGGGTCACAGCCACTTCATTCTTATCCTTAAAATGGCTCCCTCCCATTTAATGCATCTGTGGATTTTATTTGGTTTCCTTTCATTTAGTGTTTATTATGTCCCAGAGTCATCTTGAGCCTTTTGGGGACTGCTTTTGGGTAGGCTAGACCACCCCAGAGTTTTATAACATAGGGTTTTGTTCATAAGTTTCCATCACAAATGATTCACAAATTTGTCTACAGGCTGTTGAGCTCTGTCTGCTTTCTAGAGCTTCTGGGGACAGCTGGCAGGAGGTTTGGGGCCTGATCTGTACCTGCTCTTTTATACTTGAGCTTTTTGTTCGTTCCAGTACTGTGACTTGAACATTTCCATAAAATGAGTTCACTTTGAGATATGACAGTAGCCTCTTTTTCTTTCTGAAAATCTGCCCAGAGCTACTCACTCAGGAAAGCAGTATTTCCCAGAGTTGAAAGACCTGTGGGTGGCTTGGGGAAGGGTGGAAAACAGAGGGAAGTATCCTTCAAAATCTTCTTAGGATTTCTAATCTTATTTCACTTTGCATTTTTAGAGAGTAGGTGGGTATCTAAGTAGAGAACTTTTAAAAACTGAGGATTCTCCAAATACACCCTTATGCCTAGAATGTCCTTAATATGACACAACCATACCCATAAACATTTCCTGCACACGTAGAAAGGCAAGTCTTTTGGCATTGTGGCTAGAGAGCCAGTCTCAGAGCTAGGAAGGCTTGGATTCAAGTCTTACCTCTGACACAAACTGGCTTTATGATCCAGGATGAGTGATTTAACCCCTTAGTGGTCTAGACAACTCTCTAAAATTATACATTATAGAGAATCTGCCTACTTGCGTTGGTAGAGAGTTCCCTCATCTGGGCTTCCCTATTTCTATGTCATTATAGCTCCAGTGTCTATCTCTATTGGGCCTGTGATGTAACAGACCAATTCACTTTGAGTACCTCTCTCAAAAATAATCTCTATTTTTCATGTTTTCAAGGTTTTACTTGGGCACATTCACATTCAGCTCGTATCTCTCTAAGGACCATTAATTGCTTTGCAAGGATTTAGATGAGTAAGATAGGATAGATTTTATTTAAACCAACAATAAGTTGCAGAACAGGCTTCCTTCCAAGTCCTGAACAATTAGAGCAGGTCTCTTCCCTGTTCCTGAAGGGCTTTTAACAACTCTCCTCTCAAGGGTGTTCTACCTTACCTGTAGATCTACACAGCCTATATGACTCACATTTCCATTAAAGGGACATGGGTCTGGGTTGCTACTCAGTTCATACAGTCTTTCTTCCCTTTGGGGCCACACAGTTGGTGTACCCTCTAGTGCCTTTCTCTAGATCCAAGTTAAACTAAAGGTTTCCATCTCCTCTTACCTCCTCTGGACAAGGATCCAAATCCCTTTTCCTCTCTCTAATATCAAGGATCTAACTGTCTTTCCTCATTTCTATATGAACCCTATACCCTAAGTGCAAATAGTATCCCTGTAAAAATTAGTCATCTCTTCAAGTGACAGAAGGGTGATGGACTCAAAATGCAGATGAGACATGCATTTTTGGACATGGTTGATATGAGATTTTGTTTTGCTTAACAATACATATTTGTTTTCAAAGAAAATAAAGCAAAACCAAAAATCACATGGATATTCACCTAACTCCTAAAAGTATCCCAGGATCATTTTGTGTATCTCTGCCCATGTCCATGTCTGCATCTGTGACTGTGTCCCTTTCTTTGTCTCTTTCTGTCCTCATCATCAGGAGGACCTCTTTGAAACTTCTGGTGACCCTTTTTTTTAGGAAGACTTCTCTTTTTTCTTGTTCTATTCTTAAGTCTCTCTCTTCTCTCTCTGCCTCTGTGTCTTTCTGGTGGATACTCAATTCTGTTAAAGGGACCACCTTCAGTATATGAACATTATCCTCAATTTAGTGTCAACTCACAGCTACTGTAAAGGCCATGTCAATGGAGACAATGAGCCCCCCCTCAAAAAATATATCATGACCAAGAAAGAATTGAGGGGTGAGAGGTTTGCCTGACTTCTCTAAGTATATACCTGCTGTGTACAGAAATACATATACAATATGTTTCAGAAATCTTAGTTTGATTTTAAGCTTTAATAAGCTTTTATAGCTTAAAAAATACATATACATATACCAATGTACTAGAGTACATTGCAAAAGAAACTATCTGTGGCAGGTTTGGGGAATCTGCAACCTCAAGGTCACATGTGAGGCCCAAGTGAGGCCCTTTGACTGAATCCAAATTTTGCAGAACAAATCACCTTAATAAAAGGATTTATTCTGTAAACTTGAACTCAGTCAAAAGTCCACTCCCAATGACCTAGAAGGCCACATATGGCCTTGAGAACGCAGGTTCCCCAACCCTGCCAAAGATAGTATCTTTTGCAATGTACTCTAGATACATGCTTTCCTCTTTCACCCACCAAAGAACAAAGAACACAGATAACACACATACACAGACACACATACATACACACACACAGTTTTTGCCATGTGGTTCTTTATATTCTCTCTGAATTGCTGAAGGTCAGGAAGAAATAGAGGAAGTGCTTTCAGCCAAGCCCCTGATGAGCTCCCAGAAGCATTGAAAAAACTGGCATTCAGTCTTCTTGTGCTAGAGGAAGGTATACTGCAAAGTGGAAATTTAAGAGTAAAAAAGGCTCAAGAGCCTCTAGAAGGTCTTCTAAAAAGAATTAGTCACTGAGTAAAAATGAAAAAGGAGATAAATTAATATTCAGATAAGTCATTAATAATTTGAAGCTTCCGCTCCAGCACAGGTGAAATGCAGATACTCCTATCCTTGAGGAATATGTTAAAGATGTTTTTCTTTTTTATTGATATCTTTTGTTTTCACATCATAATTTCCGAATGTATCCTTCCCCTATTCAGTGAACCATTCTTTATAATGAAGAATAAAAAAGAAAAAAAAACAAAAGGCACTTTGAACTAACCAATAAACTGACAAAATCTAATAATTAGGCAAGTTATTTTTAAAATTATGGTTTTCCAATTGATAAGCATCTGGTCTTTCTCCACCTTACTTGTCCCTTTGAAGAAAAGAGAAGAAAATGCTTTTGGACAAGTAAAACAAATGCAGTGGATAGAGCAGTGAGTCTAGAGTCAGGATCTTCTATTAACACTTACTAGCCATATGACCCTGGGCAAGTCACTTAATCTCTGTCTGCCTCACCTTTCTCAACTGTAAAATGAGTTTAGCTCTAATAATAACACCTGACTTCCAGGATTATCATATGGATCACATCAGTTATATTTGTATGTGCTAAGCACATAGTAAGTGCTTAACAAACACTTGTTCCCATCTCCTTCCCTTTCTACATTATCACTGTCTAAAAACGGGTGTCCGATTTAGTATATTAATCTATCACCTCTCTTTTGGGAGGTGGGTAGTTGTCTTCATCATTGGTTCTCTGGAATCATGGTTGATCATTGGATTAATCAGAGTTGTTCATTTTTACAATGTTATCATAGTGTAAATGGTTCTTCTGGTTCTATAAAGCAGATTTTTTAAGGGGATAAATTAGAGGTCTTTTAATTTTTAGTAGCTGATAAAGGAGAAGCAAGTGTGATGATGGCACCAATAATGGAGAAGAAGAATGCTGACAGCCTGCCATTTCTGGTGTATTTTCCTCAGTCCCTTCTTTTGATGTGCTGAGATTTCTATCCTCACCCATTCAACAACTGCTGTCCTCTATCCCTGCTTTCACAAGAATCAGCTGTCTACTGCCTTTTTGCCTTCCTTCTCTCTTACTACTGTAAGCCTTTCACCTCCCCAAATCTGCTGCCTTGCATTATTTAACTAAGAGGAAAACTTCCCAGCATCACCACTTTCATATGTGGTTCTTACCAATAGCATCAGCCCAGCAACCAAACCCAAACTGGCAGCTATCAGAACTGATGAGCAAATGCCCCAAGTGACTTGAGAAAGAGCTGCCTTAGGATGGAATCCACAATAATAAAAAAATGTGCAGAGCCTAAAAGAAAAAGGAGTGAGAGAATTTAACAAAGAATTATCATAATGAGTGTGTCAGTGGATGCTAAGAACTTAATTAGATTTGGGAATTCTTTATTTTCTCATTTATTTCCTTCCAAATTAATCTTCCTACAAAATGCTTCTGGACTAACCCTAAGCTTCCTACAATGTCTTGCTCAGTTAACTTTTAGTTAAATAGAATCATTTTTTCAACCGGAGGTCACTCAGTTACAATCTGAGTCTGAGGTCAATTTAACAGTTAAAGCCTTCTCTTTTTTAAATGAGGTCCAAACTATGGGGTTGATCTCTATAAAGACTGGTTAGGCTAATTCTGTTCTCTGGCCACAGATTCCATCTGTAACAATGGTTAGCCTTCTCGTGGATTCCTGGGAAGTTTTGCAAGAAGGACAGGGTAAGAAAGTGCAGATGATAGCTCATTTTTATATATCAGACAAAAAATAAATCAATATCAGATGAATGAATAAGACCATTACACCTAGAGGAAAAAAACCTCAAAACTCACGCTTTACTGACAGTGGATCAGAAACTTCATCTGTGTATGTTATAAAAAGCACACATCATAATTTGTAACTTAGAATTCCAGTAACTCATTCTTATTACTTACCTATCAGTGCTATGAATTCAAATGGGTTTGTTCACCCTGTACAAATTTACGTGGCAGGCAACCTCTAAGACAAAGTGGTTGAGTTGACATAAATAGCAACTGTGTCATAGCAACGGGCATGATCATTGATTAGGAGATAGTTGATATTTCATAGTTTCAGCATGTCTGACTTTTCATGAATCCATTTAGGGTTTTCTTAGCAAAGATACTAAAGATGTTTGCCATTTCCTTCTCCAGCTCATTTTGCAGACAAGAAAACTGGGGCAAACAGGGTGGAATTCTTGCCCAGAGTCACAAAACTAGTATTTGAAGTCAGATTTGAACTCAGAAAGAAGAATCCTCTTGACTCCAGGCCCAGTGCTCTATCCATTTTGCCACTTAGCTGCCCATTTAGGGGACTGGGTCTATGTGAATTTAGTTGTTCTGAACTAGTAGTTCTCCCTGTCCAATTCATACTCTATATGAAAAACCCTATTACATTAGAGGTATGAGTTGTCCTTCCAAGAATGTTGTTCTTTGGCCACATATAAGTGCCTCCATTCAGTGCCCTCCATGAATGTGCCATTACCATATATATTACTTGCTTGTGTGCCTTTCTCCATGAATTTCCTTTGTCCACTCTTCCCCCTGATGCTGTGTGTATTAGTGGGAGAATATGCCTCAGGTTTATGGGAGGGCCATGATTTCTTTCCACTTTTCTTCCTATATTATTTGTATTGCTTTGAATTAATTGTGTTCTCTGGTTGACTATTCTCTGGTTAACACACTGGTAGGGGCTTGAGAGTTATGGTTCTGAAGAATGTACATACGGTACCTTGAATCTGTGGTAGCCAGTCACCCTTCTCATTTCAGTGAATGGTATTAGAGATGGGAGAGATTCTAGGTATTTAAGTCTCAGCTATGATGGAAATAGAAGGTAATTGAGACTTGAAAGATGAACAGCCTAAAAGTAATTCAGTTAAATTCCACAAACATTTGTTAAATACCATCTGAATGCTGGTACCAGGGAGTATATAAAGTTTAGATAAGCAACACCACAGAAAAAGGATATTTAAATTCAATCAAGAAATTATAAAGATGTGATTTAAAGGATTCTTTCTCTTGTTTTCTTTTCAACCAACATAGCTTCTTAAAAACTTGCTACGTGTAAGGAGGTACTGTTGGGGGTGTAAGCTCAGTTCCATGTGGACAGTCTCAGGTGGGTAAAGGTGAGAGCTTCTAAATCTTAGAGTTCTCACGAGGCCCCCCAGGAAACAGCAGGGAACTGAGGAGTGAGATCTCATGCATTTCCGCCTCTTCCCGTGAGAAACGTGATGGGAGAGAGCATCCCTGCCCTCGAGACTGGCCCGGATCTGGGCACACCTATTGTTATCTAACAGGCACGGTATTCAGGTGCAAACTATACGGCAGGAGAGCTTAAGTAGGGTCAGGAAAGCCTGAAGGCGCTCTTAGCGCTGAGGGGCCCTTTCAGGACAGAAGGCCCCTTTTCCTCTCTTCGCTCTTCCCTCCCCCCTCTTTCCCCACTTCCACTTCTGCTTTCATTCTCTTACTGTAAGATCTTTGCCTCCTTGGGAGATTTCTCTCTCTCTCCTAAGGAAGAGTTCCCCCTGCACATGTAACCCGGACCCTGAATAAAGCCTAACCCTTGTTCGACTCCGGAAAGTCTCTTCTCTCATACGTTTATCCGGTTTGGCCAGCCGAAGACCTACGATAGGTAAGGTAAGACTCGGGTAGCCCTCAGGCCTCTAGGCCTGGCAAGGTACCAGAAATACAAAGGCAAAACTCTAAACCAGTATTTACCCTCAAGGAACTTACAGTATTTTTGATGTTGAAGGAGGAGGTATAAGCCAAGTAAATAAATACAAAATTTATACATAGTAATACTAAGAATTCTAAGTGGCAACAAATTTTAATAAATGGAGGCAATCAATTAATAAACATTTATTAAGCACCTACATCAGAAAAGACCTCAGGTAGGATGTGGCATTCAATCTATGTTTTGAAGGAAGCTAGGGATTCTACTAGGGCCTAGTAACTAGGCAGAGGTGAGGAGGGAGTATTATTTTCAACATGATAGACCACTGGTGTAAAGTCATGGAAGAGGCTGGAGATGAAATGTTATGTGTGGGTAATAGATGGCAGCCCTGGCTGGAATAGAGAATGAATGAAGCTGAGGAATATGATATAAATTTGGGAAGTTAGGTAGGACTCAGATTGTGAGGGCTTTAAATATCAGACTGAGAGTGTTGTGTTTTATCCTTAAAAAAAAAAAAAAGGAAACTATAGGAAGATATTCAGGAAGGAAGAGGGTACCATTGTCAGATCTGCGTTTTAGAAATACTAGTTTGGCAGCTATGTGGAAGATAGAGTAGAAAGAAGGCTAGAATGCAGACAATTGGGAAACTATTAAAATAGTCTAGGCAAGAGCCAAGGAGGGCCTGAATTAGGGTAGAGATTATTTTAGTAAAGAGAAAATAATGGATGTAAGAGACATTTTGGAGATAAAATTAATAAGGTTTGGGAAGTGATTGGATGTGAGGCCCAAAGACAGGGTTGAGAACCTAGGGGATTAGAAGGATGGTGATGCCATTGACAAAGATTGGCAATTTTAAGGGAAATACAGAATTTTATAAGGTAAAAGAATCTTTGAAGAGAAAGAGATCTTACAAGTCATATAACCTGACCTCAATCTACAATGTTTACATGAGTATATACTAATGTGTGTACATATGCACATTATTTTATATATGAATAGCTCAAGGCATTATAATTATACATATACATATATATCCTTAATTTACATATATATATATATATATATATATATATACATCCTTAATTTCTAAATTAAGCAGAATAGCAGAAATGCCCAATTTGGACCTGTCGGTTGATTTGTAATATACGTATTGCTTATGTCAGACAATTTGGAAGCACTGTCTGTTGACTTCCTGAACTAAGTGAATGATACATGTGTTTGATTAAAGGAGATTGTTAACCCCTCAAAAGTTGACTTTCCTTTTAGAAAAGCAGATCAAAGAAACAGGGGGCAGAGAGGATCACAGAGAATAAAATGGATAGTGTTTACTCCATAAAATTATGAAGGTTTTTGCACAAACAAAACCAACACAAATTGAATGAGAAGAGAAATAAGTGGGAAAATCTTTGAAATATCAAGCTTCTTTGGTAAAAGTCTCATTTCTAAGATGTAGAAGGAATGGATTCAAATTTAAAAGGACTTATTCTACAACTGATAAAAAGTTAACATTCATATAGTACATTCCAGTCCCTGGGCTAAGTGCTTTAAAATTATCATCTCATTTAATTCTCACAACAACCCTGGGAGGTAAGTGGTCTTATTTCCATTTTACAGATAAGGAAACTGAGGCAAACAAGGGGTTAAATGACTTGCCCGAGAATACATAGCTAATAAATATCTGAGGCTGCCTCTGAACTTAGATCTTCCTGACTCCAGGCTCTATTCTCTGTGCTACTAACTGATGGCAAATCCAACCTCTCAATAGCCATATGAAAAAATGATCCAAATCACTAATAATTAGAGAAATGTGAAAAGCAATTCTGAGTTTCCATTTCACGCCTATAAGACTGGAAAAGCCAATCAAAAAGTAAAAATGTCAAATGGTGGATGGGCTTATGGTGGAGCTATAAATTGGTCCAGTCATTCTAGAAAAGCTATTTGAAAATGTGCCTGAAAAGTTACTAGACTTTGTATCCCCTTTGACTCAACAATATCTCCAAAAGGAAGAAAATTATCTCAACATAAATTAATTCACATTTAGGTGTGCATGAATGAAAAACTTGTTGCTCTTCCTTGGGTATGTGCAAAAGAGGAGATGCTGTAACCCAAATTTCTCAGTAATAGAAATTAAGCCAGTCCCAAAGAGAAGTGAAATTTTTCAGACAGTTTTTCTTTTTTTTTTCCTGAGGGTACAGGGTAAAAGAGAAAGTAGCAAATGAGAGAGTGAGGCTCTTTTGGGGAATTAGCTCTGAGTCAGCTCTACTCAGATATTTTTGCTTTGTGTAGCTTCCAGCCTTCCTCTCCTTCTGAACCCCCCTCATTCTCTGAAAGCATTTTCTTCAGTAGAAGTGAAGACTCTAGACTCAAGTTTGCCAGACTAACAGACATTTCATAATATGAAGGACATACAGAATGAATGACCCACCTGGGCTGTGGGTTGGGATATGGGCCTCTTACAAATTGTACAGTGCTTTTAGTGGCCTACCTCCCCCACGACCTCCATCCTGTGAAACAAAGGCCCATCATTTTTGACATCTTCTTGGTATATTATTTGCCTGTCAGGCATAGAACCCCACTTTCTCTAAAGAATTAAAGTCAGAATCACCCAAAGGACAATTAACAAGCACACGGTGGGTGTTAAGTAGGCAGCAGCATGTTACCAACGAGAAACTGCCTAAGAAGATGTCACCATAAAGATGTATCATCAGAAAAATGATGGACAGCCAGCATGTTGCATTAGCTTCCATGTGATATTGCTAGATCTTAAGGAATGCTCCTAAGCTGGTTGAGCAAACCCCCTGTGGAGGATCTCTGGGAGGGCCTGCATGAGAGTCAGATAGGATGGTCAGGTGAGGATCGTTTGCACATTACCCCCTTGCAGGGCTGGAACTGGAGTCTGCAGACCTGGGCCCAAATCCTGGCCCTACTGCTCACTACCTGTAAGACTAGTAAGCTAGGCATTTGGTGTCTCTGAGCGTCGGACCCCTTAACTGTAAAATGAGAGGACTGAACTAGACGATCTCAAAGGTCCTTTCCAGACTTTAAATCTATGATCTATAACTCCCATTGATGAGACCACAGATTCTGACAAGTATCAAAGTAAGTGAGGGACATCAGGAGAAGCTGAGTGTGTGGGGTAAATTGGTGGCCACTTAACAAAGTAATGGTGTTTTCACTCGCAAGGCAAGTGGCTAAAGAGTAAATAAGTAGCGTACATTTTATTTCCCCAATGGAAGAATATCTAAGTTATAACATAGCTTAGTCCAGCGCTTTTTAAACTGTGGGTTGTGATCCCATATGGGAATCACGAAAAATTTGGCAACAGTAAAAGGTTTCTGAATGCACAATGACCAAAACTTAATTCGAAATCAGATGTGTAATGAATCTGAGGTGTTTCTGGCAGCACTTGCCTGTGTTGCATCAGCAACTTCACTGCAGCCTTGGTTCTGAACACAAAGCATGCACACTTTGCACTGTATGTGCCTTTAGGCCACGCAGCACAGAATGGGGCCGGAATGCAAAAAGGGGTTGCTAGTGGAAAAAATTTAAGAAGCCCTGGACTAGACCCTGAAAAGTTATCTCTGAGGGCTGTTCACAGTCTGAGATTTGTCGCTTATTTTCATATAATACACATTTTGGCATCCTTTGTTGGGTTTTTTGTTTTTGACCTATTTTTTGGATATTCATGACATCTCAGTTGAAAAGAAAGGGAGAGAAGTTGAAGGAAAATTTCAACATGGAATTAAATAGGATAGCACCAGGCTCTTTTGGTCAGAAGTTAATTTATTTTTGTTTGAGAGATAAAAAGAAATGATGTTGTCCAGGAGAAAAAAGGATGGATTTGGTGTCTGTAGGCTTGAATTTGACTCCTTGATTCAGCTACCTGTGTGCCCTTGGGAAAGTCAGTTTCTCTGGGTGTCAGTTTCTTTATCTGAAGGTGTTGGACTATATAGCTTCCAGTTAGTGAAAGGGTTTTTTGGGGGGCAAGGAGGAGGTTAGGTGATTTTTTCTCATTTACAAAGCAGGGTAAAAGAGAAGAGGCAATGCCCTAAGTGACTGTCAGAAAACATCAGTTTTTCATCTTGCCTGCCTATGTGGATCTGGTTTCCTGTCCTTGATCCTAAATTATTTTATCCTGTCAGGAGACAGCTGGTTTGGCAGAGCCCTTCAGTACTCAGCAGAGCACCCTAGGGGGGATGGGGCAGGGGGCAAGGGGGAGGAAGCCCTTGAAGACCAGGCAGCCCCATCTTCAATGAGCCTGCCTCTGGGTTAGCAGTGGCAGCAAGAGGTCCTGTGAGGGGTTAGAAAAGGGGGGGGGGGAGGCTGGGCAGCCTGGGTTGGCAACCTTCCAACAAGAGCTGTTCACAGGCTTGTTCTCAGAATGCCTTGTTCCAGAGGGTCTAACTGGGAATGAAATGAATTGTATTTTTAAAAAAATCAACCTCAAAGAGGTCCTTTTATGGGCAGACCCACGCCTGTCCTTCTTATTTGATCCTACTTGAGAAACTGACCTCTTTGCCCCTAACCAGGCAGCAGGTGGCATCCTTAGAAAGGGTGAGGCTTTCTGAGATGCCCTACCCCTGGGGCTTCAAACAGAACCTCGGCCTAGTGGGGATACAAGTAAAGCTTTTGGACTTCCCCCTCCCCACAACGCTGCCTTGGAAAACGCAACAAATTTTGGTTAATTCTTGGCCTTCTCCCTCTGAGTCTAAGCCTTGTCCTGAAGTGTTCAGGACTAGCTGGGTCTTGCCTGCTTCCAGTGGCAAGCCAAAGAGCAGTGAATATAAATGCCCTTTGAAAGAAACTCTTCAAGCTGTCGTCCAAAAATATCCTATTTCCTTCTGCCTGTTAGCTGAGTCGTACTCTTCTTCCTCAGACTCTGAGTGTGACCTGAAGCTTTGAGGCAAATCCTGGCTTTCAACACTGACTGACAGGATTGAATTTGGACTTCACAGGGGCAGTTCTTCCAGTTGTTCAGTAGGTAAAGGGACTTAATTTAATAGCACAGTGCCTGAGATTGGCAGTTAGGTGTTTTTAAGGTGATATATTTTGTACATCTCAAAGAAGGAGCAGGAATTAATGTAGGAAAAAAATAAATGGATTGGGACTCTGAATACTTTGGTTATTCATGTACTGCCTTTCATGAATACCTCAATAGGCACTTTACATAAAATATAATTACAGCAATCACTCAATTGAGTATTCAGGAAATAGAAATGTCTTCAGATACAACTCCAATGCCAGCAACTCCAGAAACATGATCTGTCTTGGAAAGGAGTAACAGACATAGGACTGTCTAAGTGTATGCCCACAGACTTGGATCCATTTAGTAAAAGTGGCCTTAGGAGAAAGATTATAGATTCAGAGCTAGAAGGGACTTCGGAGGTTAATGGATCCAAACCTTCACTTTACAGATGAAGGAATTAAAGCTAAGACATTAAATGACAGATCCAGGGTTATCCATTAAGTATCAAAGATGGGATTTGAACTCACATTTTCTGGATCCAAATGCCAAACTCTTCCCCCTGTACCATTCAGGCACTGCTGATTTCAGACAGCCTAAACACATCAGCGCTGCCCACCATAGCTAGAAATTATGATCATTTGGAATAACACTTACCCTCTTTGAAAATTAAATTATAAGTTTATTTGGACTTTTATTACTGTAAAAAAAAAGTGATTTTTTTCTGCCTTCTCTTTGCTCTCAGTGCTACATTTACAGAGGTTTCATCCTTTACCTTTTTATGTATTTAGGTATTAGGATTAGAGGAGTAAACATAGCAAGTTATAAACTTTCATATCTAATACTTTATAAATTCATGATTCTATACCAGTCTTTATACAGATACTAAACAGCATAGTAACCACTAGGGAAAAATAGCAAATAACTTTATTCTTCTCCAGTATCAAGATAATCTAACTGACCAGCCAATAATGATATAATGGAAAAGTGTGAAGACTCTCCATAGATTCCTGAATCAAAAAGAATAGAGCTGAGGACCCCAACAGATAATGCTTCTAACAGAAAAAAGTATGCCAAGAAATAAGTTCAGGTATAGCCCCAGAAGCCTGGTAAATGACAAGTCACTGTATAAAATCACCAATTAATAATAACAAATACCCACAAACCTTTCTTATTGTTGTAAAATCATTTTTCAGTCATTTCTAACTATGACCCCACTTGGGTTTTTTTGGCAAAGATACGAGGGGTTTGCCATTTCTTTCTCCAGCTCATTCTACAGGTGAGGAAACCAAGGCAAACAAGGTTAAGTGACTTGCCCAGGGTCACATAGCTAGTAAACCTCTGAGGCCAGATTTGAACTCAGGAAGGTGAATGTCAAGCCTCGCATTCTATCCGCTGCACCACTTAATTGTCCGCAAACCTTAGGGAGTTTTAAACTATCCCTCAATAGTGGTCACCTTTAATTTCCTGTGGTAATCTTAGAAAAGATGCTAGTAATGATCATCTCAATCTGTATATTAACAGGTAAATGCTCTTCTAGGTATGATGTGGTTTGATTATATTGTTTGTTTTCTCTATTTACTCACACTGAAAGACAGGAATCACCTGAAGGCCTACTTTTCATTTTCTGCTTTTATCATGTCCTTTGTAAAAACCTTTTCTAGATGGAGTGCTTAATGTCTGCAGTAGTCTGAGGTTGGGGGAATGGGTTCCAGTCCCAGTTTGTCTTTATTTCCATTTACTTGTTCATTCATTAATCTATCCTTTATTTAGTTCTCAGAGGACTTATAATGCTGAAATATCTGTGCCAGTGAGGAAGTATATGACAGAAAAAGTCATCTGGCATAGTTAGGAAAACATGCTGAAGTACTATTCCCCATCAAGATTGTGTATTTAATATTTTTAATATCAAATATTTAATACTAATTATTTAATTAATTTAAATATTTTAATTACTATCTAATACTGAATATTTAATAAGAGGGCAATATGATGTAGGGGAAAGGGTGCTGAATCAGTGTGACTGGTTTTAAGACTCAATTCTCCAGCTTTCTAGCTGTGTCCTTGAGTTTATCATCACTTAAGCTCTCTGAATCTAGGAAAAATGGAGGTGATAACACCTGGGATACCTCTCTCACAGGACTGCGGTCAGAAGGTAATAGTTGTGACATACTTTGAAAGAGTAACATAATATTTGAATGTTAGTATTAATATTTGGCTTTTCGAGATATGGCAGTAAGAAAAACGTAAGACCCAGACAATATGGATTTGTGAGATAGTCCTGAGTTCTTTTTGCACCTTTACCACTAGCAAGGTGTGCCGTTAGGCAAGTAAAAGGTTGTTTGGTGCAGGACAATTGGGTTTGGAGTGGGCTCACATCTTGATCTGCCACTTAGTACTTGCATGACTTTGGGCAAGTCATTTCACTCCTTTGGGCCTTAGCTTCCCAAACTGAAAAATTGAATTCAATTAAATGTCCTCGATGTCCCCTTGAAGCTCTAAAGTGATGATTCTAAATCGCTTATCTCTCAGGATTTTAGTTTCTTCATTTATAAAATGGGATATGGGGAGTAGGAGAGGACAAACTAGATCTGCAGTTCTTAATTTGGGGGAGATTGTAAAAGCAAGCACCCCAACATACATGGGAGGGTCTGCTGTATAGATTCTTAAAGGAAACCAACTTTTGAGGGGTGAACAATCCCTTTAATCAAGAACATGTATCATTCACTTAGTTCAGGGGAAAGAGTCAGCACCCTAAGCTTCAGAGAAAATACAAACAGAGAAACAAAGATCAACCAACAGACAGAGCTTCCAACTATCTGACTGGAAGCAATACATACATCACAGATCAAGGGACAGATAACTGTCTGACTGTACATACCTAGTTATCAGATAGAGAAGCACCAACATCTGGGTTTTCAAAACTTGGGGCTCCTTAGCAGCTGCCCAGAGTCTTGTCTGGCCAAACAAACACTTCCAATGAGTAAACCCCAAGGTAAAACCTCACCTCAGAGTATTTATACATTTTTCAGAGCCAGAGGGCATCACAACCCTTGAGAACCAGTGCATTAGAAATTAACAAAAGGTGTGGGCCTCCCCTAATCCAGCTTTCTTTAACGGACAGTCCCATTAATGGTTGGGGAAGGTCTTTAACCCTCTGATTAGCATTAGAAATACATAAATGAATATGGAACCAGGTTGGGTGGTAGGTGCTCAATCACTATTTGCTCAGTAACATTGTTGTGTTTGTCTTTTGTTTTCAAAGAGGACATCAGAGAAACGATGACATGACTTGCAGTTGACTTTGATTTGAGTGAGGGAGGGCTGTGCAAGGTCACTAGTCTCACTTTCTCTTCCAGAGCCATCCGGGCCCAGTGACCAGATATTTATCAGGATGACTGGAGATGCCCCAGGATGCAATGGGAGACCCTGGCCCTTTAAGTCTAAGGTCTTTTCAGGTTCTCACTTAGAGTGAGGTAAGGCCCATTCAGTGAAATTCTCTTTAAGAAATGAGTCAAGCAACGGCCCCTTTAATTAGAAAAAAAAATCAAGTTGGGAGGGCAAGACCCTCACGGTTGCTGTTCCAAAGAGAAACAGTTATTATTAACATTCACTCTAAGCCCATAGGGCCCAAACTTTAAGGAGCTTGGGTGGGAACCTATTGTGGAATTTGCAGTCATACGTATCATTGGTGTTATTTCAGTTGAGTTAAAGCTATTGAAAATAGATTTATTCAGTAACAACTTGGATTTATTTGAAACCTTTTATCCTTGGGCTTTCCACAATCTTTTAAAGACCTTAAAATACAGCTATGCCAGGTAGCTATATCCCATAGCTATAACTAGGATAGGGAGGCTGGGACTTTTCCTGGAATATCAACATTTAAAGAGGGTTAAAAATACTCAAGTATTTCAGAAGGTAGAGAGCAAGTCTTCTAACAGCTAGTTAACAAGAACTTTTAGTTAGAATGTGAAGTGATGTTTCCTTGTCCCTACACAGCCCTGCTCTCTTTTTGTCAGTTGAATTTGCTTTAAAAAGTTTATTTCAGGGCACATTTCCTGCCCCTTGCCCCAGGTGCAAAAATTGCTAGTTAAGAGTCTGGGTGGAACCCATCAGCTTTCGGTTTGATTCTTATGGCTTTTGTGGCTCCTGCCGCCCCACTTCTGGTTTCAGCCTAGTTTTTAGTGGAGAGACACCCACCGCAGCAAAACCACTGCTAAAGTTGACCATAATAGAACTACTAGTCAGCAGTCTTGGCCCAAGAATTTAGGCTTGAATAAGTGAAACATTCACTTACACTGTCCACAGTTGTTTAGAATCTTCTCCCTGATTCTCCAAAGCCAGCTCAAATGCCACTTCCTCCAGAAAGCCTTTCCTGATTTATCACACACACATACCCCATCATCCCTAATGGGCTCCATACTAGCATAGTACTTCATACCTCTGAAAGGATCAACAATTTGGAGCTGAGTGACCTTAGAGGTCACCTAGTACTTCCTTAAAGAAGCGGAGGTCTAGAAAAATCATACCTTAAGTGAAGCCACATAGGTAGTAAGTGACAGAGATAGCATTTGAACCCACAACCTCTAGATTTTACATCTAGTACTTTGTCCACTGACCCATGCTGTTACTCTTATTATATCTTATAGTATTATAACTTCTAGTAATTTTAAACGTGCTTTTATCCTTTGAGCTAGAGTGTAAACTCCCCGGAGGTAAAGATTGGGTCTTATTCTTCTTTTGAGCTTTGCGTGTCCTTAGCATTTAAGAGATACTTGTTGAATCCTACTGAATTTAACTAAGCACCCATCATATGCACATTAGCATGCTGTGTACAACAAAGGTTTTACAGAGCAATAGCTAACATTTATATAACACTTACTAGTTATAAAGTGCTTCACAAGAACTATCTCATTTGATCCTCACAACTACCCTGGGAGGAAGGTATTTTTATTATACCTGTTTTACAGATGAGAAAACTGAGGCAAACAGAGGTTAAATGACTTACCCAGGATCACATAACTAGTAAGTACTCTGAGATTATATTTGAAATCAGGTCTTTCTGACACTAGGCCCAGCACTTTGTCTACTATACCACCCTTCCATAACTCTGCATATTTTAATTTATAAGAATTTCCCTGCAAATACTTTAGTACTTTCACTTGTACATCTCTATTATCCCCAACACCTGTCAAATACCCATCTCTTTCTGTGGCTTTTATAGCAGTCTTCCAGACACTGTTTCTATTAGACATTCCAGACAGGATCTCAACTCTCTTTTTCCTCCCAAGACCAAGTACTCCTAGAGGTCTAAAGTGTAGTGCAACACAGTAGCTATAATTTTCTCACATATTTTTCTTTTTCATAGTAATACTATGGAGAATTTTCAACCCTTTAAACATTTATGCACCTTAAAAAAATCTCACATAGCTTAGCTGAAAAGTATGTGCTCCTCTTGCCTTATAGAAGTCATTCTGGTTAAGTCAGAGACTTTGAAGACAAGATTATATGGTTTAAAGCTAAGAAGGTACTTCTAGTCCAGAGATTCTCAAAACATGATCTGGGGAACCACTGGAGGTCCCTGGGATGCCTTTAGGTGCAGTGGACAGATTACCAGGCCTGCAGCCAGGAAGACATCTTCCTGAGTTCAAATCTAGTCTCAAACACTTACTACCTGTTTGACAAGTCACTTAATCCTATTTATCTCAGTTTCCTCATCTGTACAATGAGCTGGAGAAGAAAATGGCAAAACACTACAGCATCTTTACCAAGGAAACCCCAAATGGGGTCACAGAGAGTTGGAGACAACCGAGCAACATAAACAAAAGGTTTTTTTTAAAAGGAAGGGATTTTTAAAAGTATTAAGGAACCCTGAGGCCAAAACATTTGAGAACTGCTGATCTAGTAAAATCCCTTCATTTTGGGGGGATGGGGGGAAGGATGAGACTGAAATCCAGAGAGGTTTAAATAATTTGCCCTCATTGACCTGATTCAGAAGCGGAAGAACCCGGGTCTGAGGACCCAGAGGTACCCAGAGATATGCATTTTTGCCTACTTTTTAAAATTTGGGACAAAGTTATAAGGACCACTTTCTAATCTCTGGCACCATGCAGTCTCATAATAGAGAACCCCTTCACAGACCATCCTTAGGAGGCCAAAGAATACTTTTATTTACATTTCATGAATCAGGAAACTTGGACACAAAGAAGAGTGAGTTTTTGATAGGTAGCCAGCTAAAAAAAGGAGCTAGCAGGGTAGACAGGAGATTGGTGGCAATTGGCTTAGTGTCCAATTTTGAGAGTCTTCTCTATGTGGTGGAGGCATGGGAAAATGTAAAAACCACAAGAATATATGCAAGTTTCTTGAAAATATTTTCCCCTAGGCCAGCAGAAACAACTTTTTCATTCAATGATGCAACAACCTTTTGCTGAATACAAGCTGTGTTGGAATCACCGTCCTAAGAGCTTTTCTCTGTATTTCCATGCTGAGTGGGAACAAATCGTATAATAATAGGCAGTTGGAGCTGGGATATGCTGTTGGGATAATTTTCCTTCAATTTGTAAATGTGCAAAAAACCCAAAAACTGAGACATGATGAAACGAAGAGATTTGCCCATACAAATAGCCAAGTCAAAGTCTAATTCAGGACCCAAACTCTCAAACCCTAGTCAATGTCTTTTCCTCTTGGAATTTTAATACTGAGTATTTGATTAATTGTTTAACCAGAGGGATCCCTAGAGTGTCTTCAAAAATAAGGGGACCAAATAACAGAAGTAGGAAAATAGATTATTATTGATTAAAAGCTTTAAAAGTCTTTGTTGCTACTGCTGTGGGTGTCTATGCACACCTGTGTACACAAGCACACGTATTTTATATATGTGTGTATATGTGTATACATAGGTGTGTACACATATATGTGTATTGTATATATGTATATGTTGTGTGTGTATATATACATGTGTGTATATATATACACACGCATACGTTATATATGACCATGTTTATATGTGATTCAATAGGAGATGGATAATTACATAGCTCTGCCTTAAAAAGCAGAACGGGCCAGATGGAAAAGCTGATTGAAGAAAATAATTCCTTAAAGACTAGAATGGAACAGATGGGAGCTAATGACTTTATGAAAAATCAAAAAATTATAAAACGAAACCAAAGAAATGAAAAAAATAGCAGACAATATCTCATTGGAAAAACAACTGACTTGGAAAATAGAACCAAAAGAGATGATTTAAAAATTATTGGACTACCTGAAAACCATGATCCAAACAAGAGCTAGACATTGTCTTTCAAGAAATTATCAAGGAAAACTGCCCTGATAGTCTAGAACCAGAGGGTATAATAGATATTGAAAGAATCTACAGATTGCCTCCTGAAAGAGATCCCAGAAGGAAAACTCCTAGGAATATTGTAGCCAAATTCCAGACCTCCTAGTTCAAGGAGAAAATATTGCAAGTAGCCAGAAAGAAACAATTCAAGTATTGTGGAAACACCATCAGGATAACACAAGATCTAGAAGCTTCTATATTAAGGGATCAGAGGGCTTAGAATACAAAATTCCAGAAGTCAAAGGAGCTAGGATAAAAACCAAGAATCATCTACCCAGCAAACTGTATGTAGTACTTTAGGGGGGATATTCATTCAATGAAATAGAGGATTTTCAAGCATTCTTGAGGAAAAGATCAGAACTGAATAGAAAATTTGACTGTCAAACAAGAATTGAGAGAAGCATGAAAAGGTAAATGGGAAAGAGAAATCATAAGGGACTTATTAAACTTGAACTGTTTACATTCCTACATAGAAAGATAATATTTGTTACTCTTGAGACTTTTCTCAGTATCAGGGTAGTTGGAGGGATTATATACATATAGACAGAGGGCACAGGGTGAATTGAATATGAAGGGATGACAGCTAAAAAAAATAAAATTAAGGAATGAAAGAGTATCTTTGCCAAGAAAATCCAAAATGTTGTCATGAAGAGTTGGGCATGACTGAAAAAATGACTGAACAGAGAACAATTCCTACCAGTTCAGAATATTCCTCCATTGGGCACTAATTGGCATATATATTGGGGTGGGTAAACAGAGCAGAGGGACATGCTTCCAAAGTATAGATCTCTTTTCTTCATAATATCATAGATTATGAATTTGGAAGGAGTCTTAGAAAGCACTGAGGCTATGAATGAATGACTAAATGAATGAAAAGCATTTAGGTATTTACAATGTACCAAGCACTATGCTAAGTTCTGGAGATATAAATACAAAAGTAGAAGTTTCTATGACTTGTCCAGGGTCACACAGACCATGTTTTGAAGTAAGACTTGGATTCTGGTCTTCTTGACTCCCAGGCCAGTTCTTTTATCCCCTTTACATTTTCTCTCTAATCATTTTCATAGGATAGAAGTCTCTTGCCAAATCTCTTCTGTTCAACCATGTTTGTTTTAGTGGTAGTGGTGGTTTTTGTTGTTGCTGAGTCATGTCTGACTCTTTGTCACCTTCTTTAGGGTTTTCTTGGCAAAGGTACCAGAGTGGTTTGCCATTTCCTTTTCCAGCTCGTCTTATAGATGAAAAAAATGAGGCAAACAGGGTTAAGTGACTTGCCCAGTGTCACACAGCTAGTAAGTGTTTGAGGCTGGATTTGAAGTTAGGTCTTCCTGACTCCAGGCTCAGCACTTTATCTACCTGCCACCTACCTACCCTACTTTTTAGATGATCTTAAAGCCTTTGCTAGAACAGGCAGGTGGGTGCTTCATGAGATAACCTATTCCAAATGTGGACCGGTACACTCTGGACTTCTGCCAGGCCCCAGAAACCTCTTTATCCTGGAAAGTTCATTCCAGCCCTGGAATTTACACGTTGATTTTCTTCCTCTGATTTGATGGCTCCTCCGTCCGTTAAAGGAGGGAATCCACCTGAGCCATGACTTCATTTCTCTCCATGCTGTACTATAACCTTTTCTTTACCATCCCTAGACAGGATACCTCTGGGTCCCACATGCTTTTCCGCTTCCTTTTATATGTGGTCTTCTCCTATTAGAATGCAAGGTCCTTGAGGGAAGGGACTATTTCTTTGTGGTTGTAATTTATATTTTCAGCATCAGCCCAGTGTTCAGCATACATTAAGCACTTGATAAATGCTTGTTAACTGAATATTGACTTTGAAAAGGTTAAAAGTACCTGATATTACAAAGTTGTTTTCTCTTTTCATGTATGTCTTAGATGAATCTTGTATCAAGTCATTACAACAGTATTGACCTTATTGTCAAGAACATTAAAATAAGGACTCCTGGGATCAATTATTCTAACAAAAAAAAATCTTCTAGCATATGACTAATGTATACAATTAATAACCAATCATCACAGATCCCTGGTTTTGTAAATTGTTCAGATTTGGGGTTAAGTGGTCTATCTCACTGCTAATCTTCAAATTTCTATATCCTTGACCCTGTCTCCTTCCTTTTTTGACATCTTTCTAGGTACTCTCTTACAGCTTAGCTTTAACCACACCAGAGTTCCTCAGTTATTCTATCTGTCTTACTTGGTTTTTTCCCTATCTCTTTCATTGGTCCCTTATGTGGGTGATTCTCAAAGGTGTTTTCTGGGCCCTCTTCTTTTCTTTCCATATCCTTTCTTTGATAAACTCCTTTATTCTTCCCCTTCTCTAATCCACCCATCATACATCACTGGCAGCATAACTTTTATTATCCATGGATCCAGTCATGTCTCTCCTCTTTTCTAAAGTTTTCAGTGGCTGCCTATTGTCCACTGAAAGCTCAAACTCTCTTTCCTGGCAAAGGCCCTCCATAGTTTGGGGTATTGGCCTAGTTTTCCACCCTTATCTCATATTACTTTTTTCCATGCACTCTATGCCCAAGCTAAACTTGACCACTCAATGCACCCAAAATATACTTAACTCTGCCACCTCCATACTTTTCCTTGCAGTCTTCCCTATGTCTAGAATGCCATTTATTTCCACCCTCTTCCTTTCAGCTGTTGAATTCTGGGCTATCCTTTAAAACCCAACTTAAATGCTACCTACTCCAGGAAGCCTTTTCTATTCCTTCCTGTCAATAATGGCCTTCCCCCCAGGAGATCACCTAACACTTTATCTTTCAACTTTCTAATGCACTTGTCTTAATAGTAACTCATGTTTCTACAGCAGCTTAAGAAGTATAAAACACTTTGTTCACAAGACTCTGAGATGGGTATAACAGGTATCATTAGCACTACCATCTTACAGATGGAAGAAATGGGCATCAGAGAGGGGAAGTAGTCTACTTCACATGGTGCTAGGTGGCACAGTGGATAGAGTGATGGGCACCCTTATGTGCAGTGATCCTGTCTCTATCTGAGTTTGAACCTTGCCTCAGACTCTTGCTAGGTATGTAACCTTAAACAAGTCACTTACACTCAGTTTCAATTTTTGGAAATAAAGCACCTATTTCATAGTTTTTAGTGTGATTATGTGTAAAGTACTGTATAACAAATAATATTTAGCATATATATCACTTTAAAGTTTGCAAAGTGCTTTATAAATATTATCTCATTTTTCCTAACAACCCTGGGAGATAGGTGCTATTATTATCTTCATTTCATAGTTGAGGAAATTGAGTCAGAGGTTTAATGTCTTGCCCATCTTCACACACCTAGGAAGTATCTGAAGCTGAATTTGACCTCAGATTTTCCTGACTCTAAGGCCAATACCTTATCTACTGTGCCACCTAGCTACCTATGTATGCTGGTTATTTTTATTATGATTAAATGCATGGGTTTGGGCAGATTATTTCTCAGTTTCCTCAGTGATAAAGGGGAAAGGGGATGAAACAGATTTCATAACTTCTGAGATTGCCTTCCAGTTCTGGACCTGGGATCCTATTTATCTGAATAACAGTGTTCAGCTAAGGCTGATTGAGTTTGCATTCCAATTAAAGAAAAATCACATAGTCAAGTCTGTGTCATTCGCATGAATCTCAAAATAGCAGAAGAAATGGAAATGCTAGGAGAAAAAAAGTTTTTATTATTTTTGGTACTGCCTTTATAAAAGTTTCATGAAAGAATGGCTATTTGGCATAAACATTATTCCACCAAATATATACATTCATTCTCCTGTAGGGGAAACCAGGTGACAATGTAAAGTTGCAGTGCTCAGAAAAGTATTTTTCACTGTTACTCTGGCCAGAATATGGGTTTAGGTCAGAGGTAGAAGGTCAGCACATGGTTTATTTGGAACTGTACTTGCTACTCAGTTATTGTTGGAAATTTTCAGTTTAACTACACTTCTTACAAATTATTAGAAGATTAAAAGGCATATATATGTGCATATGTATATATACACACACATGTATGCGTACATACATATATGTATGTGTATATGTACATATATACACATATATACATATGTATATATATAGTTTAGGCCTAGTGAATAATTTCTCAGAAATAATCAAAACCTTACAAGGACTCAAGGCATTTCAGAAATGTCTTGAAAAAACACCCAAAATAGGTTGACATTATGAAAATTTTACTACTTCCTCCAAAAAACTATGTCAACTTGTTTTAAAAGAGTTAAGATGTGTCCTCAACAGATGATAGTGTGCTGTCTTAAGCAGAATAATGCATTTGTAGAATGTTAGAGTGGGAAGAACCTTAAGAGTCATCTCGTCTGGTCTCCCCATTTTACAGATGAACAAACCGAAAGCCAGAGAGGCTATGGTCATGCAGTATCAAAGCTGGGATTTGAACTTTTCCATCCAACTCGATTTTCACCACATTGTACGCTATAACTGTTGGTTGTAGGAAAACTGTTATAATTGCATAGGCGCTCTCAAGGATGGGAGTAAGGAAAGCAAGCACTAGGATCCTTCTTTCTCTTCTCTTTTTCTTTCACCACTTATCATTTTGGGTTTTGGAGGGAGGAAGGAATGAAGAAAGAACAGGCAGAGAAAATGAGGAGCAGGGTCAGGAGCACGGTGGAAGAATTATTCCCAAAGTGCCTTAACTTCACCTGGATATTGAAGCTCCCTGTCTCCGAATTGTGGAATTGGAATTGAAGTAGACCTTAGACATCATCCAGTCCAAATTCCTTCAATTTACAGAGAAGGAAACTGAAGCCTAAAGGAGGGAGGAGGGAGTGGGGTTAAGTGACTTGCCAACAAAAGTCACATAGGCAGTAAAAAGTAGGCTCAGATTTTGAATTCAAGGTCCTATGATTTTAAATCCTTCATATTTTCCACTATACTTTGCAGCCTTAGGATATTACAACTTCTATAAGAAGAGTCCCTGTTCTTCTCCAGCTCCCTGGGTCTCTAGAAGTAGATTTAACAAAATCAGGAACAGACTACATGATGTCACACACAACTACACATTCCTTCACTCACAAACATGCCATCCCCCCCCCCCATACACACACAAGTACATTTCCACAACAGGCTCATCCAAGGATTTATGAAAATCAGAGGTTAAAGTTAATTGATTTAACATTTGCTCTAAAGCATTATGTCCCTAATTTTACCTTTAAAAAGAGAGACCAGCATCATCCCAAGGATTTCTCTCTCAGATCCTCTGATTTTAAACATGACCCCTATTCAACCTATCGGAAGAACATTCCTATGATTTCCTATGCACTCCAGTGGTATTGGTCTAACCTATAGAGAGATTTCATCATCACACCTCAAAGGAAGGAGAAAAGTGCCTGGTCAGAGCTCCATTCCAAACCCAAACTCAATATGGGTGTGTTCATGATTTATAAACCACCACAGAGGAAAGCTCTGGGCCAAGTTTCAGGTGAAACTTCTTTTTTCTCCCCGAGGTAATTTCAGTCTCAAGTCAGGCAAAACTTGGTGGTTTTGGATTGGTTTCTTGTCCATTAAAAGGGAAAGCTAGGGTGTCAACTGACATGACCTCAAATATGGGAAGTCTCCACCCCTAAAGAACACAGAGAGACCTCAGCTATTCAAGGGATTCTGTGTGGTAACCATCACTTCATGAATTCTTCATTTCCTTGGTCTCTCAGCTCAGCAGCCTAGACATTCAGATATCACATCACAGAGAACATACAAGAAATCTAAAGAGAGTCTAAATGTGCAAATATCAAAGAAAGCAAATCAAAACTGTGGGCCTAAAGGAAGTGTGAACTGAGTTCTTCTAGTTGATTAAGATAAAATTATTTTAGATAGGTTTATTGGTTTCTGGCTTCATTTATGCATAACTTATAATTTGTATCACATAAGATAATAAGTAACTGACACATAAAATCTCATTTGAGCCCCATAGCAATCTTATGAAGCAGATACTATGAGTATCATAAGTCCCACTTTATAGATGAGAAAACTCATATTTTCTCATTGTAACAAAGGTAATAAGCATAAATTTGAACCTTAAATCCAGGTCCAGAAGAGTAGCCATAATATCAAGCTTCTTTATAGAAGCAAAGAATAAAAATGGTCATATTCACATACTCAGATGTATTTTCCACTTGCTCCCAGAATATGAAAGACTAAAAGATGTTAACAAAAGAGAAAATGGAAATATTAGCTGTGGGGTAAAATAATAATAATTGTCAAACATTTATGTAGCATTTTAAAAATTGCAAAATATTTTATATATGCCATTGGATCTAGCCAATAACCCGGTAATATAGGTACAAGATTATGCCTTGGCTATTGTGGGAAATAATGTATTCTGTGATAATGGTCTAGTTTAAATTCTTGCTTGAGTTAATTATAATAAAAACAATAATAATCCAATGTAGTTATTATCATTTTCCTCATTTTACATATAAGGAAACCAAAGCCCAAATGCTTTAAATAATCTGAACAAGGTCACACACAAAAATGGCAAAACTAGTATAGAAATCAAACTTTTCTGAAGCAAAACCCAGGTTTCTTTTCTTTCTCCTCTTCCTCCTCCTCCTCTTTTTCTTCTTTTTCTTCTTCCTTCTTCTTCATCTTCTTGTTCTTCTTGTTCTTTTCTTTCTACTACTACTACTACTACTACTACTACTCTACTACTACTACTCCTCTACTACTACTACCACTCTACTACTACTCTACTACTACTACTACAACTACTACTACTACTACTACTATTACTGCTACTACTACTACTATTACTGCTACTACTACTACTATTACTGCTACTACTACTACTATTACTACTACTACTTCTACCATATTGTCTCTCTAATCTTTGCTAATCTGCCAAGAGGACAAACAGCTAAAATCACAGAATTTTAGAATGAGGAGGATCCTAAGCAGCCATCTAGTTCAACTCATATCTGAAAAAGTTATCACAACATAGTAGATAAGTGGTCTTGTCCAGTAAATTTGGGAATGTCCTACTGTGGTTCCATGATTCCTTTGGAGTCCACAGGATCCTCTGCTTCAGCAGATGTTGATTCGCTTTCCATTGTCTTGCAATATTTATTCATAGATGTGTCTGGAATTGCTTTGCTGATATGGAGAGCATATTTTCTTGATTATTAATGTCTTCCCCTTTGTTTTGCTTGCTGATGCTCAAGTTCTTTAACTGAGTTTTCTCCCTTCTGATTTCTCTGGTAATTTTCGAGTTTTTTTCCCCTTGTAGTCCCTTAATGCTTACTTCCTCTCTTGTTTCCCTTTGATTTCAATATCCTTTTGGGCTGGACCTCAAAGCTGTCCCAATCTTTTTCCATGCTGGAGAATTCATATTTTACCAGCCTCTCTAAGAGAGGAGAGGCATCTCTCCTCTCTTGTCTCTATGAAGTTATTTCTTGAACCTATGAGTAGAACTTACACTTCGTCACATATTTTACTTTGTAACCCATATTTTTCCTTTATATACACAATCATAACATTTTATTCAATAGATATGTTTGAAAATTGGCATGAAAAGTAAATATTTGCATTAGGAAGTCTATTTTCTGTCACATATAATTTAGGAATTATGTTTCCATAAAATTTTTGGTTCTAAAATTAAATAAAATTATGTTTAAACTCCTCAGAACCTGGTTCCATTCTACCTTTTAGATCCTTCACACACTTAATGGTCTAGCCAAATTAGCCTTCTTACAGTTTCTTGTATATGGCATTCTATTTTCCATCTTCATGCCTTTATGTTGGCTATCCCCATGACCAGAATGCTTTCCCTCCTTAATTCTACTTCCCTTGTTTCTTTCAAGATCCAGATCAAGCATCATGAAGTTTTTCTTGATCTCCTAGAGGAATGACGTCAACCTCAAATAGTAACAGGGTCCACTAATTGGTACATAAAGATATCTGTGAGCTGCAGATTGACTTAGCTTGTTATATAATGTAACCTATATTTGACTGTATTTTTATTTGGTTTTTTAAATATTTGCCAATTACATTTTAATGTTTTAGTTTACTAGAGAGTATTGCTGAAGACCTGGGTTGTGAGTTTGACACTTTTACTCCAGAATGCTAGTGCCCTTTCCCCTCAAATCATTTTGAATCTCTTTTGTACATATCTATAAATGTACATATTGTCTCCCTATCCCTAACCTCCCACCCATAGAATGCAAGTAACTTGAGGAAAGGAATTCTTTCATTTTTATTTTGTATTATGAAATGCTTAGTCCAGTATCTTACACATAGTAGGTATTTCATAAATGCATATTGATTAAGAAGATGAAAGGAATGTGATGAAACTTTTGGCTTTTTCAATGTGTTTTCTATGTGCCTTAATCATCTGCAAAACATTTAAAATAAACTAGTTAATATTTTTAAAAATCTTATTAGATTCAACCTAGTTTTCTATTCCATCAAGATAGACGATAAGAGAGACAGTCAGAAGGACAGAAACAGAGAGAATTAAAAAAAAAATTTAATGTCTACTACGTACTGCTAAACCCTACAGATACAAATATAAATAAACAAGACAATCTTTGCCCTCCAACAGTTCTAACGGGAGAAGATTGCACAGAAAAGGGTTGTCATGGGGTAAAAGTAGGAGACAAGGAGAATGGCTTGAACAGAGACAACCTCATGTGAGGATAGCCAGAAAGTAGTATGGAGAGAGACCGAGCTCCCAGCAAGATAAGGCAAAAGGTCACTGGGAAGGAGTCCACTGTTGTGGTGAGGGAGCGATGAGGACCAAGGCCTGATATATCACTGAGTATAGGCCACCCTGTAAGGAGATGGTCCAAAAGTGCTATTTGAAAGGTAACATTTAAGTCTTTGCTTGCTAAAGGAGAGGAAACACTAATGATAAGAATTTAAGGATAGGAGATATTTTAGGTGGAGTTTTGTTTTTGTTGTTTTTAATGCAATTTTCCACTCCTTTTAGTGTTGCCAGACTATGTCTTTTAGACTCTAGACTGGACACAAAGTTGAATCTTCTCACTTCAATCTCTGAGACATGAAGAGTATTTATTATCTCATAAGAATTTGATAAAGAATAATCAAAGGATATTAGCCCTGTAATTAGACCTTGAGGTCACATGACCCATGCCCTTGCCAGAACAGCATCCTAATCACCCTTTGCAGGTAGATTTTTCCTTTATTCAAACCTAGGATTTCACTGATATAGGGAACTCCTGGTGTGGAAATGTCCTCCACTGATGCAGCTCAGCCGCTCCTTTTAGTCTAAGAATCACAGTATCTGAGATGACATGCTTATGATCATATAATTCATGTGTCAGAGGCAGAACTTGAACCCAGGTCCTCTTGACTCCAAAGCTGGCTCTCTATCTACCTGATAGCACCCTGTCTCTCTTACAGATGGGCATCCTTTCAAATTTTATAGCCACCTAGGGAAAACATATTATTAAGTCCCCTAGTCAGTGATAATAAAAGGGTTTTCTATACAGGTGATTATGTGATATAATCAACAGAAAGACTGGAGTAGATCAATATTTTGTTCCTCACTGCCCGTTCCTTATTTTCCCCCCAGAAAGTCTCTTTGAGTGACTGATTACATTCCAAAACTCCTGTTAATTTCCATTTTTAAAGCATATTTCATCTTTGTCCCCAAGGCCCTAAGTCTTAATCTTCATAATATCTTCATAGTAAATAACTTAACTTCAATCCAGGATACCCCACTCCCTATCCAATAGCATCTTCTGGCTCCAAGATCTCAGATAAACCCTAGGAGCCTTTTCAGTGGTCTGGGATTTACAAGGCAGGAAGTCAAAGGTCAGTAGCAATGCTAGACACGCTCACTTTCACACACACACAACGCACACACACACACACACACATATCTGTCATGTTAACTTCAGAATCCTCCCCCCTTCCTAGCTCCCCAGTCTTCCTCCCATCTCTCATTACTGGTTATCTAGAGGGTAGATAAGGACAATGGCCTTTCTTTTCCTCTCTTGGGCATCTGACGTTTCCTGACCTCCTTCCCACCCTCCCCTTCCCCACAGCAGTCTGGCCCACCCCGCCACAGACAAACACTCTTCTCAGGGGGAGTTCCGGGGCTTGCATTGTGTGGGCCCGGGGGAAGGTGCTCATTAGCTGCAGCTGCAGAGACCTGGTGCCTGCCTGAGTCAGAGGCACTGCGGCCACCAGCGGCTTGGGGGCCAGTCAGCAAGGAAACAGCAGGGAGACAGCTCCGGTGGCTCAATCTGGCTGTTAATGAGCTTGCTGGTGGCACTGCCCCCTCATCAGCACCATTTGTTTTTACAGGCTGCCCTTTGTTGACTCTGTCTTGCAGCACAGATATTCTCAGGCGTTCAAGTTTTGCCTCGCTCTGCCCGGCTGTCTCCTTTTCATCGGATACCGTGTGGGAGCTAAATTTAAACTTGATTAACAACATTTAGCCCAGAAAGGGTCAGGATGCTATTTTCATGCTAAATGGTCTGCTCCTTGCTCTGAGTTTGGCTTTTTTTTTTTTTTTGCATGTGTGTTTTCTTTCTTTTTTTTCTTTTAAAGACACAACAGAACACTCACAGTGAGAAACCTCTTGCTTTTGTTGCCAGGGTGTGTGTGTATGTGTGCGTGTGTGTGTGTGTGTTTTATGGAAAGAATAGTTTTGAATTAGTTACTTGCTGTATATGTCCCAGAGTATCATATATTGGATATTTGTATTTTCAGAACCACACAATCCTTTTCATTAATTATTCTGATGCACCACTGCTGCCATCTTTGAGCCCATAAGATTCAGAGTTGGGAAGGAATTTAAAGATCAGCTCAATTCCTTGGTTTTATTGAGGAAGAAACTGATGCCCAGAGTGGTTACATGACTATTCGAAAGTCACAAAGGTAAATCAGCATCTTTAGATTCCTCCTGGAACATAGAATTAAGGGATTCAGCTGAGAGAACAAAGTTTGAATCATGGTTCAGTCATTAATTTACTGTGTAACCTTTGGCAAATTCCATTAATTTTCTGAGCTTCAGTTTCCCCATCTATTAAATGAGAGTTGGATTCGAGTCATTAGACTATCTCTAAGGTCCTTTACAGATCTAATAGTCTATGATGCTGTTTATCTGGGAAGACTGCTCATCTTAGACAATCTTTCTGGGTTTCCTGGTCTTTTCTGCACATTTCTTCCTAATAAAGAAAATCAAAGAGTGACTGTCAATAGTGAGGTTCACCAGCTAGTTATGTTCCAGGATAACATTGTACTGGATGCTTTAAATTCCAAAAAATTTCAGAGTCTCCCCAATGAAACGTGAAGTACTGGGTTAGGCTCTGGCAACAGAAAGGCAAAATGAAGTGGTTCTTTTCCTCAAAGAACTTAAACATTCTGCTTAAGGGAAATAGAATGTATATAGAGAAGTTAATATAACATAATACATATGTACACATGTCTATATACACATTCAAACATATATACACATAGATATACCTATACATATATGGGCAGTTACATGGCATAGTAGAAAGAGTGCTGACCTAGAGTTAGGAAGACTGAGTTCAAAACCACACTAGCTGTGTGACCCTGGGAAAGTCACTTAACCTTGGTATGTCTCAGTTTCCTCATCTGCAAATGGAGATAATAATAGTACCTACCTCCCAGGGTTGTTGTGAAGATCAAATAAAATAATTATAAAGCTCTTAGCGTAGTATCCAGCGCATATAAATGTGTATGTGTGTGTGTGTGTGTGGCACATGCACACGTACTAGGTGGTATAGTAGGTAGAGTGCCAGACCTGGAGTCAGGAAGATTCATCTTCCTGAATTCAAATCTGACCTCAGACACTTACTAGCTGTGTGACCCTGTGTGCCTCAGTTTCCTCATGTGTAAAATGAGCAGGAGAAGGAAATGGCAAACTACTCCAGTACCTTTGCTAAGAAAATCTCAAAAGGGGACAAGTCTGAGTTGGACTGAAAAACAAGACTGAAAAACAACTAAACAGCCACAATAAACTGTGTGTGAGTGTGTGTATGAGTGTGTCTGTATGTATATGTGTGTCTGTGTGTGTGAGTGTGTGTGTCGGTGTGTGTGAGTGTGTCTGTCTGTATGTGTGTGTCTGTGTGTGAGTGTCTGTGTGTGTCTCTGTGTGTGTGTGTGAGTGTGTGTGCATGTATGTGTGTGTCTGTGTGTGTGTAAGTATGTGTGTATGTGAATACAAAGTAATTCCCACTGACTGGAATAGCTCCAAAAAGGGGAGAAGGAAATAAACATTTATTAAGCATCTGCTATGTGCCAAGTACTTTACAAAAATGATCTCATTTGATCCTCACAACAACCCTGGGTGGCAGGAGCTTTTATTATCACTATTTTACACTTGAGGAAACTCAGGTAAGACAGCAGTTAAGTAGCTTGTCCTGGGTAACGCAGCTCGTGTTTGCTGCGCGATCTGAACTCAGTGCTTCCTAACTCCAAGACCATTGCATTGCACCCTGTCTGACTTTAGGAGAGATCAGGAAAGGGCTAAAACTATGAAGTATATGGGGCCTTCTCGTTCCCAGTATCTTCACTTCTATCAGACTATTTCTGTTCTGGATCTTGGGTTTACCACTTTTTCTCAACACTCCCACTTTGCCACTTTCTAGAAACTTCTGTACCTCATAATGTTTGTTCTTATTTGATTCAGCCCAGCCAATACCTAGTCTCTCTCTCTCTCTCTCTCTCTCTCTCTCTCTCTCTCTCTCTCTCTCTCTCTCTCTCTCTCTCTCTCTCTCTCTCTCTCTCTCTCTTCTCTCTCTCTCTCCTTTTCTCTCTTTCTCTCTGTAAGTGATATAAAATCTGAGAAGTCAACTAGATATGTTTGATAATAAAACCCTCCTTCAGTGCCCTAACCTCCTCTTTCTATGACTTAAAGACCCTCACCATCAAAGCTCAGAGATTCCCCACCCCAGCAGCAGAAATCTAATATAGTCTCTGTCCTAAAGCAGGATTCTTAGCCCTTGTTGTGCGTTGGACTTTTTTGGCGGAGCCCATGAACCCCTTGCCAGGATAATATTTTAAATACATAAAATTAAAGGCATGGGATTATAAGGGAAACTGATTTTTATTAAAATAGTCATCAAACTATTTTGGTGGGGGGGTGGAGGTTTACAGACTCTAGGTTTAAAACCTTTGTTCTTAGGCATTACAGAGCACCATAACCTCAAAAGAATCCCAACGACAGGGTGACCCAAAGATTATCGGCTCTAGAGCTGGAGGAATTCCTGAGGCCATCTCATCCAGCGCTCCTATTTTACTGATGAAGAAACTGAGGCCCATATAAGTGAAGTGATTGACCCAAGGTCAAGGTCAGGGAAGGGATTTTAATTCAGATCCTCTGACTCCAGAACCAGTGATTTTTCTATACGCTACACTGTAGTTGAAAGGTGGATAATGCATGAAAGCAGACAGAAATAATGTAAAAGACCTCATTGTGTACCTGCATGACCAAAACAGAAAGTAAATTAGGCATGTACTGAGAGTGAGGAGCAACGGGCAGGTATCTGGAGTATTGTACTGACTTCTATGAAATGTGAAAAGGAACCAGAGACTCTCTTGGAAGATATAAAAAAACACATGGACAAGAATCCCATTTTGTAAAACTCCAATAAATACAGTTCAGAATTGAGACAGGCTAGATTTGAATAAAAGGAAGAAATCAGGATCAATCACTTTTGGGTGATAAGTACCCTTCCAGCCTTCTTCCTCCTTTATGTCTGTCTGATCTCCAAGCCCTGTCCATGCTGGTTCTGTCCTTACCATTATAAATTCCACACCAAATAGTGGAACCAGGTGGAAAAATCACATAATTCCAATAGCGGTGATGAACTCACTACATGAGGTTGCCCCTCCTTCCCTCTCTCTCCTTTCAGCTCTACAACTGGACTTTGTATGTTTGTCAGAAAAAAAAGGTCTAAGGATTAGAGCAGATAAAGGGTTAAAGAAGGTCAGTAAAGTAGCTATTGTTTAAAATGACATTTTTGATCTTTAAATGTACATGCTTGAATATGGCATTTACTTTACAATGGTCAGACCCATAAAGTAAGGATAGTTCTGGGCTCTAAAGTGTCCAAGGATCATGAAGGACTGAAGCTTTAAAAAGTCACTTAATTCTTGCATAGAGGACATTTCCCACTGCTTGGGGCTTTGCAAAGTCTGGGTCACAGGTGTAAATTCCCACAAGGCTATGCATAAGCCTTTAGTGTCCAGATATCTTACCTTACTTACACTGGCACAGACTGCCAATTAGAAAGAAGGCTCTACAGCATCACTAGTTTGAAAAGACTGTGGGAGTCTCACAAGGGACGGTAAGGCATAAGGAAGAGATTTAGAAGATGGGGAGAAATGAGAGTTGTATCTAGAGCAGGTCCCCTACCACTGGGTCTGCTAAATAAACAACATGGGAGCTGAGGCAAGAAGTTTCAGTATTCTTCTGGTTTGAAAAAAATCAGTCAGTCAACGCACATTTATTAAGTACTTACTACGTGCTCCATAGAAGGCAGCTCATTCTATTTTGATGTGTGCACAGGCAGCATTGAGGACAACTCCTATCAGTCTGATCCATCCTTCAGTAGTGGCTGAAGCTTCAAGAGCAGCTCTGATCCGACTCCTTGTGGTGTCCCTGGCCTTCTCCCCTGTGTGGTCTGGGTTGGTGCCAAAGTTCCTGTTACCCCTGGTGGTGTCTACAAACTATGTTGTCATTCCTGGAGAAGTCCTAGATGAAGAGAAGGAAAAGGTTAAAAGGAAAAAGGTCTATGATGCTCTGATGGCAGAAAAAATCCAAGTTAGAGGCAAACTTTAAGCACAAGAAATAGCCGAAGGAAAGGAAAATGGACACTATTGAAAATGAGAATCTGGCAGCTGTGGTTACCCTCATTACAGTTCTATACCCAGTGAAAAATCAATAATTATGGATGAGATCAACAAGATAAACTTGTGAAACTCTATGTATGTCACTTTCACTGGTGTTCAGCTAGTTACCACTGAGAATGTCCAGGGACAATTCCCAGAGAGGTCATTTGAGTTTCTTGTAAATATTCTAAAGTAAAAAATGGACTCCTCCATAGCTGTCAATAATTCTTGAAGGCCAAGTCTACAGAAGATAGTTTAAGAAAAATCAAGACTGATTCCATTCTTATATTATACAAAAAAAAAAAAAGTGGTTAGACTAGAAGTGGGATCACTTGACCCAGGTAGAAAATGAATACAAAGAGAAGGGACAATCATCCTTTTACGATGAAAAAGATGAATGTTTTGAAGATGCATGAAACTAGAGATAATGAAGTAAAGATAATCATTAGTTACAGCCTGGATAGATTCTTGAGAGAAACAAGCCAAAGAAGAGACTAAATTTTGGGACCAAAAAAAAAAGGGTCCTTTCAATCACAAATGTGGAAATATTGTTTCTCATAAAGGATTGTTATTGATCTGCACAAATGCATTTGACAAGAATATTATTTACTTAGATTTCTTCCAAGCAAAGAGGTCATGCTGGAGGATTTATATAAATAAGATTACATTTTTAAAATAAAATTTAAAAAGGTGTCAAGACGAAGCAACTTGTCAATTATTTTAAGTGGATTGGGATAATTTGGTTGACCTACTCAACTGACCTTTACCCTTTAAGAAGTAAGAAAGGATAGAGAGAAGAAAGGAAAGCAAAGAAAAGAAAGAAAACAGAAGCTAAAGAGAAAAAAAGAAAAGGAAAGGAGGGAGGAAGAAAGAAAGGAAACTTAGAGGAGTCAAGACAAATCAAGAAAAAATTTAGAGAGATGGATGAAGAAAACACTTCTCCTCAAACACACTCTAGTCTGATGAACCAATTTGGACATTTAGTTATATGATAACAAGCACCTACACAAATTTTGCAGGAATATTTTTCTAATTCAAACATTCTAGATTTTAATATTGCATATTTGAATCACAAGACCTTATACCTTCATTTTAGATATGCTGAAACTAGGGTTTGGGGCAAAGTGGAAATTCAAGATGTAAAAGGAGGTGTTATGTCATATTCTAAACCTTCCTGGTGTCAGCCATTCTCGGGTGCTCAGTTCTGAGCAGTGACATAGACCACTGGCACTGGTTGCTGCACTTGGTTCTTCCATCTGACATTTTAGGCAACAGCATCCACTTAGAGCTCTGAGGAGGTCTCAGTCGTTTTATCCTCGAACTGCTATGAGCCAACAGCTGAGCCATCCTCTCATAAATTTGCCTCAGAAAGCCCCACCTTTCAAAAACTAACTTCCCTTTAGTTTCCACCACACCGTTCAATGGGCAGTTTTAAGACTGAGAATTCCTGAAGTAGAATAATGTTTCTGTGTTGTTTTTTGCTACTTATAACACAACCAAATCACAGTACTTGCTTCTGCTTTACAAATTGCTTCATTTGTATACAGCTTCCACCCTCATGGTAAAATATTGTGGTTCATAAAGGGAGATAAAAGCAAGTAGCTAACCAAACAGTCAAAAATTATAAGCCCTGCCTTGTATTTCCAGGGCCAAAATAATCAAACAAGAGATTGACTGAAAATCATACAGCAGATAAGAAAGAAATTTATTGTGTCACTCTCCCTTTCTGCTGAGTATTCATGGGGAATTTTTGCCTGTGAAAGAATTCTGAGTGTGACTGCTACAGAGAAATGTGTGTCTTGTTCTAGCCAAGTAATCTGGGGTGTGGAAAGAGTGGGTGGAGATGACTGTTTTTGGGAGGGGGTGGCATCTGTAAATGTGGGTAAGACATGTAGTTTGGACAGACCTCACCCTCAGCAGGAAATGTGGTCACTCCAGTCATGCCGGTCACCCCCCTCATACACACGCACACTCTGCGCAGCTGTAATTGGTTATACTTATATACTTGGATATTTGTTTTAAGTGCCACAGTGGAAAGAGCTCTGGATTTGAAGTCAGAGAAAGTGGGATTCAGATCCTAGCTCTGCTACTTAATGCCAATCGGCCAGAGTCAATAAACATCTTCTGTAGGTCAAGCACTGTGCTAAGAATGGGAATATAAAAAAAAAAGGCAAAAGACAACTCTTGTCCTCAAGGAGTTCACAATCTAATGGGGGGGACAATAAGCTATTAATTGTGTATAAATAAGCTCCAGATAGGATAAACAGGAAATAATTAAAAGAGAGAAGGCACTAGAATGAAGGAGGGTTGGGAAAGACTTCCTTTAGAAAATGGGATTTCAGTTGGGACTTAAAGGAAGCCAGGGAAACCAGTAGGTGGAGACGAGGAAGGAGAGCATTGCAGGCATGGAGGATAGCCAGAAAAAATGCCAAGAACTGAGAGATAGAGTGTCTTGTTCATGAAACAACAAAGACTCCAGTGTTAACTGGATTGAAGAGTTGGGGTGAGAAAGTAGATGTAAGAAGACTGGAAAGCTGGTGGGGAGGGAGGGCGTGGGAGGGGATTAACAATTTAACCTCCCTGGGATTATATTTCCTTCTCTGTTCAATGAGTCTCATTGGGCTAAAAGACCTTTAAAGGCCCTTGTAGCTCAAAAAAATCTATGATTTTATTTATGGTTCATCGAGATAGACAAGATAGGGCACAATACGGAAGAAATCACAAGAGATATGTTTTAACATCACTTTTGATATATGCACATATATTTAATACCAGAAAATTCTAGTTGTCATAGTACAAAAAATTTATTTGGGGAGATATCAATTCAATTCAGTTCAATTCAACAGGCGCTTATGAGGCATCTACTATGCACAAGGAAATATAATGCAGTGCTAGAGGTGTATGGAGACAAAAATAAAACAATGCCTGTAAGAAGCCTACATTGTACTAAAGGATGGCTACAGATACATATACGTATATATATATATATATATATATATATATATATATGTATATATATATATATATATATATATATATATATATATATATATATATATATATATAAAATCATTTGTGGGAAGTGTGAATGATAACTGAAGTGATCAGAACTGAGATAGAATATGGTCTCAACCATGAAGGAAGCTTGATATTCCAAGGAAAAGAGGTAAGGAAGGAGAGCATTCCAGGCAAGGAGAACTTCCTGGCAGAGACATAAAGGTAGGAATACCATGTACAGGGAAGAGCACATAGGTCTGTTTAGCAGGGATTTGGTGGTACATATGAGGAAAAGTAACATGAAATCAGTCTGGAAAGGCTTTGTGGTCCTTTGCAAGGCCACAGAGAATTTTGCCTAAGATTAATGTTTTTTAAAGCCAGTTCCATTCCTGGCTTATCCATATGTCTCTATAGGAAGAGACTTAAGACAGCTATTACTGAGGGAAATTTAATTGTGGTTCAAATGGCAGAAATCTGAGCTTTTCCGAGCCAAAAATTCTGATTTCTGTCCTTTACCAACCCTAGTAAAATCTGGAAGAATCAGTAGAGAATACAAAAGCTTGAATTACTATGGGCCTATAGTAAACATTATATAGAAATCATTACATCAGACGTTAAGTGGGATAACGGAGCCAAGTCAGACCAGCTGGACCACAAGTTACTGGAGAATGTTTTGTCAGTACAGAAATAGTCTGAAGCAATAGTCATGGAACAATAGCAGGAGCTCTTTGTAAGGAGTTATTAACAAGTAGAGGATTTTTTTCCCTCTCCTCTGAAAAGGGGAATAACATGTTACTGTGGTTACTGACTTTGCTTATCACACATAGAGCTAGCTGATTTGGTCTCCTCACTATGGATATGAAGGTGATTTATGGATTTTCCTGTGACATCCTACTCAATATACCAAAGACTCCTATAATGCATATACCCTTTCCAATATGGGAGTCAATGTCCAAGCCAGACAGTTTGCATATATGGAAGTCAATTCTTTAAACTAAAAGGGTTGTCCTTTATCATTCAACATTTAAAAAGTTAGTTGATATACAGCAATAGAAGGAGAGGGATGCATCAACATGAAACAGAAGGGAAATTCATACCCCAAATGCAGGATTTCCCCATTTAATCAGGAGCAGCTGACAAATATGTCTCCCCGATGCTTTGCTATTTGATTCACTTAAGCCAAGTGAATGAACATTTGCAATTTTATTATTCTAGTGGTACTGCCAGCACCTCTCTAGTCACACTATCATTCATTATTCTGTGCCCCAAGGTTCTGGGTTTTATAATTTGGTTGTAAAGATGTGTTCCAGGCATGCTTATGGAATACAAAAACTCATCCCTCAGTCCTGGATTATTTTTCATATTTTAAAATAATATCAAGTTGGCTCCTGATCAAAACTTGGGAAGAAAACAGAAGTTCCACAGTAATCAAATTATGTATTGGGCTCAATCCTCCCCTTTCCATTTCTGCTGCTCCAGAGTATGATCTGGCCATCACAACAATTGTGCCACCAGATGTTGGGAAACCAGAATTAACCTACTCTCCATATGTATCAAAATGCTTATGGACTGTGTGTTTAGGCAGTCAAGGAGTACTAGAGCAATATTGCCCCAGTACCATGGCTTCTCATTCTGCTCTTTCCACTCCTAACCTCTCCTAAGTCTTTCCACTTTAAGGGTTGGGTGGTCCTGGCTACTACGGAGGTGAAAGCTGAGTTCATTCCTAAGCTTACTCTACTCATACCACCCTCCACTCCATTTTCCATTATTCCTGCCTCCTGTTTCCTCCCAAAAGAAAAGAAGCAAGTCCAAAATAATATATTTATCAAGTGCCATTTACTCCAAAGGGTGAATTTTTTTTCTTCATTTTTGTTTTCATTTAATTCTTGGGAAGGTAGGTAACAAATATTATCTGAGTTTTGCAGTTAGAAAAACTAAAGATCAGAGAAAGCTTACTCAGGACTTTAATGAAGAAATTAGAGGTCTGAACCTAGAAGTACTAATTGTTACCCTTTATCCTATTCTATCCCTAATGATTCATTATGGATGATAAAGATCGATCATAGGACCATAGACCTAGTATGAGTTCCCACAGACGATTCTAGAGAGCATTGCACCCAGAGCTATTCTGTGCTGACCCAACACACTTTTGACACTGGGTTTCAGTTGTTAACCTACTAAAACTACTATGCCATATACATTTGAGCCATTTCTGCCCCTTTGCTCTTCAATGTGTTACTAGTCCATTGATGCATAGAGAAATAAAAGCATGCATTAGATATGACTGGATCCAGAAGACTCTCCATCATTTAGGCAGTCTGAGCTTTTTTATATTTATACTTGTAAACCTATATAGCTTGTGTGTACGTAGGTATTTGCATGGTGTCTCCCCCATCATACTGTGAACTCCTTGAGAACAGGTATTGTCTTTTGCCTTTCTGTGTATTTCTAGTGCTTGGCTCAATGCCTAAGTACAATGTAGTAGGCACTTAACAAATGTTTGATGACTATACCACTTGTTACGGCACTTTCAGGGGCAAAAGTATGGAAAAAATATTGGGTATGTCTCTAGAAGAGTAGAAAGAATGCTAATGCTGAGTCGTGTACAGATTGAGGTGTGTATGTATGTGTATATATGTGTATGTATATATACATATATGTGTATATGACATCACCAAAAACACCTGTTAACAAGATGGGATTGGGAGTAGCGTGGGATCAATCAAAGAATTGGGCATTTTTGCAGATGTGAACTACCTTGACCTCTTCCTCCTCTTATCTAATTCTAATTCATCTATCTGCACTAACTGTCCATCTGAGTAGGAACTAACACACTGGACTGCCATTTAACTATGTAACCTAATTTCTCAATATGCTCTGTCCATCTACATTTAGTTTTTCCTGTGTAGATTTGCTGAGCCAGCAATCTCTTTAGTAATCACGGATCTTTAGTAATAAGGAAACTCTACAGAGTTCTAGGGCTTGGTACATCCATACAATGCTATCTTCAGGGAGGCACAAATGAGGAAACTCATCATCTATAGAGAATTCCTCTTCTATTTAGAGTTTGTACAGAACATTATCAATAAATCTCGGGAGCATCTTTAGTGAGCATGTCTGTTTTATGCTTCTTTTGATGATGAACCTCAAAAGACTGTTGAAAAGTCATCCTTGGGGTTCATCCAACATGGAATCTTGTATGCTTTCATTTGAGACGTTTTATTGACATACGCTCTTTAATATTGCTTTTTACTTTGTTAAGTATATATATTTTTTTCTAAATGGACAAACAATAAATATTTTGCTCTTTACATACTATTCACTCTCCAAACTACTTGCTCTATCCATTACTCACTACGTTCCACTCACTCTGCATGACTCAGTAAATTTTGTGGTTGAAGATGGAATCTGTAATAGAAAACTGCCTTTTGGTACTCAGTTGTTTACTGTTTGTTGAGAATCAATCAATTTACATTTCTTTTACAAATTGTACTTAATAGGTCTACTTTCTGAGTCTTTCTTGAAGAAAGAATTTATGACATACAAATATAAGTCTTTTGAGGAATATATAATCCTTTGACCTCTTTAATTTTATAATCCTGAACTATGCTCTCCAACATAAGGTCTCCCATAATCATTTGTGTCCATATTTGTATTGAAAGCACAGAGTATCAAAGTTGATGTTTGGAGGATTTTATGAAGTTCTTCATAAATTTTTTTCTACTTCCTCAGGATCACCAAAGGTTTTGGCATAAAAGCTGTACTTATTTTTATATTACTCTATTTGTTTACTCTTATCACAAGTACTGATAGGTAAAAACACCAAGTGTCCCATGAACTGTTTCTTGATGTTTTAGGCTTATGAAAAACAACTTCAACCCCTCATTTCACTTCTCAGGGGAAAATCTGGGGGCCATCCTTCCACTGAACTGCAACTTATTAATACCTTTTTGTTTAATTTGTAGCAAGAATATGTTACACAAATATGTGGTTTATACCCTCCAAATTATCATCTTTTTGGTATTTTGATAGAGACATCACATTAAGAAAATTCATATTTAAATTAACATTTGTAGATGGTCTAAAAATTGTCATATGAGACCACATAGACTTTCACAACCAGGTCCCTTCCTCCCTCTCCAGTCTTCTTGAGCCTTACTCCCCTTCTCCATGTACTAGTAATCCAGTGACACTGGCCTTCTTGCTATATCTCACACAAGACATTCCAACTACTGACTCAGTGAATTTTCACCAATTGTCCTGTTGCCTGGAATTCTCTCCTTCCTTATCTCCATTTTCTGGCTTCCTTAGGTTTCTTCAAGTCTCACCTAAAATTCCATCTCTTACAAAAAGCCTTTCCTGATCCCTTTTAATGCTAGGTCATAAAGTGAATAAAAACACCAGTCCTTAAATCAGAAAATCCTGAGTTCAAATTTGGCCTCCAACAATTACTATTTGTCTAATCTGGGCAAGCCACTTAACTTCTGTCTACCTCAGTTGCTTCATCTATAAAATGGGGATAATAATTGCAGCTAGCTCACAGGATTATTGGAGCATTAAATGAGATGGCACAGTGCCTAGCACATAGAAGGCACTATATATTTATTCCCTTCCCCTAACGTTGGACCTTTCTTCAGGGATTGTCTCCAGTTTACTTCATCTACATCTTGTTTGCATGAAGTTGTTTGTATATCATCTCCCCCATTAGACTGTGAGTCCCTTGAGAGCAGAATACATGGTAGACATTTAATGGGAAAAAATTATAGATGAAATTTATGTATTTTTTATAAGCCCTAGAAGAATAACTGTATAATAGGGAGAGATTATGTCATATGAGGAACTGATAAAGAAGAGTTTCAAATACAATCTTTTTACAAATTTTCTTTTTTGTTTTATATTGTATGTTTGTGTTTGATGATACTTGTTGTTTATAATGTTAAATGAAAATTGAATGGTAGAAGAAACTAACCTAGAGATTTATTGGTGTTGTTCAGTTATTTGAGTTGTGCCCAACTCTCCATGACTCCATTTGGGGTTTTCTAGGCAAAGATACTGGAGCGGTTTGCCATTTCCTTCTCCAGCTCCTTTTACAGATAAGGCAAGCTGAGTTAAGTGACTTGCCCAGAGTCACACAGCTAGTAAGTGTGTGAGACTGGATTTGAACTCAGGAAGATGAGTTTTTCTGACTTTAGGCCTATCATACCACTGTACCACTTACCTGCCCCAGCCTAGACAAGAGAAGAGTTCATAATTACTAGCTTCAAATATGTGAAGGATTGTTGTGTGGAAGATGTATTAGCTTTATTCTGTCTAGCTGAAGATGGTAGAATTAGGACAAATAGGCAGGAATTACAGGTAGATAGACTTCAGTTCAAAGTTAGGAAGTACGGAGCTTTCTGAAAATGGACTGAGCTGTGAGTCAGTGAGTTTTCCATAACTGTGTGTGTTCCATTGGAAATCAGAAGATCAGGTTTGTTATAAAAGGTTTCCAGTATTAGATAGGAGGTTAGAAAAAATGACCTCTAAGGTCTCTTCTGTCTTCTAAGATTCTATAAAAAGATCATCCATCACAGAGCTGATAAGGACCTTGAAGATCATCTTTGACCATGTCTGGAATGCATTCTGTCCTCTCTTCTGCCCCATAGAATCAATCCCTTGTTTCGTTCAAAACTCGATTCAAGTACCAACTTCTACATGAAGATGCTCCTGATTCCTCCAGATCCTATTGCCCCCATCCCCATTTTTTGGTGTCTGTGTGTGTTTACATATACACACACTGTCTTTATAGAATATAAGACCCTTGAGGGCAAGAACTATTCTGTTTTTGTATCCTTGGGGCTTAGACATGGTAACTAGAAAATAGAGTGTATTTAATAAATAGTTATTGATTGATATACTACAATCCACTTATTTTATAGGTGAGGTAACCAAGGCTCCAAAAGGCTAAATGACCTCTCTTAGGTCACAAAGTCCATGAAGGACAGAAGTGACATAAGAACACAGGTCTTGACCCCAAGTCCAGTGTTCTGAAGGTCTCTACAGCACACTGCCACCCTTACTGTATTCCTCCAGAAAGATATAGGTAAGAACCAATTCTTCTATACTCCAAGTACCAGAGGGTACTTGGACTACATTGTAACTGGGATAGTAATAAAGGTATCCCTTCATCATACAAAAAATAGAAAAAGGCATTTTCCAAATGTTATGTTCTCTAGTTTGTCGGTCTTCAGCATCAGGAGTATGAGACAGATGAACACAAGCTGTATTATTCAGTGATACTGAGTTTTAAAGTTTTACTGAATCAAATGAATTCTGAATTTTATTTCAATGTTATATTCTTTTGGGGATGCTGCAGGACTATGAGTCATGCACTCCCCAAATCACCAAAGGATTGAAATTACGGATCACGCAAAGGGCAATGGAGAAGTACAGAGTGGGCGTGAACAGGCTATAACACATTACACATGAGGAATTACTCAGAAAAAGTGGTATAAAAGATGTCACCAGAGAAATGTATGCTAAAAAAAGTACAGGCTTGTCACTTAACAAAAATGAAGGATAACCCACTTGCGCCATTAGTCTCCATTCACTGCCAAGACAATGCTTCCCCAAGTACTTTATGTGGGCCCCCTGTGGTGTATTTATGGGAGGATGTGATAAAAAGTCACACAGGATGAGTTGCAATCTGCATCACTGCAAGGAATGCCCACATTGATGTGGTCACAGATACAAAAGAATATTAGCGTGATAGATGGGGGTGTCCTTAGAAAAAACATGAACTCCCCCCCTAGACTCCCCAGATTTATTGGATCTGTTTAAGTCAACATAGTCAAAAAGTGCCTGCTCTCTGAACACTGGGTTTTACACCATGTGGTGAATGTGAAAAACATATGCAGGTCAAAAGGCCAAGTGTCTCAAAAAGTACCAAGAAGATCTCATCCTAAAAAAAGAAACAGCGATAATAATAATGATAGACTAACGACAAAAGAATACTGTGAATATCAGGGAAAAATAGAAGATGGCTATATATTAGCCTGCTGTTCTCTGACGTTGACAGAACCGGAGAACATCTGAAAAAGAAAGTCACGTTCCTCTAGAGAGGAAGACGGAAAGCAAATGGAAAGTCTGGCCACCAGCCTCATGAGAAAGGTTTGCCAGAACCCAGGATGGCCAAGCCCATTAGTGTGACCCATTATTGTGTATTCTCTTTCCATTGGAAACTAAAAATACTGTTTCATATGAAGATGGACCTTCGTGGGGAAAATGTTCTGCCCTTCTTTTGCACAGCCGATCTAGGAAAGAAAAATGAACAAGGAGATCCTGGCCCCTCTGAGTTAGGTAACCCTCAAACTACTCAGATTTACTAGGTTTAAACCTGAGTCCTTTGTGTATTTGATCCCTGACTATCAGTGACCCATGTTGTAGATGAGAAGGTGAGGCAGGCAGGTATAACAAATTAAGGCCAGGATTAGAATGCTGACAGATTAAAAAAATTTAAAAAAAAAACCACTTCTGAAGGCTTGAAAGGTAGGTGAGAGACTAGGGATGAGATCATAATGAACCCCTTAGATACTGTGCTGTTTCCCAAATGTGACGTTTTCATAAAATCATATATTTGTAGAATGTTCAAATTAGAATGACCCTGGAGCACTAACAAGAATTCAAAGAGTAAATCAAAAGATCTGATGTTAGTTGAGCCTTTGTTAACTTCTAGTGGATCTTTGCTGGAGAAGAAAGCCTTCATATCTATTGGATGGGAGGACTGAGGAGAACTCCAAATCACAAGAGCTCTAATAGAACAGTAGGTACCTTTGAGGACAGAACCTTAATGGAAAACTGTAGCTGGAGCACAATATCAATCTGAAAGCCTTTCTTTTGCAAGGAAGAGGTTTTAGCCATAGCAATAATCTGCAGTGAGTTATGACTACAATGTCTTGTGAAAGAGCTTTAGTGGTCCCTGTTTAGGAGAGGCAACTTCCATGGAGGTGCCCTGACCACATATGTTTATCTACAACTGTATTCCTCAGGCATAATTTCTATGCAAGTTTTACTCAGTGTGTATATTTGTGTAAGAATGAGACCAATATTTAGCTAAATGTTTTTGTTGTGAAATAAATTTGTTTTCAAGTTGGCTAGTAAAAGTAAACATATAACTGGGGGCTCCTAAGCTTTGATTTGGACAGGATTCTGACCCACAAATTATATAGTACCTGGGGTAGCTAATTGGTGTTCCAGAGTGAGTGAGATCTGTTGAATCATGGGATTCATACAGTATAAAATTTAAACTAATTACCAACTCTTAGTATTGTGCTCTGCACACAATGGGAAGATGCTGAAAACTACAAGGGAAAGAAGAGGAAAAGGAAGAGACATAGGAAAAGGAAAAGAAAGAGGATGATGACATCTCAGCCAAAAATAAAATTCCCCAAATAATAAGGAAGTGAAAAATAAAAGTGAGGTGGTGGTGTTGTTCAATGAAACAAATTTATGTGAGCTTCCATTCTGAGAAATCACTAAGTTAAAGTTGTAAAAAACAAATGTATGGTATTGCAGGAGCCTGTGTTATGTTTAAAGTAAGCAGGATATCCCTAGTTGGAGTGTGAGGTGATGGCTGAGCCTGGTAAGGGGCCAGAGCAAATTATATTGGCTTTCCTCTCCATCCCTACCTTACATACAATATTTACAAAAGTAAAAATAGCTTCAAGCAAACATCAGGGGGCATCTTAGAATGGGAAAAAAGTCTCAAAAAGGCATCTTTGGGGGGGATACATGGAAGTAAGAGGGGAAGTGATAACATATTGACTTTGGTAATTACGGTGGATGGTGGGGAGTGAAAAGAGGAAGATGCAGGATAGCACTGTTGCGTATAAGAGCTTTAGTGCACTTATTTTTAAAGTAAATGTTATTAATTTCCCTTGTTGTCCTATCACCTGCATTTTCCAATGGATTTCTCATTACTCCTCCTTGAACACTTATGACAAAAAATTAAAAAAGAAAAAGAAAGCCATTCTACAAAACTATCCAATACATCTAAGAAGCCAATTATTGCATGTAGTGTTGTGTGCACATAGTCTCCCACCTCTGCAAATAAGTGGATGATGAACCTTCTCCTATGTAATGCTTCTTTGGGGATGAGCTTGGTCATTATAATTTGATAGCATTCAGCTTCTATCGTTTTATTCTTGTTCTTCCAGTTTGAATTGTTATCATTGTATATATTCTTTCCCTGGTTCTGCTTTCTTCATTTTGTATCAGTTCATAGGTCCTCCCATGTTTCTTTGTTCTTTGACATCATAATCTTAGTTTAATAAAAACAGTGATTTTTTTACATTCATGTGCCACGACTTGTTTAGCTATCACACAATTGATGGGCATATGCTTTGTGTCCAGTTGTTTTTTACTTTTAAAAATCTCCTCTCTTTTAACCGTTGCTGGCAGAATCACCTGCCTCCATGGTCATTGCCCAGGGCTTAGGCAGGAGTAATCAATAGCTCAGATCTTCCTTGGCTAAGGATAGCTTTAGTCCTCATTCTCTTCTTCCTCTTCCTCCTTCTCCTTCCCCTCCTCCTCCTCTTATATCACTACTGCTTTTGTATAACATCTACTATATGCCAGACACTGTGCTATGCGTTTTCCAAATATCTCATTTTATCTTGATGACAACCTTGGGAGGTAGGTGCAGATGAGGAAACTGAGGGAAAGCAGAATTTAAATGACCTGCCCAGGGTCACAGAGATAGTAAGTGTCAGAGGTCAGAGTTGAATTTGTCTTCCTAGCTCAAGATGCAATGCTCTATCCATTGCCCCATCTAGCTAATCCTTAGAAAGAATGCTTCCCTGCTAGTGTCTTCCTCAGATTAGATTTTATTTGCTCTTTTGGTGATTTTTTTAAAGCTGCAGAACTTAGAGTTCATGATCCTTGGCATTATTCGAACTGCTATTAAAAATAAATAGGAAGGTAACCATTTCTAAATATATGCCATCAGCTTCTAAATATAGATCACAATCTGAGAAAAATTCTCATAGCTTTTAGGGTGAATTTAGTTCTCTATGTATGCTCCTACAAATAGACAGCAAAGGTTCTGGAAGGAGTTTTTAAAGAGCCATTAGGACATGAATATTAGATTCTTCAAGTGGACATGAGCTTCACAACTCCAAATCTTAACAATGTTTAGTACCTTCAAGTAGTCCCTACCATTTTAGAAATCCACAAAAGGGGAATTTCTTCAGATAACTGATAAGGATATTTTTGGGAATTGTGACTAGAATGAAAATTCCTTCTCAATGTTTGTGTGGAGGGAGACCTATGGTATCTTAGACAAAACCCTTCAACTCTACAAATCCTATTTTCTTTATCTGTAAAATGAAAGGGTTGTAATAGAGTATCTTTAAGGCCCCACTAGGATTAATGTTCCTATGATTCTATGATCTAAAATCTACCCAGAATTCAAATACATAACTTTGACTTTAATAAAAAATGTTTAATTCAATTAAATTTAAAGAGTATTTATCAAGAACCATAGCTATGTGCTAACACTAATTATAGCAGTAATGGTGGCAGTGAAGCAGAAACAAAAATAGTTAATTTATTTTACGAGTTTAGAGTCTCATTGAAGAGACAAATATCCATTCAAAGAACATACAGCCTGGCCTGTATGAAGATAACAAGGAGAAAATGAAAGTGAGATAGCAGATCACCATAGGGAATATCTGGAGAAATGGTGGGACTATATATATATATATATATATATATATATATATATATATATATATATATATATATATATATAGTCCCACCATTTCTCCAGATACATATATATGTATACATGTATATATATATATAGTTGTGTGTGTATGTACACATACACACACACACACACACATTTGCTTTCACCTGTTAAGGAGAGTTAAACAAAATCCTTGCAGATATCCTACCTAAGGAATCCAGGCTCCTTGCCCAGGATTCCCCACTATAGTAGTTTACAGATGTCTGTCCTCTTGAAGAAGCAGGTTATATTTTGCATGTTTCCAGGTCTTCTTTTGCTAATTAAATGTATATAATTCCTTTGAAATTCAGTGTTTAACAAAGTACCCTATGATAGGTAGGCAATTCAGAAAATGTTTGGTTCTGATGGTGATGGTGAGGATGATGCTCTCTGTGTTAGGGTGCCAGGCTGATAAACCAATCTGAACTAATAGGTTAATAGCAAAGATTATTCAAAATACAAAAAAGGATTCAAATGGTGGGAATTTAAGGGACTAGAGTAGTCTAAACTGCCTGTCAGATCTCATGGCAGCACAGTCACCTAGAAAGTTTCTGAATTAGGACTTTTGGCTATGTATAATTTAGAATTCTTTTCCAACTACAGGGTTGGGGGAAAGGATAAACACCTGTTTGCAGATTAACTATGTAATAATGGACTTTTACTTTATATAATCTTTTCTTTTAAAAATGTGAATCCATATTTGAATCCATGCACTAACTAGTTGTGGGATAGGCAATGTGGTAAGGTGGTTAAAGACCTGGTCTTGCAGGCAGAAAGATTTATCTTCAAATCTCACCTCTGATACATACTACTTTTGTGATTCTGGTCAATGCAGTTAAATTCTCAGTACTACCGCAATTCTCAGAGACTATAATTTTATTTTTTTTGTTTTCTTTTTTAAGCTTTAATTTAAAAAAAACCTTTTTATTTAGTATTTCCCCTGTTACATGTGAAAGAAATTTTCAGCATTTGTTTTTAAAACTGAGTCCCAAATTCTTTCCCTTCCTTCCCACCTCCCTCATTGAGAAGGCAAGCAATTTGATATAGGTTATACATCTGTAGTCATATAAAACATTTCCATAATAGCCATGTTGTAAAAAAAAACACAAACCAAAATAAAAACCTAAGAAAAATAAGGAAAGTAAAAAAAAAAGTATACTTCAATCTGTATTCAGACTCCTTCAGTTCTTTCTCTGGGGATGGACAGCATTTTTCATCATAAGTCCTTCAGAGTTGTCTTGGATCATTGTATTGCTGAGAATAGCTAAGTCATTCACAGGTGATCTCCTTCAGTATTGTTGTTCCTGTGTACAGTGTTCTCCTGGTTCTATACATTTCACTATGAGTCAGTTCATGTAAGTCTTTCCATGTTTTTCTGAGAGCATCATTTCTCATAGCACAATAGTATTCCATCACATTCACATGCCACAACTTGTTCAGCCATTCCCAAATGATGGGCAGCCCCTCAATTTCTAATTCTTTTCCACTAGAAAAGAGTTTCTATAAATATTTTTACACATATAGGTCCTTTTCTTTTTTTAATCCCTTTTGGATATAGACCTAGTAGTAGTATTGTTAGATTAAAGGATATACATAATTTTATATGTCTTTGGGCATAATTTCAAATTGCTCTACATAACGGTTGAATCAATTTACAACTCTGCCAACAATGCATTAGTGTGAGACTACAATTTCCAAAGAAAGTACTGAGCTATATTAGTAGAGAGAGTTAGGTCATCTTGGAGTATCCAAGTAAAATCACAGCACCAGTTTCTATCCTTAGTACACAGACTTCTGTTGTATTTCAAAATTTTTCATCTATGTGGATTTCTGAATAATGTATCTAAAGCCATAGAACCATAAACTGTAAGACCCAGAAGGGCTCTTAGAGATTATCTCACCCAGAGCTGTCAAACTCAAGGGGCAAAACTCCCAAGTGCTGCTAAACCAGATTAAAATGGAATTAAAAAATGTTCATCACAATAAATGAAAATATAATATAAAATAGATGTTAATTTATGGTCTTCCAAATCAATGCAAAGCTGCAGAGATTGCTTTCTATTTGAGTTTGACACCATTCTTCTAGACCAAACAATATAATATGCTCAGTTTATAATGTTGATTTTTTTTTTTGCTTTCCCTAGAGATTTATTCATTGCTATAAACTATTTTGTGGCCCCTATTAACAGACAATTTCTTTATAAGAATAACCATTAAAGGATAATTTATTGCCCTGAAATTCAAAGATAATTCTTACAAGATATTAGAAATTGCCAAGTCTAACCATTTCATTAAAATTTTTTTAATTATGCTAAGCAGTGAGGATAAATGGATTAAAAAAATTTTTAAGTCCCTACACTCAAGCAACTTATAATTATACTAGAAAGGATAAGGATCATTAGAACAATAGAAACTTTTTGGAACAGACCTCAGAAGCCCTAAGTCCAATGCTTTCTTGAATATGAATACCATTTCATACACATAGTCATTCACTCCTTTAAAGATCTCAAGTGACAGGAAATTCATTATCCCTAAGACAGTCAATTTCAGTTGTTATAACTTTAATTTTCAGGAATTTTTTTCCTTCAGGTAAGTAGAACATGGTTTCCTTGCAATTTTTACTGATTCTGTTTTTCCTTTACAACCAAGCAGGGTAAATCTAATCTCTCTTTCAAGATGACAGCTGTTTTTAAGTTTTCTCCAGAACCTTTAACTGACATGGATTCAAATCCCCCTATCATTCTGGCCGCTCTACTTTGGAAATTTCCCAACTTGTCAATGTCCCTTCTAGAAAGCAGTGTTCAGAATGAAACACAATACTTTAGGTGTAGTCAAGGTATTCTACAGTGAAGCTCTCATCACCTTTGCTTAAGACATTTCAGTCCTTCAGGGATCTGTAATTTCATCAGCATAGACACACCCTCCACTGAACGATGCAGTTCAAAATTACCCTATACCTGTCTTCATAAGTTGATGATGTGAGAGGGAGCAAAAGAAATGGGAGGAGAGAAAGGGAAAGGGAGAATTGATAGAGAGAGGAAGAGAGAATGTGAGAGAGAGACAGAGAAGGAGAGAGACAGAGAGACAGACAGATAGAGAGACAGAGAGAGATGGGGACAAAGGGAGAGAGAGCAAGAAATGGAAAATAAATCCTTGCCTTTAGTCCACTTTTTAATTTAACTTTTAATGACTTTGCCTTTGCTTAGCTAAGCAAGACTGACCCACATAGTGGACATAAAATTCTTCATGGCATCTATACCTGCTGAAAACCTTCCAAGCTTGGTACAACCTGTGTTCTACTAATATGCCTTCAACAGCCCAGTATTATGTCTTCATTATGATGAGCAGAGTAAGATCTTCGTGGAGATACATAGTTCCATTAACATGGCTTACGATAAATAGCATTGACACTTTTGGCTGCCATATCAACTTCAAACATGTTGAACCCACTGAAACTCCTAAAATTTCTTTCAGGTGAACTACCTTATAGCTATAGCTCCCAGTCCTTATACATGTGCAGGTGATTTCTTCAAAGCAAGTGTGGGAATTAAGTTTATCTCTGGGAAATTTCAATGAAGACATTCTCATCCATAATCACAATGTAAATTAAGATATTTTAAATATATGAGAGGTCATACATCAAAATGGCTTGAGAAAGATTTTTAAATTGGAGAGGGATTAAAATTAAAGGTCAGTCAGACAGTTGTTACAGTAGTCCAAGAATTACTAAGAATCTTAACAGGTTGCTGATAATAGTGGGGAAAAATTACCAGTGTGAGAGAGACTGGAGAGGCAGGATGGAAAATAGTAACTGGCAACCCGAGTGGATAAAAGAGATGAAAGAAGACCAAAACTACCTTTGAGAGTTTGGACCAGTAGGATGGTGGCATCATGAACAGAAATAAAGATTACAAAGAGAAGCAGTTATGTAATTGATTTACTAGCAGTGTGACTATGGGGAAACCACTAAACCTCACTGAGCCGCAGGTGTCTCCTCTATAAATGGAGTTATGATAATATTTGTACTATCTAATCAAAATAATTTTTGTGAGAAAATTTGTTATAACATGTTATATAAATTCCATTTATTATAATTATATAAATGATATGACATAAATATAAAGCTATGCCAAAATTGAGATAAGTTATCCCGAAGGTCTTAGTGAAGTTTTAGACACTAAGACTTTTGGGACACTGTATAACAGTCCATTGGAAATGGGAAAATAGAATTGGGAGAGAGGTCAGGGCTAAAGTTTTAGAAGTTAACAGCAAAGAGATGATATTTAAAACCATAGAAATAGAAGAGATCACCAAGGGATGAACAAAATAAGACCCAGGGAAATGAATAGACTTTTCTGAAGTCACACAGCTTGGGAGGGAGCTAACTTGTCTGAAGTCACAGAGCTCAAATCTTAAACTTCTGATTGCATGCTGCCTTTCATTATTTTATAGTCTGCTAAGTAAAATGCTTCAATATTGCACATACCTAGGAATACTATGTTTATGTAAATTTTTCTTCACTTATGTTTAACATATGTACATGTTGCAAGTGCAACACAGTGTTCTGGTTAAGCATTTTCATTCTTCTGGGAATGGCAATGATTGTGGGAGAGAATGACAGAATGGTGAGTGTCAAACCTATGCACCCATCATCTCTCTTATCCAGGATTTGGAGTTGATTTCTGCAGAACTGGGGATTGGTTTTTCATCTGAGCCTGGTCTCTGTTAGACAAGGGTGGAAGGATACGAGGCTGGTACACAACCCAGGCTACACTGAGAGCCGGCAGCGCCTGCCTTTCCCCTATAGACAGGATGACAGCTGGAGTCCGTGTGTGCCAAGCTGGCGTTTGACACAGGAATGTTTCTGGTCTGTAGCCATGCCACAGACTACAGCACAAGACTTTGAAAAATGAAAGGAAGAAAACTTGCTAATGTGTATGAGCTACTTGAAACGTTCATAGGCTGGAAGCTTCACTTTCATTGCTTAAAAACATATTACTGATATGTTTAATGGAAGAGCTTCCTCCCTTATGAGAGATAGTATAGGGAAAACAATAAAGTCTAGACTGGGATATCAGCAGATCATGGTTTGAACTCCACCTCAGATACTTCATAGCTGTATGATTGTGGGCAAGTCATATTACTTCTTAGAGACATAGTTTTCTCATCCATAAAATGGACCTAAGTGATAGTCATTACCTAACTCACAAAGTCATTATGAGGAAAACTCTGCAAATCTTAAAGTACCATGTCAATGTGCTTTGTTATTATAATTCTTCTCGTGTTATCTGATGACATTCAGATGGAAATGGTTCTGGAATAAGTCACTATCCTGCTGTTATTCTATTATATTTAATGTTCTGAGGACTAAAATTTCAATTAAAAAATGCATTTTGTAATTGAATACAAAGATAGAGGAGTAAGCTTATGCTTGGTAGGCTTGCTGAAAGCATCTTTGGTACAATTCCAGTGGCAGAAAGGACAATGGGAATGACATAACCCTCATCCTGTTCCCATATTACTTTTCAGCTAGACATCTTAATTTTGGAAGATTTTATTTCCATGTATTTTGGAGATTAAAAGCATTTGAGATGGCAGAATAAATTTAAAATGTTCTTACATTTTTATGGATCGACACTATGTACAGAAAGAGGATAGTGGACAGAAGTTCTGTTGGTAATAATTGTCTGGTTCCATTAAGTTGCACTCTCAAAGATATTTTGAGGCTTATGTCTGCTGGACTGTAATTGGTCATCTTTTTGTTTATGAAATGTAACAAGCTTCTGATGTATAATTCTAGCAACCACATTGCTAGATAGGTACTCAACAGCTGCTAATTTTTTGTAGCTTGTGGTGATGTGTTACACATATTGTTTAGTCATTTCAATCATGTTCAACTCTTCATGATCTCATTTGGGGTTTTCTTGGTGAAGATACTGTGGTGCTTTGCCATCTCCTTCTTCAGCTTATTTTACAGATGAGGAAACTGAGGTAAGCAAGGTTAAGTGACTTGCCCAGGGTCACACAGCTAGTAAGTGTCCGAGGCTGGATCTGAACTCAGAAAGATGAGTCTTCATGACAAGGCCACCTAGCTGCCCTTTCTACCCTTCTACTTTACTGAAAAAAAAAAAAGTGAGACTACCTATTATGAACTACCTAATCCCTTCTATTTCTCATCTAAAAGGCTCTTTATATCTTCATCCATTTTAATTTTTTTTTTTTTTGGTTTGAGGTAAAGGTGGTCCTACTTCTTGTCAAGTTTATATGCTTATACTCTTTATCCCAATCTCTTTGATTTCTATGGAAGCCTGTCCTATCATCCTCTCTGTCTCTCTCTCTCTCTCTCTCTCTCTCTCTCTCTCTCTCTCTCTCTCTCTCTCTCTCTCTCTCTCCGTCTGTCTCTCTCTGTCTCTCTCTCTCTCTCACACTTACACACACAGACACACACACACCTCTCCCTCATCATCTTTACATCTTCTGTCTTTCAGTCTCTGTGTACAAGCTCCTTCCACACCACCTGCAAAATTATTGGATGTCCTTATCCTTAAAATAAAAGAATTAGTGCTACTATTCTTTCAAACTATCATCTTATATCTCTTCTCTCTTTCACTGTTTAGCTTGTTAACTCTTAAAAATAATTATCTTCACTTTAATACTTCCTTCTCTACATCTTGTGCTCTGACTTCTGATATGAAACTCTATTTAAACTGCTGGCTCCAAAAGTGCTAATAATTTCTTAACTGATCAGTCAGTTGACTTTTTCTTAGACCTCTTTAAACCCTGTAATACTGTAAGATCACATTCTCTTCTAGGAGAGTCTTTCTATGACCTTACTGTTCCATCAAAACTGCTTTCTCCAAAGTTACTAATGATCTCTTAGTTGCCAAATCCAGTGGCCTTTTCTCAGAACTCATTCTTCTTGACCTTTCTGTACCCTTTGACCCAGCTGATCATCCTCTCCTCTCTGATACTTTTTTCTCTGTAGATTTTTTGGGATATCACTCTGTTCTTGTTCTTATTCTATGACTCTTCCTTCTCTGCCTCTTCTGGTGATCCTTCTCGGGATCATGCCCTCTACCCATTCTCTAACCATAGATGTCCCTCAGGGTTCTTCTTCCCTCTGTACTACTTCACTTGGTGATCTCATTAGTTCCTATGGATTTAATTACTGTCTCTATGCTAATGATTCTCAAATCTTACTATCCTACCCTAAGCGCTCTGTTGACCTCCATTCTCACATCTGCAACTGTCTTTTAGACATCTTGAAATGGATCTCCAGCAGATATTTTCACTTCCATATTGCCAATACTGAACTCATTACCTTTCCTCCAAAGCTTCCCTGAATCCTACCCTCTCTCTTATTATAGAATGCAGCACCATCCTACCAGTCCCTCAGGCTCACAATCAGAATCATTCTGGATTCCTCACTATTCCTCACCTCTTCTCCACCATATCCAAGCTGTTGCCAAGGCCACCTTTGTAATGTTTTCTGAATATGACTTTCTCTCCTCCAACACAGACACCACTCTAGTTCAGGACCTAATCACTGCACAACTAGATTATTGCAATAGCTTCTGGTGCATCTGCCTGCTCAAGACTTTCCCCAATCCAATCTGTCTTTCATTCAACCACCAAAGTAATTTTCCTAAAGCTCAGGTCTGATCATGTTATCCCCCTACTCGGTAAACTCCAATGGTTCTCTACTGCCTCCAGGATCAATTACAAAATGCTCCATTTGGCATTCAAAACCTTTCCTAACCTAGTCCCTCCTAACTTTCTATGGTACTCCCTGACACTGACCTCCTGGCTGTTCCATGAATAAGACTCTCTGTCTCCTGGTTCTGGGTGTCCTCTCTAGCTGTCCCCCATGACTGGAAAAGCTCTCCCTCCTCAACTCTGCCTACTGACTTCCCTGGCTTCCTTTAAGTCTCAGCTAAAATCCCATCTTTTACTGGAAGTCTTTCCCAGTCCCTTACTTCTCATTAGAAGAAGCCTTCCCTCTGTTATTTTCTATTATTGTAAATATAGCCTATTTGTATATCTTTGATCCCAAGTAGTCTCTCCATTTAGACTGTAAACTTCTTGAGAACAAGGACAGTCTTCTGCCTCTTCTTGCATCCCAAGGACTGGCACATGTTAAGCACTTAATGAAGGTTTGTTGATTGACTGATAGTGTCTTGTTCTGTGGAGCTCTCTTAGTTTCCTTTCAACCTGTGTGACCATCCTTTCCCAGTCTCCTTTGATTAATAATCATCTATTCCTCTACTTCCAAAGTCTTAATAACCCCAAGGTGTTGTTCTGGGCTCTTTTCTCTTTTCCCTCTGTACCATCTTCCTTGGTCATCTCTATAGCTCTCATTAGTTTAGTTATAATCTACATTGATTCCTAAATCTATAAATCTAACTCTAATCTTTTTCCTGAGTTCCAGTACCATGAACTGTTGGGCATCTTCATCTATATATCCTATCAAACTTCAACATGTCCAAAATAGAACTCACTGTCTTCTCCCATAAACCTACCCCTCCTCCAAAGTTCACTACTCTGCTAATGCTACCAACATCCTCTCAGTCATCCAGATTCAAAACCTTGGAGTCATCCTTGACTTCTTTCTCCCTTGCTCCTTATCCCTCATTTCTAATTATTTCTATTTCCCTAAAATCTCTCCCATATGTCACTTTTTCTCTGAATCTCAGAGCTACCACCCTATCACCTATCAACCACCTATCATAATAGCCTTCAAATTAGTCCCTCGGCTCACAGCCTCTCCCCTCTCCACAAAGCTTCCTCCCAAAACCACCAAAGGAATTTTGCTAAGGCACAGATTGGGATGTATCACTTCCCTCCTCCAAAACATTAGTGATTCCCTAGTGCTTCTAGAATAGCATAACAATTCCCCTACCTGCCATTTAAGGCAGACTCTTTAACTTGGCTCCGATTTACCCTTCCAGACTTATTTCACATTAGTCCTAGTCCACATACACACTCTACATTCTAGCCAAATTGGACTGGCTGCTCCCTGAGCTCAACATTCTGCGTCCTAACTCTCTGCATCCACAAAAGCCATCTTCCATTCAGGAAACGTCCTTCTTCCTCAGCTCCCCACTCAGAATCTTAATTAAGTCTTTAAGATTTAATTCAAGCTCTACCTCTTGAAGCATTCCATGATCTCCCTCGTTCCTTAAATTATTTTGTATTTACTTAGTAATATTTGTCTGTCTATCTATCTTCTATCTGTCTATCTTCTATCATCCATCCATCTATCTATTTATTTATCTTCTGTCTGTCTTATCTTCTACCTTTCTCTCTCTCTCTCTTTTTAGTAGAATATAAACTCCTTGAAAGTACAGACTGCTTCATTTTTTCTCCTAGCACAATGCTTTGTGTATCATTGATGCTTGGTTGAATTCCTGATGCCAGAACAGAAAAAAAGACAATGGAATCTTTGGTCATCATACCTAAACATAGATTTTGTGAAGGATCTCTTCTCAAACTGTAGCACAACTATAGACAATTGCTCTGAGGAAAATACATGCAATAAAGTTAGTCCCTGGTCTAGCACTCTCTTATTAAAACTCTGATGTATTGAACTTTAGAGAGTTGTGACTCCTATCAGACAAGGAGAACTATTAAGGTTTTCTTCCCTCAGGAGTAGAGAATGTGCCCAAGGGACAGAGAATTGTCAAATTCCTACAGAGAGGAGAAGCTAAGGTATAATGTCAAATGATTGTCAGCTGGGGAAAGTAGAGAGTAACACTTGAGACCACCTGCTGGAAACAGGTAGAAACTACCAAGAAAGTCATACCAAAGAGATTTGTTAGAGACAAGATTCAGTCAAAAAGGTATTCATGTTTGGGACAATAAGCAACACCAAGAATTCAAGTTAAGGGATCCGTGCTCCTTATGATTGCTCAATCAAGGATTTCTGTTTCATTTTCCTGCTTTTTTTTTTTAATAAAACTTCCTTTTAGAAAATTGTGGAATATATCCTAAGAGGAGTTCATTTCTCTTGTGGTAAGTAGTGCAATATGGATATTTTCCCCAGTTCTCTGGGTAGGAGTATATGAGAAAGAAAAGTGAGAAAGTGCCCCCAAAATGTTCCTGGGTCCTTTATGCCATGAAAGTCTCTGATGTAAAAGTTATACCAAGTTCTTCTGGGTGGTGAAATGGTTTGTGAGGCTGTATGAATATAATGGGAATTTAAATAGGAAGATCTTTCCCATTCATTAATAGGCCCATGTGACCTGCTTTGGTCACATGGAAGTATGAGTCATATAGAGCCTTTGGTGGGAGAAGTTTGCTGAATGGGTAGAGGGTGAAACAGGAAGAGGCAGAGCCAGAGTGTAGCTAAAAGGAAGTTAGTCATGAGAACAGTCAGAGGTAGAAAGGATGCAGGCAAGCAGGCAGCTGGCCAGTGTAAGTGAGAGAGCTTGTTTGTGACTTTGTTTAAGGGAGCTGGTTTGTGGGAAGCCTAGCAGGCGGAAGACTTGGGGATGGTGTTGTCCTCTGCATTGTTACTGCGTGTAGATTTTTGTTACTATGATGGATTTGACTTTCTGGTGTTGGGATTTGGCTTTCTGGTGTCTGAATGAATGTATTGGTTCTGTGTTCCGTGTAGAGAGTCTGTGGTATTTCACGATTCAGAATTGCACTGAGATATTCATGGCTGCCATAGGTGCTGTGAGTGTTGCATTGGTGCTTCAATGAATAAACAATGAATAAAGGAAAATGTGACCATGTATAAGGTATTGCACATGGAAAAAATATTCTAGACTAGATTTATAAGATGACCTCAGGACCCTCAGAAAAATTCCAATGAACAACTAATAACTGGTGATAATATAGATTATTTCAAGGTTTTATGCATTTGATGTTGTCTTTTGTTACTCAAAGAAGACCAAAATGACATCATTATGTCAGGGTCAATGTACAGTCCAACTACGTCAAACTATGGCTAATCAGACCAATACAAGCTCTAAAGCTCTGCCATGGATTGGATACAAATAGTCCATATGCAAATGTACCTTATATATATTATTACATCTTATCTGTGCAATAACCCCACGAGACACATATATGGGTAATATTTTTTAGAGATAATGAAATTGAGGTTAATAAAGGTTAAATTATTTGCTCTTGATCATACAGTTAGCAATTCCATCATGGTAGAAGTTGTACTTTCCTGAGTCTAAGTTAAGAATACTTTCCATAACACTACTTTGTTTCATTGTACATTGCTTCCAGAAGATACTGTCCCCAGAAACAGCCAAGATCAAACAGGGTAAAAGAATTTGAAGGATTGTCAGGAAGGGTATTGAAGACAAAACTGAAAATATTACCTTTTCATCAAAGAAAATTGTTGTGAAATAAGACAACCTCTATGTTGTTTTGGTTACTACCCTGAAGAAATAGACCTACAGGATCTATGGGAAATTAAAGAGAGGGACAAAAGTGATCAAGCTAATGGATCTATTATGAGGATAAACTGCAACTAAAAAAAATAAATTGGGATTCTTTATCTTTGAAAGCTGACAACTGAGGATCCTAAATTAAAAATGGAAAGGACCCAGTCCCAGGACCATTATTTTACAGATGAGGAAACTAAGACCCTAAGAGACTAAGCAACCCACTCAAGGTTATAGGATAATAGATTATAGACCTAAAGCTGGAAGGGACCTAAGAGGTCATCTAGCCTGATCCTGTCATTTTATAGGTGAAGAAATGACCCAAAGTCATATAAATGTCAGAATCAGGATTTGAACATTCCACAGCTCATCTAACTACAAGTCTGGTACTCTTTCTGCTGTACTGAGTTGCCTCCATCTTAATTGCTATAAAACCAAGAATGTCAAAGATAGGATAAATATTAACTTGTTCACCAAGTCCTGTAACTAAAAGGTACACTTGAAGCTTGTAAAGAAAAGACAAGACAATGTAACTTAATAAAGTGATAATGTGACTGCCCTTGGAAATGGTCTGTATCATCTTAAGGATGACCACATTGGATAATCACTCTCTTCGAAATTACTATAGTCACAAATCGTTCACAATCACATTTGAATTATAAACGTTTCCCAAAGCTTTTAGTAGAAATTGAACAGGAACAGTCTTTTCTCCTTGCCTTCTCAATCTTAAAGAACACATCTGGCGTTTGCAGATAAGATGGAGCCTTTAGTCTCCCAGGCGCCATATTTTCCCCCAAAGACTATATTTTTATTTTTTAGAAAAGTAAATACATGAAGATGGAGATAAGCTACCACCACCCACACACCCCCAGTAGTAGCCAATGTGTAAAAACAATTGGTTTGGGGGTCATTCTTTCGTGACTAATCTTTATGTCACCTGCTCTAAATAAAAACAAATGCCATTGGTGTCTAATCTTCCCAGAAATGAAAGTCTGCACGTAAGGACAAACCTTGAAATGGAAACATACTCTTAGCCCCCGTGGACTGATTTGTTCTTGTTTCTGTCCAGTTTAAATCTGAAAATATTTCTGTCCTCTCAAAACCACTTACTTAGTTCTATGGCTTAGTTCCTTAGTTTTGCTTTCACATTGCAAAATCCAGCCATGTGTCACCCTTTTCCACATCTTTTCTACTGGGAAGAAGAACAATACTGGAAGAAAATGGTTTATTCCAAGTCACTGTGATAGGAATGTGACCAAAAACAGGGTTGAAAAAGCCTAACTCCATCTTTACCTCCACCCCTCCTGATCCCTGCTCCCTATCCCCCCAAGCCTGGTTGACAGAACAGCAATTTGACAAATACTTCTATCTGCTAATGGGCAGGCAGCTAAAAATAAAAACAAGGCTACCCACTTCAGCCAACAAAGCATCTGTTCTAAGAAAAGAGATTCTCTCCCCCTCCTCCCTGACTTCGGTGGGTTTTTATCCTTTGTAGCCTGTCTCCACTGAAAGACAGATTCCAATTTCCCCCAGGACCACAAAATGCCCCCCAACCTCTCCCCCATCATTGTGGTTGCCAGTTTATTTTTCAGTTGTGGCCAATGGTAACCTCTTGCACCATTCTCAGCTAAATAGTGTTTGTTTTAGGAACAAAGCACAGAGGACAAATATTTCTGTGTGGTTTTCTATTTGGGGTGAGGGAGGGGCTAATACTTGAAGTCAAGCTGATTCTCATCTTTTCCAGCCCTTGTTATCTCTCTTCTAAGAGAGCTCCAAGCACATGGAGACACATGGTCGCTAGCCTGCAAAAGAGGAGGAAAGATTGGGGTTGGATATGATTAAAAGGAAAAGTCCAATAGACAGGAAGTACAACTTCTGAGTCACTAAGCAAAATATTTGAAAGTGTCCACTGTACCCTTGAATTAATAACAAATATAATGGATCACTAGAATTTCAGAATATGGACTCTAAAAGGGAAATCAGGGGTCATTTTGCCCTGACCTTACCAGAAGAAACCCTTCTATATAATCTCGACCAATAGCCATCTAACCTTTCTGTCTGCAGACTTTCAGCGACCACATCATCTACCAAGGCAGCCCAACTCATTTTTTAATAGCTTGAATTGTTAGGAAATTTGATCTCATAGGGAGCTTAAATCTGCCTCTCAGCAACTTCCACCCACCTCTTGCTCCTAGTTTTGACCCCAGAAATCAAGTACAGCAATAGTGGCACAGTGAAAAGAGACTAGACGCATAGTTTGAAGACACTGGCTCTACTTCTGACTCTCTTATTTACAACTTGTGTGACCGTGGGCAAATCATGTAACCTCTCTGGGCCCTTTTTCTGTAGAGGAGGTAAATGGGAGCCAGAATCCAAACCCCAAAAGGCACGTCAAATAAGAGGCAAAAGTTGCTAAATCACCTCTAAGTTCTTTCTGGCTTTAAATTTAATATCCTGAGTCTGATTCCTCACCAACATTACAATCTTTTAGATACTCAAAGATGGTGATCATGTCCTTACTAAATCTTCTCTTATCTAAATATTACTCAGGCCCTTCAATGAATCCTTGTATAGCCTTCTCTAGTCTTCCCATCCTGGTAAACTTTTCTGGACCTGACCAAGCTTATCAGCATCCCTCTAAAATGTAATGCCTAGAACGGTACTCCAGATGTAATTTGAATAGAGAAGAATGCAGTACAACTCTGAACTCTCATGTTACTGATACCAAGCATTTCACTGTAGTCAAAGATTCTATTAGCTTTTTTTTAGTTTCTCAGTACCACTGTGAATTCATTGAGTTTGCAGTTCACTAAAATCCCCAGATACTTCTTCACACAACTGTTATCTATTGATGAGTCTTGCATCCTATTCTTAGGAAGTTGATTTTTTGAACCCAAGTATAGAAATTATAGATCTTCTCCTTTTATGGACCTCATACCAGACAGGGGGTGCTTATGGTGTCTATTCTCTGGCCAATAACCTGTTTTTGTCCTGCATTTTTGAAGATTATAATGTCAGAGAAATGATGACATGACTTGCACTTGACTTTGTTTTGAGTGAAGGAGGGATGTGCAAGGTCCCCAGTGTTACTTTCCTCTCCTGAGCTATCTGGATCCAGTGACCAGATATTGATCAGGATGACTGGAGAAGGCCCAGGATACAATGGAAGACCTTGGTCTATTCGCTTAGAGTGAGGTAAGACCATTCAGTGACTAAGCCTCTCTAAAAAGTAATTAGGGAATGGCCCCTTTAATGGTCAAAAGAAAAAAAAATAAGTAAATCAAACTGGGAGGGAAAGAGCAACAGTTACTACTAATAATCACTCTGAAGCCAGGAGGGTGCAGAAAACAGCCATTAAGCGGAGTTTTGTCCAGTGTGCAATCTGTGGACTTCAGAGTGAACTGGGTTTAAGGTTTTGGGAAAGACAAGACAAAAAGAAAGACAGAAAGTCAGAAAGGAAGGAAGGAAGGAAGGAAGGAAGGAAGGAAGGAAGGAAGGAAGGAAGGAAGGAAGGAAGGAAGGAAGGAAGGAAGGAAGGAAGGGAAAGAAAGAAAGAAAAAAAGATGGAAGAAAGAAAGGAAAGAAAGAGACAGAAATCTTTCCAGTGAACCCCAAGTTAACTGGACATCCTCTGGCCATCCAAATTTACCTTCCTTTGGAGAGAAGAAGGAAGGGGGAGGATGGAAAGAAGGGAGCAGATGAGCTGAGTTACCCAGCTAGCTGGGTCGACGTCCAGGCAGCATGGCCTAAAGACTGGCTCGTTCAAATAGAGCTCAAAACCGAAGGAGCTACCTCCACCCAAATGTATCCCTTGTGACTTAAAGAAAAGTCCCCTTAACTCTACAAATACCTACCTAGGCCGGGTTAAGAGTGGAACATGAGGGAAGAGAATGGACATTTCTTTTATAAATGAAAGATTTGGAAGCTTATTCACAGAGCCTTTCCTGTTGTCTCTGAGACTGTTTTCCCTCTATAATTAGCTTTTATTCAAACATAGCACTGGCTGCCCACTGTGACTGGTATTCACCTCTGCCTTTTACTTTCCTTGTCTTCCTTCAAGGCTCAACTCAAGTGCCACCTTCTGCAGGAGGCCTTTCCTGACCTTCCTCTCCTTCTCTAGCTAAGAGAATTTTACTGAGCTATCCTGAGATTCTTTGGGCTTTAAATCTATGAAAGCTAGTGCCTTTCCTTCTAAAGTTCTTCCTTCTATTCTGTATGTATCTTATATATTCATATTTATGCACATGTTCCCCTACTAGAATATGTTTCTTGAAGGCATGATCTAATTTTTTAATTATATGAGCTAATTTATTTTTAAAATTTTTCTAATTTTTTTGTGTATCTACAGCGCTTTATACACTATCTGGCCCATAGTAACTGCTTAATAAATGCTCATTGACTGATTGTCTGTATCTTTTATTCTGAATATATCTTTCTACAGTTAAACAGATATGGATTTATATATATATTATATATATAATATACACACACACACACACGCACACACACACATACGTGTGTATTCATGCTTCCTTCCCTGATGAAATTCCTTTCCTTGAGAGCAGGGATCATTTCATTTTTTGTCTTTGTATCCCCAGTGCCCAACATAGTTCCTGGCATATGACAAGTGCTCAATAGTTACTTATTGATTAATTGATTATCTCCAGTAAGCTTTATCTTCTCTAACTCTGTAGATCTTCAAGGATCCTTGTTCTGGTACAGAGAAACGAGATTGGTCATCCTATGATGAATCATAGAAATCTTTACAGGCATTAAAATGTAAGCAATTCCATTTGAATATTAATTATGAGTTGGGATTATTTCATTTTGTATACTGTTGTCCCCAGGGTCTGGCACATAATAGGCACCTAATAAATAATTGCTGATTGGTTAAAGACCAGCTTGCTTATCTTACCGAGAATGGAAAATAAGATACAGAGGAGTTAAAAGATTTAGCCAGGATCGTAACCTAGTAAATTTTGAGTTGAGATTTGAACATCTCCAAACCTAGTGCTCTGTTGATGCTGTCAGGCAGCTTAATCCAAGGGGGAAATCAGCTTTCACATTAAGAGGATTAATTTTTCTCCTGTTTCTGAAGATCACGCTACAAAATTGTAGACTATTCCAATTTTCCATTCAAATTCGGTCATCTACCTACTTAGACTTGAGTCCTGGATCTAGAACTTACTAGCTGTGTGGTTATAGGCAAGCCACTTAACCTCTCTGATCCTTCAGGTTATTCATCTTCAATATAAAGAGTGTATTGCCTATCTCACAGAGATATTGTGAGACAAGAACTCTGTAAAACTTAAAAGGGATATTTAAATGAGCTGGTTGTTTGGCAAAAACTATTTCTCCATGACATATTTTATAGCTTTAGGTTCTAAGCATCATGGAACAGTGGGAAAAGGATTAGAGAGAGTCAGGAAACTTGGGTTCTATTCCTAGTTCTGCTACTCATTAACTATCTGGCATTGGACAAGTCACTTTATAAGCCTCAATTTTTTCATCTGTAAAATTAGAGATTTCAGTGATATGATCTGTAACATTGTCTATAGTCCCAGATTCAATGAAAAGGGTCTAGGTAAATATGAAAAAGTCAGTTTGCAATTTTCGGTGGATATCAAGCAGAAGTAGTGTGGCACATTCCCAGCAAGATTTTCAATTGAATTTACGTATAATGTTGAAAACACTAATATGCTTTTTTCTGGTTTTCTTTAGAGAGTTAGTTTCCTTTACTTATTCCTGTCTCTTTTTTAATGCTTCATTAATGTTCTTTCTTTTTTTTAAAAAACATCATCATTACTTCCCAGTGATGACTTGACCCTGTCTTAGTCACATGTAATATAAATATAGCCTACCAAGGTTGAGGTCTTCCTTCAGCCTCTCTCTTTTTACCTCAAAACTCATTCTATCTGACCATTCCTCCCTTTCTTTTTATATTAATGCAATACAATTCAAGAAGCATTTATTTATTGCCTACAATGTCCAGAGAACTATGGTAGGTTCCAGAAATACAAAAGCAAAAAATGTTAGAGATACCAGAGGATAAGAAGGATATAGCACCTACACAGGTAAGCAAATACAAAACCAGTGAGACAACTAGCATTGATTAAGTACCTGTTGTGTGCCAGACATTGTACTAAAGTCTGTGAATTCAAAGAAAGGTAAAAAACAGTAAAAAAAAAAAAAACCAACTCCAGTTGTTCGCAGTCTAATGAGTGAGATTATGAGATATGTACGTGATGAATTGGGTTTAATCCCAGAGGGAAGGCACTATGATTAAGAAGTACTGAGGGAACTCCTACTTCTTCCTAAAGATGGGATTTAACTGAAACTTGAAGGAAACCAGGGAAGCTTGGAAGCAGAGAAGAGGAGGGAAAAGTTCCAGGAATGAAGAACAGCCAACGAAAATGCTTGGAGTCTAGAAATAGTATGTGCTTTTGTGAGGAAAAGCAAGGATATCAGTGACACTTGATTGGAGTACACAAAATATCCATAGACCCCTGGACCAAATTCCTCTCTCCTGTCTCAAGTTCTCCTAAACCAGATCAAATCTAAGGCAGCTGACCAAAAATATTAGTCTTACTTGGGCTCATTAGGCCTCCACACAAAGTTTATTCTGCAAGATCTGCTACCGTACTCATATCTAGACTTCCACAAATGTGGCTCAAGGTCAAGCACTCAAAGTGATAAATGCATATCAGATAGCATGTAGTCCTTATGTCTCGCAACAGAAAATATGTATAGTACCAAGGACTCTTGGTTCAATGGGGAGGCTAGGTGACACAGTGGATAGAGTGTTGGGTTTATAGTCAGGAATACTCATCTTTCTGAGTTCAAATTTTGCCTGAGACTTAACGAGCTGTGTGGCCCTAGACAAGTCACTTAACCCTATGTGCCTCAGTTTTCTCATCTGTAAAATGAGCTGAAGAAGGAAATGGCAAACCACTCCAGTATCTTTGCCAAGAAAACCTCATGTGGTCACAAAGAAGTAGACATGACTGAAACGACTGAACAACAACAAAGCCAAGAACTCTTAGCAAAGCCTAAAGAGATACTTACAGTAGACTAAGGAATCCATAAAATCCGTAAAATGTATTGGTATACATTTACTCTTGAGTCCTTTCAATTCTATTGGTTGGTTTAGATTTTCTCCTGTTTCTCTATTCCATTCTTACTGCCCAATAATTTGCATGGAATTTAACCTGTGTTTGCTAGCAGGGTAGTACCCTGACATTCCAGAAAAACCTCTTTTCTCCACAAGATAACTCTATCCTCCTAAGACTTGGAGTACACCTCCACTGCAGGTGGACACTTTGAAGCTACGATAGGCAACCCCTTTTCCCAATGGACTGTCCAAATCACTCACAGTAATACTGGGGACAAAGTACAAGTCTTCTGCTTCCCCATGATGTAGAGAAAGAAAGATGTGTTTTGGCACATGGATAGCCCAGGTTAAGAACTATTGGTGTAAGTGGAATGAAACCAATCTTATCTAGGGAATTTCATTTATTTTAAAACCAACTTTCAAGATATGTCCAGGATCAGTAATCCATTCAGTCTGCTTATGGAGTCCAGAAAGGATAGTAGATCTAGAATCAGTGGGCCTGTGTTCTAATATCTCCTCTCCCACTTACTATCTGTGTGACTTTGGACAAATTACTTAATTTCTCCTGACCTCAGCTGCCTCATTTGTAAAATTAGTGGGTTGGATTAGATGATTTCAAAGGTCCCTTCAATATCAAAATCTATGATCCTATCTATAACCATTTTCTATGTCTACATCAACTGTACAATAAGTAATGTACAACAAGCCAGAAGCATCAAATTGTATTCAGTATACTGCACTGAACCCTATTTAGTATGCTACAAAATATAATGCTTATGAGTAGTAGATGATTACATTATAGATTTTTCAAAAGCACAGATACTCTCTTCAGTTAAGTAGAAATCCCATTAGACAGAAGCCCTGATTCCCTGAGCATTCCAGTTATTCAAAACTTTACACAGTATTATTTCAGTCATGTCTGGTGGGATATTTAAATGAGCTGCTGTTTTTGCAAAACTATTACTTTACAACTTAAGTTTTATAGCTTTAGGGTTTCTTGGTGAAGGTAATAGAGTGGTTTGCCACTTCCTTTCCCAGCTCATTTTAAGATGAGGAAACGGAGGCAAACAGGGTTAAATAACTTGCCCAGGGTCACATAGCTAGGAGGTGTCTGAGGCAAGATCTGAACTCAGGAATATGACTAGGCCCAGCACTCCATCCACTATACCACCCAGCTACCCTGCACAGTACTACAGTGCTTTCCAAAAATAGTGAGCATCGGTGTTGGCTGAATAGGTCCAGGTAGGAAGATTAGAAGCACCTGAACTAGCCAACAACCTTGTGTCCTTGGGGATGTTGGAGTCTGATGCTAGTTGACTTCACAACTTTTCAGAGAAACTCAGCTAGCTTCCCATAGTCACCATGTTATTACAAAGCTAATCTAGAATTGGCCCTGCCACTGACCTTCCTCCCTTTTCATGAGCTCCTGTGAAAAGTAGCCTAAATTCTAGAACTAGGATAACACAAAGAAGGTTAGTTTTATTCTCATCACAAAAGCTCTTGACTCATTTTACTTAAGGAGAACACACTATGAATCACATGTGATTTCCATTAAATTTTGCATGCATTTAGATGTGGGTATGAACTAGGGAACATATTTTGTTTGAACTCTCTAGCTCTTCTACTCATTTCTTCAGTTTGCTTTTTTTTCCTCTGACGCCATATGTTTTTGTATTTCAGTAATGAAAAAACATGATCTTTCTCCCTCCTAGGGTAGAATTAGGCATGGAGGGAGCTTGGTGTTTGCTCAGGAAGACAAGGATGGTGGGAAGGAGAAAACCATTGTTTAAGCTTTCCTTGTGAAACTGCATTTCTCAGTGTCCAATCCCGGAAGTGTAAGAACTGGTCATAAATTATTTCTGTTACATCAAGAATGGCCCTTCTTTAGTGTCATTGGGACTTCTAGTTATATAAATGTGACATGGAGCTCAAGCACCTGAGGCTATTTCAAGTGAAAGATGAGTTAAAATGCATTAGGGAAACAGCTTGCTCACTATACAGAAATAGTCTTCCAAAGTTTCTGGACAGGATATATGTAACTAGATTTTCCCCAATGCATCTTAACCTGGGGTGGAGGGGAGGAGGGTGTTAAATGAGGTCAAATGACATTCCAGGTCTTGGTGGGGAGTGATCGTTTATGAGGCTTTCTTTCATTTTACTTATTGCAATCCTTCCAAAAGCTCATTCTGCCACCATCCATTCTCAGCCCTTGCCACAGACCATACTGAGCAATTTTTATTCCCTAGGCAAGCTATGGAGGGATTCTTTTGGATTACAGTAGGACACCACAACGTTTTTAACTGCTAAAGGACTGGCCTTTCTGAGGATAGGGGAAGGACAGGGTTTTTGACTTTGGGGAAAAAGTATTAACCAAGAAAAGGAAACTTTTCTTGGTGTAGGAAGCAGGCCATAAAGGGGATGTTTGGGATGGTGCTGTTTTCTTCCTCTCAATTTCCAAAATGACCCAGGGTAGGGATCGCTGCTGTGGGTAGGGAGTGCAAGGCAAGTGCTAGGGAGGGGGAAGTGTGCTTTTTGGTGATGTCAGCACCCTCTCAATTTCCTAACATAAGCAGAGTTTCAGTGAGTCTTCCCTCATTATAACTTTGCTCTGCAGCTCCTCTATCTCTCTGGTCCAGCCTGTTTCCCTCCTTTGCTCTAACCCCAGGAACAGAAAGTTCAGAGTTGATTAAGAACAAGGATTTTTAACCTGAGGGTCACAGATCCCTTAGATTTTTTTTTTGCAAGGCAGTAGGGGGTAAGTGACTTGCTTAGGGTCACATAGCTAATAAGGGTCAAGTGTCTGAGGCTGGATTTGAACTCAGGTCCTCCTGACTCCAAGGTCAGTGCTCTATTCACTGTTCTACCTGCTCTCCCCAGATCCCTTAGATTTAAGGTGATCAATAAACTTGAATGGGGAAAAAAATTGCATCTCTATTTTCATTCATCTTTCACTGAACTTATTTTTTCCTTTTATTATATAAAATCATATTCTAAGAGGGATACTATAGGCTTCATCAGGCTGTCAAACAGGTCAATGACACAAAAAAGTTAAGAATTCCTGGGCTAGAAAAAGAGGAGTAGAAGAGAAAGAAGCCTTTTCATTCCATGTTATTTTTTTAACCACCCCAAGTTCCATCTTCCTTTGCATTCTCCTACAGAAAATAAAATCTCTATATTCATGATATTTATTATGACTTCACTTTATTTATCAAATAAAATTTAAAAGACACAGTTATTTAACTCTTTCAGATTCACAAAATCTTTTGTTAAACCTAACAGTAGGCTTTGGTCTCTATACCAACAGACTTTATCAGCACTGAAACATCAAAATAAACAAATTTCCCTATGGAACCTCTCAGGCCCTCTCTCATTGGGAGATTGTACTGAATATCATCAAGTCTCTTCCAAAGCTGGCAGAATTTGTCCTGTGCCCTGACCTCTTCTCCATCAAGGGAAGCACCTGTACAGAAAGAGAAGTACAATTGCCAAGCTATGAAAGGACTGGCTGGTGTTGTCCTGTAAATGACAATGTCTCAGCACTTTTCTCCTTAAGGATGGTGGTCCTGAAGAAGTTACCTTGAGTCTCCATTTTAAAAAATATATTTCAGGGGCAGTTAGGTGGCAAAGTGGATAGAGCACTGGCCCTAGAGGGAGGAGGACTGAGTTCAAACCTTTCCTCTGATATTTACTAGCTGTGTGACCCTGCACAAGTTATTTAACCCTGATTGCCTTCAAAATAAAATAAAATAAAATATATCTCAGAAATAACTTCTCTCTCAACAGCAACGATATAGAGTGCAATGGAAGAGCTTTTGGATGTTACCAAAGGACAGATTCTCTACCACTCACTATCTCTGTGACTTTGTATTCATTGACCTCTCTGGAACTGTTTCCTCATTTGTGAAATAAGGGGATTGGACTAGATAACCTCTAAGTCTCCTTCCAGCTTAAAATCTATGATTTTATTACAGAGAGATTTTTGCAAAGAGTAAAATGTACTGGGATCCAGCAGATATGAAAGCTGTATTCCAAGACTTATCTCATAACATTTATATGGTGAGGTGAAAAGAACACTGAACTTGAAGTCACGCTTCCTGAGTTCAAATCTCAGATCTTCCACTTAATACCTGTGTGGCCTTAAACTTGACTTTTCTGGGCCCAGTTTCTTCATTTGTAAAGTGAAGAGGTTGAACTAGGTGTTTCCCAAAGTCCTTTTCAGCTCTGTATTTATAATACAAGGAACTATGACTTCATGACATGGCAGTTAGGTGCTGTAGTGGATAGAACGTTAGACCTGCAATCAGAAGGACCTAAGTTCAAATCTGGCCATAGACACACAATTAACTATGTGACCTTGGAAAAAGTCTTTCTAGCTCAGTTTCCTCAGTTGTAAAGTGAGATTAATAGTGTCCATCTCCTGAGGTTGTTGTGAGGATTAAATGAGATTCTATTTGTAATTAGCACATAGTAAACATTTAATAAATTTTTGTTTTAAAAAATGTCTCCCCAGTACTATAGGACACTGTCTGGTATATGATAGATGCCCAGTAAATGCTTGATTATTCTTAGACTCCAGTATGTCCACATTTATTCTTCTCTGCTTAGGAAGAGTCTAAGGTTTTCTGATCTCTGGCTTTCATTACTGTTAAGGTCATTTGCTCCAAACTTACCCCAGAAATCCTCTGGTTGCTTTCAGCCTATGAGTAACCTGTCACAGGAGACATTCATCCTGAATCTCAACAGTTGGTCACCATCTCATCCACTTCCTTCAATTTTGCTCCTTGAATAATGGTTATGGGTTTTATATTGTCTTTCCATTCCATCATCCCTAGCTTCTGTCCACATGTCCATTATTGCTTGTTTCCTTTGTTTTCTGTAGCTATTTTTTTCACTTCCCATTCTGTCATTTGCAGTAGTTCCCATGACCATATTAATACAATCACCTTCCCTCTTCCCCAGCCTGGCTTAGTCCTGATTGCATATCATCGTCTTTCAGCCCTTGCTAGGGTCCAGTTGTGCCTGTGGTCTCATGCCATGGCTCCTCAGTCACATATGGTGCTGGGGCCCAGTTTGACCAGAGCTCTCATGCTCTCTATAATCAAAGATTTCTGTAAGAAAATCTGAGTAATAAAATACTGGCTAACCAGTGTGCCATCATGCAGTGTTATCCTTTTATTTAAAACAAATTGGCCTTTCTAACTATTATGTTGTCTTATTACTTCCAGATTAGTTGTCTCCCTGAAGGGGGTCTTTCCTGGCATGTCATGAAAGGAAGCAGTATGTGCTGGGAGCATGAGGGTAGAAACCCACATTCTGACTTCTTCCCTCGATGAGTCATTCACAGCCATGTTTAGAGGTATAATACATAGATCTTAGACTTAAACTTCATGTTTATATATACCTCTAGGTATAGAAGCCATCTGTCACATACCAATACAAACAGAACCAGAATGGGGCCTGCTCCACACACAGCAGAATACAAGATGCTTTTTTCTTTCCTGTATATGAATTTACATGTTTACCTCTAGGGCAAGCCATGAAAAAAGTTCAGCAAACTTTTCATCACACAACTCAAAAGTGGATGATTTGAGATTCTAACGTGGCATGGGATGAATTCCATGAAGCAGGCCAGACAATTTTCCATGATGCTAGGATACTGGGCAGTGTTTCCAAGGACAGAAGGCTATTTCTGCTCCCTTCTCTCCACCCATTCCCTCGAAGTGCAAATAGCGCAGGTGGCTCCTATACTCCCAGGAAAATGCCCAGTTGCCTTCTGGGTCATTCTGGTATTATTCACATGGATTTTAAAACATGAATGTTCAGAGGAAAAATAGGGGTGGAGAATGTTAGAAAGAGACCTTTCAGAAACATTGTGACACATTAATTCTGTACTGTCTGGAAGAGTGTCAATTTCTAAGAGGATAAATATTCTGTTTTTCTTCTGGTTTAAATTTAAAGTGAAAGATCACATGATTCAAAAAGTCATGTGACTCTTCTTCAAGGCACTCAAGAGACTGTGCTTATTCTGTATGAAGTTATGACCAGGCATGAGGCTGAATTGGGTAAAGTTCCCTAATTCTGCTAAAAGCTCAAACAAATTCAAATCCTAAAGGGAATTAACCAAAAAGGCTAAAAAGATGAGGTGAGAGAGAAAGAAAGAGAGAGAAGCAGAGAGAGAGGTGGAATTGAAATTTGGGTATATAGGTTCAATCTCTAAGGCTAAAAAAGTTATATTCTTCCTAGAATTTCTGATGATTTTCATTGGACTTTTTAAAAAATTAATAAGCAGTCATCAAGCACTTACTATATTCTTCATTCTGTGTCATGTGCTAGAAATACAAAAATGGAACATTCCTTGCCTTCAAGTAATTTATCATATTCAGAAAACTTCATGTATGGGGCCAGCATCGAATTTTGCTGTGAATGTGGCCTAAGCATCAACTAAGCATGAGAAAAATTCAGTTTCAAAAGTCTGTCAAGGAAGGATGATTTTTTTTCACCCATAGCCAATCATAAAACTTATGAATGTATGGAGAGATTGAGCTGTAACATCAGTGAAAGGAGAGAGAAATAGGACCAGGGCTGTTTTCAGGAAGGCCCCCCTCTTCTTGACTAGTCTATGAACTCTAAGAACCAGGACTGTAGGAACTTCATTTCCCAGATTCCTTCTTAAAATGTTTTCTTGAAGAGATAAATGTCTATTTATGTAATCAAATTTTAATTATTCTTTTAAACAGAGGGCACCAGTCAAGTAAATAATCCAAAATGACAGATGATTCCTCCCCTCAAAAAATTATATATGATTTTTAAATCTATTTTGGAACTTACATTTGAATATAGGTTTGTGGACAAATCAGTTATAGTAAAATCATGAATATTTTCCCAGGAGGAGCTGAGACAGTGGTCTGGCTTTCTCAAGTCATTTCCTCTCTTTGCTTCTCACAGCAGGTTGGGGATGGACAGTATCACTTCTTAAATCAAAGCAGTAGCACTACTCTTGTTATCCTGATTTGGTTCCCATGTTCCTCTGGGATTTACAAAATTGTTTAATAAGAGGTAACTTAAATTTATTTCACTTACAGTTTCTGTTGAATGGTAAGCACTTATGTCTCCAAAGGCAGCAATAATGTTAGGTGGAAGCCTAAAATCCAAATGTCTTGTTGGTAGATAAATGAAAGAGGCAATCGTATAACAAAGTTGAAAGCAAACATTTCTCCAAATAAGCAACACTATCTAGAATTAGGGGTGGGGAACCTACAGCCTCAAGGTCACATGATTGGTTCTCAAGTACTGTCTTTTGAGTTGAGTCCAAGTTTTACAGAACAAATTCTTTTATTGAGGAAATTTGTTCTGTGAAGTTTGGATTCAGTCAAAGGGCTGCACTCAAGGACCTAGAGGACCACATGTGACCTTGAGGCTGCAGGTTCCCTATCCCTGAATTGATCTTTTCAGATTTCTCCCATCAAGTCCTAAATCTCTGAACTGTTTCATTTATCTCGCTCAGGGAGGGTATCTAATATTTTCTGCTCTGATATCATCATAATAAATGCCAATTTTCCCCTACTTGCTTTTTTTCCAGATGTCCACACGTGGCTTAGAAGTAGAATTATTTCCTTTAACTATAACTAGAAGTATTTGTGTATCTTACACTCTATTACTTCAATAGAACTGTGATTTCCTCAGTGTGAGTACATCTTCCAGTAGTACCAAATATAGTCCATTCATGACTGCCCATCCTGAGTCATTCTTGTTCAATATCTTCTGTAAATCAGAGTAAAGTTAAACATTGTGCTGAGGACCTTTCTCTAAATAAGAGATTTTTGACCTGGCATTGATGAGCTTTCCTTTTAAATACTTTGAAAATTGTGTTTCAATATAATTGGTTTCACTTGTAATCAGTATTTTATTTTATGAATTTAAAAACATTATTCTGACAATGTGTGCTATAGTAATCAGTAGATTACCAAAGGGGATTGTAAAAGAAAAAGGGATAAAAAGTCCTAGACTAAGTCTCTTGACAGTGCATGATATTGCACCAATGGCACATGTAAGCCATCCAACAGTTATCCCTCTCTCTCACTACCTGACTGAACCATCTTTTCGATAACATTTTATAGTAATTCTTATCATGGCAGAGAAGTGCTTGCCATCTGTGCTATTTTAACATGGAGAAGTGAGGAAAGCAAGAGAATTAGTTTTTGTTTTGAATGTAAAAATATGGTATAAATGTGTTAGCACTGCAATACTTTGTGGGATGCTTAAAAGAGACTGCAGTATGAAAATAACATACCAAAAAAAGTAAGAATTTGAGGGGGATAGTTTCCTGTGGTGGTAATTTTTTTCTCAAAGTCAATTCATCAGTTATCTGACTCAGAAAGTCATAGGAACATCTTCCATATCACCTTAGATTCGTAATAATAAATCATCTCAAAATTCTTCTTTCAACTTGTCTCTAGATATAGCTATCCATGATCCAGAGCGTGAATTAGCAATTTTAGTCTGAATGAATCCAAGCATTACAACTCTTCCTACCTTTGTTGAATAACTGACAGTAAGATAAAAACCAGTGTCCAGACGATGACCTCAGGTCAGTGTATAACATAGAGTTAGGGATTTTTGTTTCATTTTTGTTGTTTGTTTAACAAAGTGATTTTCCTTAGCCTGCTTGCTAATCATTGTTTTCAGTTCTGTTGATTGTCCCATTACTAACAGGGTTGATTTTAAATATAGGCTGTTTGGACTCCTCCATTTCAAAGGGGAGGCCTGTATTTCTATGAGAATCTCACCGCAGAAAGGGAATATCTGCATAGAGGTCTTTGTGTCCTTGGACCTCCGCCAGATAACATTCTTGGGAAGGAAGGTCAGTTGATCAGAAAATACTGGTTCTCTGGGAGGAGGGATAGAAGGAAGCTGTAATAAGAGCAATATCTTAACCCATGTGTCCATGCAAGTTAACCTAGTTTTTCTTTAAAAGGTATTGAGACTACCCTTGAGATGACTGACTTAGAGGACTAAAGGCTCAGACTGTTGACATGACTTTCTCATTGCTTGAGTGCAAAGCAGCCTGAAAGCCCATCAAAGGACCTTTCTGATGCTTAGTTGGTAGATCACAATGGGCAACTCAGGCAAAAAAGCTTCACTAAATTCAAAGTGTCCTTAATACCTATCCTTGTTGAGCATCTTTCTCCTCCTAGGGCTAAGCAAATCTTTTTGTTAATTGCTGAATGACCAGTGAGTGTCTCACTTTGATGAATTATCAAACCTAAATGGCCAATGACCTGGCCTTAGGCCCAGCACAGAACACCAGAAAATACCTAAACTTCTGCCAAGTGGTGTCAAAACTGGTATAGAATATAAACTTGTTGGGTTTTTTTGTAAATACTATGAATGAAGATGATAGAAGGTTGAGAAATACTGCCTTATAAAAAGCAAACAAAGACTGTACCTGTCAAATCTATGGATAAGTGAAGAATATGACCAAACAAGAGATAGAGAACATTGTAGGATGTGAAATGGATAATTTGGATTACATTAAATTAAAAACAAACAAAACCAATGCAGCCAAGATTAAAAATAAAGCAGAAAACTGGAGGGGGTGGATTTTACAGCTAGTTTCTCTGATAAAGGCCTTATTTCTCAAATGTATAGAGAATTGAGTCAAATTTGTAAAAATATAAGTCATTCCCCAATGAATTAAATGGTCAAAGGATATGAACAGGAAGTTTTCAGATGAAGAAATCAAAGATATCTATAATCATATGAAAGAATGCTTCACATCACTATTGATTAGAGAAATGCAAATTAAAACAACTGTGAGGTATCACCTCACACCTATCAGATTGGTCAATATGACAGAAAAGGAAAATGACAAATGTTGGAGACAATGTGGGAAAATTGGGACACAAATATTCTGTTGATGTTATTGTTGGCTGATCTGACCATTCTGGAGAGCAATTTGGAACTATCCCAAAGGGCTATAAAATTATGTATATCCTTTGACCCAACAATACCCTACTAAGTCTATAGCCCAAAGAAATCAAAGAAAAAGGATCTATATGTACAAAAATATTTATAGCCAGTCTTTTAGTAATGACAAAAAAACAAACTGGAAATTAAAGGGGTGCCCATCAATTGTGAAATGACTGAACAAGTTGTGGTATATGACTATGATGGAATTCTATTGTGCTATAAGAAATGACAAGCATGATGCTTTCAGAAAAACCTGGAAAGACTTACACAATTTATTGCAAAGTAAATTGAGCAGACCCAGGAGAACATTGTACACGGTAACAGCAATACTGTATGATAATCAACTGTGAATGACTTAGCTATTCTCAGTAATGCAAAGACCTAAGACAGTTCTGAAGGACCACCTCCAGAGAAAGCATTGGTGGCATCTGAATGTAAATCAAAGCATACTCTTTTTTTTACTTTATTTTTTCTCATGTCTGTTTTTGGTCTGTGTTTTCTTTTACAACATGACTAATATGGAAATATGTTTTGCATGACTTCACATGTGTAACCTATATCAAATTGCTTGCCATCTTAGAGAGTGGGGAAATGAAGGAGGAGGAGAATTTGGAACACAAAATTTAAAAAAAAATGTTTAAAATTGTTTCTGCATGTAATTAAACATATTATCTAGATAAAAGAACACAGTGAAGACAAATGAGAGTCTTCAGAAATGCTGGTTTCAGATTCAAGTATGACTATTAAATAGTCAATATTCTGTTGAGCAAAAGTATCAGTACCTCTACAGGCAAATGAGCATCTCCACCTTAAAAGTTATCACCTTAGGATAAATCTATTTCACCTATGTTCCTATTGTCCATTTTAGAATTTCCTTTGTTGGAGTTGCCTTCAAGTCCCATGATACATTCTTTGGTATATACTTAGTGGTGCAAAAATCATAGTATTCTGAAGGTGGCTTTGTTTGAAAGTATCCAAAAGACTTCTGGAGCCCAGTTAGGTAAATAAAGTGGATGAATTGAAAAATGCCATTTCTAGTGAATAATGAGAGAGAGAGATCTATAAAAGGGTGAGAATATTTTTTCTCATATGTGTAATGCCTTATAAATTGGCTCATAGAAACCTAAGAAAACTTGTATGAACTGATGCAGAGTGAAGTTAAATAGATTTAGGAGTATAATACGCTACACCAGCAATGTTGTAAAAATGAACAGTTTTGAAGACTTATGAACTTTGATCAATGCAATAATGAATCATGATTTCAGAGAACTTAGAATGAAGAATACTACACATTTCCTGACGGAGAAGTGATAGACTAAATAGGCAGAATGAGACAAATGTTTTTGGACATGCCCAGTTTAAGGATTTGTTCATTCCACTTTTTGCAGTTCAACTCTCCCAAACTTGCTACCATAACTCAGCTAAATTCTTACTATGGAACTTCCCTTATTGCCTGGGGTCTTCTCTTTCTGAGACATCCCTCTCCCAATACAGCTCCTTTCTCCCTCTGGAGAGTTCCTTCTAGGGCCCCCATTTTGGGGACTGCCCAGTCTGACCATCATTCCCCTCCTTGCTCTGCTTCTGATTCTCTGGACTTTGCCAGCATGATCCTACAGAAAAAACTAACCCACCCCTCAGGCTTTTCCGCTCAATTTTATGTGTTATCCTCTCCTAGTAGAATGTTTGCTTCTTTGAGAGCAGGGATTGCCTTTCTTTTTGCTTCTTTTTTGTATCCTTAGCACTTGGCACAGTGCTTGGCACATAGTACTTAATAAATGTGTTGTGTTTGTGTATGTGTGTGTGTGTGTGTGTATACATATAAGAGTTTGGTTGTTTTTGCTTTCCTGGATGTTCAGGGTAGAGTGAAGGGGTGGGGAAGGGAGGTGGGAAAAAGAGAAAATAAAATGCTTGATGATAGAAAAAAGAATTAAAAGAAGAAAAATAAACTGACACATTTTAAAACTGACAAAACCTCAATTACAAAGTACTACGTGATTTTAAAATTTAGTTTATCTACAGCTTAGATTTTTCTGATTTATTTGAATCAAATACAGAATTAAACCTTCCTCCCCTTTGAATGCAGGTTTTCCTGATTTTGGAACTAGCTCTTCTCTGTCATGATATCTGTGTTTGTGGTCAATTCTTCACTTGAATATATATCTCTCTTTCACTTCTTTACTAAATGTATAGGAAAACAGTCTTAAAGATCCCAAAGTCTAGCACTTCAGTGAATAATGGCATCTCTGGGGAAGTCGCATTGACTGACTTTCCTACTAGTCAGATACAGAGAAACACCCGCTTGCTTCTCTAAATTGATTTTGAACACACCTATATGTGTTGGCTTTGCCTACCCACTTTCAGATGTCACTGGCTCCAGCTGTTTCTGACAGAAAGCTGTCCACTCACATACATGTGTGTCTACCATGTAAAAACCTTTTATCATTTGCAGATTATGGCACAGAGTGGTTACGAGCTGTGCCGTGATCTCAGCTGTCACAGATATAGTGGCTCTGCTTTTCCCAGTTGAGGGCAGGTGCACTTGCAAATTTGCACTTGCTAATCCTGCAGAATTTCCAAGCTGGTTCGTGGTATTCTGTTAATTCTGTTACCTAATGAATAAACATCCATTCTGCTTTGGAACTGTGCCTATAGACACTGGGAAAATCAGGAACAAGAAATCTTAAACTGCTATTAACTTCCTCTGACATTGATTTAAAATGTCCTCAAACCAATTTGTAGGGACTTTCCCCTTCTATATACAAAGCAGCATATCAGTGTGGATAGAGGAAATGCTCTTACAGTAACAAAGACCAGGATTCAAATCCTATTTCTCCATACACCAGGATAAGGTATTAATGGGATAGGGGCCCCCTGTGGAGCATGATCATGTATGGTGATGGAACAATGACCCAATCTGTAAAGGCAGTTCAGTTACATAGGCCACAAATATCCTATAGGTGTTTGATCCTACCCAGATTAGATGGCATTTGCCTCAAAGGATTTATCTCAGATCTAGGGATGTCATAAAAATAAATAAAAATCACCCTTTAAAAAAATTTAAATAACCTTCAAAAATATAAAATAACCAAGCTAATGGAATACCAAATAGAGAACTTAAATAATCCAACTTCAGAAAAGGAAATAAAACTAGCTGGAAGGAACAATGAAGGAAAAAAGTCTCCTGGTCCTGATGGATTCCAAAGATAAATCTTTTAAACTTTAAAAGAACAGTTAATCTGAGGTATCACCTCACACATATCAGAGTGACTAATCTGACAAAAAAGGAAATTCTGAATTTTGGGGGGGAAACTGGGACATTAATACATTGTTGGTGGAGTTGTGAACTGATTGAGCAATCTGGAACTGTGCCCAAAGGGCTATAAAACTGTGCATAACCTTTGATTCAGCAATACCACTGTGAAGTCTATATCCCAAAGAAATCCCCAAATAGGTAAAAGGACTTATTTGTACAAAAATATTTATAGCATCTCTTTTTGTGGTGACTAAGAGTTAGAAGTCAAAGGGAAGCCCATCAATTGGGGAATAGCTAAAAAAATGTGTGCTATATTATTGTAATGCAATACTATCGGGCTATAAGAAATGACAAGCAGGATAACTTCAGAAAAACCTCAAACAACTTATATGAACTGATGCACAGTGAAGTGAACAGAACCAGGAGAATGTTGTACATAGTAACTGCAATATTGTTCAATGAAGAGTTGTAAATGACTTAGCTATTCCCAGCAATACAATGATCCAAGATAATCCCAAAGGACTAATGATGAAGAAAACTATCTGCCTCCAGAGAAAGAAGTGATAATGATTGAACACAGACAGGAGCAAGGTATTTTTTTTACTTTCTTTTGGGTTTTTTTTTTGGATCTTCTTGTACAAAATGATTAATATGAAAGTGTTTCACATAACTGTACATGCATAACCTGTATCTGATTTCTTGCCATCTCAGGGAGGAGGGAGAGAGAAGAGAGGGATAGAATTTGGAACTTAAAATTTAAAGAAAAATATTAAAAATTGGGGGGAAAGGGAAAAATAAAATAACAGAAAAGAAGAATTAAGACCTAGTCTCTGAAAAACTCTAAAACCTAAATTACCTAGGAAAGAACTCCTTATTTTACAAGAAAACTAGAAAGTAGACTAGTAGAAATTAGGGTTAGTCTAACTTTTTATGTCATGTTCATCAATTAATTTTAAATGGACACAAGACCTGAATATTAAAGATCATACCACAAAAAAACTAGAAAAGAAACATCATATGCTTTTTGCAACAATCAAGAGGAGAGGGATATTTAACCTAACAAAAGATAGAGGTAATTACAAAAGATATAAATAGGCAATTTCAACTGAAAATCATTTGCAAAACAAAATTAATGCATTTAGAATAAGGGAAGCATTTGACAGGGAAAAAAATCTTTGTATCAAATATCTCCAATATGGGTTTGGTATCTAAGACATAATAACAACTTATTGAAATTTAATATACATACATATACATATGTATACACACACATATATACATATATACACACATATCTCATATATACATTTATATATGCATTTGTATACATATGTACATTTATATATACATATTTGTGACTAAAAACCATAAGCATAAGAAAAGCAAAGAATATGAGTAAACTTCTCAAAAGAAAAATGGCAAACCATTAACAACCAGTGTTCCAAAACACTAATATTAAGGGAAATAGAAATCAAAACAACTGCCCCTTCAACACTCAGAAAATTGGCAAAGATGACAAAAACAATGTTGGAGAAGGTATGGAAAGACAGCCACAAGAAAGCATTATTGGCATATCTGTGAATTAGTTCAGTCATAGTGTAAAGCAATTTGAAATTACTCATATCAACATCTTAAAGTTCTCTACCCTAACTGGTATGGTATATTTCCCAAGGAGGTCACTGACAAAAAAAAAGAAGACTCCGTATACACCAAAATATTAGTAGCAGCACTTTTTTCAGTAGCAAAGAATTGTAAAGAAAATAGATGCTCACTAATTGGGGCATGGTGAAAAAATATCATGGTACATGAATGTAATGGAATATTACTATGCTGTAAGAAATCATGTATATGATGAATATAGAGAAGCATGGAAAGATCTTCATGAACTGATACAGTGAAGTTAGCAGAGCCAGGAAAACAATCTGATGAGTACATCAATGTAACCAAAAGAAGAGCAACCACCAAACAATAAAAGAGAAATGTTTGAAATTATAAGAAGACCAATGAGAAGATAACTTCTTTGCAAAGAGGAGGACCACAAGTATGGAACATTGCATATAGGATCAGGTTTTTAATATGGTTTTTTCCCCTTCCTTTTTTTTTCTTAAATATTCTTTGTTATATAATGGATGATTCTCTGGGAAAGGAGCAAAGATAAATCTAGGCAATAGAAAAACAAAATATATCAATGAAATATATTTTCTTAAAAGCATCACATATACATTTTAAATGCGGCTCTTCTTTTTGAAGTTTCATCATCATTTTCATCCATTATCTACCCCCTTAGCAAGGGAAGAGGACATTCAACTGAGAGTCAGGAGCTCTCGATTCTCTTCCCAAGGATTTCTACACATATCTAACTGTGAGGCTTTAGGCAGGTCATTTTATTTCTCTAAGTCCCAGGTTCAATGTTAATAAAATGTGGAGTTTGAACTATATTAAGTATTAACATTCTATAGTTCTTTCTTTTAGGCTCGACATTTCAAACCTGCATCACAGAAAATAATTGCTTTTTTTTATAGCCTCTTGTCTTTATTTTTTTAATTCCCCTTTGATAAAGGTTCCTTTCTCATTTTCTTTAATATTATAGTTATTCATTTATAATTCATCCTGCCCCCAAAACACTTACAGTACCTATCTTGTTTCTAAACTCATTCTGGCATGTGTGCCACAAATTCTATAGCTTCACTGAAGCACCTTATTTTCTCAAATATATAGGAAAACAAGTTTACCAGTTTAGAGCTGGAAGAAATCTGTTAGGTCATCTAATTTTACCCCTTTATTTTACTGATGAGGAAACTGGTCCAGAGATGTTAAGTAAATGATCCATGTTCACCCAGGCAGTATGAGGCAGAGTTGGGATTTAAAAGCGGGTCCTACAATTTCACATCCAGGGATCTTCCCAATCCACCATGCTCCTTCTACTTCTGCTTGCTTACACCCGACCCCATTTAACTCTGAAATTCCTGATTCCCCTACAGCTTCTCTCCTAAATATGTTTACATTATCATACTAGTGTCAAATATTCTTTGATTTATTCTTCTTTCTTGCCTCATTTTTCCCCTATATCTTCCCTACTTAAAGTGCCCTCATCTCCCCCTCTCCCTAAAAAAACAGAAGTAATTCACCTTTTATGACCTGGTCAGCAAGTAGTTTATCACATTATGAGAAAATAATATTATATTTGTATTTTCTTCTGAAAATTTTGTGTTTTGAATAATTCTTAATATAAATTTTTACTTTATTTTCTACTTTATTCCTTTATTTGCCCCCAAGTATGACTGTGTACAATCTTTCTGGCTTTTAACATTCATTACCGATCAGTCTTATCCCTGCTCACTAATTCTTTATAGAAAAAATTCAGTCCCTTTTCTCAAGTTCTTTTTTAATGTTGCTGATCCTTCCTACCATGATTCAAAGAGGGAAAATTGAAACACAAAACTTCCCTCACTTTCTTTATCCATCTTTCTTTATTAAAATTGTATACTCTCCTAATCATTATTTTTATATGACCTCATCAGAGATAGTCCTCCTCTCCTGGGAGGAAAATACACATGCTTATTTTAATTTCTGTTGGCCTTATTGTTCCATAAAGCTATAAAAGTCAAAGTACATGCAGAACTCAATTATTTCTATGCTATTAAAAAAAGAATAGCAGTGTTAGTGATGACATCAAATGTTAGTATTCTGGCAGTGGTATGAAGGAGTCACTTGAAAAGAACTGATTGTTAAATTTTCAGTGTGAGGAATCATTACAATTATCCCTTCCACATTGTGACAGTTATAGGGGCACAGTATCCCGTGATCTGAAAAATCCATCTCAAATGTTTTGGCCCTTCCTTTGTAGCAGAGAAATCTGAATTATTATGGTATTAAAAGATGAAATAGATGAAATATGAATACAAAACTATTCATATATTTTACACATTTCTGAACTTTTTCTTTGTCTTCTGCTGGCCTTTGCATGTGGTCTACAGCTTCCATAAAACTCCCCTAAAATTCCTATTTGTACAACCCAAGCACTATCTGAACAAGAACTCTCTCTACATGCTTCCCAGCAAGTCACTATCCAGCTTTTACTAGAAGATCTAGAGAAGGCCCATGCATTAGCTCCTAAAGCGGTTCACTCTGGTTTTGGAAAGTTGTCATTCTTAGGAGGTTTTTCTTCATGTGAAGCAGTCACCCATTACTCCTACTTCTGTCCTCTTGGGCCACACAGAACACATCCAATCTCTGCAATTTTTTCCCCATTAGATTGTGAGCTCTTTGAAGTCAGGGACTGTCTTGCCTCTTTTTGGATGTCCAGAACTTAATACAGGGCCTGGCACATAGCAGATGCTTAATAAATGATTTTGGTTTGTTTTTTTTTTTTTGATGGATTGACTCGGTCTTAAAGCCCTATGCCCCTCCTCCTTAAGTCTGCTATCACTGTGGCTAAAATGATTCAAGCTCCTCCAATACTAAAATGAGCAGTCTCTTCACCATCCTCATCACCCTCAGCTTGTCAATGTTCTCCCTAAAATGTGTTGCCCAAAACTAAATACAGTAATCTGGATGTTGGTTGTGGTAGGTTGCCACAGTCACCTACCCTCTCTGAACTCCTCTCTGGCACTTTAAAGGATCTATAATCTCAAGCAACAGTGCATATTATCACCTAACCACATTTTCTCATCCTGTGAAAATTACCCATGTCCTCCCATAAATCCACCACAGGATCTTCACCCAACAAAAGTTGGAGGTGAAGGATAGGGGACAGTTCTTCTGGATCTCTTTTCATTGCAGGGATGTCATCAGAAAATCCAGGATGTCCATCAGTCATCTCTCACTCTCTTTACATGTCCAGCCTATCTCCTTGCCTTGCTTTATTTTATTTTATTTTTTGGTCATTTTGGTTTGCTTAATTTTTTTTCGTTTATTTCATCCCTTTAGCCAATGTCCTGTTGTCTCTCATCTCTGCCTTCCTCTAATCCTGTTTCTGGTACGATTCTTCATCCTCATTCTTTTATACTAATCTTGATTTACCTTGGCCCATTTAATCTCAGCCTTCAGCAAAATTTTTACAGCATTATTGCTTCTTTTGCAGTGCAGAATCAGAATTGCTGCTTTTCATTATCTCCTTCCCCTCCCACATCTTCTTCCTTCTTCCCACTGTAGGAGCCCCTCCACATTCAATTTGTGATTAGTGGTTTTGAAAGTTCTTGGTTTTCAGTGCCAACCCACGCTCTTTACTCAACCAAGGACTCTTTGTTCGACTGAACCATGTGGGGGTGCAGAGCTGTTTGAAAAGTGGGGGAGGGGGAAATCACTAGTGTGTGGCTACAGTTTATTCATCCCCAAAGACTGGGTATTAGACATCCCTCTCTCACTCCAACTTGCAACAGAAATTCTTCCAGTTCTAACCTATTTCTTCATCACTTTCTAGCACTTAGTAGATATCCCTCTCTCACTCCAATTTGGAACAGAAATTCTTCCAGTTCAAAACTATTTCTTCCTCACCTTCTACCACTTAGGGATTCTTTTTGAGTCTCATTCACAACTTAATATGAACTAATTAAATCTGAAATTTAACTTTATATCTAAATTGTTGATCTTCCAAGGAATATGGATTTTGATTCTAAGTGCAAAAAGGAAAAGACATTTCCTTAGAGTGGGAGAGCAGGCCTGAGTGGAGTCTCAGAACTTGACAAGAAAAAAGTTCTCAGTGTTTTAGTACCTAATAATCTCTCAAAAATGAATTTTCATTCATTCACTTATTCCCTAGGAGAGAAAAAAATAAAAGGAAATGTGGAAAGGGATTCAGAAAGGAAAGTGTTCAGGTTAACAAAGACAATTTTGATCTCATAATTTTTGCCTGTGACTACAGTGGATAGAGTGCCAGCTTGGAATCAAGAAAACTCATCTCCCTGAGTTTAAATCTAGCCTCACATACTTATGTGACCCTGGACAAGTCACTTAACCCCATTTGCCTCAGTTTCCTCATCTGTAAAATGACATGGAAAAGGAAATGGCAAATCATTCCAGTTTCTCTGCCAAGAAAACCCCAAAAAGGGATCACGTAGAATTGGACATGACTAAAATGATCAAACAATAACAAAATCCCTAAGTCATCAAAAATATTGCTTTGGGTTATTGATAGAGTTAAAATATCAGAACCAGTTCAAAAGACCATAAGCCTCAATTTTCCCAACTTCAACTCTATTCCTCAAATTCAGTTAAATCCAATAATACTTGTCTAAGTATCTCCATCCAATACTTGCCCTTAAAGGAAGAAAAAAAAGTTAAAGGGGAAAAAGAGAAAGAATAAATATATAGGTATATATTTGTGTATATGTATGTATATATACATATAAACATGTGTTCTCTTCCTCCTTCCTTACCCTCTTTATACTACAGTACAATACTCTAGGAATCTCCTGATCCAAAGGAAGCTATCAAAATAACACTGGAATGCTAAGCATCTGCTAGATTTCTGTATTCAATTTCTGCTTTCCTGGGAGACAAATGTGATCTAAAGAAATGTGACCAGCAAGTTGAGACAATTCTAGCCTGTTTTGTCATCAACTGAAGTTATTCCATTTCTCTGGGCCTCAGTTTTTTTTGTGTAAAATGTGGAGGGGATGAAATAGATGAGCACTAAGTCAATTTCTACCTCAAATTCTAGGCTTCTTTCTCCCCTTTAACTGTACTTCGTTCCCTTTTATTCACCTTTCCATCCAAATGATTAAATTTTTCCATTTGATTCTGTGAACTTTTCTTCAGTTTTCCTTTCCTGAGTAAATTGGTGTCAGGGAGGTTAAACAGCTTACTGGTCTTTAGGTACAAAGCAAAGAAATGTCAAGCTATTTCACTCATCTTTTCTGATTCCACATTCAGTGCTCTTTCCACACTATATACTCCATACTGCCTTATTAAATACCTGATGCCCAACATGGTATCTTGCATGTACCATGAAGCACATGCCAGGATCCCTATGTTCAATTTGCTCAAAAAACTAGCCAAAGATGGGTAGGACATACAGTGAGTTGTATAGTCTGAAGAGATGAAGCACTGAGCTAGAAGCCCTGCTACTTGAGGGGATCCATTCCAAACATCCTGATTTTTTCTCTGACTTGGGGATCTCTGGCAAGTGAATTTCTGTATGTCTACAACCCTTCCTAAGGTAATACAGTAAAAAAAAGTAAGGCTATTGTTAACACAGTAAAGCCACATCATTTTAGACTCTATTGTATTCTTACAATTATCAAAGATGTTCTGTGTACCTTTAGTAAAAAGTGGACCCAAGAGCTGAGATTCTGGACACTAGGGGAATACAATGCCACCAGCTAATACTGATAGAATGTGTAGAGCACTTCATTGTATAGAATATGTGATATAATCCTTGACTGAGAGGCATCCTGTCCTATCTCTGACACATAGTGACTCAGTGACCCATAGAGCATCACTTAACCTCTAGTGCCCTAGATAATTCTCTAAAACTTTAGATTGTAAGAGGATGCTGATCTGTATTGGTAGAGGAGCTTGCTAGGAGCTATCTATCTATCTATCTATCTATCTATCTATCTATATCCATATAAAATCATAGGTTGGCAAAAAACAAACAAAGAATGGACTAGGCTTGATTAAATCTTATTTTAGAGACTGCTAAACAAATTAATATTGTGAACAAGATCACATTCAGCACCTTTGTGAGAGGATGAGTTATTTGTAATGACATGTACTACTTAATTGTGTATATTCAGATTATGCTATTTATTACATTTGAGTCTTATTTATTCATGGTGGGGTGGGGTAACCTTTACTCGCTAGCCTTTTGTTGACTGAGTTACTGTATGAATTTAAAAATAATGAATTGCATTTCTGGTAAAGTTCTGTTTCTGTTAAAGTATAGTCTGTAGAGGAGAAGAAACATGGTGTTTTGGAATCTACACTGAGCTTCGACTGGAATCTACTGAGCTTAGAGCAAGAAAATTTGATTTCAAATACCCCATTGTTCAGCTTACTAGCTGTGTATGACCTCAGGCAAGTCATTTCTCTCAGAGTTCCAATTTCCTCATCCGTACCATGTGGAGGTTGGACAAGATGATGTCTAAAGTCGGTTCCAACCTTAACATCATATGATTCTCCCCAGTTCTTAAGAATCAGTGATGAGATTTGGGTACAACATCCCTAGTTTCTTTCACAGAGATGATTTGTGCATTGATGAAAAGACTGAACCACAGAACAATGTAAGTAGTTTCCCTGAGGTCATGAAAAAATCTAGAGAAACATCCAGGATTGGAGCAGAATGAAATTCCACATTGTTAATCTGAGATTCTGGACCAGGGTACCGGGTTATCAGCCTCAACTGTTCCTCAATCCTTCCTGTACCCTTACTTTAATTATTAAAGATGTTCTGTGTACCTTCAATAAGGAACAGTGGACCCAAGGTCTGAGGTACTGGAGACAAGAGGAATACAATTCTGCCAACTAATTCCTATCCCTTGAGACAACTCTTGTGAGGAATATAACTCAGTGGTATCCTTTCCTATCCTTTTGTTGTTTCTCCTTGGCTGGATAAGCTTTATAAAGAACCTTCCATGGCCTTGATTGCTGGCCCGTTGCCAGCCAGACGTGGGAGGCAAAAAGCAATGAGCCTGGTGGGAAGAAGGGACAGACATGTGCCTCCCTTTTCAACTCTTTCTGCCCTATCACTCACCGGGTGACAGTTGAATTGTTCTTCCTGAGAGGCAGGCAAGCAGCTGAGCTGGCCACCTACACACTCCGTCCTTCTCCCCTCGCCCTGATAGGCCTCGAGTCTGTGCTCAGCCCAGCCCAGCTCAGCCCAGTGTGGCCTGATGCTCTCTTCCTCAGCTGTCCCAGCCCAGATGCAAACAGCCTCAGCTTCCCAACAAAGAAAGAACTCCAGCTTGGGCCTTGAGCTCCAATTGAACTTCTCCGAGCACCTGCTGGAAGAATGTTGGTGGCATGAATGACAGCTACTCTCTGTACATAGAACTTTTATATGTATGATGACGACTGGGAAGTAGTAAATGTTGTCTCAGGCTCAGTTAGCAGGAGCCAGAAGGCAAATGGAGAGTCAGAGAAAGTAAAAGCTGTTCTGTAAAGTCACAGTGTGGAAAGGAGAAAGCCCAGCTTTGCAGGACTTTCTCTCTTCCTTCAACCTGCTGAAGAAAATTGAAATGATCTCTGAAAGCTTCAAATTGCCTTATTTGTCATATATCAAAAATCATTGGTCCTCTAACAAGCAGAATGTACAGGGAGGCATCACTTTCTATCCCTAAACCTTTACTTCTCAGGTAAATGATTTAACGATCATAATAGCTAGCATTTCTATAGTCCTTTAACATTTACAAAATACTTTAGAGTTATCTCATTTTATTCTTATAGCATCCTTATTTTACAGATGAGGAAATTGAGGCAGACAGAGGGTAAATGACTTGCCTAGGGTCACATAACTAAAAGTAACTGAGATTAGTTTTTGAATTCAGATATTCCTGACTCCAGGCCTAATACTCTTCCCGCTATACTATCTAGGGACTAGAAAGCTGGTAATGTACCTGATGTGATTTTTAACCCAATTAAATCATTAATTAATTTAATTAAATAATGAAGATGTTATGAGTTTTATTTATATTTTCATAATCCACAGTTTCTAATAAAATTTGAAATTTTTATTATGTGATCTAATAACAGCTGACACATATAGGATTTTAAGTGCAAAGCACTTTACATGAATTATTTTGATTTTCATAACAATTTTATGAAACAGATAAAATTATCACCCCAGTTTCATAGATGAGAAACAACATAAGTGATTTTTCCTGAAATAACACAAATATTTTCAGAGGTAGGATTTAAACCCAAGTCTTCCTAACTCCTAACTGCAAAATATTTCCTCTTAAATGTTCCCCCCTCACTTCAAGTTTAACATATCTGTAATTAAAATCAATCTTCTTTTCTCCTCTCCTCAACTCCACCATCTTCACAAATGCCCTGTAGGTGCTAGTGATGTTATAATTCTCTTAGTCAAGCAGACTCAACACTTTAGAGTCATTTTTAGAGCTATTTTTGAATGCCTTTTTCCTTGTCCTCTAAATCCAAGTCCTGCTTTTTGTTTGTTTGTTTTCAGTTTTATGGTTTTGTGCCTTTGCATTTTATACGACAATGATCAATATCAACCATAAATTTAAAATATCCAGCTTTGCAAAATTATAGGTATGTAATATACAAATATTGTTCTTAGGTACAAATATGAGACATGGTTTTTAAAAATATTAAACATAAATTTATAATGCTAGAAAATTGCCTCTAAAGTAGATGAGCTGAGTTGATGTACTTCCTTTGACCCACAGAAACACTCAATCATTATTTTCCCAAACCAAGAGAATCAATATACTGAATTATCATTTCCATCACTTGAACAATGCATACTCAAATTCTTCAGTTCTTCTTTTATGTTGCCTCTCACATTTGCCCCTTACTTTTCATTCCCCTTACCAGGACCTTCTTACTTATGACTGGACAGTTGTAAGAGACTCTAATTAATTAATCTCTCTGCCTCTTGTCACAGTTAGTATAAATACTCTTAGCCTGAGCATTTGCTCTAAGGACAGGTAGTCTTGGCTTAATGTCTTATATTCTATTTAGGGTTTAAAATTCCATGGAATAATCAGATAAAATGACAGAAGTAGGGTCTCATTGTATGGTCTAAAGTAAGACTTTACCCAAAATGAATAACTCATAAGGCATGGTCTCTATTAGTGTAAGTTCAAGGATACCCACTATAGGCATAATCCAGGAATAATGAAAAGCAAGAGTTTCATTAATATGATAAAGTTTGAAGAAAAACATAACAAATAACTAGATAAGGAGTTCTTGATCTGGAGCTGGGGATAGATTTAAGGAGATCTGGGAACTTGGATGGGAAAAAAAATGCATCTTCATTTTCAATAACCTCTAATCAAAATTTAGCATTTTCTTCAATTATTTAAAAACATGATTCTGAGAAAGGGTCCATTAGTCTTATCATACTGTCAAAGGGGTCCATGATACCTAAATGGTTAAAAGAACCTCTGTTTAGAGTATTCAAGATGAGATAAACTGTGTCCACAGGGATGTGGCAAGGCTGGTGAGTAGGTTACTATCCACACAGATAGAAGCATGACCCAACATGGAGATGAGTATAGTTAGAGCAGGGTGGTGCTCAACCATTTCTCACCCAGCTGTACTCCTTTGAATATCTCCATCATGCCTCCTAAAACCCCATTGTCCTGCAAGATCACGATAACTTTGTAGCTTATACATCATAAGTACCCTTTGCCCATGAAACTTCTCTTTATTGGAGGGTAGAGTAGAAAGTCTCTCCCCAAATAAGTCTTCATTTCTTTCCCTGCTGCATTCCTTTGAACTTATCCAGTAAACCCCCAACTGAAGTATCTTCCCTCCTTCCTAGTTTTTCTGTTTCATTTTGTATATTGTCCTCTCCTGTGAGATTGTAAGCTCCTGAAGGCAGGGACTTTATTTTTCTGTATTAGTATCCCTAATACTTAGCACAGTGCCTGACGCATAGGAAGCAATTATTATGTGCCTATTTTTGAGAGACTTGCCTATGAAGAGGGGTAGGGGAAGATTGGGGTTCAAGTCCTACTTCTGACACATACTGTCTATATGACTCTGGGCAAATCACTTAACCGCTCCCTGCCCCAGGTAACTCTTTAATATTCTAGTTGCTGTAGATCTTCTTCGGTAAGAGGGTATTTTTTTAACTGGGCATTTCTTCTATCTGTGACATCACAGTTGCATAATTCCTACACCCACCCCACCCCCAAAAGGGCAAATTCTACTTATACCATTCTTTGAACTATATCAAAGTCCACCTGAACAGAAAAAATTTCCTTGTCTACTAGAGTGAAAAAAATTACATATGGAACTGTTAGAGAGGACTTCTGTAAATTTCCTTAGCATGCTACTTTACATAGTTAATGACTTGGATGAAGGCATAGATGGCAAGTTTATCACACTTGTGGATGACATGAATCTATGAGCTATATGTGGGTGACACTATTGGAACCCCATAATACCTTCTCACTTTGGAAAAATGGGACAAATCTAATAAGATCAAATTTTGTTTTTGCCCAGTCATTTTTCTTCAGTCATATCTGACTCTTCATGACCCCATTTGAGGTTTTCTTGGCAAAGATACTGGAATAGTTTTCTATTTCCTTTTCCAGCCCACTTTAAAACGGAGGAAACTGAAGCAAACAGGGTTAAGTTACTTGCCCAGGGTTGAACAGCTATTGTCTGAGGCCAGATTTGAATTCTGGTCTTCCTGACTCCAGACCTGATCCTCTAGATTTACTGTGCCACCTAACTATCCAAGATAAAATTTAATAGAGATACAATGCTCTAAAAAAAGGACTACACTAATAAGTTACCAGAATCAGACATCAATTCATATAAAACTATCTATGGTTGTGAGGTAAAAACAAAAGAAATCAATAACATATATTTAAAATATTTGATGCTTATACTGGGCAGCAAGCTTAATGAATATGGTCTGCCAGCCCCCCTCCCAATCTAGTGAGATGTTTGATCTGTTAATACACCCATGTTAAGCTGCCCCCCATGTCTAGAATGAAAGAGTCAACATCTGGGTTGTTCCTTTCTGCTTAGTATACCACATTTTTAAGAAAGGCATTAACAAACTCAAGTATAGCCAATGAAGTACAAGCAGTATAGTGAGGGAACTGGATACTATGCCATTTGAGGACTGCCTGGAGAAACTACTACATATGTTCATCCTCAAGATGACATGGGGAGACCCCAATATCTACCTTCAAATTTATGAAGGGTTGTCATATAGAAGAGGGTTTACACATGTTAAACTTGGCCAAAGAAGACAGAGTGAGGAATGATGGGTGGAAATTTCTGAGAAGCAGATTTTGGTTTGATCAAGAAAAAACTTCATAACAATTTGGAATAATTTCAAAGTAGAATGGGTTTCCTGCAAAGGTAGCAAGTTTCCCTTCATTGGATATCTTTAACAAGTTGTTGGAGACTGGATTTCTGTTTATATCTAAAATAGATTAGATGATGGTGGTCCCATCCAACTCTAAGACTTTATGAATCACTTCAATCCATTCGCCTCACGTTTTCAGATAATGAAATTAAGGCACAAAGAGGTTAAGTGATTTCTCTAAGATCGCATAGCTGACTAATGCCATAGGTAGGTGTAGAACCCAGATCTCCTGACTAGTTCACCACTATTTCTATTCCTTTGGCTCAAAGAATGGAAGGATTTTGTTAATATCAATATGTTCCCTGTGAGAGGCAGTACCATATAGTGATAATCATCTCTTAGTACCTTAGCACAAAGTTGTCTTTTTCTTAGGTGGCCGATGATCCAGAAAGATCCTGAGAGAGTAGCATACAGCACAGGTAAGTTTTGATGGCAGCTGTAGAGGACAGAAAAGACAGATTGAGGCACTACTCCAGAGAGGAAAAAGTGGGAAGTCTGGGTCTAAAGGAGAATATTTTCCCAATTTTATATAAAACAAATTTAGCATTTTTTTCAAATTTTGAGTTCTAAATTCTCCCCCTTCTTTCCTCCCCCAAGACAGTAAGCAATTTGTGTGAACTATACATGTGAAATCATTCAAAACATATTTCCCTATTAGTCATGTTGTAAAAGAAAACACGGACCAAAAAAAAAACTCACACAAAAAATGAAGTGAAAAACATTATGCTTCAATCTGCATTCAGACTCCATCAGTTCTTTCTCTGGAAGTGGATAACATTTTTCATCATGAATCCTTTGAAATTGTCTTGGATCGTTGTGTTGCTGAGAATAGCTGCTATTCCCAGTTGACCATCATATAATATTGCTGTTACTGCATAAAATGTTCTCCTATTCTGCTCATTTCACTCTGCATCAGTTCATGTAAGTTTTTTCCGATTCTTCTAAAATCATCCTGTTCATCACTTCTCATAGCACAATAGTATTCCATCACAATCATATGCCACAATTTGTTCAGCCATTTCCCAATTGATGGATGTCCTCTCAACTTCCAATTCTTTGCTACCACCCCCCCCCCAAAAGCTGTTATAAATATTTTTGTACAGATAGGTAGTTTTCAAAAAAATATTTTTGGTATACAGACCTAGTAGCGGTCAGGTGAAAGGGTATACATAGTTTTATAGCCCTTTGGGCATAGTTCCAAATTGCTCTCCAGAATGAATCAGTTCACAGCTCCACCGACAGTGAGTGTATCAATGTCCCAATTTTCCCACAACCCCTCCAACATTAATCATTCTGATTCCAGAATACTCAGACCATTCCTAATCTGATGGATGCAAAATGGTACCTCACAGTTGTTTTAATTTGCATTTCTTTAATCAATAGTGCTGTATAGCATTTTTTTTATGTGACTATAGCTGGCTTTGATTTTTTTATCTGAAAACTGCCTGTTCATATCCTTTGATGATTTATCAATTTGGAAATGACTGGCATCCTTATAAATTTAATTCAGTTCAAGGAGAATACTTTCACTAAGGTGGAAAAATATTAAAAGGAGCATGGAGCAATGCTAACCAACTTTATCTTTAACCAACTTTTCATTTTCAAAAAGTGTTTTTATCAGTGCTCTTTTTCAGTTTCACATCTCTTTTACCTCCAAATGATTCCCTCCCACCTCCCCCTACAAACACTCAATAGAGTTCTCCCTTATAACAAATTCATGCAGTCCAATAAAACAAGTAATATACTCAACCACCATCTCTTTGCTGATAGACAGAAGTCATAAGTGGTCTCTATTGTTCAGAATTTGGAGGTCTTTTTTCAAAGTTGCTTTCCTTTATATTGTGGTGATTTTGTTCATTGTCTTTCTAGTTGTGCTTTTCTAGTTTGTCAGTTTATCTGAGTCTTCTCAAGTTTCTTTGTATTCTTCAAATTTGTCATTTCTTATAGTGCAATAAGATTTCCTTACATTTATATGCTAAGACTTTTTCGGTCATTCCCCATTTGGTAGTGATTTTACATCTAGTTCTTTGCTATTATTAAAAGGACTGATATAAATTGTTATTAATAGTTCTAGCTGTATAGTGCTTAGCATGACTGTGTTAAGTACTTTAAAATTATTATCTCTTTTGATCCTCACAACAGTTTTAGGAGGAAGGTGCTATTAATATCCCCACTTTACTGATGAGGAAACTTTGGGGTTTTTCCTTTTGTCTTTGTCTTTAAAGGGTTTTGTGTGCTTGTTTGCTTGTTTGCCTTCTAGTGATATTATTGGGCCAACAGGTATGTATAGTTTAGTATCTTTTAAAATAAAATTCCATACCATTTTCCAGAATACTCAGACCATTCCTAGTTTCTCCAACAGTGCTTCTGTGCGCCTTTCTTCTCAGAGCTCCATCTTTTTCATCTTTGCTAATCTCATGGGTGCAAGTAAACCCATAGAGTGGTTTTAATTTGTGTTTCTCATTATTATTGAGTTGGAACTTTCTTTCACATGGCTCTTAATAATTTTCATTTATTCTTTAGAAAACTACCTATTCATATTCTTTGACCTCTTGTCAAAGCCCAGATCTTTATATCTATAGTCACTTCTAGAGCCACTGCTGACCCTAGGGACTCTAGACTGTGACAGGGGACTTTTCATTTTATCTTGCCCAGGACCAGCTCCACAATGTCACTTCCCAGCCATCTCCACACCATGCTGCCAACTCTATTTCCCTGTGTTGGTCTTCCTCTATTTGAATATAATCTCCCTAAGGGCATAGACTATCTTGCTTGATTTGCTTTGTATCCGAAGAGTTTAAAGCAGTCTGACTCATAGTAAGCATTTAACAAATGTTTTTCTTTCTCTCTTCCTTCCTTCCTTTCTGTTACCTCCTTCCTTCCTTCTTTCCTTCCCTTCCATCCCTCTTTTCTTCCTTCCTTCCAGTTACATACTACCTACCATTCAACTGCACCAAGTAAGTCTTGCTTTGTAACAATAAAAACAGTTAAGCCAAATCAAAATACACGGGAACTCCATTTAACAATCCATGCAGCATTCTGCTACCACATTCCCCAACCTCTCTTAACAAAGGAATTCATGACATAAGAGGATCAGGTGAGGTAATTAGGCATATTTAGTCTAGAGAGAAGAAGAGTTACAGGGGAAACAATAGCAGTTTAAACATTTAAAGGGCAACCTTAGGCAAGAAGGACTGGATTTGTTCTGTTTGACCCTAGAGGAAAAAACAGGAGTAAAAGCTGAAAGTAGCAGAGAGGCAAATTTAGGCATGCTATCAAGAAAAACTTTCTAACAATTAGAGCTGTCCAAGAATGGAATGTCTTGCCTTGAGAGCTGGGGGATTCCCCTTCCTTAGAGTTCTCCAAGCTTGCCAGCATGTTATTATGTATATTCTTTCATATATACATTGTCCTAGAAAGCCTCTGAGGTCCTTTACAAATCTCATATTCTGTAATTATGTGAAGCAGGTCATGAGTTGTCATTACAATTACATGGTGTTTCCTGTATTTTAATACTCTTTTCGTTTATAATTTTAACCAGTGTCTATATTGTTTTCCTCATTCTGCTTGCTCCGTTCATACATCTTTTCATAATTCTATGAATTTCTTATGTTTGGTGTTTCTTACGATGCCATGTAGGTCATTACCTTTCCATGCCACAGTTCCCCAACTGATGGGATGGGCTCTCTATTCCTAAGCATGAGTTGCTCTCTTTCCACCTCCAGTGCACACTGAGCACACCACAACAAAATGCCTCTCCAGACTGTCCTATTTCTGGAAGAATGAGTAAATCACGCAGAGTGCCAAGGAAGTTCATGGACCACAGAGGGTGGAAAAAACAACCTTCCTTTCATCTATTTTGGCAAAAGTTGCAGAAGCTATAAACATCTTCTCTTTCCTGAGCTGATAATTTTATCCTTCATCCTCTGTGACCTGTCTTTAGCCCCAGAGAAGGAAATCATTTAGTCCAAGGGCATGGATATGGAAAGGTGTCAACATATCTTGGAGGCAGGGTCTCCTTTTTAGCCATGTCCTCTCTCCTTTCCTCACCTGCCCCATTGCTAACCTTCCTGCATTCTCTGGCCAAAAGGAACAGGAGATTTAGCTGCTGGAGCAGTAGCAACACACCAAGAGCTGACCTAAGGGCAGGGGATCAGTTTATTTGTTTGACACCATTCCCTGAGTCTCAGCCCCGACAGGTCTACCCTCCCTACTGAAGTCATCCCAGAGCAACCACATGCTCTGACACTGAGTGCAAGCAGCTGGGAGACTGCCAGGCCTCTAGCTAGATTACCTGTTGCCATAGAAACCACCAGTCCAGGGTTGTGTTGCTTTAGTTCTTAGTAGGGTGATGCCGACAGAGCTGCCAAGTCTTTTCTGCTATGGGGAGCAAAAGAAAAAAACAGCACCAGGAATATCCCAGATCGGGAAATGGATCTATTCTAGGAGTAAACAAAAAAGAACAAAAGGACGAGTTTCCTGGTAAAAGCCCCAATTTTCCATCTATTTTGAAAAAAACCCTTTCTTTGGTGTGTCAGGATTTTATGGATTAGCAATCACCTCTCATCCATCTTGAAAATCGCTAGTATTTCCCCAACCTGATGTTTTGCTGCCTTTTTTTGTCTTAGCTTAAAGCTAAGATCAAAGATAAGAAAAAGTATATTCAAAGTTATTTCTTTTGGTTAATTCAAATAGCAGGCTAATTTATCAAGGGTTAAGAAGACTTGTGGAGTAGTGAATTAAAGACCAGCCTTGCAGTTGAGAAAATGGGGTTCAATTACTGCTTCTGATCACATGGACAGATTGTGCAACCATGGACAGATTGTTTAAGTTTAGGGGGTACCCAAGCAGCTCTCTAATTCAGGGGTTCTTAACCTTTTTTTATGGCATGGACTCATTTGGCAATCTGGTGAAGGCTGTGGACCTATTCTCAAACTAAAGTGGTTTTTAAAAATTCATAACTGAAGAAAATATGAAAATTCATTTAGATATTCGCTAAAATAAATGTTTTTCCCATCTGGGTTAACAACCTCCCTGAAATTATTCTTGTGTAGATACCAGTTTAAGAACTCCTGTTCTAATACTGTAAATGAGTACAGCTATTGACCTCCATTAGGAAAGGGAGTTTCCATACAAGGGATTCCTTTCACCAATGAAATCATAGGTCCATCTACCCCTCCCAACCTGCAATAAATCAAAAGTAAGTCTGTAGTAACATCTTTTGTGTCAAATATGAAGTCCTCTCTCATAGTCTCGAAGCTCTATGAGCCTGCACTCAGTCACTGGGGCCCTTCTTAGGGACTATCTTTAGAGCAGGCAAACCATCCCTGATACGAATTCTGATTTTTGGAGAAGGAAGCTGGCACCTTTGGAAGGTGAGGTCACATAGGACCATTTGGTCCTTTTGACTTCAGGTCCATTTGGCTTCAAAAGGAGCATTCATGTCTAGAAAAAAAAGATGTAACTGCCCTCTCCCTAACATATATATATATTCATGTATGTATATTTATGTTTATATACATGTACGTATACAAGTAATAGATTTTAAAAGCTGCACATTATTAGAATTTAGGATTACAGATTTAGAGTTGGAAAGAATTTAGGTGATAATCTTGTCCAGCTTCCTCATTTTACAGATAAAGAAACTGAGGCCAAGGAGGTTTAAGTGATTTGCCCAAGGTTACATAGGTAATAAGAATCAAAAGTTAAATTTGAACCCAGGTTTTCTGATTGCTGCAGTGTCCTTTCTTCTGCATCATACTGTTGTTTTTTTTTCTGGTTGTCTATACCAGAAGAATATCCTGCTAGCGGGCATATTATCAAATATATTAGGGGGTTCTTGGTCTTCAATATTCTTTCAAAACAATTACTACTTACATTTATGTAGCATTTTAGAATTACATACTACTTTACATACATTAATTTGAAGTTATTTTTGAGGTAAGTAAGGCTAATATTATATTCCCATTTTATGGATGATGAAACTAAGACTTGAAGAAAAGGAAGACACATGTTATGCTGATGGATGTGTCACTGTCAAGAGGTTTAGAAATAGTCATATCAGATTTATATGGCCACAATGGAACCAAAATAAAGAAATATGAGCCTGCCTAATGACAGTTAAGTGGTTTTAAAAATAATTGATTGACTGGATCCAAAGATCAATGATTAATAAATAGAAGTCAACCCTGAAAAAACCTAGTGGAGTGCCTCAGGCTTTGACCCAATTATTTTGAATATTTTTATTACTGACTGGGCAATATTTTTATTTTGAAAATGTGAAATTATATTCCAGCACTTCATTGGTTCAATAATTACAAAGATGTGAATACTTCTCATGATTCAGATTGAAACCCATGCCTTTCTGCCCATCCTGTGCCCTCTAATACATTACTTCTCATAAATGTGCCAGAGGGAGTCTACCAAATGTGCTATGGACCTTCATTTTGTTCTGTAGACATTTCATGGTTACCAGCAGAACATGTTGGTGATTCCTTCCTCTTGCTACATGATAGGTCCATCTTACTTTTTTTCTATTATTCATTTTCCTAATAACTTTCTTTATGCCATCTCAGTCAACAAGCTTTGACTTTGACATTTTTTGACATTGTAGGTACTTACCTACAATGTGCCAAGCACTGTGCTAAGTGCTGGGGATACAAAGAAACATTTAAAAAGTCTCCTGTGTAATCTTTATTTGTAATATATTATAGCAGTGTCATACCTGCCATGCAGTTCTCCATTGTCTTTTGGGTGATCCTCAACATCATTTCTTCTGAGACTGAGCTGTTGTTCTATGATTTTAAGTTACAGGACATCACTGGAAGAATATTGGTTTTAAAGGATGGACTTTTTGAGAGAGAGAGAGAGAGAGAGAGAGAGAGAAAGAGAGAGAGAGAGAGAGAGAGAGAGAGAGAGAGAGAAAAGGAGAGAGAGAAAGGGAGAGAGAGAGAAAGAGGGAGAGAGAGACAGAGAGAGAGAGACAGAGAGAGAGGGAGGGAGGGAGGGAGGGATGGAGGGAGGGAGGGAGGGAGGGACAGAGAGAGAATGCCAGGTCATTAAAAGATGTATGCTTGAGATACATGTGCATAATGATGGATGAACTCTATGGCTTGTCTATTCAACTTCTTGTAGGACTCAGAACATTCTTTACATCCACTTGGTTTTTGCTATACATAGTGGAATGGTGGCCAGGAAGGAGCACTTTTATCCAGAATGTGATAGGGTATGGTGAGTGTGGCCGTAGGGAAATAAATTAACATACTCTTCTAAAAAGAATGACAGAATTAATTTGTTCATGGTATCAAAATTGGATAAAACAGTGTGGTAGGAGAAATATCTTAAGATTCAGTCCTATAGAGGGTAGACTACTTTTTCCTTAAAAGATATTGAAACCATCTTTGAGACCTCATTGGCCCCAGAGAATTAAAGGCTTCAACACATCCATAGTTTCCTGGTGGCCTGGATACCAAAAAGCTAGAGCATGTTCCTCCTTCTAACTTCTGACAGGCAGATCAGCATGACTAACACTAGAATGGGGAAACTGCCTTCAAATGAATTATTGTTATGACCTTTGTAAATATTCTTTCATTTTTCTGAATATATTTTGTTTGCTTTGGCTAAATGAGCCTTCTTTTGTTAACTCTCAGATGTTCTATCAACGTCTCCCCTCATTCCAATTACTTGAGATACCAAACTGGCCAGAATCAAACTTAGCTTACTGTAAGGAATAGGGAAGATATGAGCCAACCAGCAAGACTGCTGGTGAGGTTGTTGAGAAAATGAATGGGAAATGGAGTGAAGATTGGCTGATGTCTGCCTGAAATAGGGGCTAGGTGAGATTATTACCAATCAGAAGAGCAAAGGTCCCAGGGCATTAGTTCTAGAGATTAAAGAGTTAAAACCTCTAGCATGTAGTTCATGCTCTTGATGACAAGGCTGTTGGTAAGGATGAACCAGGAGATGACCAGGGTAACCCAGTGTCACTTCCATTCAATGATAAGAGACAGTCAAAATCAGATTTTCTGAAGTATATACTGTTTGGGGTACCATATTTTAGAGGAATATTGACAAATCAAGAGGACCTCTAGTGGGGGAGTGTCCAAGAAGGTATGAAGACTTGAAGGCATTCCAAAGCATTCCATTGGGTTGGGTCAAAGGAACTAGGGTTTGTTTTGAGACCTTAGAAAAGATGAAGGATTAGTGAGAATGATAGTCTTCAAATATTTCAGGGGCCTAATGTAAAACAGAGATTTACATTTGTGGGTAGAAATGACAAAGCAACAGATTTTCTATTCAATGAAAAGAAAAACTTTCCAACAGATGTAACTATCTTGGTAAGATAATGAGTTCCTAACAGTCATCAAGTGGAAATTGGGTGACTACTTGATAGGGATGTCATAGAGAAAAAGCATACTTTGGTATAGAGTTTGGTATAGTTGGTACAGTTGACTTCTAAAGATTACTTCCATATCTAAGATTCTGTGATCCATTGTATGACTAAATCAGCTATTTAATTCAACTCAAACTATTGTTAAAAATATCACATTTCACTCTGAGTAATTCTGAAACTGGAGTTTATATACATGGATAACTTCATGTCCCAGTGAAAGCTTCATTAGCTAAGGTTTTTTAAAAAACTATATTAGTATATGAGAGGAGCTGAGTTCAAGTCCAACTTTTGATACATACTGGCTATGTGATCTTAATTTCCCATTTCCCTTAGCAATTCTTTAAAATCATTAGCTGCAAAGCAAACACCAGTTTGCTTGGGTGCATGACATTTCCTCACTGGGATTTCCCCTTGCCAATGAAATTACAGGCGTAGCTAAAAAATATGCATGTCAATAGTGTGTATTACAATGAAAGATCCATAGTATTACTTATTGTAACTGAAATAATGCTTGCATGCAGCTGCTAAAGTTCAAAGGTCATAAATGGCAACAAAGAAAGATCTAGTAGCATTTTTATTTATAAAATAATGCACAGAAGTGAAGTAGTCATTGTTTAGTCTTAAATAGTTGACTGTTCTGTCACAAAACCTTTCTACCTCTTGTAGTGTGTTAGATTTGGTTTATTTTAGCAAAGCATCCTAACACTGTAAAGCCACTGGATCTACTTAAACATAATATTTTTTTGTAGCACAGTGTCTCAAGTATAGTAAGAACTTAAAAAATGTTTGCTGACTGACTAACAATTAAGATTTTTCAGCTGCCATGGCTCTTAAGATAAATTTAAAGTGATTTTAACAAATGAAAATAAGAGAAAGTGGTGTGGAATGTAATCCACCCATTTATGTGCACATTGGAAAATTTGATAAGTCAACATTTTTCCCATATAGGCATGTAATTGATTTAGCTATAGACTTGACCTTTCAAAGGCCCTTTTAAACCACCAGTCATGAGAAAGCTCCTTCTCTTGGTGGACCTCCTGAAAATAGTGCACCAAGGCTCCTTGCCCTTTCTCACAGCACTTTTGGCTGCAGTGCAACAAGAACGCTCTTTGTCAGGCAGTGTGTATCCAGGAACAGCTTTCAGGGCTGGGTTTTCTCATGGTGTATTCAAGGAAGGGAAGTGATGATTATTCATTCTGAAATATGTCCAAGTACATCCAGGGTATCCCTGTCCTTTGATACTTCCTTCAATAGTATGGCCCAATAGATTAAGGGATTAACATTTTGGGGGGAAGCTGGCTCTTTAATATCAGACAAATGACTATGATTTCTTCAATGAATTGTTTGTTAATCTGACTCCCCACAAATGAACAGATTATACTGATTTCTAGATGAGTTTTAGACCAAATTCCTAATGCTGGCAATATGGGATACATGTCTACCCTTGATGTGTCTTGCCACTGAAATGTCTATAGTTGATGTTGAGTGATTACAAGGAATCTCTCAGCAGAAAGAAAGGGGCACATTGAGCCATCAACACCAGCAAAAAACTCTCTCTGTGATCTATTAAAATACATATACATACACACAAGCACAAAATTGTGCTGTGAGCTCAGTACACTGAAATCATTCAATCAAAAATATTAAGCGAGAACTATGTATCTTAGGCCAGAATGAAGATTAGAGTTAAGCATTATTTTTACCCTTGGTCCAATTATTTAATGCAATGTAGAATGCCTACAAAGGTATCTAGCATGCAAAGTAAATCATGGGTTGCATTACATAGATAACTGCTTTCTAATTATCACCATTCTATCACTAGACTAACTGATATAAAATACTTTGATTTTTTAATTTAATCCAATTCAATTTAACTCCCTTTCCAAACTATGGGGCAGCTAGAGGAAATAGTGGATAGAATGCTGGGTCTGGAGTCAGAAAGACATCTTCATGAGTTCAAATGCAGCCTCAGACATTTACTCTATCCTGGTTAAGTCACTTAACCCTGTCTGCTTAAATTTCCTCATCTGTAAAATGATCTGGATAGTATCTTTGCCAAAAAAGTCCCAAATGGGGTCACAAAAAGTCAGATAGGACTGAAACCACAGAGCGACAAAACTCCAAACCATCCTTCATACCTGCCAAACTGGTATTTCTAAACCACAGTTTTGATCATGTCACTCTTTTGTTCAGAAAGTCCCCCATGGCTCCTTATTACTTCTAGGAAAATAAAGCTTCCCACAATCTGACCAAAGTCGGTCTTTTTAGGATTGTTGCACATTACTCCCCTTCAAGCACTCTGCATTCTACTCAAATTAGCTGATTCGCTATTGACCATATGTGACAGTCCATCTCTCTCTAGGTACCTTTTTTGCAATCTATCCTTCATGCCTAAAATACAGTCCTTTACAATTGCCTTGTGGAATCCCTAGCTTTCTTTAACCATCTGTTTTAAGTGTCACATACTACCATAGTCATACCCTGATCACTCGATTACTAGTGCCCTCCCCTCTGAAAATTACTTGGTGCATGATTTCTATTTAAGCAACTACATTCATGTTGTTTTGCCCTAATGGTATGTGAACTCCTTGAGTGCAACAATTATTTCATTTTTTCTTGGTAGCCCTATCACCAAGCACAGGAGCTATGGTACATAGTAACCCTCCAGGATCTTTCATGCTACTTGAGTTTAGGGCGTGTAAACCAATAAGTAAATATAATATAATTTGAGAAGGAAGAGAACACTACAGAGGAGTTTGATACACAGTAGACAGTGATGAGTCAAAAGTCCTATTAACAACTCAGGGCACTAGGAAAAGCTTTGTGCCAAAGGATGCTTCAAGATTCCAGCCTTCATGAGGGAAAATGCTATCCACACTCAGAGAAAGAACTATGGAGTCTGAATGCAAATCAAACCATACTATTTTCTCTCTCCCTTTTTCTCTTTCTCATAGCTTTTCCCTTTTGTTCTGATTCTTCTTTCATAATGTGACTAATGTGGAAATATGTTTACTATGATTGTACAGGTATAAACCTATATCAGATTTCTAGCCGTCTTGGGGAGGAGAATGGGGAGGGAGCAAGGCAAAAAATTTTGGAACTCAAAATCTTATAAAAGTGAATGTTGAAAACTATCTTTACATGTAATTGGAAAAAATAAAATACTATTAAGTAGAAGAAAAAAAAGATTGAAGCCTTGAAGCTAAGAACTCTGAGAGGCAAAGGTGATTTCTCATCTATTCACCAGGTGGGCCTCTCTTCCATTCTTACAGGTTTTCTTTTGTTGGAAAAATAGTACTTATTTTTTTCTTTTGCTGATTACAGGGGCCATTCCCTTATTACTTCTTAGAGAGGTTTATTCACTGAATGGCCTTATCTCACTCTAAGTGAATACCTGAATAGGCCAAGGTCTCCCATTGCATCCTGGGCCTTCTCCAGTCATCCTAATGAATATCTGGTCACTGGATTCAGATGGCTCTGAAGGACAAGTGAGGCTGGTGACCTGCATAGCCCTACCTCACTCAGTACAAAGTCAAGTGCAAATCATTTCTCTGATGTCATGGTCTTCTTTGAAAACAAAGGATGAACACAGACAGATTTGAAAAATATATTGGAAAAATTGTGGAAAGAGCAAGAATATTGTTTCAAAATCATTATTATATTAATTTTTGTAAGTCAGCTCTTTTTCACCCACTGAAAGCATAAAATTAGTGATCTCAGAAATATAAGATGGAAATATTATATATCTTGAAGAAAACTTTAACAGTTAGAGAAGGATTGATTTTTAAAGGTAGTTTAACTCTTGGAATCAGTTTGATTCATTCTTTCAATGGAGATGGTTATAGCTTGCACACTTTCATATGGTCAGATCAAATCTTGATGAACTTGAAAGTTCATCAAGTTTGTTGCAAATGACAAATGAGTTATGACTTTAAGGTAATGAAATTTATTTTTTAAATAAATATTTATCCAAATTAGCATTGTGCTTCTAAGTCTTCTTCTAGGGAGTCATTACACATTCTAGCAATGTTGCTGTCGCCTAAAATATTTCTCGAATTGTGCTAGTAGAACTACTTTTAAGGTCAGTTTACGAGCCTTGCAAAAAAAAAAGGTAAATTATTTAATATTTGGTACTTTTAGATAGGAGGCAGCCAAGTGGCTCAGTGGAAAGAGCCCTGGGCCTGGAGTCAAGAACACCTGAGTTCAAGTCTAGCTTCAGACATCTGCTAGCTTTTTTGACCCTGGGCATATCACTTAGCCTCTGTTTATCTTAATCCACTGAAGAAGGAAATGGCAAACCACTCCAGTATCTTTGCCAGCAAGACCTGTTGGATGATATTGGTATACTATGGTCCATGGGGGTCACAAAGAATCATAGATGACTGAACTGAACCATAACAATTCTTAGGAAACAAATAGCCAAAAATGGCATTACCTTGTTGACTCACCAAGCTCATAAAATTTGACTCTGAATGACTTTTGACTGTTACCAACAATTCAACCTAAGTTCAAGGACAAAGATTTGCCAGCAATGGGAATATCCAAAATAAGGTACTCTGGGCTATGAAGGCAATTTATTCACATAATTATTTATTCAAGAATTTGTTAGTGAAATCCCACCTCTGATACTTGTAACCTGTATGAATAATATCATAAAATGAGCTTGGACTAAATGGATTCTGAGGTTCTTTTCACTCTGGGTCTGTGATCCTATAGAGAGAATACAACTACAGTCTGCCAACTATGATTTTAATTTCTTCTGTATAACTCAGGTGACTCTCTAAGACTGTAAGTTGCTTTGCAGATACCATTCTGTATTAGGAAATGACATGCCACTGAGAGATTCCTATGCCAATGAAATCACAATATAATTCTCTTCTATAAAGGAATAGTGACAACAGAGTATAAAATCATCTGACATTAAGACAATTTTCTCTAATACTTAAAGCAAGGCACTTATCAATTATTTTAATGTGATGACAGTATCAGTGGCATAAATGAAAAATCTCTCAAAGCAGCTACTTCAAAGAAGAAAGCATTCATTTTTTGTTTAAAACAAATAATAATAACCAGCATTCATATAGTTCCTTGTGGTTTGCAAAGTACTTTACAAATATCTCATTTTATTTTCATAGCAACTATGGGTGTTATTATTATTATAATTTTACAGATGAGGAAACTAAGGCACAGAGGGTCTTACTCAAAGTCACACAGCTAGTAAGTGTTTGAGCTGAGGCTATATTGTAACTCAAGTCTTCCTTACTCTAGATCTAGCTCTCTAACCACTTTGCCTCCTTTCTAACCATTTCCATTACTTTCTTTCTAGCCATGCCTCTTACTTTACTAAATTCACAAATATCCTATTTCTGAATGTGTCACTTACAATTTTGCTAGTGACCTCCTTTCTTCCAGATTGAAGATGGGTTGAAGAGTCTGCCAACATTACTAAGATTAGATTTCTAATTATCATTAAAAGTCCTTCAAGACATAAAAATAGAATATCCCTGAAAAATCAACTATACAACTGTAATCTATAGAAATTGTATTGCTAAACTTACACTTAAGTGTAAGTGTATATAATTCTGTGGATGTTATATTTCCAACATGATGCTTCCTTGCTGTTGCATGGAAATGATGTTGAGTTCTCAAAGGCTATGCCAATTAAGCACAAGTTCCAGCAGCTTCTCCCAAGCTAGATCTACGCTAAGGAAACAATAGTTTAAAGAGGTTGGACACCACAAGGATGAATGTTTTGTCAACTCATTAAACCACCTACCAAGGCATGCAGGCTTGTGATTTCCATCAAGGGTCATCAATTGAGAGTCAGAAGGGACTTCAGAAACCTAGCCCAATTCTCTCATTTGATACATGAGGAAACCAAGATCCAGAGAAATCAATTGGTCACAGAAGAAGTAAGAGACTGAGCTGAGATTCAAACCCACGTCTCATGTCTGTGAATTTAGCAGTCTTTCCAATGTACTATTTTGCACAGACACACAGGTGAAAGCACATATCTTCTAAAGCACTGAAACTGTAGACTCTCTAGGCATGATGGTTATGGCCTTTAATTCATTCTTAAATGAACTTTAATTGCTTTCTAAAGAAGCCACGCTAAAACCACTAATTCCTAGATAAAAGGAATGGTTTTCCTCAGCCTAACTGGAGATATTTAGAAGCCTCTCTTCAGTGGGAAAGAAAGAGCCCAGCATGAGCAGGAAGAGGAATGCAGAGTCAGCGGAGACTCTGATTTTCAGGAAGATGACAAGGGCAAATATTTATAAAATGTCTTTTCTCCAGCTGAAGCATTAACAAAGGCAGCAACGCCAGCCATAATAGCAATTAGCACTTCTACAGGATCTTTCACGGAGAGCACTTGGCAAACATTAATTAATTTCACCTCTCTTGGCCCCCTGTGATTGTACTAAGAAGCTTATTCTCCAGCCAATGGATGGGGGCCGGGATGGATGGACATGCTAAAAGTTTTCACAGGCCCACAGTGGACATCCTGGAGGGGTACCATGACGACAGCCTTCCTTAGACATGCACACACAAGGTCTACTGCTTCCCAAGTCTCTGAGATGTGAAATGAAACCCCAAGGGCTACATTAACAGATGCCAGAAAAAATACACAGAGTCAAAGCCGGGGCCAGCAATGGTGAAGCACCCTGCATTCCCATGAGAAACTCTCTGGACTTAGTTTGTCTACGTCACTTAAGTGTGCAAACCCAAGGCCGGGAGAGTTTAAAAATACCATGACTGCTACAGATTTCCCAGGCCATATTTAGTTCACACATCTTACCATAGCAGGAAAGAGCTGGAAAGGCATAAAGAAAGACAGAAAGGGGAAGACAGACAGCAAGGGATGTGGCTGTCAGTAGAACAGTACAGGCTAAAAATAATTCTTCCGACTATTACCAGCTTTGTATTTGTCTGACTGTGTGTCTCTGTCTCTTGGGGTCTCTGTGTGCCTGTCTGGCCCTGGCTCTGTGTCTTTGTCTCCTTGTGTGTCTCTCTCTGTCTCTGTCTCTATTTCTCTGTCTCTTTCTGCCTCTGTTTCTGTCTGTCTCCCTGTCCAACCCTTTCTCTCTCCCTTTCTACCTCTCCAAGGAAGTTGAAGCCCAAGATACTCCTCCACTGTTCCTGGGCATCTGCTAGGATCGTCTATTTTCTGCCACAGGCAGAGGACAGGAAGGAAGAGTTTGTTTCCTGTAAATAGAAGGAGAGAAAATTACAGCTATTATTGTTTTGACAACGGAAGCACTCCCTCAAGTTTGCAGTGCGATTCATTCCTGACAGACATCAGGTCTGAGTTGTTGGCTCTCGGCAGAAATCCCTTCCGAGGGGTCCCCCAGGGAAAGCTGAAAGCCTTGATGGCTTGGCATTAGATGCCTAACAGCATAAAGATGTAATTCTGGGCAATCTGATGCCCCACTGCAGAATGGAATGCAGCCTGCGTTTTGATGAATGCTTTGATACAAGTCTTGTCGGTCTGAAATGAACATGTTGGATCCTGACACACACACACGCATGCACACACATACACACACATACACATACACACATGCACACACACGTAGGTACCAAAATTAAATTGAGAAAAATTGTCATGCTTCTCTTTCCTCCCTTCTGCCATCCATGCTACCTCGATTGTTTTATTAGTGTTATTGTTTTTGCATTACATTCCTTTCCAAATATATACTAGCTCATTTTAAAATGAGGCCCCCTGGATATTTAAGTATACATACATTCAGGATGATGCACTAAAATGTGTAAGCTATTTATACATGGGTAAAATCAGGATGCTACTTTAGGCTATTTGGCCTAGGGAAAGAGAGAGTATCCACTTGACCACAGTTAGCATAGCTGGCATTATTTGATCAAGTTCCTAGAGAGGAGATTTTTTGAAGGTTTTTCAGAAGTTCCATATCCATTAGATGAGTGGCCATCATTCAGAAATAAAGGAAAGGTTCATTGCTCCCCCTGAAATGAATAAACCAGGACTTTTGGCATCAGAAACATATAAAGGGATTTCCAGTAGAAGGTCAGCTTCTGGGCCACTTTCTAATTAAGATGTAATGTTGTACCCGCAGGGAAAGAAGTTCTTAAATTGATGAGAATTTGGAGGTGGGAGACAAAGTGGATATGGTTCAGGAAAATTTTTTGCTAGTACAGATGTTAAATAAACACTTGCTGGTTGATTAAGCCTTCATTCACAAGTTTTAGAGTTGGAACAAACCTTTAAAGATTGTCTAGTTCAACCGTCTCACTTCTATAGATAGGAAAACAGAGCCCCACAAGGGCTAACAAGGTTAAGTGGCTTGTTCAGCAACATAAGGCTAGTCTGCTGCTGAATTTGAACTCATGAAGAGGCCTTCCTAACTCGAGGCATAACACTCCATGTTACCACCCAACTGCCACCCCCATTTTACTAGGAGCAAAATGAAGCAGTCAGAGATTAAGTAACTCACTGAGAATCACACAGCTAGTAATTGCCTGAGGGTGGATCTGAACTAAGGTCTTCTTGATTCCATGTCCAATACTCTCTCCACTGCACTACCTAGCAACCAGTAATGGCTAGACAACCTAAGTATCCACAGCACCTCCAGTGTGTTGGTTAGATGATCTAAAAGGACTTTATGGAGAGACATGAACAAGAATTGCACACATTGTGATCTCTAATAAATGAAGGAGTCCTCACATTGATGAGAACACAGATCTATCACATAATCAATGGATCATAGATTTAAGAGCTGGAGGGCTATTGTTGGAGGTCATCTGGTCTGACCCCCTCATTTTATACCTGAGAAAGCTAATTCAAAGAAAAAAGTTAAATGACTTGTTTAAGGTCTAATAGGTAACAAATGTCATAGTTAGGAGGTAAATCTGAGCCTCTGATGCCAAGTTCACACTACCTCCAAAGTCTTAGGTGTATGTGTACATAAATATTTTTTACCTCAAAATGTGCATAATGTTATTATTGTGATGGTTATTATTTATATAGAACTTTGAATTTTACAAAGTACTTTCATTATCATAGCAGTAAGGCACCCTAAGGCAGAGACAGGAGACAACATAAGTCAAGTGGGTCAAATTAGCACCACCACCTCACCTTCCACCTCTCCATAGACCCTGAAATAGACAGTCAGGATTCTGAGCTCAAATGTCCAGTGTCTAGCATTGTCCTCCACATCACCAACCCCTGCCCAACATACCACTTCCTGCCCAAACCCTGAAGCTGTCTTCAAGTAGAGCAATACCTGTTGAGAAGGGGCCTTGCCACTACCAATTCCACCTGCTGACCACATGCTTACCATCCTTGCTACCACTAATATACCTGCTAACAACTTACGAGCCACAGTCAAGTAAGGCCAAGAGTCCTAGAAATAGCACTGGCCCCCAGACTACTGGCCATTATTCCAGCTAACTCCCCCCTCTTCCCACCACCTCATCCATCACCCAGAGAATAGATGCCACCTAGTAACTGAAGAGTTGCTGTAGCCTTTGCCACTTCAACAGCCACAGTTATTAAAGACCTGGGGAAAAGTTCTCTCCACCAAGTCCTTTTCACTGTTAAGTTATTTAACATCCCAAAGGCAAATGTATTTATTGAAAAGATGTATTGTCCTCTACTTTACTGCTGTGCTCTAAGAACTATGCACCCTTTCCATGGGATGGTAGCTGAAACCTCCTATATTTTCACTCCCTGCCATTATTATATGAAATGTTTTTGTATTCCTAGCATTTAACACAATGCTTAGCTCATAATCAATGGTTAACAATTTTTCATTCATATATTCATAGCAAGTCTGAGAGTAAATATTAAAACTAAGTCCTGATTAATACAAATAATAAATCCTGTGAAGTGGTCATGTATATTTGAACTGGTACTATTTGAAGTTATAATTATGGAAAATATGGTAATTAGTTCCATCTCAATGTATGTATACAGTGCCCATATGAATAATGAGCTCACTTCCCTGGATTCATTATCCAAAGCTATGGGCACCTGGATGTATTTCTCCTATTTTACAGACGGGGAAACTGAGCCTCAGAGAATGTCAGTGAGTTATTCAAGGGTAGCCTAGCCAATGACAATGCAAGGGACTGAACTTGTGTCTTCAGAATCTATATCCAATGCTAGAGGAAAAAAGGAAAAGAAACCAAGGAGAAATTGTGAGAGACAAGATCTAGAAAAATCCAGGGAACTGATAAGATGAGAAAACTTGGTTGATAAAGGAATCAAATCATTCTGCTAATTAAGTTTGCCTAGCACCTAGCAGTCTGAACTATGGCTAAGTGGCACTTAGAATTTTCCAACTCTTTTCTTATTGAATCACTTCAGTCGATGTGAAATGTACCTCTCTGCAGTAAAGTACAATGAGAATAGGTGGTGTCATTTGGCTTGGAAACTTTTAGCAAACAAGCAAACAGCTTCTCTTGTCTCCTTGCTTTACGAGCTGGAGCAAATGACACTCACAGACTGTTCAAGGTCTATTGCTTACTGTTGGGAGATACTGATTGGAGAAAAAAGACCAACAGGTCAAGCAGGATACCTGCATTTAATTACAAGATGCTTAAAGTCATTGAAGGAAAGAGCAACCTCAAATGTCACTATGATGCCAAACTATTGGGTTCCATAAAGCCCACTTAGAAAGAGATTTAGCAATCTCTCTGGTATCCTATTTGGAAAGAGGTTCTGAATTTATGAATGGAAAGAAAACTGTGAAAATCCTGAATTCAGTTCCCTCATTGGAATATAGACAATAGTAATTCCCTTCAGAAAGAAGAAAGCATAATGGAAAGATGGATTCACTGGGGCTCCCCAGAAGTCTCTTGAAAAATCTTTAAGGTAGACAGTGTGTGAGCTCTTCAGTCCCCAGGACACTATTTTATATGAAGTTAGAGATTGTTTAGTAAAGCGAAAATGGTGTGAAGACATCAATGTGTGTCCACCCCCATCCATATCCCCTCTCCCAATGTTCTGCTTAGAATAGGAAGAACACTAAATTTGGCATTAGAGGACCTGGGTTAGTACATCAGATAGGTGGAAATCAGATAAACTGCTGAACTTGGACTCAGGGAGATGAGAGTTCAAATTCAGCTTCAGATAGACCCTGGTCATTTAAATCTCTGTCTGCCTCAGTTTCTTCATCTGTAGAAGGAGGATAATAATAGTACCTACCTCCCAGATATAAGAATAAAATGAGATGACATTGGTAAAAGGTTTTGCAAACTTTAAAACACTATGTAAATTCTAGTTGCCATTATCATCATTATTATATGAGAGAAATAGAGGCTGCTTAAAACTCTCAGAACAAAATTAAATAATCTAAAATAATGAGGAAAGCCATTGTGAGCAAGCTTTTTAAAAATATACCCTGGGAAAAAAAGAGTCATGAGAGAAAAATTATTCTGAAATAGGCAAGGGAGGTTATGGTTGAACATTCAAAACGTGAATATTAAAACTTTCATCCTAAAAACTACTTGTTTTGAAATGTGTATCCAAAGCTGTGTATCCAAAGATAACGGATTAAAATTCTAGATATGAGTGTTGCCAAGAAAAGTCACAAAACCATGAACTTGATGCACTACACAGTCAGGCCGTCTAGTCTTGACTCTCCATGCCGTTGGTTATTCTTCTTTGACATTTCCCATAGTGTCTTCCAAACTTTCTCCATTTTCTTGAAGTCCAGCTTTACACATCTTATTTTCCTTTGTACACAGTGCAGAAGTAGATGCTTTAACAGATGTTTGTTAAAATCATGATTGAATGTTGTAGGATCATAATGGCCAATCATGTCCAATGATCTGAAGAAAAGATTTGAAAGTCAGTCCTTGCCATGCTTTGTAGAGGAGGACAACCATGGAAGTAAAATGCTGCAAACATTGTAAGACTTTTTTATAAGTGAGTTTTGCTGAACTGTTTTCCCCTTCTTTTTGCTCTCTTATTAGGGATGGTTCTTTGTGAAACAACAGGCAAGGCCCACATTGGTAAATGTAGGTGATGCAAAAACAAAACCAAAAATCAACAAAACATTATTTTTTAAAAATGTTTCTTGAAATGATATCTTTCCTGATCTCCTCCAAACCAATGTGATCTCACCTTTCTCCAAATTCCCATAGCACTTTCTTGGCAACTCTTCTGCCATACAACTCACATTTTACTTCTTCTTAGACTCTTTATATACTGTTTTAACCCATTGATCCTATATGGTTAATTTCTCAAGGGCACTACTATATCTTAGTCATAGGATCATAAACTTAGATCTGGAAAGGATCTTATTAGGGATCATCTAATCCAGTTCCCTCATTTTATAGATGAGGAAGCTGAGCTTCAGAGAAGTTATATGACTTGTCCATTTGCCCAAAAGTTCTTGCAAAACTTTTCCGTTGATTATGTCTCTATTTTCTTGTTATTACATTCTCATTATTTTCTTGCTTCTCTGATGTCTCTTTCTCCCTTGTTGATTCCAACAATTCTTCTCATTTTCTAAATAAAGGATTTCTCCGACCTGTCCTCCATCTCATCTCTTCTCCATGCTCCACGTACCTCAACCCTTGGCAATGTCAGCCATAACTAAAATTTCAGCTACATCCTTTATGTGAATGGCCATCAGATCCAAATATCCAGACTCCCTCTTTCCTGTGCTCCAGACCCACAATCCCAACTTCCTTTCTGGACCTTTCCATCAGTCCTGGAACATTATGCTTTGTCTCCCCCCACTAGAAGGGGAGCTCCTTAAAAGCAGGAATTGTTTTGGCTTTTTTATTTGTACCTCCCCCACTCCCCAGTACTTAGCAGACTACGAGGGGCTAAGTGCAAAATAAGTGTTTTTTTCATTGATTCATCCACTTGTACTCCACTCATTCATTATGCCAAAGTCACCCAAGTTTCCAATAGTAATCCTCTTCTAAATTTCTTCCAGAGTTCCGTATTTCTGTTCACAATCACATCAACATTCTGTTTGCTAAGATCTGAGACATCTTTTTCCCCACCTTCACTCCAAAATCTAAGAAGTTTGTTGATTTTTGTCAATTTTACCTCCTCACAACTCTCCTTCCTTTCCACTCTTATGGCAACCACTCCAGTTCAGGTTCTCATGCCCTCTTATCTCTACTATTACAATACCCTCACATTGGGTCTCCCTGCTTAGTATATGTTCTTCAAATTGGGGCAGATAGGTGGTACAGTGGATAGAGTACCAGTGCAGGAGTCAGGAGAACCTGAGTTCAAATCTCACCTCAGACACTTGACACTCACTAGCTGTATGACCTTGGGCAAGTCACTTAATCCCAATTGCCTCATCCTGGGTCATCTCCAGTCATCCTGATGAATATCTGGTCACTAGATTCAGATGGTTCTGGAGGAGAAGTGAGGCTGGTGACCTGCACAGCCCTCTCTCACTCAAAACAAAGTCAAGTGCAAGTCATGTCACTATTTCTCTGATGGCATGGACTTCTTCGGCAATGAAGGACGAACACACGCATTCTTCAAATTAATTAAAGTTAGTCCAACAAACATCTATTAAGCATTTCTTGTACGTGAATCTCATTACAGAGCAAATGAAGATCTGTATTGGGAGGAGTTCTCCTTATTGGTGAAAATACAGGTGAAAATTGCCAAATGTGTGAAAATTTCTTTTCAAACAAAAGAAATAAACTACTTTGCAAGCTATTGTGCTAGATGCTGGGGGCTCAAATATGATCAGCAATGCAAGTCCTTCTATCAAAGGGTTTATAATCTAATCAAACCTTACTAAGGTTTTGTTTTTCTCTCCTGGTTAAAATTACATGGGGAAGAGCTAGATGAATTTCAGCTATTCTCTTACAACCTTACAAAGTTGCCTAGGGGCACTAAGAGGTTAAGTAACTTGCCTAGGGTCATATAATTTGTATTTGTCAGTGGTAGGACTTGAACTCAGGTCTTCATGATCCCAAGGATGGCCCTTTGACCACTATGCTATATTTAACTTAAAGACTACTGCATAGAGCACCATGCCCAGGGTCAGGGGCCTCAGACACTTTATACTTACTAGCTGTGTGACCTTGGGCAAGTCCCTTACCCCCAATTACCTTGCCTTCCCCTCTCCAAAAATAAACAAACAAAAAAGACTACTCTTAGATTAATCTTCCTAAAGCACAGCTGTGATTATGTTACTCCCTCTGCTCAAAAATATTCAACGGCTTTCCATTACCAACTAAAATTAATTTCTAAATAAAGTCCAAAGGAAAGCATGATATGTGTAGGAAAGGAGTACCTTAAAAATAGCATTATGAGAGTTGAGACAAAGGAGAACCCATTTCCACTTGGGAACATCAAGGAAAATTTGTATCATAAAGAAAGTAGAATTTGATTTAGTCTTTAAGGATGGATATAGTTTCAAGAATTTAATAGGGAAGAGAGAAACAAGAGTGTTATATGGAAATGGAATAGAAACAGAACGTATTTGAAAAATAGCAAATGATATGATTTGTCTAGAACTGATTCTCCCACCCCTCAGAAGTGAAGTGACCTCTTTCTTCTCTGAACTCCCTTAACAGTTTTTGTACCTCTTACAATAAAAGCAACTCCTACTCCTATAGTGCTTTGAGATTTACAAAGTACCTTCCTCAACACAACACTGTGATGTAGACAATGCAAATATTACATTTTGAAGATTTGGAAACTGATGCTCTGAGATGGTAATAACTTGCTTATATTCTCAAAGCTGTTAAGTACCAAAGGTGGGATTCAAACCCAACTCTCTTGGTGCTATCATTCTTTGCATTAAACTATACTTTTTGATTGTATTCTTTGTGCTAGAGATATTTACATTCATGTCTTGTCTTCCTTACTAGATGACAAGCTCTTTGAGGTCAGGGACTGTTTTAGCTTCTTTCTTTAATGAAATTTTATTTATTTGCTATTGTACCATTCATATTCCAAAAGTATTTCAAGAATCAGATTTTGTTCAGAACAGTAAAATTATCTTTCCCCTATTGTGAATGTATATGAACTCTACTAACTCTAACCTGAGTCAAAGTAAAAATAGCCAGGATCCACATACTTGTCATTGGTTGCACCTAACAGGAATATATTATTTTCTGTAGTTAGATCTCTTAAATCTGCATCCTCTGGGCAGTCTGAATTTCTACATTGTCTACACTTCTGCAGTTTCTGCTTCAGGGCTCATATCCTTGTGTTTTGTGGAACATCTTCCTTTTTTACTTATCCATTTTAGATTCTGTGAGGCTTACCTCCTTCTCTCAGCCACTGTTTGTCTTTTCATCAGCTTGCCATAAGCAGTTTCATAGTAATCTTAGTCCTTAAGCTAATAAAATAGGGCAGTACTTTCATAGGTACTGATTTTTGTCGTCTTATTTTTCATAAGACAATTAGTTGGAGAAACATGGTAGTATGAGGTGCATTCCATATCACCCACTGACCAATCTCTTGATAAAAGCCCTAATTAGAAGGCGCCAGATATTGCTATGGGTCACCTCTTCAAAAATATATTCAATCTCATCTAAATTTTTATCCTTGACAGTCATCATCATCAACTCCTATTCCCCAGAAGTCTTTATAATCAGGGTCAGAAAGACATTCCCTTTTTCTCTTGAGCAAGCAGTTTTTTTTGAAAGGGATACGTAAATAGAGCTTCATGCTCCATGCCTCTTTTTAACGATCTCTTTAAGCTCCTCACTTGAGCTCTCTTTGGCATCCTGGACAACTATATCATCCACTTTGCCTACCATCCTCCATCCTTCTTCTCTCTATTCCTCATCATTGTGGTAATGATGCTAGATTTTGGCTTCTTATTCAGTGCCCTCAGTGCTTTTGGTATATATACTGTGAAGTTCAAAGTCAGTCATAGGCACATTGTCTTCACTTCTAGAAGATGGCTCCACAGAGGTAATAGTTGGGTTCTTTCTCTTAGACAAGGGATAGATGTTGGTATCAAACTTCTCAAACCAAGTCAGCCAGGTGGGAGAAGGCATGAACACACCCAAATTTATTGCTCCAAATCGGTCTCTTAACTTGATTTGTCCAATGTGTCTATTTGGGGTTGCGGCTCTCAACTCAGATAATTAATGGCCTCCATGCCAGAACAAATTGATTCTGCTATTAGTTTATTTCTTGAATAGATATGTTTGGTGTCATTAACTCTGGGAGACTTGGACCTGCCATTGAGTGGCATTTGATAGATGCTCAGTAAATGTTTGTTGAATGAATGAATATGCATCTTACTAAAAGATATGAGCAGTTTTAAAAATCAGCTTCACAAATAGAGGATGGGGGACACATGGCAAAAATAGTAGTTAATTGGAGAAAGACCTAGGAGTTTTAGTGCAATAAAAATTCAACATAAGAGGGTATGTCACATAGCTGCTATGAAGATAATATGTTCTAAGCAGTTTTCAGAAGGAGAAATAAGAGCTATCTATAGTTATATGAAAAAATGCTCTAAATCATTGTTGATTGGAGAAATGTAAATCAATACAACTCTGAGGTGCTACATCACACCTATCAGATTGGTTAACAGGACAAAACAGAAAAATGATAAATGTTGGAGATGTGGGAAAATTGGAACACCAATGCATTGTTGGTGAAGTTGTGAACTGATTTAACCATTCCAGAGAGAAATTTAGAACTATACCCAAAGGACTTTAAAATTGTGACCCTTTGACCTAGCAATATCACTTCTAGGTCTTTATCCCAAAGAGATCATAAAAACAGGAAAAGGAACCACATATACAAGAATATTTATAGCAGCTCTTTCTATGGTGGCAAAGAACTGGAAATTGAGGGATGTCCATCAATTGGGGAATGGATGAACAAGTTGTGGTATATGAGTGTAATGGAATACTATTGTGCTATAAGAAATGACGGGCAGGCAGACTTCAGAATAACCTGGAAATATTTATATGAACTGATGCTAAGTGAAATGAGCAGAACCAGGAGAACATTGTACATTATAACAGCCACATTGTGCGATGACTGACTTTGATAGACTTAGCTCTTCTCAGCAATGCAAGGATCTAAGACAACTCCAAAAGACTCACTAAGGAAAATGCTATCCACACCCAGAGAAAGAACTTTGGAGTCTGAATGCTGATCGAAGCATACCATTTGCTATCCTTTCCTTTTGTTTTGTTTCTTCTTTCTCATGGTTCCTCCCATTAGTTCTAATTCTTCTTTACAGCATGACTAACGTGAACATTTTTTTAATGTGAATATATAAGTAGAGCCTATATCAGATTGCAAGCCATCTTGGGGAGGGAGGAGGCAAGGGAGGGGGAGAAATTTTAAAACTCGAAATCTTTTGGAATTTCATGTTGAAAACTAAAAATCAATTGATTAATTAATTAATTTTAAAAAGATAATATGCTCTTAGAATTAATAAAAATTACTGTGTCAATACCAAAGGAGGTTATTTTCTCATTGTACTATGTTGCTAATCAGTCTAGGCACCACATCTAAATTATTGTGTCTAATTCTGGGAAACACTTTTAGGAAAGACATTGAGCATATGCAGCTCATCCAGAGATAGGTGACCAGAATGCTAAAGGGACTGGTAAGTGTATCCTATGAGACTCTATTGAAGGAACTAGAGATGTTTAGTCTGGAGAAAAGACTTAGAAGGGACATGAGTACTTGAAGTTTGAGTCTTTACGCACTTAAAAGTCTGTAATGTAGAACAAAGATCAGATTTGTTTTGCTTGGCCTTAGAGTATAGGACTATGAGCAATGGATGGAAACCACAAGGAAACAGATTTTGAATTAAGAAGGAAAAAATTTCCTAACAACGAGTGCTGTTCAGAAGTAAAATTTGATGTTTCTAGAGGTAGTGAATTCCCTGTGACTAGAGGTTTTCAATCAGAGAAAGAAGGACATTAGCTGGAGAAGTAAAAGTAAATCTTCCTTCATTCAGGTTGGGGTTGGACTAGATGCTCCCTGAGGTTCCTTCCAACGCAGAGATCCTATGATTCAGTTCCTACAAGGCACATGTATAGTGAAATGTCAAACTGCTATCCTGTTAATCTGGCAATAATTAGAATGGCATCTGAACAAACAACTGGCAAATCATTTATGTTTTTAAGAAAGAAAATCACTTTGGACAAACTAGAGAGCTTTTATCTTTAAACAATATTAATCAACAAACAAAAGAAAATATTGCATTTTCTAAATACTTTATTAAAGCATATATTTAATATATTTTATAATCCCTTTTTTCTGCCAAGATTTCAAATTGGTTAAAAATAGCCAAATGAAAACTGACCAAAAGACTCCTTCCACTAGTAGAGAGAAGAGTTTTCTGAGGTGTCCAAAAGCATACAGATGAATAGAGAAAGCAAGTAATTATTAATCTTGCCATTAACAAACTACTTTCAAATCAAAGGATTTAAGAAAACATTATTAGTCAAGAGTTGTGGGGATAGGCATTTAACCTATTCCTGAAACTTTATTACATTTCAATTACAAATGTGTGTTAGGCTGGTGACTCACCAAATTAAGGAATTGGTCTTCCTTAATTCAGTGCAGAAGGAGCTAGCCATATATTTTGTGATAAAGAGGACCAACAATTTTGTCTCAGATGTTGAAGTCTTTCCCAACCAAAAACTAAATCAACAGCCTGTTGGGGGAATTTGTCAGAGTGGAAACATGAAATTTCCCTCCACATGATGAAAATGCTTTGGGTTCATTTTGGTAGGGTGCTTTCTCAATTTTTGAGAACATTTTTTTTTAGGTATGGATACTAACTCTTTTTCAGAAGTTTGATTAGAATTTCCATGTGAATCCATCAGGACCAAGATTCCCCCCCCCAACACACACACACTTTGATAGTTCCTTTACAACTAGATCTATTTCCTTTTCTGAGAAAGGGTTATTTAAGATTTCTCTCTGCTCTTCAGATAATTTGAATATTTTACATTTTTGAAGATATTTCTCTATTTTGTTCATGTTCTCATTATTGTTAGCATGTGGTCATACATATTGGGTTTACCTTGAATATATTTTTTATTAACTTATCTATGCACATGCTGTTTCCTCCTAGGGAAGTGCAAGATCCTTACGGACAGACACTGTTTTGATTTCTCTCCTTGTATCTCCAGTACCTAGCACAAAGTAGTGCCACCAGAGGCAACTAGATAATACAGTAGGTAGAGCACTGAATCTGGAGTCAGAAAGACATGAATTCAAATCAAGCCTCAAACACTTACTCACTATATAATCTTGGGCAAGTCACTTGAACTTTGTCTGCCTCAGTTTCCTAAGCTATGAAGTGAGGATAGCACCCACCATCCAGGGTTGTGGTGAAAATGAAAAGGGATAATCTTTGGACAGTGCCTGGCACAATGACTACTACATAGGTAGGTACTTAATAAAAGTGTTTCCCTTTCCCTCATTCCTTCTTTCCTGCCTACCTGTCTTCCATACTTCCTTCTAATTGTTTGACAAATAGCATTGAATTTATATAAATAAGAATATATTTGCTTGTGGCAGGACTCAGTCAAGAAGACTTGAGTTCAAATCCGGACTCTGAATCATATGTCAGGTCTGAGCAAGACACTTAACATTTCTCTGCCACTGGCAACTCTCTGTTACTATCAGAGGCAAGGCAGGTGTTGGTTTGCGCTGGGGAAGAAAGCTCCTTGCTAAATGGATCCCTACACTGTTGAAATACAGAGGCAGGGAAAAATAAAAATCCTCACTTAATATATGAATGAGTGCAGAAGGATACCTGGGAGAATTGTCATGTAGGGAAATAAACAATACAGATGGGAAAGCCTGAGCTAAGTGTGGGTGTGCAGACTGGGTCTCAGGGTAAGTGTGCATGTGTGCATGTGTTTGTGTGTGAATGTACAAATTCGAAGAAGCTCAATGGGTAATCAGGCCTTGATCTATATTCCACATCTTGGCTGTTTGCTTCCAGTGGCTGTTGGGATGGCTTTTATGCCATCTCATGACACCATTCACAAGAAGTAACGGATAACTTCCTGGCTCACACTCCTCCTTTTAATGAATCCCAATGCTAATTAACTGACAGTAACATGTAGCTGTTCTTGGCTGTATGCATCTCTCGCTGAGGTCATAATGGCTGTTGGTAATGTAATTTATTACTCTGTAAGGCACTTTGGGACGCACTGTGTGAAGACCACTTCTGCCAGCACCAAGGCAACACAAGTCAGGTTTTCTTCAGTAAGGTAATATGTTCCATTGCTGCTGGGCCTCCAATTAACAAGGCATCAAAGTCATGTGGGTTCCACTGGAATGCCGTAAAGGTTTCCAAATGCTCTCCGTGGGCTGAAACAGACAGCTTCTGTTTCAAGGATGGACTTTTATCCCTAAACCAATGTAACATTCATAATCCCACTCTCTATCCTCTCCCTTCCTACCTCATCCCAGTTCATTAAAGCTTTTGACTCTTAAGGGAAGTTCTGATAGGGATAAAGCTATACCTTAGAGAGGGAAAAACAAACAAACAGAAAAAACTCATGACTCCATGAGAGCGATATCAAGAACTCCTGCTTAGGCAAGTAAGCAGGCATGCAGGCACGTGGGCAGAGACCCTCGGCACGTAGCAATGGGGTCATACAGGCAGCCTGGTTCAGGCTTGATGCTGTACTTTCAATGAACTCTACTAAATTAGCTCTACATGATGCTGCATTCCCTTTTCTCTAGAGGATCAAAGTAGTTGGATTCAGTCCCGGTCTTCTATAGATAACCAGGTCACAGGATACGTTTGCACCCATGTACCGCTTGTAACACACAGGGCAGCAGATTCGACTATTTCCCAGTGTATAGCCATACAGGGACCTTGTGCTCACATTTTTCCTTTTCAATCATCAGTACTAATCTAGTGACCTGAGATCATTTCTGCACACTCCACCCTTTTCATAGGGCTTCTTGAACTGTGGAACATTTTTTTCTCGTGTCAGGCTACTGTTCCCCAACAAGCCCTTCTAGCCCTTTCATAATAACCTTTGTCATAATAACAGCTCCTCCTTGTAACACTTAAAATGCTTGTCTCACAAGGACAGTGTGACAAAGGGGGTGCAGTATATCAATATGACTTGAATTGAATGACATCTGAATGGTGAAAGAACATGAGAATATCTGGCTTGGGAAGAAGAAACTGTAACAATAAAATGACAAACCAAATATATGTAGCATGGGTGAGAATAACTTTATGACAAATGAATCACAGTTGTTTAGAGGAAAGTCAGGAATTAATGTGTTACAATCAAGTATGTTTTCCATAATCCTTTTAAATTTAATTGCTCTTCCAAACAAATACATCATACTCTACAATCCACCCATATCCTTGAACATATCCTGAATATGATTTAAAAGTAGTAGAATTGATTTTTTGTTTTTAGACAAACATAAAAGAATTTAAATGTTCAAAAAATGCAATCCCTTAGGGTTTATTCCAATGATTATATTTCTCAAAACACCTTAGGAATTCTCCTTAGAGATTAATTTTCCCAGTCAGTTTATGAAAACTCCATCATAGCATGCCACATGCAGGTGCTGAAGGGAATTTCAAATGAGGACATCGAAAAATAGCTTGCTCAATGACACCGTTATTCCAGATCACTTTTCTACCTTGCTACCAAGCACCTGTCCCCCTTTTCCAGATCTTTGTGATGCTTTATCTTCCCCCATTAAAATGTAAATTTGTTAAGGTCAGGGATTGTCTTTTTGCCCATATTTGTATCCCTAGCATTTAGCACAATGTCTAGCACATAGTAAGCACTTCATAAGTGCTTTTATCTAATCTAACCTTGAAAGACCTTGAGAGTGTCCTTGTATCGCTCTCACTCTCAAGGTCTTTCTCAAGAACTTTGGATTTGACTATGCAACATGGGAGACACTGGCACAGGATCCCTCAGCATGGTGTGCCCACATCACTGCTGTGCTATGGGTAAAGCAGAATTGAGACAGCACAAATGAAATGTAGGATTCACAAATTTGGAGTAGCCACCCCAAATATTCACATGGACTATCTGTGCCCAATTTGCAGTAGAGCATTCCAAGCTCATATTGGTTTGATCAGCCACAGTCGGACATACCGAAAGTTCACTTTATCATGGTGATGTCATTTTGGTCCTCTTCCGGAAGGACAACATCCAAACAATTTGATCTAACCTAATCTATTGGAATTACTACTGGAATTATCTAATCTAACCCAAGCTATTGGAACTCAATTTGCAGTGCAAATACTGGGAGGCTAAAATTGGAATCACCAGAGTTGAGTCTTATTTCGGTCTCTGACATTCGGCACCTATGTTATGCTGGGCAGGTACTTAACCTCTCCTTCCTCATCTGTAAAATGAGAAGACTGGACTATAGGGTCTCAAAAGTTCCTTTCAGATGTAAATCTATAATCTTATGATTCCTAATTTGCAATGAACACTTATTTACTTTATAGAATTTATATTGGCCTTACATATTTATTAAATATCTACTTACTAACTACCTTGAATATAGTAATTAATTCCTCACCGGTGTCAGGAAAATTGATTGATCTGCAACAAGGTCATGTGTAACACCTCAGAAGAGAGATGATCACTTCTTCCAGGTTTAAAAAAAAGGGGAAAATTTAAAGAGGAAATCATGCAGCAACCGTGCATAATAACAATTCTCAAAGGACTGAAATGGGAAGTCATATGTAATGATCACATCTGTTGAGAGTAGGGAAACAAACTGGGTTATGCAGTGGATGGGCAGTTGGGCCAGGAGTCAAAAAGATATGAGTTCGAATTATGTCTCTCCCATTTACTAGCTGTGTTACCCTGGGCAAGACACTTAATTTCTACCTGCTTCAATATCCTCATCTATAAAATGGGAATGATGATAGCAACTCTTTTTCAGGGTTGTTATGAGGATAGAGCAAGCTCATATTTGTAGAGTATATTGTAAATATTTGCAAATATTAAAGTTTTGAGATCAACTTTATCTCATACTACCACAACACTTTGAGTGATGAGCATGTTAAGCTGGTCTGCTCTCAAACATGCCATCTGTCCTCTCTTCTTCTGTACCCTACTACACAACATCCTGCCATAGAAATAAATGCAAGCTATCATTATCAGAGAGCAAGAAAATAATTTATAGATTAATTTTTCCAAATTGCCACAAATCATGAATAACGTAATATAAATCAATACAATTTTAAATTATTCTTCTTATTACCAGCAGCTATGCTATAAATACTAACAAGTAAAACACTATGTTAAAAATAAGTACTGGTATGTTATTAAATTAATGGATAAAGAACATTAAGCTACTCAACTGCGCAAAATGAAAGAATCGTTGCTTCCCCCTTCATTTTGATCCAAGGAATAGCCCACTCATATAAGACAACAAGGATAATAAAATTTCAGAGTAATTCCTCTACCACGTAGTCCTGAGGATGTCACTTCCCCATTCAACAACTATCAATGGCTCCCCATTGCCTACAGAATAAATGCAAACTCCTTAGAGTACCATGTCTTCCATAATTTGGACCTTATCAGTCTTGTCTCACTCTATCACAATACTTTGAGTTATGATCCTGCCAAACTGGTGTATTCTCAAACTCATAGAGTGTTCTCTCTAGCTTTTTACCCCATGCCACACCACAACATGCCTTTGCTTATGCTATTGACTAAACTTGTTCTGTCTTTATCTGCCTCTGTTCATTTATTTGAAATACATTGACTCTCTTTTGTTCCCATAGTCTCCATCTCTGCCTGTTTAAATCCTTTAACACCTGATTCAAACACTACCCCTTCTGTGACATTTCCCTATTCCCTAATGTAATCTCACCCTCCTTGGGTCTTTCATCACAGGGCTGATACCTCTCCTATGCACTTCTCATATAAAATTTCTTATTATAGTCATTTGTATATGTCTTATTTCTTCTACTGTCTTATAAGCTCCTAGAGGGAAAGGACTGTGTCTTCTTCATGTTTATGTTCTCAATTAAATTCAATAGCTTCAATGAACTAGCACTGAAAGCTTCTCATAGCTATATGCCAAATTAAATTGAATCAGAAAATCTCCACATGGTATTTATTGCTTTTTGCCCCTATTATCTTCTTAACATAGGCACTATTTTTGCCTTTTCTTTGTAGCCCCAACACTTAGCACTGTGCCTGGCATATAGTAAGTATTTAATCAGTGCTGGTTGATTGAACAATTCCACATCAGTTGCTGTTTCTTACATGGTAATATAATATGGTAGAAACTATAACATATTTCATCAAATTAATGATGAGCTCAGTTGTGTTTCCTGTGTGCAGTCTTTGTACCAGACATCCCATCTTAGCTGTGTCTTAAAGCCTTTCTTCTCTTTTAAAATGCAGTTAAAAGCATGTTAAGATAGAGCTTTGTGCTTTATCTTAGAGGAGGACTCATAGGAGGCAAACAAGGGAAAAACAGTGTTACAAAAGCCCTGAGAGGAGAAAGTACAGAAGATGAGGGTGGTCAACTGCAGCAGAGAGATTGAGAAAGATGGGCACTGAGAGTTATGTATAATTTTGTTGCAAATCCACAATAAAACCATGTAAAAACTTTTATTTTAAGAATTCATTTTACAGATAGTTATTTCCATCATATAAAATCAGGCACAGTGAGATATTAAGTGATTTACATAAGAACAAAAATCAAATCAAAAGTAGATAACGTAGTTTTCTAATCAGTCCTTTGAGTTGAACATCAAGTCACATTCATCTCTTTCCTGTCACTCAGAGAAGCAAATGTGTATTATCTGTAGAAAATTTTATTGGAATCCAGTCAAAAAAAGAACCAAAGTCTACTCTGTGAATTCTCTGTACCTCTAGGCAGAGTACGAATTGAGGAAATGTACAATGGTATTAGCCTGGAAGAGGGGCTCTCACATTACATAACAGACTCTTTCTTAACCACTGGATGTCTGGTCATCAAAAAGCTGTCTTATTTTCACCTCACTTGAGTGGACTAATAAATTTTTTTTTGTAACTTGCAGAATAAAAATAATAGAGGCATAACCTATAAAAATACCTCTCTTATGGTAAAAATACTTCTTACCAATACAATGTCATACAAGAATTTGGATCCAAATTTTATTTCACTTTCTAACTGTTCAGTCAGCAATTAAATAAGACCTGCCAATTCTATTATCCTAATAAGTAATCATGATTGCTGCCTCTAAACCCTTTCACATTTGACCCTTGTGTGACATTTGTAGCCATGTTGCAAACAAACTCAGAAACAAGAGTTCTGAATCATTCTTCCAGCCCTAACATCTTCCTATTGTCAACAGTGACGTTAGCCATGAAATGTATTTGAATGGAATAAAAACTTACATACCAGTTTATCAAAGAGAGCCTTATACTGAAAATATCAGAACAATGTATTTAGCAGCAAAATATATACATATACATGCCTGTACATATATGTATGTGTTGTGTTGTACATGTGTATTATATTGTGTATGTATTTGCATATATGTGCATATATATGTTCAAGGACATTTTGCATAAACTCCACTCATCCCACTGAGTACACAAGCACTGAACATATATATACACATACACACACACACATACACACATATATATATATTATAACTATAGTATATTTTGTCATTCTAAAGCATTCAGGTAAAAAAGAAAGCAATCCTTACTAGTATCTCTTCAAATGATCATGATAGCATGGCACAAAGACTAGAACAATGTTAGGAAATATGGGTTCAAATTCTGATTTTGCAACCAGCTTGCTATGGGACCTTAGTAAATTTAATAATCTCTTCAGACCTCAGCTTCTTCATTGGTTGTGTAAGGGGACTGGATTACAAGACTTTCTAAAATCCATTGCACTCTAAAAATCTAGAATTAGTTCTTAACAAAGAAAACTGCACTATGGAAGTACATACTGGCACATCTCTACAATCAAGGACAGTAATATGTAATAGTGTAGTACACACCCAAGCAAGCACATATGGTAGATTCCATGTCTCATATGGCTTTATGCCTTATGTAGTTCCTAACATGTTTACACACAGATAGCTCTGAATAAATATTTTATGGACAAATATAGTGAATACTTTTGAACCTACACCTTTCCTATACTCCACTAGATAGAATTAAATGTTCCTTAATTCAATAAAAATGCAGACCAACCAACAGAAAGATATTATCAGACTGATAATATTGATACAAAGTTGAATACCAAGGTTAGTCATTTGTCCCGAGAGACTCAAAGCTGGAACACAATGCTCAGCCACATACATGACATAGCAGCCAAGTTCTCTCAGACATTCACATATGGTGCATGTAGTAGAACTCTTAGTAACATGGAAGTTAGAGAAAATATAAGCCCCAATATATTAACTAACATGTTCAATGAGTTTTTTTAGATGCATGATCAATGAGACAGACTATATAATTGTATTTCAGAGAAGATGATTTGGCTTGTGTATATCCAGATCCACAAAGTAAAAAGCTATATTATAGAAGAATTCAACCATAGCTCTACAATCTTAATAAACAGAGATCAGTGAAAAATATTCATCTTAACTTTTTGATTAAAAGCCTTTTGTTGATGTGAGTAGATTTTCATGTGATGCAGCAATTACAGTTTATTTCAAAGACGATCTATAAACTGAAAGAATCCCAGGGATATTTAAAAATTAGAAGATGTGTTAGCTTTGAGAACATCTGCATAGGCCACTTAAAAGGAAACAGTAAAAAACTTGTGGGTGTAAATAAGCACTTCATAAACCATTTGCAACAAGGTTTACATTTAATCGTAGAATATAGCAGTCTTTAAAGGCAAGAAACCAAATACTGAATTTTTTAAAATCTGCTTTTAGTTTTTCCTTGTAGTAGAAGTATACTGGTATAGTTCATTTTTGAACGCAGAATCTACAGAGTTAAGAAATATTCTGCTCAAGTTCAGTACTGTATACCTTCACTAACAGTTTCACTTGTAATAGAAACAAGGGTTTAGGGCTTAATTGATATTGTTCAAGGGCATTTTGCATGAACTCCACTCATCCCACTGAGTACACAAGCACTTAGCATATGTCTGCTCAACGGGAAACAGTTTGGAGAAATTAAACAATGCATGCAGTTCCCAGAAGCATGTATTAACAACCACACGATATTCATCCCAACAAGATTTTTAAAACTCTGTCTTGTATTTTATAGCAAATATTTTCTGCTATGGCAGAATAGATGAGTTTTAGAGATTCAGCATTTTTAAATACTGTCATCACTTAAATGAATGCTAGACTAGGTCAATGTAGTTGTATGAGGTTTAATGATGATACCAAGATGTGCTGTTGGTGATGGCCAATAAATTAGAGGACAGGGTCAAAATTCCCAGTAACCATAGGAAGTTGGAGAAGTGGTTAAAAACAACTGAATAAAATTCAGGAAGAACAACTACATGAAGTTAATAGTAATAATAGTTTAATATGATTTCAAAGTACAAAAATTCTATCTTTATAAAATGGAGAAGGAAAAAGAAAATACACAAGAGATAAAGAATGATCAACAATGTGAAAGAGTGGAGGAAAGTGTTTTAGAGATAAGGAGTCACCACAAATAAAGAGTTTTTGCACTAGAAATTTGACACAATATTTTTAAAATAACATTTATTAACTTTTGTTTTTATATCCCCTAGTTTTCCCATTTTATTTCTCCCATTGCCCCCTCCCAGAGAGATTTCCCTTATCCAATCAGCTAACATTTATTAAGCACCTACTATGTGTCAGACACTATGTTAAGTGCTAGCCTTAAAATAAAGAAGAAAAAAGAGGAAAAAATACTGCAGCAAAACTAACCAATGTATCAAAAAAGGGCTGATGTTAAATATAGCATTACATACCCATGGTCCCCATCCTCTGCAAAGAGGCAGAGGGAGATGTTTTCTCTTTTCTCTTCTTTGATGCCAACCTTGGTCATGATAATTTCTGCAGCATTCAGTTTCTATTGTTTTGTTGGGATGGGTCTTTTCATTTACATTCATGTATTCATTGTATATAGTATTTTCTTGATTTTATGTATTTTACGTTGGATACTTTCATATAATCTTTCCATGTTTATCTATGTTCTTATATTCTTCATTTCTTATAGTATAGTAATATTCACCCATTCTTTAATCAATGGGAAATTACATTTAATTTTTTTCTAGTTCTTTTCTACTACAAAAATGTATTACATATTTAGTAATTAAATATTTTAGTAAATAAATATTTTAGCATTAAATATTTTGGCATTCTATGTGGCTAAATTTCTTGTCATTGACCTCTTTGTGGTATGTGCTTAATAGTGGAATTGCTGGGACAGAGTTTCTGAATATTTCAGTGACTTTCTCCTTTTCAGTTCTTAACATTCACTTCCATAAGAATTTGAATTCAAAATTTTCTCCCCATCTCTCCCCACCTCTACCTCAGGACAACATGCACCCCACCCACCCCTTCCTCCAGTCTGTCCTCCCTTCTATTACCCAGTCTTCTTCCATCCCCCTTCCCCTCTATTTTCCTATATGGCAAAATAGATTTCTATACTCCATTGCCTGTATAGCTTAATTTCTAGTTGCATGCTAAAACAATTTTTACATTCATTCTTTAAGCTTTGAGTTCCATATTCTCTCCCTCCCTCCCCACCTACCCTCATTGAGAAAACAAACAATTCAATATAGGTCATACATGTGTAACAATGCAAAGCACTTCCACAATATTTATGTTGTTAAAGATTAACCACATTTCCCTCTGTCCTATCCTGCCCTTTATTTATTCCATTCTCTCCCTTGACCTGTCCTCCTACAATAGTGTTTGCTTCTGATTATCCCTTTCCCTAATTTGCTATCCCATCTATTATCTTCCCTCTCCTATCCCCTTCCCCCTTGCCTTCCTACAGGGTAAAATAGATTTCCATATCCAATTGGGTGTGTGCTATTTCCTCTTTAAGCCAAATCCCATGACAGTAAAGCTCAATTATTTCCTTTCATCTCCCCCGTCTTCCCCTTCATTGTAGAAGCTCTTTCTTCCCTCTTGTATGCAAGATGATTTGCTACATTCTACCTCTCCCTTTCTCTTACTCCTGGTACATTCCATTCAACAGTAAATATAAATTTTGTAGGTAATCTCCCTTCATATTCAGCTCACCATGTGTCCTCTGTGTGGATACACACACACACACACACACATATATATACAGACACCCATGTACATATGCATACCTACACATATATAATATACACATACATACACACCCATACCCACCTACATACACACACACACACACACACACACACACACACATATATATATATATGCCCTCTAACTACCCTAATACTGAAAAAGGTCTCATGAGTTTCATATAACATCTTTCCATGTAGGAATGTAAACAGTTCAACTTTAATGAGTTCCTTAAGGCTTCTCTTTCCTGTTTTCTGTTTCAAGTTTCTCTTGATTCTTGTATTTGAAAGTCAAATTTTCTATTCAACTCTGGTCTTTTCAACAAGAATGCTTGGAAGATTTCTATTTCATTGAAATTCCATTTTTTTCCCTGAAGTATTATACTCAGTTTTGCTGGGTAGGTGCTTCCTGGTTTTAATCCTATCTCTTTTGACCTTTGGAATATCATATTCCAAGCCCTTTGATCCCTTCGTGTCGAAGCTGCTAAATCCTGTGTTATCCTGATTGTATTTCCATAATACTTGAATTGTTTCTTTCTAGCTGCTTGTAATATTTTCTCTTTGACCTAGGAGCACTGAAATTTGGCTACAATACTCCTAGAAATTTTCCTTTTGGGGTCTCTTTCAGGAGGTGATCAGTGAGTTCTTTCCAGTTTTTCTTGATAATTTCTTGGAAGATGATGTCTAGGCTCTTTTTTTTTTATCATGATTTTCATGTAGACCAATAATTTTTAAATTATCTCTCCTGGGTCTATTTTCTAGGACAGTTGTTTTTCCATGAGATATTTCACATTGTCTTCTATTTTTTCATTCTTTTGGTTTTGTTTTATAATTTCTTGGTTTCTCATAAAGTCATTAGCTTCCATCTGTTCCATTCTAATTTTTAAAGAACTATTTTCTTCAGTGAGATTTTGAATCTCCTTTGTCATTTGCCTAATTCTGCTTTTTAAAGCATTCTTCTCCTCATTGGCTTTTTGGACCTCTTTTGCCATTTGGGTTAGTCTATTTTTAAAGGAGTTATTTTCTTCAGCATTTTTTTGGGTCTCCTTTCTCAAGTGGTTGACTTGTTATTCATGATTTTCTTGCATCGTTCTCATTTCTCTTCCCAATTTTTCCTCACCTCTCTTACTTGATTTTCAAAATTCTTTTTGAGCTCTTCCATGATCTGAGACCATTGCACATTTTTTTTTTGAAGGTTTTGGATATAGAATCCTTGACTTTGATGTCTTTCTCTAATGGTATGCTTTGTTCTTCCACATCCTAAAGAATGGAAGAAAATACCTTTTCACCAAGAAAGTAACCTTCTATAGTCTTATTTTTTCTCCCTTTTTTGGGCATTTTCCTATCCAGTTACTTGACTTTTGAGTCCTTTGTCAAGTGGAGGGTATACTCTAGGGACCTGTAAGTTCTCAGTTCCTCCAAGGTGGCACAATCAAAGGAGAGGAATTTACTCCTCTCCTGCTCTGTGCTCTGGGCTGGGAGCAACCACAAGCTTTTCTGCCCAGGATCTGTAAGTAGGATTCCTTCTCCAGAGCCTCGACCAGCTCCACCATGCCAGTGCTCCTCTTCACCTCAGGACTGCCACTCTGGACTGAGACCCATATGAGCTGTTCAATTCCCCCAGGGTCTTTAGGACAAGGGCTCCAAAAGTGGATGCTGTGCCACAGTGACTGCCGCCACTGTGGGACTGGAGCTGGGGCTGGATCCTGTTCCCTTCTCACCCAGGTGAAAGAGCTTTCTCCTTGACCTTTGAAGCTGTCTTTGGTGTTTGTGGGTTAAGAAATCTGGGAACCAGAGCTGCTACCCATGATTCCATGCTCTGAAGTCTGCTCCAGTCCTGTCTGTGATGTGACCAAGGCTGCGTAGTACTTCACTCTGAGCCTGGTGTGATAGACCTTTCCTGTTGGCCTTCCAGGCTGTTCTGGGCTGGAAATCTCTTTCACTCTGTCATTTTGTGGCTTCTGCTGCTCTAGAATTTGTTTAGAGTCATTTTTCACAGGTATTTTATGGGCTATGGAGGGAGAGCTACAGCAGATCTACTCCTGCCATCTTGACTCGCCCCTATATTCCATACTTTTAAAAGAACAATCTGTATATAACAGTTCATAGTTTCTTATATAAATCTCTTTTTTGTTCTTCATATATTGAAATATTTGTGTTTGTTGGTTACTATTAATTTCCTCATTAAAATGTTAAAAATAAATGTAAAGTCAGTGGGCAAAAGAAACCTAAAAATAGAAAATGATTTCAAATAGCTTCAGAGTTCTAGATGTTGAGTAGATGCAAAGGGAAGATAAGACTATTGTCTTTTATAATATACTGCTTATGGCTCAATGAGAGAATAAAGAATTACAAGCTATGAAATTAGGTATTGATAAAGAGGGATTGGAGGATACAGGGAGAAGAGGAAAGGATCTGGTGTATTTTATAATCATGGTGTCATAAAAGGTCATTCAAACAAAGAGGTGGGACCAAAAGGATAGAGCTTCTTATCTTGTCTAGGGAAGGGAAGTATGGGGAGAATATCTTTCTGTGGAGAGACAGACAGACAGACAGATACAGACAGAGAGACAGACAGATGGATAGATAGATAAACAGATAGATAAATAGACATGGAAAAGTAGATTAATGTGAACAGGGGCTGGGTTAAAGAGAAGGAATTATGGATAAATCACAAGGCATAGTCAATAAGGTGATTGCTTCAATTCAAGTAAAATAGCATACAACTTCTTAGGGCTAATTGAAACAAGAAAGACTGGTAAGATCCTGTGATTTAGGTCTTAGCTAGGTATAAGGGTAGGGGAAGGATCTAAAAGAAAGGGACAAGACTGTAATCAGATTACTTCAAGCAAACAAATGGCAGCTATAGAGTGGTGATTTTTTAAATATAAAAAAGAGATAATATAGGAGTATTTAATAATGGAGAGAAATTGTAACAATTACAGTGTTGAATGTTAATGAGCTGAAATTACCCATAAATGAAGGAGGTTCTTAGAATGGATTAGAAAACACAACCCAACAATTTTCTGTACCAAAAAACCCCCAAAACTCACTTAAAACATAAAGATTTATGCAAAGTAAAAGGAGGGAAACAGAATTTACTATGCATCAGTGGAATTTTAAAAAGCAGTAGTAATGGTAATTATGAATTCAGACATGGCAACAGTAAAAATTGATACACACAAGAGACAAACAGGGAAACTATGTTATACTTAAGGGTACCATAAAATGAAACAATATTAATACCAAATATATCTGAATAGAATGTCATAGTACCTAAGACATATGGAAATAGGACTTAAATAAATACAATCATGAAACAATTCTTAGTAATTTTAAAAGACTTTAATAATTGGATGCCCAATGATCATGACTGGGTTATGGTAATATAGAAAAAGTGACAATAATCTAAATTATTCTATAGATTAAGCACTTTACCAACCAAATTGCCAAAAGTATACTCTATAAAATTAGATAACATAATAACAAATTATATATTTAAAACAATCTCATAATAGAATAAAAAACATAAAATTGATTTTTAAATGGAATACAATAGATAAATAATAACTAGAAACAAATATAGAATTCTAAAGTCACACAAACTCCTGGAGAAGGGTTGATTTTTTTTTTAATCTGACAAGAATTGGAAAAGCTGGATAGCATTATGGTTGTTTTTTTTAATTGATTCAGACCAGAGGCTCTTTTCCATATTTGTAACATGAACCCCTGTGGAAGTCTGGTAAAGACAGGTATCTTCTCAGAATAGTATCTTTAACTGGAAAAAAAAATACAGAGGATTACAAAAAAAAGTTAATTACATTGAAATATAATTATTGACATATTTTTTTAAAGTAAGAACCCAGGGTTAGACAAATGTTTTACATAACATCACAATAAATTCCAAATGGATTATGTTGTTTAAATGTAAAAAGTTATATTATAAAAATGCTTAGAGGTAAATTGACATTTATATCTCTCACAACTATGAATTGGGGGAAAAGTTACATGCAGAAAAGACAGAAGAGATTATTTATTATTTAAAACAAAATAAAAAATTTGCGCTATGCAAAATAAAAGTGTTTGGTTTTATCAAAATTAATGCAGCTAGAAATAGAAACAATATAGATTAGAAAAAATATGTCAAATGTCTCTTGATAAAAGTCTGACATCTAAAATCTAGATGGAATTGATATAGTATATAAGATTAAATTCTTCCTCCAATAGACAAGTCTTTAAAGAATTGTAACCACTGTTTTCAAAAAAATAAATACAAACTATAAAGAAACACCTAAAAAAAAGTTTGAAATGAGAGAGGATTTATTTCAATTTTTAAAAATTATAATTTTGAAAGGGCAATAATTTCTCAGAACATGGACTGAATGGGGATCTAGAAAGCTGCCTTTGCCTCCATGAAACCTCTACAAAAGTTGGTGTCAAAGTCATGGAGAGATAAAATTAATTTGGGAGAATGAAACAGGATTCAGAACCTTGGACCTGAAGAGAAGCTCTTTGTCCACACGATCTGCATGGTCTCAACAGTCAAGTTTGATCTATTTCGTGTTGCATCTGTGGCCCTCCTTGGTTTCACTCCACAGAACAAAATGCCCTGCGCCATGTACCCTGTACCATGTACCATGTTTCCCTCCCCTTCTTTCCTGCCTCCTTTTTTTTATGTTCTCTCCTTTAAATTGTAAACTTCTTAAGGGCAGGGATTGCAATTTAATTAATTGTATCCTATTAATCAGTACTTAGCACAGTAACTGGCACATAGTTGGTGCTTAATAAATGTTTATTGGATTATGTTGGATTGCTATATCTTTGGCATAATCAGGAGGAACAGCACAGTATTTTCCTTTCACTGGTACTTTCAGTCATATCAGAAGTCCTGAGACCAAATTTCCACTCTTCTACTTACTACCCATGTGACCTTAGTCAAGTAACTTAACCTGTCCAGAACTCAGTTTTGTCATCAGTAAAATGGACTAGATAAACCTCCAAGGTCCTCCCCAGTTTAAAAATCTATGATCCATCTATGGAATTATGTAAAACCAAAGAATTAAGACCCACCAGAAGAGGGGTGCATGGTGTTTTGATTGCCTTTGGGAGAAAAAGAGAATTTTCTTAACTGGAAAGAGCTTTGGCTATGAGTCCATTACCCATTACACATGTCAGGTGAAATAAAACCTCTTTTATTCAATGTATTAATAGCATTAATGCTTTCAGAGAAACTCAGGGCACTTTGTGGGAGAGCCACAAGCCAAAGGCTGATGTTCCTAGGGGAAGCCCTATATCAAAACAAGCCACAGACATTGTCTCAATAGACAGAACTTCCACCACCTCATCCCAGGTGAACTTACTAGGTGTATTTCATTCTCCAAGAACTCATCACTCGTATTTGAAGCCATGGCTCAGAAATTCAACTTATGTTTTAGATATCATCTTTTTAACCAACTGTTTACTTCCCAAATCTCACATTCTCTTCCAAAGCCCTTGCCTTTATCTGGCAGCAGTAGGGAAGAAACCTTACTAGACTATTAATTGCATGAGTCCAGCAATTTGGTCTTATTTTCTATTTCCTTCAGGAATAAGTGTTTCTTCTGTAGTAAACATCTAATAAATATTTGCTGAATTAAATGGAGTAGAATTTACTGAGTTATAGGTATTTTTGAACCTAGAATAAGAGAAAGAGATACAGAGAGGTGAGGGATAGGGGAGAGGACATAAATAGATAAGAAGACAAAGATAAAAAAAATTCGACATATTTGGAGAATGGAGAAGGGAAGAAAGACATAAAAGGAGCAGTCATACAGTTAGAAGGAGAACCAGGATAGGGACATGGAAGCTAAGTGTGGGGAATTTTAAGTCAAATGATCAATTCTACTATAATCTGAAGAGGAAAAAAAAGGAAAATGGGCGAGAAAAAGCCATTTGATTTGGTGATTATACTTTGTAAATATAATACAGTGTCAACTTATTCAACGGGGACTAATTTTAAGGTGAATTAAGGAAAATAAAGTACACTCTGACAATAGTATTCACTGGTACCCCTTCAGGCCATCAGGAAACATATATAAAAAATGATCTCTTCTGAGGTACTAAATAGGACAGGTGTTCGATAATTACAATGCTCATAGTGATTCTTCTAATCCAGGATTTAACATGCAGAAAAATTTGTTGTCCCTAAAAATTATAATGCTTTTATTAAAATAAACTACAAGCAGAAATAAAGATCAACAATAATAACATGTTTTATGCTACTGGCCCCTACATAGATAGCAAGGTGACACCCTAAACCAGGAGTCAGGAAACTACGACCTTCAGGTCAGATCTCTGGTTTTGTACTGCCCATGAGCTAAGAATTATTTTTATATTTTTATTCTGCTTACTCTTGCCCCAAGCTATGTTATTTTTTTTTTTGTTTTGCTCTACAACGTAAGCTTCTGGAGAGCAGGAACTCATAGTTTTTGTCTTTATTCCCTGTTCATGGAACAATGTTTCAAATAGTAGGTACTTAATAAATACCTATTGAATAAATGAATGGAATTCTTTTGTGCAGGAAAGGCTAATTTACAACCAAGTTTGTTATGATCTTGATCTAGAAAGCAACATGTTATGATCCACTGTCCCATAAGTTAAAGGTTTGTTGTTGTTGTTTTCATTTTATTATACAATTCCAAATAGGACAGAAATTTACTAAGAATATTGTTCTGAAGAATTCTGACAGACACGATATATGATAATTCTTTGCCACATAAAAGTGATTTCTTATTTAAACCCCCATTCCCCTATCCAGCTTCTAAGATCAGTTTTCCAGAATTCTTATCTATGCATGAACATAAAGTGTTCCCATTTGTTCAGACTCTCTCAGGGAAGGAAATGGATGAACAAGTAAGATTTATAAGCAGAGGCCAACTAAGCGGGAGTATGATGTTTTCCCTCTTCTCTAGGATGCCTACATATTCATGGAATTTTTAGTCCCATAGTTTCCTTTGCTTACCCTTTTGTATTTACCTCATGACATTTTCATATCCCTTTTCATATGATTAAATAATGTTTTGTGAAAATTTAACTTTTTAAAAATTAAATTTTATTTTTCCAATCAGGAGAGATCTACCTTTTCTACCTCTTTGCCAGCTTAAAAATCAAAGAAAAATAAAACTCCTGCTACAAACATGTATATATTCAAGCAAAACAAATTTCTACATTGGCCATGTCCAGAAGAAAATATATATATATATATATATATATATATATATATATATATATATATATATATATATATATATATATATATATACATATGCATATAAATACATACGTATATGCATGTATGTATGTATGTGTATATATATATCTATATATAGATATAGATATATCTCATTCCACACTCTGAGTCTCTCACTTTTCAATGGGTAGATGGGAAACATGCTTCACCATGACTCCTTTGGAGTTGGAATTGACCATTACTTTATCAAAGTTGTTTGTCTTTGTTGTTGTTCCAAAACAACTTTTTAAGTTGTTTGTTTTTGTCACTCCAAATTGTCACTCCAATTTGTTATTTCACTCCAAATTGTTCTCCTGATTCACTTCCCTCTACATCAGTTCATGTAAGTCTTCCCAAGATTTTCTGAAACTATTCCTTTCATCATTTCTTATAACACAGTAGCATTCTATCCTCTTTATATAACATAAATTGTTGTTGGTGGGTACTTCCTCAGATTCCTATCCTTTGCCACCTCAAAAAGAGCTATCAATATTTTTATATCCTTAGAGTTTGTTCTGCTTAGAACTAATCTTCCCTTTAACTAACCCTCCCAATTTTCTCTTCTCTCCTTTCCTTGTTGAGTGAAATGCATTTCTGTATCCAGTGTGTATTCTTTTCTCCTTTGACCAATTGAGAGGAGAGTGATGTTCAAGTGTAGACTTCTCATCTCTGTCCTTGCTTGTGTAGGCTTCTACCTGCATACCTTTTTCCTTCCCTCCATCCCACCCCATTGTATTTCTCTTCCCCTCTTTCTTCCATTCTTTCAAGAAACAAGTCTTTGTTCTAGCAAGTAAAGACTAGCTAGTAAGTAAAGACGTGTTTTTCATGTTCCTTTTTCCTTCCTTGTAGAATGGAGATCAACATAAGTATTATCTGATACTGACAAACAGAAACATAGCATACTCTTATAGGTCATTTTACAATTCCTCTTGCTTTACTTTATTTAAGGAAGCTCCTCAAACCTTTGTCCTCCTTTTATGGTTATTTTGGCTAAGCCTTGTTCCTAATTGATGTAACAAAGTCTATTTCCTACACTAGTTGCTTATATTCAGGAACATTCACTGAGTGCTCCAAAGCGATGCTTAATTCTTTTAGGGTGGAATTCATACCCTTTCTAGTGATAGGACAGCATAGTTGACTCAGATGCCTTTAATTGGCAGGTAGCATTTTCCCGCCATACTATAATACAGACAAAAACAAACAGCTGCCTCACAAATAGAAATTCAGTTATGTAATTAAGTCAGCTCATGTTGTTTCTCCTTGCTATAAATCTACAGATAGCCCCTTGTACTTTTCTGAATGTTTGCCTCTTTGGGGGCTCTAAGGGTTAATTCATTTAGCAGATAACAGCAAAGATAAGACACAGTCAGAAAGAAGAAAACAGAAGTAATCAGAAAATGATTCATAAGCAGCAATTCAATTACGAAATTAGATCTACCTGACTTGAAGAAGTGAAGCCAGGAGAAGGAAAATGTACTGAGAAAAATGGACTGGAGGCTATACGAGGGCAAAGCCCAGGCTCTGGAAGAATGAGTCTGTGGAAAGGTGGAAGAATAAGCAACTGGTCAGAGGCTGGCATTCATTTCAGAGTTCAAGATCTTGTAGGTGGAGCATTTTTTGAATCATAGGGATATGATTCATAAGGCAGTTTAAAGTATATTGGGCACAAGGTCATAGGAATTGAGAAAACTAAGGAAATGGGAGATCTGGGTGTTAATTCATTGATGGTCATATCCAAAAATCAGAACATGATCACAGAGAAAGAGGTGAAGAGAAGTATGATAAGCCTTAGGTGTTAAAGTCATTGGGAATAGTGGGAGAGTATCAGTTTATGACATCAACAAAGATCAGAAAAGTGTAGTACATAACTAGAGGCTGTGAATTTCAGAGGAGGAGGAGAGGTTGTTGAGAGGTGGTAGCAGTGCAAAGTCCTAGAGATGACTGTAGAGAACAAAGAGTATGTCAGTTCCTTCTCTTGGTCTCATAATCCAGGAGTTAGGGAAAAGCTAGCAAAAGAAAGGGTGACAAGGGAGCCAGAGTCAGGGAAAGTATAATTCAGCACTTCAATTTGGTTCAGTAGAAGCTATCAAGGGATATGGTGTCCAAAGCGCAAAGCTGAGTTCCAATTAATATCAACAGAGTAAATGAAGAAAAGATTTGAAGAAAGGGAGTTCATTGACAATGATTGTGTGGGGAAAGGGTTAGGGAACAGGGAAAGTGTTCAAGAGTTTGAGAAAGGAGTGGACAGAGATGTATAGAGACTTGGGAATAGGAGGGTTAAAGTCAGTCAGACAACTGATGTACATTTCTTAAGCCTGTATTATGTGCTAGGCACTGTGCTAAGAGTTAGGGATACAAAGAATGGTAAAAGACAATCCCTGCTCTTAAGGCACTCACAGTCTATTAGGGAAGTCTACATGCAAAAACTATGCACAAACAAGCTATATACAAGATAAAAGGAAATAATCAACTGAGGGAAACCAACTTTCTGGAAAGTTTAGGGACCCAGCTTCTTAGATAGCAGAAGAGAGATTCCTAAGTAGGGGCACTTATGTTGGAGTTGCTTCTCTAGTAATTCTAAATTTGCTTCTCTTCTGGAGGAAGTCCAAGCCCTCAGAGGATTATTACCTACATGTTTCCCTGGGTGAATGTGGAAATCTTTTGAATGTCTGGAGAGGGGTTGCTGTTCAAGGAACTTCAGGTTTATTTCTCTGCCAAAGGTAGACAGGATGAAAATATGAATCTTTAGAATTATACAGGGGTACAGAGAGAAGGAAGGAGAGGGTGGAACTCTTTGGGAAGTGAATACAGTGGCTTTGCTTGTTTAAAGATTCCCATGAGTCCTTTACATGTTTTCTGCATTTTCTATTTCTTAACCAGTACCAAATTGTTTTGATGATTACAGCTTTATAGTATACTTTGAAATTTGATACTGGTAGGCCTTCTCCCTTCCCATATTTTTCCTTATTGATTCCCTTGATATTCTTGACCTTTAGTTCCAAAGATGAATTTATTATTTTTTCTGACTCTACAAAATAATTCTTTGGCACTTCAGTATGACACTGAATAAGTAAATTAATATAGGCAGTGCTTTTATTTTTATTACATTGTCTTGCCTTATTCATGTGCAATTAATACTTCTCCAATTATTTTGATCTATCTTCATTTGTGTGAAGAATATTTTGTAATTGTATTCATATAGTACCAGAGACCCATAGGCACTTTATACTGTCCACAACTATATTAAATGAAATTTTTCTTCTTTTTCTGCTGGATTTTGTTGATACACAGAAATACAGATAATTTGTGTGGATAATTTGATTTTATATCCTGCAACTTTAATGAAGTTATTCATTGTATTGATTAGTTCCTTTTTTTACTTGATCCTTTAATTCCTTAGATAAAAACATCTTATAATTTTGTTTCCTTGTTGCCAATGCTTATTCCTTCAATTTCTTTTTCTTGTCATTTCTATACCTAGTATTTCTAGTACAATGCTGAATAATAATGGTGATAATGGACACCCTTCCTTCACCTCTGATCATGTTGGTAAGTCTTCTAGATTATCTCTATTATAGATAATGCTTGCTATTGGTTTTAGGTAGATAATACTTATTATTTTAAGGGAAGATTCATTTATTCTCATGCTTTCTCCATTTCTTTTCTATTTTTTCCTCTATTGCTCTTAATTGGTTTAAAACTTTTGCTTTTTAAAAATCTCTTTCTTTAACACTTCTAAGAATTCTTGTTGGACTTGCTTTAATCTTCACTTTTCTTTGAAACTTTGTTTGTAGATGTTTTCAAGTCATTATCCTCTGTGTTTGTGTCTTGAGCTTCTCTGACACCAGATTAGCTTTTTATAGTCAGGGTCTTTTTGTTTGTTTGCTCCTTCTTGACTTTGGACTTTGTGTTACTGTTCTTCTCTGTTCACTTCTGAGGGCTGTGGGGTCGTATCTGGCCTGAGCTTCTGTCTTTTTATGTCTTGCTGTTTACATGGCTCAGTTTTTGGTGTTCCCAAGGTGGCATGATGTAGAGGGACGTTTGTTCACTGCCTTTGTAGTGTGGGCTCTGCTGTTTCCTCAACCAGGTTTGTTTCTGTTGGATTATGTATGGTTGAATTTCAGCATACTGCTGCTGAACACAGCTCCTGGTAACCTCACTGGGAAGTTCTGCAGGTCCAGAACAAACTGAACTGTTTGGCTTCCCTTTGATCTTGGTTTCTTGCCCTGGTTATTTCCCGGCTTATGTGTAGGGTCAAGGTTTACAACTGAGTCACAGCACTGCTCCTGGACTCAGAGTCACACAGCTAAATTTTTGGAACTCATTCCTTGTTCCATACACAGCTAGGGCCTTTCTCATTGGCAAACATTCTTTTCTTCCCTACATCTGGGTAATGAGCGAGAGAGCTACCAGATGGCACCCATTTCTGTCCCCTGGACTGGTTAGGGGATCCTTTGGGATCTCATTCTGACCTAGTGCTTCCTTGTGGTGTTCACTCTTTAATGTCCTCTTGGTGCTAGACTGCTCCCCGCTGCCATAGAGCTGCATTCTTGGCCAACCCCCCTACCCTCACAGACCTTTCCATCTCTCTTCCTAAGTGGCCCTGGACTTGAAAATGAGTCATTATAACTTTTTCTTGGTTTTCCAGCTCAGAATTCAGACCTGTATGTTTTTTATGTTGTTGTGTAGAAAATATGTTGAGTGAGCTAAGCAAAAATATTGACTGTCTCTCCATCTTGACCCTACACATTTTTTTTGCATTTTCTGTGGGGTTAAATAAAGGCTATCCTTTACCAGATATACAGTGTTGTCTTGAATTCAGGAACTGAGGATCCTTTAACCCACCACTTCACAGACTTAGATACAAGTTATATTTTACTCATATTCTGAGACTTCCCAGAAGGACCTCCAGGTGGGGAAAAAAAGATTACTTTTGAGGGACTGTGTAACCTTAGAGAGAAGAATTAATGTAATAATACAGGAAATAATAGGTAACAACACAGGTAACAATAATGAAGAAAAGAAGATTAAAAAGGTGAAGAAAATGCTCTAGCAGTTGTGATCCATAAAATAATTTTAGTAATCTAGGAATAATCTGCTTCTAGGGTCCTTAATTTAAACCTGCACCACTAGCTTAGACTGCCACTGCCTAATTCAGTCCAATAAGCATCTATTTACTACATGAGTCAATGACTAAGGTTATCCAAGCCTTCCCTCCTACTAATGCTCTCCCCCAAAACTCTTTTCCTTCAAGTATCTGCTACTTCAGACAAACATTTTTCCCCTTCAATTATCCAGATAATTGCATCAATTCTACACTTTTTGTGTGTAGATACCACCAAAGTGACATAAAGAACTGAAGTGATTATCTGAATCATTCAGGCAAAACACCTACTTTCACATGAATGACCCTGTCTCTTTTAGGTCCCAGCAATTGTTTGGGCGTGAATGACCCAGATAATTGCCTCAGTTCTCTGCTTTGCTTTGACAGTGGAGACCTTGCTTAAAAAGAAGTCAGAGAGCAACTCATTTGTTAAAAACTTGCAAAGTATGACAAAACTATGACGAAAAATGAAAGGACTTAGATTCTTTTAGACTGAAGTAGAGAAGGAAGGCATGAAGTATTAGGTCTTCACATATGTGGGGAGAATCATATATTTAAGCTGAAAGAAACAAGAGAACACCTAATCCAACCCCCTCATTTTACAGATGAAGAAACTGAGGCCTGGAAAGGTCAGGTGACTGAATTATTAAGTATTTGCTCCCCATTTACACTAACAATATGACACAAGGAAATGTGCTTATATTACAGCAAGAGGGATTTAGGTAAGATAGAAGAAAAAACTTCCTAAAGGACTTTTAAGGCTGAAAAGGGGAACTGAGTGGGCTGAGAAATGTTTTCCCTGGAGGTGTTTAAAAGCCATCTGTTTAGGATAGTTCAGGCTTAAAGACAATCTTACTCGGAGGTAGGGGAAAGGACCTGATGACTTTTCAAGATCCTTTCCTAATCCATGATGGAGGACTGGAATGCTGCTTGAGCTCCTCAAGGATGAGTGTTTTTCTTCCCCAATGGAGTTCTCATCAGCAGCAGAATTTCTCAGCATGCTCTGAGTAGTGGGGGTTTGGACTCCACCACCTAAATGCTTTCATCTGCCCCCTCATGACCCAAGCTGCTATCCTCTTGTAAGGACAAACTACTGCTTACATTCACTCACTGCTTCCCGCCAATTCTGCCTTCTGTTTTCTGAAAAGATAAAATCTTAATTGCTGAATTCTTGATTTTAAAGGGGATTCAAATTGGAACCCAACAAGTAAGTCAACAAGTATTTATTAGGCATTTGCTATGTTTCAGGCACTGTGGCATATAAAAACAAAGGCAAGAGTCTGTTCTCAACGAGCTCACCATCTAATGGAAGGAAGAACATGCAAACAACTTTGTACAAACAAGCTACAAACAGGATAAATCGGAGATTAAAGACAGAAGGCAGGCATTAGCATTTCTGTATCTTCCCCATCCTGGAAGGTTCAGCTCTAATGACATCTCCTTCATGAAGTCTTCTTCCCTCATTTTCCTCTCCTCTGGAATGTGCTATATCATATCAATGTCCTACTCAAAAGCGAAATCAATGACTCAGATGTGGTCTGACCAGAGAAGGGAGCTGTGGGATTATTACTTCCCTTATTCAATGCTCTATTCCTCTCTAAGTACAGACTAAATCACATTAGATCATGAGCTCCTTGTGGGCTCTTTTGCTTCTTTCTGTATCTCTAATATTTAGCACAGTGCCAGGAACATGGTAAGTGCCTAATAAATGCTTATTGACTGACTGACATGGTTTTTGGTCACCATGTTATACTGTTGATTCATTTTCAACTTTGAGTTTACTAAAACCTCATTTCTAAAATATATACAGAACTGAGCCAAATGTACAAGAATACAAATCATTCCCCAACTGATAAATGGTCAAAGAATATGAACAGGGAGTTTTCAGAGAAAGAAATTAAAGCTATCTACAATCATATGAAAAAATGCTCTAAATCACTATTGATTAGAGAGATGCAAGTCAAAACAACTATGAGATACCACATCACACCTATAAGATTGGCTAACATGACAAAACAGGAAGATGATAAATGTTGGAGAAGATGTGGGAGAGTTGGAACACTAATTCATTGCTGGTGGAGCTGTAAGCTGATCCAACCATTCTGGAGAGCAATTTGGAACTATGCCAAAGGGCCACAAAAATGTGTATACCTTTTGACCCAGCAATATCACTTCTAGGACTGTATCCCAAAGAGATCATAGAAATGGGAAAGGGTCCCACATGTACAAAAATATTTATAGCAGCTCTTTGTGGTGGCCAAAAACTGGAAATTAAGGGGATATCCATCAACTGGTGAATGGCTGAACAAGTTGTGGTATATGACTGTAATGGAATACTATTGTGCTGTGAGAAATGATGAACAGGAAGACTTCAGAGAAGCCCGGAAAGACTTACATGAACTGATGCTGAGTGAAAGGAGCAAAACCAGGAGAACTTTGTACACAGCAACAACCACGGTGTGTGAGGTATTATTCTGGTAGACTTAGTACTCCGTTGAAATGCATGGACTTAAAAAGTTTCCAATGGACTCAAGGCAAAACACCTTCTACATCCAGAGAAAGAACTATGGAATTGGATCATAGATAGAAACAGACCATTTTCTTTTGTATTATGTTTTGTTTTGTTTTGTTTTATGGTTTCTCCCATTCATTTTAATTCTTCTATGCTACATGTATTTAATAGAAAAAAAAGAATCTTCAAAAAAAAGTCTACTAAAACTCTCAGATCAATCTATCTATCCATGTCTCTCTCTCTCTCTCTCTCTCTCTCTCTCTCTCTCTATATATATATATATATATATATATATATATATATACACACACACATATGTATACACACATAAATACATATATATGTACACATATACACACACATAAACTTAGCTAGTCATATATCACCTAACTTGTGATTTTTTAAAGTTGCTTTTAGACCCAAGGACAGGACTTTACCCTTTATTAAATTTCATTTGATTTGATTAGAAGATCTTTTAACCTCTAGATTCTGTCATCCAGTGTATTAGCAATTCCTTTCAGCTTCTATCTTCTGCAAAGTTGACAGGAGTATGCCACCTCTATCTTGATCTAAGTTAGTGATAAGAGTGTTAAGTAGCTCAGTGCTGACTAAGGATAGATCACTGAGGCAAGTCACAAAAAAGCACCTTCAAGTTAAGGGCTGGGATTCTATTTTATTCATCTTTGTATCATTCCCTCTCCATGCCTAACAGTGTCTAAAGCGTAGTCAATAAATACAAGTTGAATGAATTTGTAAACGAAAGAAAACAAATGGCTCCATAGATTTTCAAGTTTTTTCTTCAGCCACATTGTTTTGCTTTATAATCACAAGCTCTATGGTTACTGAGCTATTGTTTTCTTAAGATGAACGAGTTCTTTTTTTTTTTTTTTTAAATCTCATGACTTCTCAGGCCTTGTATTCATAAGGAAAGTAACGAAGTCTACTTTGGGCTGAGCAGTGAGTTAGCAGCATATTGAAGGCAATAACCTAGATCTCCTTATTCTCAAATCTAATCCTGTTATTAGAATACATTGCTTCCTAATAGCAAATTCCTTAGTATAAGTGGCATAAAGAAGATGGCTAAAAGCACATATGATTATACTACTCCATTTAATAGAGTATCCTATTTCTCCATTGCTTCAGTTAGCCTAGACTCCCATTTTGCTTTTCACGGATATAGATCTCAATGCAGTCCTCACATTATTCCCATAGAGAAACATCCAGCCTCCCTGAAAATGCAACAACCATTTTTGTGGTAGAACACAGAAGCCATTCTGTTCCACAAGTACAACATGATGGTTTTTATGGGGGAAGTGAAGAATAACTTAGGCAGTGGGGGAGGAATGCGATTAGCTTACACAAAGTGTACTGGGATTTGGCCAGGACAACAACCCAGGCATTGAAAAAGTCCTGATTTCACATCTCGTATAAAATATGGTACCTTCTAGCAGGACACACTATTCTTAACAATAGGGAAGTGTTTTTTTTCTTTTCTGCCTCAAAGGAGAACATGCTATCCAATAAAATCAAAGAATGATGAAATTTGAGAGCTAGCTGGTACCACAGAGATCATTTAATCCAACCCAGTCATTTCACAGATGAGAAAACAAAGGTCTGGAGGAGTTAAAACCAAACAAAGAAAAACCAGCAAGGAAGCAGTGAAGTCAAGACTAGAACCCAGGTCTCTTGGCTCCCAATCCAGGGTTCCTTCCACTGCATGGAATAGAGGGTATGCTGGAGCCAGTTCAGACTGGCTCCTGAGAGCCAATTGTTAAATTTTCAGTGTGAGCATTTACTTTGAAATTGGCAAACTCTACAAATCAGTGTTTGATTTATTGTTTTGTTAATTGTCTAGACTTATTAAAGTGATGGATAAAATGTTAATAATTCAGATTGAATTTTTAAATGTGCCATGTGTACATTTTCTCCTGGAAAGCTGATTGTTAAATACTTAACAGCACACCTCTGTCAACCTTCAATTTAGTCTTTTTAATCTCCATTTCCAAATAACACTTTAGGTTTAAGTAGCTCCTTCATCCAAGAACCAGATTATATTAACCCAAGGCAGTGTAAGTCAATGGATCACAGAATCATCCTTGAAAAAAATTAACAGTACTATACTATGTAGCCACCCAGTTTTCAGGCAATACTTACCTATGTACCATACACATGAGCTATGGGGGGAAAGTCTCACATTTCTATAACATTAGGAATATATAACATTTATATAACATAGATGATACAATAGATAAGAGTGCTAGATTTAGAATTGGGAAACCAAATCTGGCCTTTGACACTTACTACTTGTGTGACGCTGGACAAGTTACTTAACCTCTCTGAGACACTTTCCTTATCTGTAAAATGGAGAAAATAATAGAACTCAACTGTCAGGGTTGTGGTGAGAATCAAATGAAGCTGTGTTTGTAAAGTACTTGGCAAACCTTGAAGTGCTATCTCAGTTCAAATCCTATTTCAGACACTGAGGGATCCTGGGTAATTTAGCCTCTCAGTCTCAATATCCCCATCTGTAAAATGAAGATAATAGTAGCTTTTCTTTACTGAATTGTTGTGAAAGTCAAAAGAGATAGAATATGTAAAGTACTTTATAAATTTTAAAATTTTATATAAATGATATATATGTACGTTTATGTATCATATACACCTACATATCTATCTGTATATACATGTGAAGTGAAGTAGAAATATCAGCTGTCTAGTCAGCAGTGCTACATACTGCTTTAAATTCTGATGTTTTAAATATCAACTCCCTATAAGAATATGATGGGAGTTATAAGTTACTGCTACTGTTTAAAATTTTCCATCACTGAATGCTTGTAGATCTTGTGTGCAATAAACATTCCTTTTGTGTAGAGAAAATAAATAACTGTCCTATACCAGATCTACATTGTACATTGAGTTCCTTCCTAATCCCTACTTTGGGGAGACCCTAGATATGAGTCAGAATCTAAACTTTAAGCAGTTTTCCCTGGAGCATGGGGGTGGAGACATAAAGAGCAAAAAAGTGTGAGAAGGACCTTATTCTTGGAGGTCAGGTTCCCCCAGGAATGAACATGATCTGTATATATGGGTCCAGAGCTCAAGGGGCCCCTTAGTGATGAGGAAGAGAAAAGACACAGTGTCAAAGGCTCCCTGGGCTCAGCAGCTGTCAACATCTATACATATGTAGGTCACTTATTACATATATTTTTGCACTTTTAAGAGCTATTTTGCTGTTTTTTTTCTTCTTGAGTTAACAAAAATCATTTAATACTCCTTTTAGTATAAACACAAGTGAATAATTAGCAACTCAGTAAAGGGTATTAGATGGAGTACTAGTCCTCAAGTCAAGAAGACCTGGGTCCAAATCTTGTCTCTGAAAGTGATTTTGCTATGTGACTGTGGGCTCTGATCCTATCTTCAAACACATGAAAGGGGAGAATAACACTAATAGTTAAGGGGCAACTAGATAAGGGGCAGTGGATAGAGTGCCAGCCTTAGAGTCAGGAAGACTCATCTTCCTGAGTTCTAATCCTGCCTCAGACACTTACTATCTGTGACCCTGGACAAGACACAAGTTTCCTCATCTGTAAAATGAGTCAAAGAAGAAAATGGCAAACCACACCAGTATCTTTGCCAAGAAAACCCTAAATGGGGTCACAAAGAGTCAGACACAACTGGACAACAGTAACGACAGAGTTAACGAATGGCTAGCCTGTTTTGCATTGTTATCCACAAAACATTTTTAAAAAACAAAAACCGAAGAAGGCCTGAGCATGTCAGGTAGTTCATCTGTGAGAGGATTTACAGTACAACAAGGGCAAGAATCTCACAGTATATGAGGACATGGATGGGTTGGGCCAGAGGTGGGGAATCTGTGACAGAGAGGCCACACGTGGCCTTCTGGATCCTGGGGTGTGGCCTTTTGACGGAGTCCAAGTTTTACAACAAATCCTGTTATGAAGGGGATTTGTTCTGTGAAGTTAAAATGAAACTGTAATGGAGCTTACATTCCATCAGAAACAACATCTACCCAGATCCAGAATACACATAAAGTGAATGCAAGATAATTTGAGGGAAGGCACTGCAGCTGGGATGGGTGGGAAGGCATTGGGAAAGTCCTCCTGTAAAAAGTGGAACTTAAGCTTCTGAAGAAAGCTGGAGATACTAATCCCCTTTCTTAAAATCCACAGGATAAGAAACAACCCAGAAACATACCATACATTTACAAAATTATCATAATGTGACATTTGGTTTGACCTATTGTAAAAACTCCTGGAAGCTTAGTTGTCAACAAAGGTACTTACTCCAAAGGCAGACAGGTCCTGGCACGCTCAATGCTCCTTGACAATTCAAGAGGGCACATTCTATCTGTTCTAAATTCATCTGAAACAAGTTCACAGTCCACACTTAGAGGAGATACAGAAGAGTGAACCAAGCTGAGGTTAGGTAATAATACATTTTTACAACCCTTTGTGTTCCTCTACGACTAAACAGGAAGAAAAAAGAGAGACACCAAAAGTTAATCTACATGAGAGATCGCAGTGTTAGTGGGTTAAAGGTTGCCCCTAGAAGATTATCCCTAGGCGCTCTTGTTAACAGGCTGGGCTGTTGATTCTGGCTGATATTTTTTAACTAAAATAACCTGTGTAAGGAGAAAGAAATGAAATGGGCTGTGGGGGAGTGGGCTGGGGGAGGGATTGGAAAGGAAGGAGGAGAACCATTTCATCTATTTTTTTCATTCCTTAAAACTAAAAAAGAAAACACTATAAACAAAAGATAACTATTCTGTAATTTCTATTAAAATATTTTTTTCCTGAGAGAACATTTATATGAGTGTCATGAACATTCATCTTTACATAAAATTTTGTGACTTGTGACCATGTTCTATCCCCACAGGACAAGCTTCTGGAGAGCACACTTTGGGGGGAGGGGAGCAGGGCGTTTTATCCCCAGTACCTAGCCAAGTGGTTGACATGGAGACATAGGGACTGGATCAGTGATTTTATTGGTATTGGGAACTCTTGGTGAGAGAACACCCTCTACCAGCGCAGGTCAGCACCTTCTCTGCTACTTTTTGTCTTAGGGAATCACCTACAACATGGAGAGGTTACTGTCACGCCTTGGGTTACATGAGGTAGGATTTGAACTGAGGCCTTTTATGCTCCAAGGCTAACTCCATCCACTACATGAAGCTGCCTTTTTAGCCACACTGACACACAGAAAGGTACTTAATAGGTGGTAATTGACTCAAGTGGAATTTTATTCTTAATCATATTTTTATTTTTTTATATTTACATATCAATATTCTTTGATAATTACAACAAATCAGAAATAGAGGGAGTTCCTAGTTTGCTCTACATCTGATACAAGGAGAATAAATGCTCTTTGGTTATCTATCCGAATTTTGACATGTTGTTAAAAATGATTCTATTCCACGGTTAAAGACAATTACTTTATAACCTATGCCTGTTAAGTGTCCCAATGACCTCTAACACTGACATTATTGATAAATATTTCCTGTAGAAGTCAGTCCCAACTTTTTGGTAACATCACCATCCTATCTATCTTTACTTGATTTTTGTGCCACTTCCTGCCCCCCCAAGGAATATGATATGTTCATTTTAAAAATGAAAATAAATTAAAATGAATTTTGTTCAGATAATTTTTGTTGTTGAAAATTGGTTGTTACATATACAGCGACATAACTGGAGACAAATTGAGGGTGCTTCCAAGCCACATTTGGCAGTCCCTAGTGTACAGAGATGTCTGTTACCTGAAAAAGCCTGGACATCAAATTTTAGCAGGATATGGAATATTCTCTCTCTCTCTCTCTCTCTCTCTCTGTCTGTCTTTCTAACTCTGTCACTGTCTCTGTCTCTGTCTCTCTGTCTCTCTCTGCCTTTTTCTCTGTCTCTCTCTCTCTCCCCCTCTCTCTCCTCACTTGAAAAATATCAGTGCATAGTGAAGGCTGGTGGTCTGAGTCCAAGCATTGCTGGGAAGCTGTCAGGATCACAATGCTCTTTTGTTGGCAGTCTTGGCAGCAATGTCAAGGGCTCAATAGACCACAGGGACTGGACTAGATCCGACTGCTGCTCAGGACTCTTGAACTGCTAGGAGAACTCCCCATGTTGTAGCTTCAGGCACACTGACAAGACAATGTGAATGCAAAGAAGTCTGCATGCCTTTCCCCAAATTCAGTGTTTGTACCAAATTGGTTCAGAACTGATTTTGGCTTCCTGACAAGTCAATTCTTCATTAGGGACTAAGCATTAGACTCACTTGAAACATGCAAAAATGGGAAAGAGGAACCAGTAGAAGTGAAGTTACAGAAATAACACAGGATGACAATCTACTGTGATTATATCATGTCTCTTGACCAGATAGCTTCATTTTATCCAGAGGCTAAAATCTCAGAAGGGAGGGACAGAGAGGAAAATATTAAAAATAAAACAGCATGAAAAAAATCCATCTAAAATAATAAGTAACATGTATATAAGGTTTTAAGTTTTAGAAGACCCTTGACATATAACATTTCACTTGCTCTCACCACAACCTAGTGAGATAGGAGCTATTATCTTCTTTTTATAGAGGAGGAAACAAAGGCATTTTGACTTGCCCAAGGTCATGCAGACTGTGAGTGGTACCTGATGCAGGATTCAAACTCAGATCTTTCCAAATCCAGTGCTCTATCCAATGTGCCACTTACCTGTCCCTCTAAAAGCAGGAAGTAGGGAGTTCAGCATAAGGATGGAGGATATGCTTCAATTCCCTAGCTCTCTAAGCCCTAGCACCATTCCTTATTCTAAGAAGCATCTAAGCCACAGAACAAAAGGAAATCACAACACATTTCAGGCAGCACCATCTCCCAGGTCGAAAGTCTGAAGCTACCAATTCAATTTGCATTGTGTTCCTTTTTCTCTTATTGTTTGTTTATTTTTGTCATATCAAACTACCCAGGGCACCAATTTTCAGATTTGGGTACATCCTCTAATGACAGAGGGGAGGAAACTAAAGATTATTGAAACAGGTAAGACAAAGGCCTTGCTAAACAAAAATGAGCTGTTTTCTCTCCTTAACAGCTTTCTCTTAGTCCAGACTCCTGTTTTTATTTAAGAAGCCCATTGGCTTTGAAAAACACAGGGCCTTTTCAATAGCAAAAGATCAAATGCTGTTAATCAGGCAGTGCGACCTAATCCTTTAATGCAGCTGTCTCTTTACATTATAAACACTCCCTCTTCTATGAGGATGATTTTATCTGGAGCTGACTTTTTTCTTTGGTTGTTAAATCTACTTTCTCTTAAGTTTTGCTGGCTATCACTCAAATCCTTTACCTCCTGCTTACTTTCTTCTTCCTCCAAAGAAAATTCGATTATTATTGTTAAAAAACAACAAGTAACAACCCCCCAAGATAGAGTAATCTCTCTGTCTCTGTATCTGTGTGTGTGTGTGTGGTGTCTGTCTGTCTCTTTCCCTTCCTACTTTTGGAATGAAGATGAGAAACCCCTCAGATTTTTACAACCCATTCCTCCTGGGTGTGCCATTGGAATGCCCATCGGATGCCCAGCCTGTCACTGCTCAGCAGAGGTGTTAGGTATAGATTCTGGTCCCTTCTTTACCCTCATTACTCTTTCTCTATATTGAAATACTAGTTGGAGTTCTTTTCATGTTTAACCTCCCCCAACAGAAGGTGAGCTCTTGGAGGGTAGGTACTGGGTTTTTGTTTTTGGTTTTTTTGGGTTTTTTTGCCTTTCTTTCAATCTCCAGGGCTTAGCACAGTGCCTGGCATACAGGAGCATTTAATAAAAGCTTGGTGACTATTGACTGACTTCATTCCAATGGTGAAGCCTTTTCCTAATCATTCATCCGTTGCTGGTTGCACTTTATAGATTTAGTTCCATAGGTCATAGGTCTGGATGTGTCTGCAGTTGCTACCGATAGCTTATGCTTGATTTGAGAATGCAATACGTAATTAACCAAATAATCATAATCCCAATAACATCAGCATGTTCTGATGAAATTCAAGGGGAGAACGTTTCACTTTGCATTCCTTAAACACACAGAGGTTAATTTCCAGGAGTGTGGAATAATGGTTACATCACTGTTTTCCTTTAGACTAATCACTGGACCAAATCCCTTCGTGTTCCTCTCTGGAACCTTAAAACGGGCTCCTTTTTTTCCCTCTTTAATCTCTCTCTCTGCCTCCTCCCCTCCTCTCCTCACTCCCAATAAAATAACAATTTTTGTGTAACCTGGCACTGGGACCATGACTGATCAGTCCACAAAATTATTCTGAAATATCTCCCTGACTTGCAGGGGAAATAGTCTCAGTTCTGGGGTACTCTGCTTGGGATGTCTGCTGTTCTGCTTGGACTCCGTCTGACTTCATTTCTTTAAAGTACCATGTGAATATCTTGCTACATCTTGGAGCATGGAAAGGCTAGTGACCCTCATTCCTTCTTAGCAACACAGCAGATCTTACTTCCCTTTACATGGGGTAGCCTACAACGTTGAATCTTGAAGTCAGTGGAAGAGTGAATCCTTCCCCAAACCTCCACCTTCTGCCCTATCCCCAAAAGCACTATCGCTTTTCTTGAAGACTTTGAAAAAATTTTTGTGAGAGTATTTTTGTAACATTCGAGGTTAGCTGCCAAATCTAAGGAATCCTAGCAACACCGCGAGCCCTTCTTGATGTTCCTGCATTTCCTAGAAGACGGCATTAACTAATGAAAAAGAATTGTCAACTGAAGGTTCTGAGCTCGGACTCTTGGAATGTCTGCTAAAGGGATCTGCTGGACGAGAGTGCCACCTCTCATCCATGGAACAGAATGACACCCATGGAAAGCTGGGGTCGTTGACACCAATAATGGAATGGTGCTGTTAAATACTTACCAAGTATTTTCACTTTCCAAGGCATTGTGTTTCCAACTCAAAGGTTGGAGTATCATTCGTACAAAATTTTAGAGAGACTAACACAAGAATATCAGAGGAAACATGGTGTGGTGGACAGAGTATGTGCTAACCCTACTCTGTCCACCACACTCCATACATACTCCACTTCACACTGTCCACACATACTCCATACTCATATGGAGCCAAGACCTGAGTTCAAGTCCCACCTCTGACACATCCTGGCTGTATAATTCTGGGCAAGTTATATAATTCTCAGTGCTATGGACAATTCTACAAAACTTTAAGTTGCAGAGGGAGGTACTGACATGCATTGACAGAGAAAGTTTCTTATATAAGGAAACTACCCATCCATTCCTATCTCCCTATTACAGAGACAAAGAGAATCAGCTGAACCATGAGTTGTAAAGAGAAAAATGAAGTTTTTCCTAACAATATTTTTTTCTATTTGGGAAGATATTTTAGTGTTCTAAAAGTGACAACAAATCAATATTGAGTTTGAATAAATAAAAAAGCATTTACTAAACACTGCGCTAAGCACTTAGGAAATAAATACAAAATCCAAGATAGTCCCTACATTCAAGTAGGGAGTAGTGGTCAAACAGGGCATTTGGGGTTGGAATGTTATAGGGATGGTGAGTAGAGCCATCTGGGAGTAGAGTAGCAAAGGCATTATTGATTAGGATTCCAGAATTGGAAAGGAGAGTGGCAGGCCAGGAAGGTACACCTGCAATAAAGCAGTGATTTGCAAGAAGATAGCCAGGAAGCAAAGTAAAACATGGGTAAGCCCTAGATATAGTGACACTTTGTGGCAAATTTCTTGAAATCTTGACCACCTTTATCAATTTAATGCCTAAATTTTGATGTAGATTGAAAATCCTTTTCGTAAGAGTCTGGAGCTGGAAAAGACCTTCGAGATTATCTAGTCCAATCCTTTCATTTTACAGGTAAGGAAAAGGAAGCCTAAAGATATAAAAATGGTCTAACCAGGATCATCCCAACCAACTAAGACAGACAAATTGCAGCTACACTATGCCAATAAATCACAGAGCCAGTCCAACAAATACTCTTTTACCTGACTCCAACCCCAAGTGGTAGGGTGGGGGCCAACTAGGCTACATCCTTTGATTCTGACTGCTCCAGATAGTACAGCGCACTATCACTTTAGAATGATGGAATTTAACTGGGAGACATTTAGGAAATAACTGCTATCCCTTCAAGTGTGCCTACATAAGATTCCTGGGGCAGCTAGGTCGTGCGGTGGCTAGAGCAGTGGGCTTGGAATCAGGAAGGCTCATCCTCATGAGTTCAAATTGGGCCTTCAGACGCTTCCTATCTGGGTGAACCTGGGCAAGTCACTTAATCCTGTTTGCCTTAGTTCCTCATCTACAAAATGAGTTGGAGAAGGAAATGAGAAACCACTACAGGATTTTTATCAAGAAAACCCCAAATGGGGTCATGAAGAGTCTGACATGACTAAAATGACCCAACAACAACAAAGAAGATAAGATTCTTACTAATGAAACTTTAAGAAGCCCTTATATTAAGCTAATGAAAGCAGATGCTCAAGAGAAATATAGCCTAGAATTTTCTTATAACATGATACTTTATTATAATATGATACTTACACAGCATTTTAAGGATTGCAAAGTACTTAACTTACATAATCTCATTTTACATGATCTCTTTTGGTTGTCACAGCCTTTTAAAGTATATTGTTCAATATTATTATCTCCATTTTACAGATTAGGGTCCTCAGAGGTCATCTGGTCCATTCTTCTCATTTTATAGATAAAGAAGTTGAGATCAAGAGACTTGCTTAGGATCATATCACCAGGGAGTAACAGAAGACTGTAAACCAGGTCTTCTGATTCAAAATCTAGTGCTCTTTCCTTCCAAAATGAATTTTTAATAGCAAATCTCTCACATTTTCCATGTAAAATTTTGGAAAATATTTTCAGGCTTTCTGGAATAAAATTTTGGAAAATACTTTCATTCTTTTTGGAATAAAATTTTGGAAAACATGGTTCAGTAAATTTATTAAGAGTCATTTAAAAATAGCATTTGATATTCATTCCATATGCTTGTAGATAGCACATTTGACTTTTAACAGACCTTTTTTTCTGAAGATAATATCTTAATCAGAATATTAATAATGAAAATTGCATGGGTTCAAGAGCCACAATAATAATGATAAACATAGTATTTATATTATGTTTTAAGGTTTGCAAAGTGCTTTTGATCCTCATAACAACCCTGTGAAGTAGGTGCTGTGATTATCCCCATTTTACAGATAAGGAAACTGAGGCTGAGAGAGGTCAAGTGACTTGTTCAGGGTTACACAGTTAATAAGTATCTGAGAGGAGATTTAATTTCACATCCCCCTGACTCTAAGTCAAGTACTTTATATGTTTACTTCATGCTTCTTCCATCCCCCATTAGGGGGATTCTTAACCACCTAGTTGACTAGTCTTGTGCTTTAGGCATTGAGAGGGAAAGAAAGGCCTAAGACATGGTATTTCCCTGTAGGACTCACTCATTGGTGGAAGTTGATGGGGAGAATTAGCCTTTTTAGCCCTACAAATCTTACCTGGCTGCTGTCTCTGCTTATGGGACCAAGAATCATTAGACTAGCATTTGTGTAAAACTTCTCCCCAAAATCAATTAAAACACAACAAAAAACAAAATCAATAGTAAATGAGGTTTCATCAGAATGACTGCTTTTCCCTTTGCTCCTGTAAGAGGAGCTTTTCTTATTCTTTATTAATCTATGTTCTCTCACTCCTACCCAAAATTACACAAATTGTGAAGGTTACCAGGTCTCATTTCCTACAGGTACTTCTATAACTTCTCAAGATATCCTGAACACCAAACTCAATAAGTAATGCTAACGATGGGAAAATGATGATTTCTATACCAGAGTTCATGGATGACTATTTTGTTGTTGTTAAATACTCTAAGGCAAATCCTTCACGTTGCTCCCTCTCCCTCCTTCCAGTTAAATGAACTGAGAGGAGGGGATAGACACCACAAGCAGAGCACTGCAGGATGTGCCATAGAATGAGGGGACAAGGTTAGGGACACTGTTTTAAAAAAAAAAAAGTTTGCACAGGGCCACAGGGCAGAGAACAGCTGGGAGCTTCAGCCATGAAAATGAAGGCTTGGCAGCTTTCCCTTCCATAAAGGGGAAACATTAGTGAGACAGTGCCACACAGTGGTCTTTTCCTAATACTACAACTATCTTTACAAAAGTAGAGAAGAAACGTTTGACACTTTAACTGCTCTGATGGAAACCTTTAGAAAACTGTTGCCTATTCTTCTTCTTTCTAAAATATACTATATAAAATGTAACATTTCCTGAATGACTCCAAGTCAGCCTTTTGAATATCTGTTATTGGGGTACAGTGGAAAGAACACTGGGAATGATTTTTTTTTTTAAAGCACAGATGAGTCAGAAAGACGAGTTTAAATCGTGAACTTGGGAAACATAAGTGAATGGTAGTTTCATAGGACATATATATACACACATATATCATGAGGTGGGGGGAAGGTTTAGGGGGAAAGATACTAAGCTTAGTTTTAGATATGTTGAGTTTGAGATAGCAGTGAAACATCTAGGTGGCAATCCCATGTAGGTCAATGGATATTTGGGTCTGGAGCTCAGAACACAGTACAGGAACTAGAGATCGAAATTTAAGAAACATTTACATGGACGTAGTCATTGAAGCTCTAAGTGTACATGAGATCATTAAGCGATAGTATGTAGGGGAAGTACGGAAAAGTGGCTATCAGAAATGATATTTATGTTCACAAAGTGTATTGCTTTGTTATTCTGAACAAATAATTCTATTTCTTTATATAGAACAAGTGCACACAACTGGTGAGTGTATGGAGTGATATGTCTTTGGTTTTCTTATTTATTTATTTATTTAGGTGCCTGACAAAAGGTTAAGCTCATGTGGCTGTCCTGTCATAAGGAAGTCTGACTAATTCCTAAGTGGCAGCTACCAAAGGGAAAGGCAGAATACCTAGAAGCAATAAAACTGCCCCTTTAAGAATGTCTAGATACACAGTCACAGTGTGAGAGAAATGCACAGCAATGCAAGGACCTAAAACATTCCCAAAGGACTCGAGGCAAAATGCTATCGAAATCCAGAGAAAGAACTATGGAATAGGAACGCAGAATGAAGTGGACCATTTTCTCTTGTGTTTTGTTTTGGTTTGGTTTTTCTCATGGTTTCTCCTATTCGTTTTAATTCTTCTATGCAACATGACTAATGTGAAAATGTTTTTAATAAGAATGTACGTATAGAACCCACATAAGATTGCAAGCCATCTTGGGAAGGGAGGGGACAAAGGGGGAGAAAATTTAAGACTTATGGAAGTGATTGTTGAAAACTGAAAACAAATAAATTAAATTTTTAAAAAATAAAGTGAGGCAGAGTTGCACACACACAAAAAAGAATGTCTAGAAACCTTAACTTTTCCATTCTTTCTTTTCTTTGTTTCCTGATAGTGTAAGGTAGGATGGGTAGACACATATTCACTCTGATTCTCACAGTAGGGTTATGGGGGCTCTCTGGTAGCATCAGGAAGGAAGACGTGGTACTGACAAGTTCAAGCAGGTTTATGAGGCAATGTAAATCAGCCTACCAATCTTCAAAGAACTAATGAACTGATGAGGTAGAAGGGACCTCAGAGGCTGTCTAATCCCCAATGTTTTACAGATAAAGATACCAGGGTCTAGAGATTTGAAATGACTGCCCAAGGTCTCACAACAAATGTCAGCGGCAGGATGGATATGACAGTTTTATTTTACTCCAAATTCAGTACTCTATCAAAGCATGTGTTACAGGTTACCAACATTAAACCATGCTGCCTCTAAAAGTCAGGTCACTTCCCTAATTACACAAAACTTAGATCCTTAAGGAAGGGCATGCATAATGGATTTCCCCTGGGCACACCTGTCAATTCTGGCAGGTCACACCTGATCCTACCAGTGTGGACCTGCCTCAGATGCCTCAGACCTATGCTACTTTGATGCACCCTCTCAACATAAAAGGCATCCAGATTAGTATGTCTTTAGAAACCAGTCCATCATTTTTTCTGAACATGACTTTTCAGAGTCTTGGCTGAAGTACAAACTTGGGCAGGAGAAAAGAGAAGGGGAGGGCTTCACACTAATGGAATGGAGTCTTGATTGTCTTATCTGATGGTGTAGGGTGGGTACTAGATAGAACCTCATGCCATTATGAAAATCTTTGACTGTCTACTTAAAACAACTACCTGTGGAGAAGACTGACTTGCTGGAGGCTTTAAGAGACAAATGATTTAAGGAATTACCTTCTCAGACACAAAGCAGAAATGTTTTCCTGTAATACAGAGTGCCTTGGTTTAATGACATGGTCTTTCTTAATCTCCCCACCAGTTAACCTAGCTGTACCTCAACTTGAATCTGCCACTGACCCGACTAGTAATTTGCAAGAAGCTCAGGGACCAAAATGACTTTACTTTGCTTAAACACACAATCCACCTTTAGTCTGTGGAATTATCACTAACAAATGCTCTGTATGTATAGACTTTGTCATGGCAAGGGCAATAATGAGCCATAGGCAAGAAGAGGGTAAGGGAGCAAGCCAAAATCTCTTGCCATTCAACAAACATTTCTTTTAAAAAAAGTTGCTTAATTTCCAGACTTAATATCCTACATTTATCTCCTTTCTCTCCCTAACCTAGTTACATAAATGATCAAAGCCTTTCTCTACTTCCCCTCATCATTTCCAAAGTCTCTGTCAAATCCAAACTTGAGAGGCTTGCTTCAGAAGAAAATTTATTCTGGCATAAGGGAGAGGGAGGAGGAAGACATGATCATATGCAACTTGCTCTAATTTGGGGGTGGGGGGTGCTATGTATGTAAGGTGAATTTTAGTGTAAGGTGAATTTTAATGTGTGAAAAGTGAATTTTTTTTTTTTATTTCTCAGAGTTCAGTTTCACAGGATCCACAGACATAACAATCTTCACTTCCCAGGTACTAGATATGAGTTCCCACATTCATGGTTCAAAACATCTCCACCACACTTGCCCATAGTTATATAATGGTAAATAACATAAACATCCTCTGTGGCTGTGAAGTGAGATACAGGGATGAGGTGATGTAAACTTGTGAGGCCATTGCTGGCAATATGCCTTCTTTGTCTGTTGATCTATAAAACAGGTGGTCACTAGATAGTGAATGGGGAACCCTTAGGGTCAAATGCACAAATGCTGTATGTGCCTCAACTGACAACCACTGAGACTTGGGGGGAACCTTAGGGTTGAATGCACAAGCTGGAATGCTGTGTGTGCCTTGATTGGCCCCCGTAAAGGCTTGAGGGGAAATCTGTGTTTGCCTCAGCTGAACCCATTGAGGCTTAAGGGGAACCCTTTTAAGGTTAAAAAGACAAATGCTGTGTATGCCTCAACTGGTCCCCAACAAGGCAATTTAGGGGAAGCACAAGTTGGGCCAATCTTGATTGACCTTATCGAGATGTAGGGGTAGTTGTCTCCCCTTCTCACCAGTCCCTATGAGAAGGGTGTTTAGGGAATGCTGTAGGAGTTTGTTCTCTCACTATCAGCAACCTCTTCTGAGAGAACTAGACTAGAATAAAGTAATATTATTAACCCCTTTTTCGTGTCTTTAATGTCTTTCTTGTCTGACCAAATCAAGAGTGAACCTGTGCTAGCAGCCCTCAAGTGTGCTGCATTTTATCTGTCTTACAGATAAATCATTTCAAATTTTGAATTTTATTTAGGACAAACAAAGACTTTTTATATTTTATAGACAAGAAAAGACATTTCTTTTAAAGCATTTCCTTGATAAAAATTTTAGTCATGTCTGATTCTTCAGGACCTCATTTGGGGTTGATTTGTCATTTCCTTCTCCAGCTCATTTTACAGATGAGAAAACTGACAAACAGTGTTATGTGACTTGCCCAGGTTCATGCAGCTAGTAAGTATATGAGGTCAAATTTGAACTCAGGTCCTCCTGACTTAGAATTCTATCCACTGTGCCATCTAGCTGCCCCTGTGACTAATGATAGGGCAGTTTTCCTCTACTCATCTCTTCAAATAGCAAGGGATTCTGTTTTGTCCAATCAAGTCTCAGAGAAAGCATATATCTTTTCAGAGCAGGTGAAAAGTCTGTTATTTCCCTCTTCCAGGAAAAGCAGAAAGGGTAGGAAAGGCAACACAGGCATGAATCTCTGAGAGGTTTCCTCCATCTCAGGCTGTATTTGGCAGTTGAGGGCAAGCCTGTCTTTCTCTAGCCAATCAGCTCTCAGCAAAGCAATGCCCACCTTTTGCCAGCCAATCAGCTCTTATAAATGCAACACTCTTCCAACCAATATAACTCCCAGAAAAAATTATGCAGATCCCTAAATCAGTCTCAGCCAAGTTTCTGTACAAGATTTAATCTGCTCCTAGCCTCTCCTCTCACTTCCTTTGCCTTCTCTCCCTGACTCCTTTATATTCAGTCTCTTTTTCTCCTCCTTATCCTTCTTCTCCTTGTTGTGTTTCCCTCCTTTCATCCAGCTTCTAATGCCTAAAACCAAGGACTTTTTTGTAAGCAGTGAATCATCTCTAACTTAAAATGCAAAACTAAAAAAATTCCCCCTTTCTATCAGTCATGACCCCAGCCTTTCTTGTATAATCTCCCCAATGTACCCAAACAATCATTTGTTTCATAATTTGGCAGCTACATCCTTTAAAACTATGAAAGCAATCATAAGCAAATGAGTATGAATTATGTCTGGCAGCCATTCTTAGTAAGTGCTCTGATTTAGTAAAGGTCTTCTCAATACATTTATCTGAGGGGCGGTTCTCTTTTAGTTGCTTAGAAGAGTCTTAGTCTCTCAACATTTTGTCAGAAGGGCTTGTGCTTTTCAAATTTATTTTTTTAAACTCAATTTTCCTCATAAAAATGATCTTTTCCCTTCCAGCAAGCAAATGTCCACATTTGACAAAAGCAACAGTACTTGATTAAATCTCACTCTACTCCTAGGAAACATTTACATTCATCTGCAAATTAAAAATTTGGAATAGGAGTGGGTATGCAAATAGCATATAGAAAAAGTTTATACATAATTATCATATAATGATGGTCTGGCATATGTGCAGAGTACTTCTGATGACATTTCCTCACAAGGAAGGCAAGAGAGCCTGCTTCAATTAGATTCATGATGAACATAAAATGGAAGTGCCTTGGAGAGATATTAGATCATATATAGACATTATGTAACTTGTTCTGGTGAACAGGATGCTTTTTGGTGGTAGAAACATTAAAAATAAAATCCTGAGTCAGCCTCAACCAAGTTTCTTCTTTGGTTGTTCTGGTCTGATTTTGACTCTGCTGACAGTTTCCAAAGAGAAAATTCTGTTGAGGGAAGAGGCCTTGAGTCCTCTCTTCACTTATACCCTGTGATCCTGTGAGTACAGGCGTGGTTTCTTTGCCTGCCTTGATATTCATCCATTTGTATTAGGTGAAGGGAGAGCTGCATGCTGCCACCCCTCCACCCAGGTTGTGTAGCTAGCCCAGTCAGTACCACTGCCTTGTGGAGCAAGCAGGAACCTTTCCAACCCAGTCCAGTAGTTGCTGAGTCAAGGAATCATTCAGCAGCAATGCAATCTTGGTGGTACCAGTGCTATGCAGAAACTAAGCTAACCGCGAGGCCACTCTCCCAGAAGCAAAGGGGGGACAAAGGAACTGAGAGGAAATGCTTGTACTTTTGTTATTACTATATTCTCAATGTAAATATCTTTTTGTAAAAGGTAATTGATGCTAAGTGATTAAATGGAACTGCAGTGCTAGTTATTTAGCATCTAACAATTGGAGGAACGCAGCTGGTGGGAGCTCAAGCTAACGTCAGTGGAAAAGAGACACTCCCAAACCTCTCAGGGTATCCCTAGAATCCTGGGTTTGGGGCAGGGGAGAGAAGCAACAGGACTTACTCAGAGGTAGTAGCCAAGAACATAGTCACTACATTTCCATTAGGTCAATATAAAATAAAGTTTCCTCATTCAAGACAGCCAATATATATTGATACAAAAGTAAATACTTTCATTCACAATAATCACCATATATAATCATCCCATTTCATATTTGTGGTTGTTGTGATTCATAGGTTGGTCGGTGATAATTAAATGGAAATATCTGGAGACTTACGATATATGATGGAAAATTGCAGTTGATAGTGTATATAAAGAAAACTTAAAAATTTAGTCAGTCATAAATGCATAAGTACTGTATATTATTCATTTTTACCATTTACTACCATAAGTATGTTGCTCAATTGTGTCCAACTCTTCAAGACCCCATTTGGAGTTTCCCTGGCAAAGTTGCTGGAGTAGTTTGCCATTTTCTTCTCCAGCTCATTTTACAGGTGAGGAACTCAGGCAAAGAGGATTAAGTGACTTGCCCACGTTCACAAAACTAGTCAGTGTCTGAGGCTAGATTTGAACTCACAATGATGAATCTTCCTGACTCTCGACCTGACACTCTGTCTATATGCCACTTAGCTGCCCTTCCATAAATATCTGTACATAAATTTATTATAAACATTATAAATTTATTGTACATACATAATTATTCTGTTATAAGCATTATAAATCTATTACACATACATAAATTTATTATAAACGGCTAAATTTGTTAAAAGTTTCAGTGCATTTAAAGAACTACAGGCTACTGTACTTCTCCTCCTCTTTTTCTCTTTACCATCCAGACACAAATCATGTGATTTTCTCCCACAGTGACTGTTGTAGCTTTTCCTAAAAGGAATTTGTGAAGCAGTTGCTGAAGTTACAAAGGCGTTGTGAAGACCGCATAGTGTGAGAGACACTAACTCTCCTGTACAAAATTTCAATATTTTATGGGTGCAGTATGTGGTTTTACTTGTTTTTGTGTGTGTGTTAAATCAGAATAATTAAAAAGAAAGGAAAGGGGCCTAGAGTTATTCATGGGGTCCTGTGCCCCCAATCCTGTAAATTTCAAGGAATAACTCTATTTGCAATTATATCAGGCAAAGTGAACATTGTTTCATGAAAATTAACATCTAAATAATTATATTTCACATAAGCAAAAAAACTCACACATGTAGAAATACTGTAAATGCAAATATAGTGATACATACTGAAATGTACAAGCAATATGAGCATTATATAATAACATATCAACATTTTATAAACAATGAAAACCATCAACAGTGAACGGCATAACACAGGGACAAAATGTACCTGAATACTAACACACACACATAAATTTATTCATCATTAAAGAACTGTGGTTACATTGTATACATGTATATAATATTGTATATTGTACATATATAATATTGTATTACCTAGTGCATCATACAAAAGTCTAATCACTGGCTTAACAGCTTTGACACTCTTACTCTGAATTTCAGGGAGATAAAGCATTTATATAGTGCCTACTGTATGCTAAGTGCTTTTTACAAATATCTTATTTGTTCCTTACAACAACCCTGTAAGATAGGTGCTATTATTATCCCCATTTCAGAGTTAAGGAAACAGAGGCAAATGGAAGTGAAATAACTTGTCCAGGGTCTGAGGCCAGATATGAACTCAGGTCTTCCTGACTCCAGGCCCAGCACTCTATCCACTGCACCACCAGCTAGCTCTCTGAAGGACCAGCAGTTTGAGTCCCAAAAGTTCATTCCTCTTGTAAGTCCACAGACAGAATTTCTCTATGCCACAAGAGGATCTCTTCCTTGAAGCTGTTATTAACCTTAGGTGATGGTCTTTCCACATCAGTCTGTAGGTGCTTTTGGTGTTGGCCCGTACTGCTGCCACCATTCAGCTCTGACCACAGATGGGAGATTAGATTTCTGGATCTCCCAAACTCCCGAAGTCATGACCTGGAAACATCTACCATAGAGACAAGACTCTTTTGCCCTGCTCCGGCTGGCTATGCATGAGTCAGCTTCTAGAGCCAATTCCCTGGATCGTCTGGCTGGAAGCCAGCTCTCAAATTGTGTGGGATTGGAACCAGGCAGGGAGTATCTATGCACGCTTTATAAAACCTATTAAAAAGGGCAAATTTAAGCATGTTCTCTTATTCTTAAACCTGCCTGCCAGTTTTGACTTATGCCTACCAGTTACTGATTTTATCTTTGCTGGATCCCCCACAGCAATGGACTTCAACACCGCACTTCAGGTAACAACCTTCAGGTAAAGAGCTTCAAATGACCAGTATCCCTGGATAAAACTAACTGTGGCAACAAAAAATAAACTTCTTACAGAAACTTGCTTCATAAGGCTAGTTCTAGGCTACAATATCATATGAAAATAAGCGTACACGATACATTTCATTTGTGTGGAAACTAGTCAGTTAACCTCTCTCTGACTCAGTTTCCTCATCTGTAAAATTTTGGGGACTCCTCCCTTTCTCAGTGTCCAATTCAAAAGTGTTACAACAGGGTCTTTGAGATGTGGTAGCAAAAAAGTAGTTTGCGTTTGCTTGTAGAAACTAAATCAGCATTTTGAACCAGGTTTGCACTTTATTTTATACTTATAATTCTGGTACTGACACTTCACAGGCTAAGTGTGAAATGAAGTGTGTGTGTGTGTGTGTGTGTGTGTGTGTGCAATTAAAGTGCACTGTAAAACTGAGTATATGAGTGACACAATTCTAAACATGTAATGCATGTATGAATGATATATTTTTGTCATACAGAATAAATCAGTGGTATACGTTTTTCTCTTGATAATCTCTATATGAAATGGTTTCTTGAATATTTTTCTTCTCTTGAGCAATATTCCAATATCCTACCAGTATTGGTTTTAATTTTTTTTGTATTCTGTGTAATAGTACCAAATGTTGGCAAAAAAAGGTTTTTTTTAAGTACACAGAGTGCTGTGGATTTTGGAATTCGTGGAAACGGATCTGGAGGATTCGCATTTACAAATAAAATATTTTACAGCTATTTTAAAAACAAACGTGGGGCCAGGACTGTCCGGCATCCCCATTCTCGGGCCCCCTGCTGCCTCCATACCACCGTACGTAGGGCGTCCAAGGCAGAAGTCACACGAGGAGGCTGGCCAGGCCTTCCGCAAGGCCCGCGGCCCCGACGCCGCGCGGGAGCGCGCCCGGGAGCCCCGGCGGCTCGAGGGGGCGGAGCTCGCGGCCGCCGCGTGGGCCCTGAGCGACCAGGCGGGCCTGCCAGCGGGCCCATGGCTGCTGCTGGCGGGGGCGCCGGCGGGCACCGGAGCCTGCTGCAGTTCTTGCGGCTGGTGGGTCAGCTCAAGGTGAGCGTGCGGGGAGCCGCGTGGGCGGGCCCTCCGCCCCGGGCAGGGAGCGCCGAGCCGCGCACGGACGCGGGCGCACACGGGCCCCGGCCCCGGCCCTCGTGCGGGGAGGCTGAGGCGGAGCCCGCGAGAGCGTGGCGCTGCCGGCGGGGCGGGGCCGGGGCTGCTCCCGCGGCACCACCGGGACCTGCCTGGGGTTCCTACTGTGCTCCGGGATGCCCCGGGGCGGCAGAGGAAGCGCCCCGGAAGTACTCTTCCGCGGTTGCCCTGGGAGCGGCGGCTTAGAAAGCCGGACTGGGAGGAGCTGCAGAGTGGATGGCTTGGGCGCGCGATCCCGCTTCAGGGCCTTAATGAGATCGAGCGTTTAGTTACAAAATACAGTAACACTTATTGATGTAGGTAGTTATGAAGTAAGTCTTCCGGGTCCAGTGTGCCAGACAGCGTGCTGGGTGTGGGAGACGTGTTCTAGGAGAGGGCAGACGTGCGCATAGGAAAATGGACACTATGTAAAGATGTACGGCACGCTTATATACTTAAATGACATAAAGCCTGTTTATCTGTGAACGCTCGTGCCGTACGTGGTGCCTGTATGCGTCGAAGGTGAGAATACAAATACTGTTACGTATGCGCATGCGCGCTGTATGCGTATGTCATGTGTATATGTATATGTTACATTCACGTGCCCGGAGCATTTAAATGCAGAGTCATTGGGAGAGCGCGCTGGGATCTGGGGGTCGGGAAAGGCTGAGCAGCGTGACCCCGCGATGTACATCACCCGAGCGCGCTGTGCCTCAGTTTTCTCATCTGCAGAAGGAGGGACTTGGGCTCCAGGGCGTCCAGGACCCCCTCCCCGCCCCCCCATCCTGGAAGGCATGTTAATCGGTGAGCTAGAGTGCGGGAGCAGGGGCGAGAGCGAGCCAGAAGGCCTCGTGCACGCCTGCCGCTGGTGACCCCGCAGGTGGGGAAGGCTCTTGACCCTGGAGCAACTTGGCCAAGACTGGTTTAAGGGGCTGCCGGGGCCGGGGCTCCAGCTTAGGTTCCCGCTGCCGTTTGCTGAGCGCTCCCCCCACCCTGTCCATCTTGCCCACCGGCTAGATGTTGTCCCCAGACAAGTTGTCATTCTGTCTCTATGGAGGGATTGGCACAGCAGGGGGTCCTCTCATATTGCAGACTCACATCCTGTGTGCTCCCCCACCCCCAACCCCCCAAAAAGAGCATTTAGGGTTAGAGCTGTGCTAGGATATCCCGATAAAGCAAGCCAATTCTGTTCAGATAACCTTAGGTTTGATAGGTAAAGTATTGATTAAATGCTTACTGTGTGCCGGACATTGGGCCGCTTTGCACCAGGATTTCTCCTGGAAGCAGAGACTGGCAGGGACGGTGCTTAACACTGCAATTTCTGAAGGACCAAGAGCTTTTAAAGCCTCGGAGCTAAAGTTGATATTAACATCGACCTTGTGTAATGCATTCAGTGAATGAATCCAAGACGCTAACATTTGGAATATGATGTTTGTATTTTACTAACAAATAAAAGAATTAACAGTACCACTCCCTGCAGAATGGAAATAATATCTTTTAAGCGAGTCACTCGTACAATCCTAGCTGGAGGAAACTTTAGAGGTTATCCGGGTCAGCTTCCCTGATCTTACAGAGGAGGAAATTAAGACCTAGCAATGTTAAAATGTGTACCCAGCATTACACAGATAATAAGTGGAAGAGAAGGGATTTAAAGCCATATGCAGTGACTCCTGATCCATCATACTTTCTACTCTGCTGTCCCCTGAGAACTTGTGCCTTTTCTGAAAAAGACTTGAGCCATCTGATCTGGTTTCCTTTTGACATCTGGCATCAGGCTCACTCTACTGTCCTATTACGTTATGTCATGTCTTATGTCTATGTTTATTAGGAGTCAGTCACTAGACATTTATGAATGCCTACTATGTGTTGCCAGAAATTGTGGTAGGCAGTAGGAATACAAAGAAAAGAAAAAAAAATCTTTGCGGTCAAGGACATTATGTACTATCTGGGTATCAGGAAATACCTTATATAGGAGGTGATATTTGCATGGACCTTTGAAGGAGGCTAGAAATTCTAAGGGGCAAAGGAGAGGAGGGAGATGGCGTGTCATAGGTAAGAGTGTCTGGACTGGAATAGAGTTTTATGGAAAAGAAACGTAATAATAAGCAGGGAAAGGTCAGCTAGAGCCAGATTTGTTGTTCATTTTTTTCCAGTTGTGGTTGACTCTTCATGACCCCAGTTGGGGTTTTCTTGGCAGAGATACTGGAGTGGTTTGCCATTTCCTTCTCCAGCTCATTTTACAGATTTGGAAACTGAGGCAAACAAGGTTAAGTGAGTTGCCCATTAAGTTGCTGGTAAGTATTTGAGGCTGGACTTGAATTCAGGCCTTCCTGGCTCTAGGCCCAGTGTTCTATCCACTGTACTACTTAGCTACCCAGATTATGGAGTGGTTTAAATGCCATATAGTAAAGGCTGTATTTGATCCCAGAGGTGACAGGAAGCCACTGGATTTTATTAAGCAGAGATGTGACATAGTCAGACCTGTGGTTTAGGAGAATGACTGGCAACTCAGTGGAAGAGGGTTTGGAGAGGGGAGGGACAAGGCAGGGATTCAATTAGAAGGTTATTGAAGTATTATGGATGGAATGTAATGAGAGACTGAACTAGGGAGGTGGCTTTCTAAGGAGGGAAAAGTAGTTGAATTTGAGAGATTCTTTGGAGGTGGAGTTGACAAGACTTGGTAACTAACTGAATATGGTGGTGGGATGAGGGGGTAAGGAATAGTGAAGGGAGGTAGATGATTCTGAGGTTGCAAATCTTTCAAGTGACTGGAAGAATGACATTATCCTAGACACAAGTAGAAAAGTTTGGAAGAAAGTTTTTTTTGAGAAAGGGTAATGAATTCTTTTTTGGACATGTTGCGTTTTAGACACTTATAGGGCATCCTTTTGGAAATATCTAGAAGACAACTGGTGATAAAGGATTGGAACTGGAAAGAGGTATCAGGGATGGTGATAGATAGACATATCTATAGAGCTATGTATATGTCTGTTACGTCTCTATATATCTTTCTGTGAATCATCTGCATATGTATGTATGGAACTATATGTACATTTATGCAGATGATTCAGACAGTAGATATGTCTGTTGATCTATATGTACATATAGAGCTATGTTTATAGATCTAGATATATATGTGTGGTAGTTATATCTATCACAGAGGTAGATACAGATATAGATGTCCATCACAGATCTATCAGACACAGATCTATATGCGATAGATATATCTATCACACACATACATATATATCTATAGATACTGATCTATATGTACACCTAGATTTATTAATAGACATATCTATCTATTGTCTGAAAATCACCTGCTTAAAGATGATAATTGAACAGAAAGGAGCTGGTGAGATCGAGGGAGAATGTAGAAAGAAAGAGTAGGCCCTGGACAGAGCCTTGGATTTAGAGGGTGGGGTAGGGATAATGATCCAGTCAGCAAGGATGCTGAGAAGGAGCTACCTGAGAAGTATCTTGAAAATTGAGAGAGGAGAGAGTCCTCAGGAGGTGGTCATTGTCCAAAGGGTACAGTGTTTGAAAAAGATGAAGACTGAGACAAGGCCATTCAGTTTGGAAATTAAGAGATCACTGGTAACTTTGGAGAGAGTAGTTTGAACTGAGTCAGGTCTGAAACCAAATTACAAGGACTTAAGAAATGAGTGAGAGAGAAAGTGGAGGAAATGAATTTAGACAACTTTTTCTTTTTTGTTTGAGTTTGACTGTTGAAGTAGAGAGTCAGAGGACAGTAGCTTAAGGAAGTGATGAGAACATGTCAGGATTTTATGGGCAGATCTTGCAGTGTTTATAGGCAGCTATGAAGTGGCCAGCGTACAATAGAATATTGAAGTTTAGAGAGCCAGAGAGAAAGTTAAGAGCTTTCAGAGTGTTGTGAAAAATTAAATCTTTCAGTATTATTACAGGCAGTGTGATAGATTAGAGGGCTGGATTTGGAGTCAGAGGAATTGTATTCAATCCTGGCTTTGATGCTTGCTACCTTTGTGACCTTTGGGGAGTCATTTAAGGAAAAAAGGGGAAAGGGACAAGCTTTTATTAAGTGCTGTGTGCCAGGCAGTGATAACACAAATATCTCTTTTGATCTCTTTTAACCTCTTTGGGCCTCAGTTCTTTATCTCTAATATGAGAGGATTGGACTGGGTGGCCTGTAAGCTTCCTCCAAACATTAAATATATAATCTTATGTTTATATCAAGCACAGTGTTCCAACCTGTTGTTTATCATACCATTATATAATTAATGATGACGAATTGATTTTTCATTTATTTCTATATTTATTTGATTTTATTGACCAGAGAGTACCACGTACAGGCTGGGTATACAGAAATGTGGAGAAGCCAGAAAGTGTATCTGATCATATGTACAGAATGGCTATCATGGCTTTTGTAACTGAAGATAAACATCTTAATAAAGACAGGTGAGCAATTTGACTTTTGTTGAGGCCACTGGTTTTACCATAAAGTGCTGGGAAATGAACCAAACAAGATGACAGCACCTAGCTGCTCTTAATGTGTTCCAGGCTCTAGGCTCAAATAAACAATCTAACAGGGTACTGAAAAAAAGAAAAAACAAAACTGAGTGGATGTGATTGATGGGCTGCTGGTAGTGTTTTTTCATAGATTATAGAGAATGAGAGAGGTACTATAGAACTGAGAAAGGAAGGGGGGAGGGAGGGAGGGAGGAAGGAAAAGAGGAAAGAAAGGAATGTCTCTCATGCTATCCTTGTGGAAAACACAGATGAGGTGAACCCAAAGGGTAGTCAGTTATTAATGAGTTAGTGTTAACTCAGTGTCTTTTAGGTTTCCCAGGGAGTTGTCCCTTATGATGCTTAAAGTTTTTATTAATGACTTGGAAGATTGGGTTACTTAATTAAATGTGTAGTCAACACAAAGCTAAATGGGATCTGAGCAGACTAGAACAATTTATTATGAATACGTATAAAGTTCTGTAGTTGGATTTTTAAGAGAGGCAGTGTGGTGTAGTGAATAGAGCACTGGACTTGGAGTCCAGTTGGACCTGGGTTTGAACTGTACTGTAGACATTTACTAGTCATGGGTACTTGGCTAAACTGCTTAACCTCTCTGGTCCTTATTTTCTTCATCTATTAAATGGAAGTAGAGTTTTGTTAATGCACAGTATAGATTAGTTTTGGTGTGGCTAGAGAGCAGTTTATATGTGGGAAAATAAATGAGAAAAGAGTTTAATGGACTGTTAACTCAAAAAGATTCAATAATACAAAATGGCAGCCATAAAAGCTAATGTGATCTTGTGGTTGTTCAGTTATTTTCAGTCCTGTCCAACTTGAGGTCACACAGCTAGTAAGTGTCTGAGGCCAGATTTAAATTCAGGAAGAGGAGTCTTCCTGACTTAAGGCTTGGCACTCTAGCCACTGCACCATCTAGCTACCCCAATGTGATCTTAAATTGCTTCAATAGAGGCATAACATCGAAGTCAAGGGATGTGATTGCCCTTTTGTGCCCTGGTCAAACCACATCTAGAACATAATGTTCCAACCTGTGAGCCATGGATCCTTAGATTTTGAGTTATTTCATGATTCCATGACACCATTCTCATTTTGATTTTTATTTAGCACCATCAAAATATACATTGTGATTCAATGTAATAAACGAGAATATCTTTTCAGAATGAATAAGGGTATTACACATATATATCTGTGTACACACACATATATATGTATATATATATTGCTATTTTTAAAATGTAAAATACAGATTTATTTAAAAGTGTTATTGAATTCATGGTAGCTTTTTCATTATGCATTTTCTTTATCAAGAGATATTTATACTATCAGGTGTGAGGTTTTTTTTTTTAATTGAAAAGAGCATCATACTCAAAAAGGTTGGAAAGAAGTGATCTAGATGATTGCTTAATGGTACATTTTATGGAAGACTTTGACAGGGTGGAATACATTGAAAGGAGATCAGAGACCATGACATATAAGAATCAGTTAAAGGAACCTGCCTAAAAAAAGAGAAGACTGAAGGGGCAGGTGATAGCTATCTTCTAGTTTTTGAAGGGCTGTCTAACAGAGATTTACGCTTATTCTGCTTGGACCTAGAGGGTAAAGCTATTTAAAAGTGGAATGGACTGCCCCTGAAGGTTTTCCATCATTGGAGATCTTCACATGGGGAGGCTGGATGATCACTTATCAGAGATTTTGTAGGGGCACCCTTCTTCTTATATAGACTGGACTTGAGATCTCTTTCACCTTTGATAGCCTATGAAGAAGGAGAACAGTTGTGGAGGAGAGATGGAGGCAGAGAACTCATTTAGGAGGTTATTTTAATAATATAGTCCTAGTTGGTAGCAGTGGGAATAGAAAAAGCTAACTAGTCTATGTGGGATCTAGCCAGGTCATATGTGAAAAATATTAATCATATAGTTTTAAATTTTTCTGTTTCACATCATTGGATAAATTTTGTGTGTGTGTGTGTGTGTGTGTGTGTGTGTGTGTGTGTGTGTGTGTGTGTATATATATATATATATATATATATACAGAGAGAGAGAGAGAACCCCTTTTCATTAATGTTATCATATGGTTTACACAGCTTGTTGAGTGGTAATGAGAAGATTCAGTACTGGCTTAGACTGGACAAATATGGTATTTTAGTTCATTTTGCATTAAAATACTCTGAGAACAGAAGAGAAATAAGCTGTGCAACCTCAAAGCAACATGCAAAAGGTTAGTCCCTAGTGCATATGATTCTGTATAATCATTCAGCATTTCTGGTCAGATGTGTCCGGCTCGCCCTGGTTCATGATATGGCAGAGTGCATCGTTGGTGATATAGCCCCTGCAGATAACATCCCTAAAGAAGAAAAACACAGGCGAGAAAAGGTTAGTATATGGTCACAGGGTCTGTGGGGAAAACTTGAAGCTTAATGAATTGAAGATCCAATGGTGGAAATTTTGAAGGAAGAAATTATTAATCCCAAGTGTTACTAAACTATGATTACAGTGAGTATTTAGCACATCTAATTATTTGAACTCTTCAGTTTATAGAAGAAAAAAATCCAATTCAATAAGCATTTATTAAGTGCTTACTCCGTATGAGGAACTGTGCTGGGCGCTTGGGGATGGAAAGATGGAAATGAAATCATCCTTGCCCTCAAGGAGCTCATATGTGCATATAAAAATTGTTATTTGTATGTGTTTGTACGTGTACTATTGCAAGCAATGAATGTTAAATTAATTTGGATTGCAGGGCATCTAAAATTTCAATGTTATTTTCCTAATCTTAATCCCAATTAAGAAAGTTTTAAAAATTAGGACATATTAGAGTCAGACATATACATAAGAGTTAAAATAAGTACCAGAAGCATTAACCAACTCCACCCCTCAAAAGATCTTAAGTTCAATTTTGTTAATATATTCACAGTTGTTCTCGAGTTGTTGTTTTTTGGCACGTATGTGTTGACTCCCCAACTAGATTTGTAAGTTCCGTGAATATAGAAACTTCTTGTTATATTATCAATCATCTTTACCTGTCTGACCTGCCTGTTGGGTATCCAAAGCCCTTCATGACCTGCCCCCTCCTATCTTTTCAGTCTTTTTATACCTTACGCTCCCTTCCCACCTTCCCACACCAGTTGGCCTCCTTGCTGTTCCTTGAGTAAGACACTCCACCTCTTATTTCCAGGCATTTTCATGAGTTGTCCCCCATGTCTGCAGTTCTTCCTTCATCTCACCTCCTGGCTTCCTGTCAAGCTTCAGTTAAATCTCACTTCATGTGACAAGCCTTTCCCAGTTCCCCTTAATGCTAATTTCACTCTGTGATTATCTCCAGTTTATCCTGTATATAGCTTGTTTATATAATAGCTGCATTAGATTGTGAGCCTGAAAGGGCCAAGGTCTCACATTGCTTCCTGGGCCATCTGCAGTCATCCTGATGAATATCAGACCACTGGATCCAGATGGCTCAGGAGAAGAAAGTAAGGTTGATGACCATGAACAGCCCTTCCTCACTCAAATCAAAGTCAGCTGTAGGTCATGTCATCCTCTTGATGTCATGGCCCTCTTTGAGAACAAAGGACAAATACAACAACTTGAGAGGAAAGACTACCTTTTTTTTGCCTTTCTTTGTATTTCCAGCAGTTAGTACAGTGTCTAAGTCTGGCACATAGTAGGTGCTTAGTAGATGGTTATTGACTTAGTGACTGCCCCAGTCCCCTAGATATACTTTGTCTAGTATAGTGATTAATGCATAGTAGCTATTTAATAAGTACTTGCTGATTAGTTATAGTTATAACTTTTAGTGTATAACTATAGTTATTCACCTAATCTATAAAAAAAGACACCTGTTACAAGGTGTAAATTCTTTCTTGCATCAGCAACCCTCCAAACTGGAAAGCAGGTATAGCACAAAGAGCACTAGACTGGGAATCAAGAGATAGGGGTCTTGGTCCAGTGCCAGAGTCCCACTCCCTGTATGGAAATTGAGGCAACTCCAGTTCCCTTTTCTAGACTTCAATTTTTCTTATCTGTAAAATGAGGTGGGTGACCTAGTCAGGGGTGAGGAACCCACAACCTCAAGGCCACGTGTGCCTCTCTAGGTCCTCAGGTGTGACCCTTTGACCAAATCCAAATTTTACAGAACAAATTCCCTTAATAAAAGCTTACGTTTTGTAAAACTTGGACTTAGTCAAAAAGGCTACACCCAAGGACCTAGAAAGTCACATGTGGCCTTGAGGATGCAGGTTCCATATCCTTGAGTCCTAGATGATCTCCCAGGTCTCTTTTAATTCTATCATTTTATGAGGACATGATCCTCTCTGTTACTTGGCATATATATGCATAGAATAATTGCTAGAATAAGTACATGCTCTTCAAATTGTGGTTTAATATTTCAGGAAGCTATGAAGCGGTTAACACAGTTGCTGTCCGAAGACGTCAGGAAGGAAATTTACAATCTCTGGGAAGTAGGTATAAATGAAGAATTAGATTTTTTTTTGTTACTGAATGCATTGGTTTATCTCTTCACTGTTTTTTGATTGGTGACGTAGTGAGTTAGGATACACCATCTTGTGTAATTCTAATTGAAACTTGTTTGTTACTAGAAGTAGTCACGAATTTAGGATTGCTTGGCTTATATGCATTTCTGACATAAACTGCAGAGCCCACTGCTAACATTCCCTTTCCCCCCCCAGTAGTGCTGTTTAGGATTTTCATCTCTTCTCCACTACCGTTGATATACCGATACCCTGTTCTGCTATTGGTAGGGTCCCTGCCACCTCAACCCTGAGCTAGCTTCCCACCTCGTCCTAGAAGGTGCCTTGTTTGTGGCAATATTACTGTGACAGGCAGTATGTTGTAGTCAGTAGAGCATTGAACCTCTAGTCAGCTAGACTTGAGTTCAGATCTTAGCTTAGCTTAACTGTGTGACCTTGGGCTAAGTCATTATTCCTTTCTGCATTTCAGTTTCCCTATCTGTAAAATGAAAAGAATTGAATTCAGTAGCCACCAAGCTCTTTTCTAGCTCCAAATCTGTGATCTTGTAATCTGGGCTGAAAGATATCTTATTTTCAGTAGGGGCTGTCTTTTTATGAAGTAACATTGACATCTTGACATCTCTTATGGTTCCTGTGTTAATGACCTTTAAATCCAACCTGTTACTTCCCGTAGCTGCAGGCCTAAGTGACATTACCTGTTGGTATTTGCTCTGTGATCCGTGTAAAATTAAGTCAACATTTGATATTTAGTTTGACATGGGTCTTCTAATCCTGTTTCCTGATCATAGCGGGAAGGAAGACTGTGCAGACTCCTGTAATTTTGCCACAGGCGTGTCCTATTTCTTATTACTGAAAGAAATAGGAATGCTTGAACTTTTATTTTTTTCTGTGCCTTTGAAGCAAAGAATCTGGACTTTAATACATGGGTAGTGTTTGGAGAGATCTTTACACTTGAAGTTTTGGAGACAGAAATTGATTTTCATTTGATTACTCCATTTTCTCATGGCTGACATATTTACACATGTACAGAATTACTCCTGATGGGCCATTTTAAATTAAAAAGTTAAAATGAAGGAGAAAGAACTAGTCGTTACTGATAAAATCAGGGGGGAAATGGCATATAACCAGAAAAAAAGTGAAATGAAATATTCAGATTGGTTAGATGAATTTGAACTGATTAAATAAAACACTTAGGTCAAAAGAGAATTTGTTAAAAAGGAAAATGTGATCATTTTCAAAGAATAGTCGTATAAGTATCAGTGACATGAAATGTAATTGATTTCACATTTTAAAAAAAAGATTTTTTTTTTTACCTTTTTTGAGGGCAATTGTCACATTTCAAACAGGAAGGAGCATTTGTAAGAGCAAGGAAGGTGATAGTAATCCAGCAGCTATTGAGTGATACCCAGTATATCACACTGCCAGGAAGGCAGGGTGCACTCATTACCTGAATACTGCAGGGACAGAATTACAGGCTAGAATAGCTAACATTTATATAATGCGTACTATGTGTGAGGCACTGTGCTAAAGGCACTTTATAAATATTATCTCATTGAATCCTTATAACAGTCCTGCAAGGTAGATGTTATTAGCCCATTTTATTGAAATGAAACTGAAGCAGAGATGAAGTGACTGGCCCAGAGTCATCTGCCTGGGGAGTTTCCAAGTTTGAATTTGAACTCAAGTCTTCCTGACTCCAGGCCCAGTGCTCTGTGCGTTATGGTGCCACGTAGTGGCCACAGGCAATTCTCTCTGAAGCAAGAATCTGTATGCCATTAAGAAGGACATATGTGTTATGCTAAATATTTCTTTTTTATAAAAAGTGGACATATCAGTGAACATTGGGTTACCTAAGCAGGCTTTGCATTCAGCATCATATCACCACCAAATTCCTGGGAATGAATGAGAGGAGGAAAAGGTACAGCAAAGACAGTCATTAAGTTCCTGTTTAGAATACTGTGATAGTCAGTAGAAGAGGTAAAAAAAATTTATATTAGATATATTTTCTGTCCTCAAGAAGCTTATAATCTCATGGAGTGGAAAGACAGAAACAGATAACTGTAGTACAAAGCAATATGTGATGAGGTCAAGAGAGCTCCCTATCTCTTAATGTTTTTAATCTGTACAGATTATTGTGTGAAGTAGTCATGACTCCTGAGTCTCTTGGCTGCTATGAGATTAAATCAGGCACAGGGAAAACAACTAAGGACTTGCTTCGAATTGAGAGCCTTCTGTAATCGAGACTAACATGGCATGCCCAGAAATGGAAAAAAAGAAACTTGACATTAAGTAAAGAGGGAAGTAAAAAGATGAGAGGCATGAAAATGAAATGTCAAGCTGAAGTAAAAAGGATAAAGACCTAAGCTATTTAGGTGGATTAAAGAACAATGATCATAAAAGGAAGACAGGATAATTAAATAGGGGGAATCTGACATGAAAGTAAAGATGAGTAAATGAGAATCTGTGGAGCGCTAAAATCAAAAAGAGCCACGAACATGTCCTTATTTTATGGAGTCCAAAAACTCAGCCCTGAAATGCCTTCGTGAAACCCTTCTAACACAGTTTTGTGTGAAAGGGAAAGGTGGTTGGATGTCAGAGCTAGGCACTTATAGCTGTGCTTCTTTCAGTTTGTGTGTGACAATCCAAACTAACCAGAAGAATCCATAAGAACACACTTCCATGTGGTTTTGATTGTCCCCCTGCTTAGGAGTATGAGAACCAGTCCAGTGCAGAAGCCAAGTTTGTGAAACAGCTGGACCAATGTGAAATGATTCTCCAGGCATTTGAGTATGAGGACCTAGAGAACAAACCTGGAAGGCTTCAGGAATTCTATGACTCAACGGAAGGTATGTGACCTTATTTTCTGAAAGAGCAATGTTCAGTTTTTGCTGGCTGCCAGAACAAGGAGAGACTGAGTTGTTGCTCCTTTTGAAAAAGATCCTTGGTCCTTAAAAACAAAACAATAAAATTGGTAACACACGTACCATTATATTGATCTATTTCAATTCAGCCAATACTTTATTTTTTATATATTCCATGCCATATACCTTAGTGGCTACTAGACTGTGTATAAGCTTAGATATCTAAGTCTCATTCTCTTTGTTCATGGACCTTACAGTCTACCATGGGTACATGACACTGATAAAAATGATTCTAAAACAAGGCACAATAAATTGTTCACTTGTTTTCAGTTGTATTTGACTCTTTGTGGGTTTTCTTGGCAAAAGTATTGGAGTGGTTTGCCATTTCCTTCTCCAGCTCATTTTACAGATGAAGAAACTGAGGCAAGCAGGGTGAAGTGACTTGCCCAGGGTCACCCAGCGTCTGAGACAAGATTTGAACTCAGGAAGATGTCTCGCTAACTCTAGCCCTGGAACTCTTTATCTACTGAGGCACCTAGCTGCCCCAGTGATAAGTACAAAAGGATATAATAAACAAAAATATTGTGTATGTTAGAGAGGGGAACAAGATTTGGTGAGGGGGTGGGGAAGTGTCTGAGTATCTATCAGTTTGCCAGTATTCATCCAAGTCTTAGTAAGTAGCAGTAGGGAGAAGTCAGAGTGTAGCCATTTGGGCAGACACCAGGATAGAAGGCCTCTGGAGAAAGCGCATTTTATAGCAAGCTTTCAGCAGCATTCTGGTGCACATGCTATATTCCAGCCAGTTCTTGGTTAGGTTAGGCCTCGTGGAGGAGCAGTTCCAGGAAAGGAGAGGAGCTGTACATTTCGTGGAAGTTAGATTTCCATAACAAGAAGTTTTTGTAATAGGGTGTGCCGGGGATTTGAGCAAGGAGGCTAGGGGAGGAGGGTCCTTGACCCAGTTACTGGAGGTTATCAGCCTCAGGGTAAAGACATAGAATGCTATCAGAGTCCCATTCTTTAGGCTTAGAATGAACAAGTTTTTTTCCACACTCAGCTCCTCTACTGTTAGCAGAGAGAGCTCCAGCAGATATCCAGATGGTTCATTTCCTCCATCTCTACATATTGTGCTTTTATGCCAGGTTTGTGATTGTTTCCAGTGGCTTTTGGTATATGTTCATGACCATAGCATTTGTATGTTTTCCTTCATGGGTCTTCACTCAGAAGCTCAAGAGTAGGGTCATTTCTTTCAAGATGGAAAGCAAGAGGAGAGAAGGGGTAATGAGGCTGAAAAAATGTTGGGAGAGGAAGGAAACTTGAGGGAACCTTTTTTTATCCTCTCAGTAATGCAGGAGGCTGTTTGCTGATATGATTATATGAGGTGGGGTCACAGTTGATTCCCTAAGTCGTGATGAGAATGTTTGGAACAGTCCCTCAGGAATGTGATAGAGAATCAACTGGAGTTCAAATAAAGGAATCGAGCAGTGGTGAAGGCTCCACTTAAGTTAAACAAGGTTAATTCTGTTACCTGGTCCAGTGATGCTTAGCAGCCTCCAGGAAAGCAGGAATCAAATGATGGGGTTATCAAAAGTAACCGTGTCTTGGAGGCAAAGTTTAATGGCTGGTGAATCCTTGAAGTGGCATTCCATGTAATTAAGTCTGGATTTAGAGCTTAGTGTAGCCAGAAATTTTACATTTCAATCACCTGAGTGGAAGGGTGGGAGGAGTAGGGAGGGGGAGGGTGGTACGTAGAGCTCAGAAGTCTTGATGAAGAACCTAGGAGGCACCACAGGACAGCTGATAGAGGGCAGATCTCAGGGTCAGGAAAACCTGCTGGGTTGAAGGCTGACCTCTGAACAAATACTTCTGGGAAAACACTTAACTCCTCTGTGACACAGGCAACTCTGTAAGACTGTAAGTTGTAAAACAGGTTCCAGTTTGAATTGGTGGTGAAAATTTCCTTTTGAGGAGCTGCCTGATCCAAATGAAACCAGAAAGCACAGGTCGAGTACAAAACAAAGGAAGAAAAATAAGAGTGAAGAACAGACATGTGAGAAATTCAGAAATAGAAGTTGTAATTAGAGAGTAGAATTTCAAAGTGTAGGATCTTGAGAGTGGATTTTTTTTTCTGTGAGACAGAGATTGAAGGTCTACCCATTCCATTCTAGGTAGTAATTAAAGTAGGCAGATGAGACCTTTGGAGTAGAAGGGGGGATTATGGCCCAGCAAAGGAAAACTGAGATAGAAGAATTGAGCAGATTGGAAGAAAACCATGGGGAAGCAGTGTCCCAGAAATCCAGGGAGGATGCACTAGGAAAACTAGGTGGTCAGCAGTGTCAAATGCTATAGAATTTAAGAAAGGTACCTGAGAAAGGTCTTTGGGATCAGTAACTAGTAGTTATTTATATCTTTAGAGAACCTGTATTGTTATATATAGGGCCTCCCATTGAGTTCCCTCCCCATCTAGAGTAAGGCTCACACCCGCCCTGATAACAAAATCAAGTCCAGTCCTGATAAGAAGAGGGCACGTTCCCTCCTGTGAGAGAAGTGTTCCCCTTAAACCAAGAACAACACTTGTTGTGAAATCAGGAAAACTTTCATTAACCTTTATGTTCATTCCCCCTGAATGAACGGGGAGCGCTACAGTCATTCAGACCAACGAAAGCCCCTTTATACTGTTCCAAAATTCAGATCTCCCACCTCACCATCTATTGGCTGGAAGGAGCCTCCTGAAACACCCCTCTTCAGTTCTCCTCTGATAGGCTTCCCCTCAAACAGCTCGTCCAGCCTGCACACAAGTTTCTTACCTTTTACCTGACCATGCTAGGTCACAATTCTGCTTAACTGCTATCACTTAAAGTTGGGAGGAGTTTTACCCCTGTGGAAACAGAACTCCTTCCTTTGTTTCCCACAACAGTATCAGTCAAATGGCTAAGGTATAATAAGCCTAATGGCTTAATGGATGAAATGGGAAGCTGGGATATTTGAAGAGACATCATAACCTACATTGACATTCCCAAGTATTAGGGTAGGTTTTGGGGTAGAATCAAAGGCTCCGAGTCAAGTGCTAAGCTCCTTGGGAAAAGGGGGAAAGGGGATCAAATGAAAATAGCATCTTGGGTCTGGATAGGGAATACAGATGCATGGAGGATAGGTTGCTGAGGGAAGATGGCGGAAGAGAAAAGTAACGTGTCCTTTGGATTTGTTTTAAATCTCCCCCCGATTCGCTGTGCCTGCATGTTATCAATCTCTTTAAAGAGGGAAAGGAAATGTGAATGCTTATGTTAGTAACGATAAGGAAAGTGTCCTCTTCCAAAGGGAACTTGGAGAGAGTGGAAGCCAGGCAGAAAGAAAGGGGATGATAAGGAAGGAGAGTAGTGGGGCACGAATTAGGTTAGTAAGGAGAAACACACGTCACAATGAAGTCCTCATGATAAGTTATGGGGGGGGCGGGTTGTCTTGCTAATTAGCTTTTTAAAAGTACTTTTTTATTAATACCGTTTGTTTTGACATCCTCAAAATTTCTATTTTTCTCATTAATTTGCTTTGTCTTCCTGACTGCAAGCTTCTTGAATGCAAGGACTGTGGCTTGTATTTATTTTTGTCACAGTGCCTTGCACAGTGTTATGTACATAGTAAATACTCAGTAAATATTTGGTTGATTAGCCACTAGTGCCATAGCTAAGGTAATGATCATCTTAAAGTGAAGGACTGACCCCGTTACTCTCCTGCTCCCTAAACTTCAGGGGCTCCCTAGTCTCTCTAGAATCAAGCCTAAAATCCCGTTGTTTTAAAGCCCCCTATACCCTTGACCCTGCCTGCCTTTCCAGTTTCTTACACTTACTCCCCTCCACATACTCTGCAGTCCACTAATGCAGCCTCCCTTCTGTTCCTCATTTCCCTACTCTGCATTTGCACCAACTGTCATCCGTGCCTTCACTGCCCTCCCTTTCACCTCTGCCTCCTGGTTTCCTCTGCTAAAATCCTCCCTTCTGCAAATTCTCCCTTTACCATCCTAATGCTAGTTAGTGCCTTTCCTTTGAGATTACCTCCAATTTACTCTTTATCTTTCCTGTATGTGCATAATTGTTTGCATGTTGTCTTCCCCATTAGACTTTGAAGTCCTTGAGGGCAGGAACAATTTTTCCCTTTCTTTGTGTCCCCAGCACTTGCACAGTGCCTGGCACAGTGAGCATTTGATAAAATACCCGTTCACTGACATGTCAAGGAAGCTGTTGATTTTTTAAAATTCCTTGTTAGGATGTATCCTGATGGATCAAAGAAATGAATATCCCTCCTTTTGAAGTACTGTGTATCTTGATGTTAGTTGTTGACCTGTGAAGCAGCAGCAGCAGAGATGCCCAGATACTGATTTAGAGAAAAGTGGTGGTAGAGGTGGTAAGCAACGTAGCAAGCAGGATGATGGCTAGGAAGGATACCATAGCTTTGATGCCTCTGTTGGATTCCTGACCTTAGCCTTGGCTGAATCAGAGGGAAAAATATAAATAGTGGAGTTTGGAGCCCTTTCAGTACCTAGAATTGTACCCTTCTAAGTCAAGTTCCAGAATATGGCCCCCATTAGCTTCTTAGCTCAGCCTTAAGAAAATGGATTACCAGCTTTTCAGGAGAAGAGAAACATTGTGGTTAATTTCCCCTATCTTTTTTCTTTACAGGAAACTTCAGCCATCCTGAAATAGTCCAGCTTGTTTCTGAACTTACAGCAGAAAGAAATGCTAAAATCACTGCAGGAACCAGTGAACCTCACCTTTGAGGTGTTTGTGGGGTTTTTTAAGCTTCTGTAATCATGTAATAAATATTTTATTTTATGATTAAGCCTCATGGCATGATGTATATGCCAGCATAGCGCTGTTGATTTCCCCAGGTGTGAGTCTGTTTATTTTCATTTTCCATGGGTTCCGGTGAGGAATGAAAGCTCTGTCTGCTTATAAAGTGTGTTCCAAGGACCAGAACTGTAGGGTCCTAGAGACCAAGTGCTGTATGTGGGGGTTGGAGTTATCTTTGTTATAAACAGCAGAAAATAAAAATTCATAATGTCTGCTGTAAGCTATGAAGCATGTTTTCTTTTGAATTTGGAGCATATATCCCTCCAGGCCAAGCTCATTAAAAGGTAGAAGGATTTGTCACTGTGTTGTGATGCTGGGGGAAAGTTTAATTATTATTGTCTTTAAGGCACAGATCCTTCAGCAGAGTAGTTGTTGATGATGAGAGACCAAGAAGGAGGAGGAAATTAAATCGAGAGTATTCTTTTTCTTTCCAGATGAACCACTTCCTTTTTATTAAAACACCTGTTGCCTTAAATTTTGAATTATCTGGGCTCTGATTTGTGCCAATGATTAGAGTTGTGAGCCACTAAAAGGTTGCTTTTCTATCATTTATGTTGAATTCAGAGCCAGGCAGTCAAGATAAAATATTTTAAATGCCTCCATGAATTCTTTTCATTTTCTCTTTTCCCAGTTCAGAGCTTTGATTTTACATTAACTTTCATCAGATAAGCAGAAGAGTGGGACTGAATATTGACATGATTATTGGGCATCTTATAGGGAAAATTGGCTCCCTTCAATCTTTTCAACTTGTCCATCAAAAGTGGCCCAATTCAAGCTCAGGTTGGCCTGAGTAGGGCAGATAATGTCTGTGCTTGCCCTTAAAAGCCTTGGCTAGTGATGAAGGGTAAGTTTGCTTCTGTGGAACAAATCAAAAGTATTGCTTGAAACAGTGATTATCTTTGTTCTTGAAATTCACATACTGGGTTCTATTTAAAGATGGCCAATTGGCCAAGTTCAGAAAATGATACAGAACTTCCAAAGTGATAGTGTCCATGGGTACACAGGCTGCTATAAACAAGGTATCTTCTTTTTGGTATTGTATAGCTATAGTTACTCTGCATCAGCCATCAGAAAGAATCAAGTTGATTTTTATTGAGGATACTATTTAATGAGAAAACAGGACTCCATCTGTTCCTTGTCATTGACTTTTTTTTTTTTACCCTGTGTGACTACATACACGTAATTTTCCTCTGATAAAGTCAATATAACCAGGTCTGTTTATCACCTTGGAGCCTAGTTTGTGGTACTGGCCAGTTAATTGTTAACATTTCTTTCCTTCTACTGAGGTTTTGTGAAACTATGTGTAGTGTTATGGATTAACAGAGTACATGCTAATGGAAGGTGACACACTGGATAAAACACTAAACTTGGAGTTAGGAAGACTAGAGTTTGAATTCTGACACTAGCTGTGTGCCCACCTCTGTCCTGCAGTTTACTATCTGTAAAGTGAAAGGGTTGGATTCGGTAAGATTCTAGGGGCCCTTCCATCTCTAAAGTTCCAGTCCTACAAAAGTCCTAGGCATTTGTGTTTTTCCCCACCTCTTGTTAATTGTTCTGTAATCTTGGTTAAGGTCACTTAATTTGATTCCTTAAAGCTTGCCCTAAATCTTTTTCATTGAGATTGTGGCTATAAATAAATTAAGACAGCCCTATAAAATATTTGATAAAACAATGAAGCTTAATAGCAGGAGATAAAATTCTTTGGCCTGAAGGAATAATAACTAAGATTTGTGTAGTTTTTAAAAAAATCTTGTAAAGCATTTTACATATCCATTATATCCCCACAATAACCCTGTAATATAGAATAATAGAATATTGGTGTAGAAAAGGACCTTGGAGATCACCTGATCAACCTCCTACTCTTTAGAAAAGGAACCAGAAGTCAGAAAAATGAAATTCCTTTTATAGCGTCACACAGCCAGGATAAACCTTAGAATGGAGCCCCCATATCCTTAGACCAGTGTGCTATCAACTCCACCATGCTGTTTCCCCCAAGAACAAAATGTTTCCTATTTTCTTGGAAAAGGCCTTTTCTAAAATAAAAGTTGTCTCAGTACCATAGGGTCTACTTAGAATACAATTTCATTTAGACTGCATCCAATATGAAAATAAGTTTTTTTTGTTGGTATTTATTTCCCATTTGTTCATATTCCAAATGGCTACTATTTATGAATCTGGAAATGTTACATAATTCTTAAAGTCTATGCCATTGAAAATCTTCATGCCGGTATACCACCTCCATATCTTGCCCACCTAACAGCGTGGTAACGAAAACACTTGGTAACATGAGTTGCAGAGCTATGAAATGGACCTGTGATTTTATTCTTTTGGGAAATACCCTTTCACTGGTGCAGATCAAGTTTCACTTTCTACACAAAGCCTTTCCAACTGCTGCTAGTCTCTTCCCTTCCCACCAATTATTCTGCATATTTTTGTACATGTATATGCCTTCTCCTCTAATAGAATGTCAGGTCTGTAACAATACGGGTTCCTACATTTTTTGTCCTTTTATTTCCAGTAGTTAGCACAGTTGCTGGCACAGAATGGACTATTAATAAATTTGGCTTCTCCTCACCTTGGTTTCCTAATCCGTAACTTGATAATATCTGCACCATGAGAAACTCCTTTCAAATCCCAGTTCTGCCACATATGACCCTGTGGAACATACTGGGGCAGGTCACTTAATCTTTCTGGACCTATTTCTTCATATATAAGAAAGATGAAATGGGAAAAGTACCCATGGGTCCCTTCCAGCCTCAAATTTGTGATTGAAAAGTTCTGTTAACTGTAAAATGCTATGTAAATATATTCACATACAGGATAATAAGTTTAAAACTGGGACTGACCTCTAGTATAACCCTCTTGTTTTATAGATGAAGAAGCTGAGGACCAAAGAGACTAAGCAACTTCCCCAAAATTCTACAGACAGTAGAAGGGATTTGAACCCAGGCCCTTTGACTTCCAATCAAGTGTTCTTTGCTTTATATTGCCCTTAGACTCTTCATCATAGGTCATGCTAGACAAAGCCATCGACATCCTGGACATTTTTATCACACTGACTTTTGCATATATCCCTTGAGTCACATTTCACAACTCTTGAGCCCTGCCTTGTTCTTTGCACAAGTATTCTCTAAAGGTAGCACACATCAGGGTTGCTGTGAGGAAAGTGCTTCATAAACCTTAAAAATACTGTGTGAAAGTGAATTATGAATAGGTAGTATCATGATTTTAACTTATGAACAGTAGGAAATCTGACAGCAAAGAATTTTACCATTTATAAATCTCAGGTAAAGGTAAAAAAAAAGACCAGTCACTGAAAATTTTGATTGCCATTTTAGAGTTTAGAAATTTCACTTAAACACTTAGTTTGGCCTCCACCACCCCTTTCTTTTCACCATTATGACCTTCAGACTCCAATTCCAAATAGATTAAGGTATTTATGTGACTTACAGTTTGCCATATTTATTCACCCTTAGTGCAACTGAACTTGAAAACTTTTAGTCGACAGAAAATTTTTAAACTACAAAGAATAAAGAAAAAAACATCTTTGGCCACAAACACTCTTTCAATTTTAACTGTGGTGAACAGTGCAGTATTTCAGAATACCTTTAATAAAGTGTGCAGGTCATTACACTTTATATGATTCTGGACCAGATTTACAGAGAGATACACAATTCAGTTTTGATGCCAACTGCTTTGCTGGCATAACGTAGCAAAGCTAATTTTGATGGGGCATATGCTATAAAATATAACTGAAACATAACTTTATGACTAATATTTTCCATTGTCTTTAAAAGTTGGTAGGTGTCTGCTTCTACAATGTGTCTTTAAGGTTTACTCATCTAAAGCTATTTAAAAGAGTTATCACTTTGTACACAAAGTACTGAATTGTAATTTTGGTTTTTATTAAAAGTGAAGTTTGTGGCCAGATGTACTCTAGCTTTTCATATTTTCAAAAGGATAACTTAATTTTTTATATAACATTCTAACAAGTAAGCATATGAAAAGAGCATTTCATGTATACATGTTTCGAGAAAACCTGTGTTCAGATGTACAAAGTGAAGAACCCAACAGCAGACATGCAGATGAGGTTGAGAAAAGGAGGCAGGGCTTGAGAAACCAGGTAGTAAGGACATGAAGCCTACGATCTGACAAGCAACTGGTCTGATTTTTTTTTTAAGCTAAATTGTTATGAAAACGTAAATGCACTTTGGGGAACTAAAAGGTTAGCCCAAGAACCATATGCTGCTTAGTATAGCAAAGCCTCACTAACTGGAAGAAGGGGACCAGTGAAAACTCTGCATTATGGGATGTTTAAGAAATAATGGTCCTTTATTAGTGAAATAAATAATGGGACTCAGAGTAACTGCTATGTAGCTGAGGAAAGATCCTATTTTAATGAATTAATAGTGGATTTTAATTAGTAGCATCCACAGATCCTCAGCAAATAGTATAGTGGCTTGCAGAGCTATAAGGTGCTTAATTAATGTTGAATGAATTGGGAATATTTAATGTGCTACATCCTTACAGTTTGTTCCCCTAAGTATATTAAGTATTTCTGTAATCTTGCTGATAAATAGTGTAAATAGAAACCCCTGTCCTGCTCTGGTTGGATTAAAGAGTCAAATTAATACCATTTGATGTGACTTGATATGAAAATATGAACATCCCTATCCTTTCACAGAAAGCACTAAAAGTTAAGAAGCTTGGAGTTAGGAACTGATAGGGTGAAAGGAACTAAAACGGAAAATGTGGATGTTCCTCTTGGCAGAGTCCTAGCGTACACAATATACTCCCAACTGGTTTAGGACTGTGGCTCTAAATTCTTACAGCAAAGTACCAGTCACAGAGATGCAGTCTGGTTTTTATTACATTAGCAATCACTGATTTTATTTCATAGAATACTATATGCCTTATCTAATTAGCAATGAATGCAAAAAAGAATCACCAGTTACTAAACTTTTAATATTTTTATAAAGTTTTTCTAAACTGGAAAAATTTAAATACACTGCGGTCTTAAATTAAGGTGGTGGGTATTTTAGTGAAAAGCATCTAACTTCCATTAGAGGGGGACAAAAGGAAAGTGTATCGTGACAGCAGTCAGAAGGCATTTAATTTACTCTAGGAAATCTGATGTTGTTACTACCATATTAATTTTATACTATTAGGATCAAAGGGTCATAGAACTATACTTCCTCTATTTCCCTGATGGAAAAATAGCCAATTTTTGAAGTGAAATAGCTGCTCTTTGACCTGAATAAATAGACTGTAGAAGATTTCAGAACTGCAGATTCTATAAAAGCAGCTCAGGGTAGCTGAAGTCATAGCACGTAATGATGTACATCTTTTATCATGCCCCAGAAATGGAAGTAGATATAAAAAACTTGGAAATAAAATTTCTAAGATAATTGTATACTTGGAAAAAGTTTAAAAATCAAAAAAGGCTTAACTTTCCCAATCATTTTGCTAATCCCTTAGACAACCATATACACTTTACATATGTCCCAGGGCTGGAGGAACGCAAGTAACTGGGTGGACATCTGGTATACTTCATATAGCTGAAAATGGGTATGTAAGCAGCAATTCCACTGTTTACTGGACTGTGCCTGTGCAGGGTTTTAAGGATACACATAGTGATGGACACACAGGCACATGCCAAGATAGCCAAACATAAAGGAAAGCAAAAGCAAACCAACAGAACAAAAAGGTTAGCGCTAAGAATGGCTGAAAGAGAGGTGTTATCACCAGTTGCATGTCTGCTAATTAGAAAAATTTAGAACATACTGAGAATCACATTCAGGGCATGTTCATCCACAATGACTAAATGGTTCATTTTTAAGTACAAATATGGGTGGAATCTTTTCAAAAGTACAACACTCTAGAGAGGCTTCTGGCCTTCATGTCTGGCTGTGAGAAAGTGACAGAGCCTGTAAGCATGGGCTGAGCAGCGGCCTCTTAGCATTGAAGCTCCCCTTCTTTCTCAGGCACCCGAGGGGCCGCTGCAGCACTCTGAGCACTGGCATGGGCTGTGGAACTGAGCACTTCTTCAAAATTCCCTCCGCTGGGGGCACCGCCTACTTTCGTCTGAAAAAGAAAAGGAGAGGATGGGGAAATCGAGGTAGGCAGCAATTCCTATTTCATTTTATCAACATGCTTCCTTCTTTATACAGGACCGAGCAACAGGTTCCCTTTAACAGAATGTGTATTTTAGGGGGTGCATTTCCCAGCTTCATTTTAATATTTAATCTCAGATTTTAATAATAAAAAAGGAGGGGGTAAGGTGAGGGACCAAGATGGGGGAGGGGTGGCAGCAGAAAGGACCTTCTCTCTTTCCTACCATCTTAAGTTCTGCTTCCCAGGCTCTTCTCCAGAAAAACCAGATTTACAACTTTTTCAGTTCCCAATTTAAATGAACTTCCTATTTTCTCCCTCCCTCACCACTGTACAATTTCAAAAACTGAAATGACTAGAGTTCAAGTCTTGTAATTCAGATACTAACTGGACATCTAAGGCTTCTTAGCATGGAAAAGCCAACTGCAGGCCGTGGACCTGTGTCTCACTCAAAAAGGTATTTCAGGTCTCTTGTCTGTGGGCCAGAGTTACTCAATGCTTAAAATACTGGGTTTTCCTACACACAGCCTTCTGGGTGGCTTTTCAAACCCATCTATTTGTTTTGTCTGTTTGCTTATTTATGAGGGCCACATGAATCTACCCCTTCCCAACTCCAAGGCAGAAAGCTAGCAAGAAGCCTTTGACTTTTTTTCAGGTTATCAGTCAAGAGCAGTGGGGTTTGGGGGCTTGGGAAGTAGAGAAATATTAAAATGCAGTAAAAGACTTGAGTATTGTATTAAGAGCTTCTTGACTTGAGGTTCTCTATGGACCTCAAATTTTCTTGGACTCTTGTGTCAAGTACAGTACAGTATTAAAAAAATACTTCTGGTTAAAAGGAATTAAAAAGGATGCATTTTTATGATTTTATGATCAACATTTAAATTTATAAATGGGCCAGATCCTGCTCTTTCTAGTTGAAAACCAAATTTACAAATGCATCATCTTACAAGCCAATAAGCTGCCATTTAGAACAGAAAAAATTAGTATGTAATGCGCACCCTAATTTCCCTAAAGATTTAATGGGCATCTCAAAGGAGCTGACACATTCACAAGACATAATGGCATTTAAAAGTGGCACTGGTACTTCTACAGCCATTAGCAAATGCAGGAAAATACTTCTTGGCAAAAAGCTCTGCTTACTGAGTTTGCCTGTTACCAAATTTCTCTCCAGTCCCTTTTATGACTTTGGATGTGTCCATGCTTATTCAAAAGACAAGATGTGGCACATCCTATCAAAAAAAAACTTTATAAAAACAACCAAACCAATATATATATATTGTGATTCCCCAGAAGTCATGTAGAACCATTCTTATCTCTTAGCTCTGTATTTATTAGATTTAATTATCTTGCCATGTGATATTAGGGGGGTGGGGGGTGGGGGGGGTGGGAGGACCTCTCCTTCCTCTCTACTGCAGCCTTCTTACTGAAGCCTAAGGTCACCTTCCCCTTTCACTGCTCCTTCCTTCTCCCTGAGAGGAGGGACCAGCAGCAGCCTTACTGCCCACAAGGAACTCTTTTTTCTTCTTATTGGCTGTCACTCTTGAGCTTCAATTTAACTCTCTTGCACAGAATGAATCGGAAAGTAATGTTATGACAGATATATACTCATTTTTTGTTGTCATTGTTTAATTCTGTATCTCTTTCTCCCATCTCTCCCTCAGTTTTATTCTCTCAAGTCAAGAGATCAGAAAGAAAGGAAAAGAGTTTATCATGTTTAAGCCAGTAAGTCCTGATGATCCTAAGGAAAGGAAATTATACAAACCTCATTCTTTCACCTTATTTACTTATAAGATGGCTCATACTGGGGCTGTGATGTATTTGAGTATTTCAGGCACAGCCCCATGAGTGCTAGATGACTACATGTGGACTAGATGACAAGAAGAAGAGTATGAAACTTTCTGCAATTAAGAATATCTATCATCCTGCCTTCATGTTTACAAGTGCCCTTTGCATAAGATATAATTAATATTACCAAGAAAGACAAGCTAATCTTTTATGAAAGACTAAAATGGCTGATTGATCAAGGGAATGTAATATGTTTACTTTGGGTTGTTTTAATAAGGGTTTCAATTCTCCCTCCTTGAAGTACTTCATTACTTCTGTCCAAATGATATATACATCAGTAAAATGAGGAAATATGGTCTTCTTTAGGTGTGTGTAGAACTGCTACAAAAAGTATAGTTATCAATAGATGATTCACTGTCAAAACTAGGACAACATAACAAATACAGTTTGACAGCAGTTGGTCTGTGCCTTAACATTTTCCCAGTGACCTGAAAGATGAAATAGGAAGCAGTCTCATTAAGTTTACAGATGACTTTCAACAGGAGTAGGATAAAATGGTGCCCTGCAAGGACAGGAACTGAATTTAAAATGATCTTGATCAATTAGGGAGTTGTTTGGAAGCCAACAGAATCAACCTGAAGAGAAGAAAGGTGACAGATGCCACGTGGCAAATGACACAGTCTAAGACATTATGGCAGAGGTAGTAGGCCTCTTATTTATAGCACATCACAAACCAAATGTCTATAGAATGGTGGGTATTTTTAAAAAGAATATCATACCAGGATGTATGAATAAGAATACAGCATAGCATTAGTGAATTGACTCACAAGCCTGTCCCTTCCCAGACTGCAATCTTGGGTTCCACAAACTTGTAAGAGGGATGTGGCATTCTTGGAGGAGGTTTGGAAAAACAAAGATGATTAAAAATGGAAAATAGCCACAAGAATAAAGATTAGAAGAACTAAGATCATTTGAGAGGGAAGAAAGGAAAGAGGATGACTTTGTAATCAAATCTATGAAATATTAGAGAATGATTATCAGCTATTTTCCTTTGATTGCATCAGCAGAAGAAAAGGGAACAAGGAGACAATGTTAGATACGAGGCTTGCTAAACAATGAGAAGGTAGGGCAGTTAGAAAATTTACTTTCTTCTTAGAAAACTGATTGTAAGTAGAATGAATTAGTTATAAGTCTACCTGAAAGCAGAAGATGAACTAGGCAATCCTTCAAGGTAACCTCTGTAAATGACAGAGTGCTATTCATTTATCTCTGTTTAGGAGCACAGGAAAGTAAGAGATTGTATAAATGGGGCTCAAACACTTAAGAGTATGTGGGCATACCAGCATTTCCCAACAGCAAATAAAAATGGGACCATTCTTTATTCCTATTTTGTTTCTTCATATCCTCTTCTCTCTCTAATGGAAACCTAAAAAGTACAACTTCTGTATCAGAACTTCACTACCAGTATGTGGAACCCATCTGCGCAGAACTCTCTGAAGGTACTGATCAAATATCGTAGACATTGATTTTCTAGTTTTCCCAGCCTTTGGCACAGCAAGGAGCTGAAATCCCTGCTATAGTAATAGAAGACTATGAAATTAAACCAAGACTGAAAGAAGTGAGGTCTCTCCAAGGAAGGTCCAGGCAATGCACTGGATCCTAAGGTACTTAGCAAGGTGGCTCATTATGATGATGGTGAGAATGACAACCAGAGATGGGAAACTTAGCATAGTGCCCAGATTTTTCTGGTAAAAAGGATTAAAACATAATGTTGATTTCATTCTTGGGTCATATATACTTATGTAGTAAAAAGGCAAATGGACCAATGGAAAAGGGCCTTTCACCGTAACAATCAATGTGTGTCCATCCTTCGTTGACAAAGAAGACCATGCCATCAGAGAAATAATGACATAACTTGCACTTTGTTTTTTGAGTGAGGGAGGGCTGTGCAGGTCACCAGCCTAATTTCTCCTCCAGAGCCATCTGAATCCAGTGACCAGATATTCATCAGGATGACTGGAGATGACCCAGGATGAGGCAATTGGGGTTAAGTGACTTGCCCAAGGTCACACAGCTAGTGAATGTCAAGTGTCTGAGGTAAGATTTGAACTCAGGTCCTCCTGACTCCTGCACTGGTGCTCTATCCACTGTACCACCTAGCTGCCCTCTATGAAGGAAAATTATCAGTAAAATTAAAATCCTATGTTATAATCTCTCAAATGAATAAAATTTCTTAAGTACAAAGTACATGAATGATCAGAATCAGAAATTGTTTTTTCTTTAATAGTAAGATGCACTACAGTAATAACTGGAACATATCCTATAAATGGCCTTGGAATAAGGATGGGAGTGCATGTGTCTGGACTTGTGATTCATGTTACCAGAGAACGTACTCTGATCTAGTTATACTCTTCTACCACCTTGTCCATAATTTGATCAGTACAGGGAGAAGGTGACTTGGGGCATCTGATGGAATGGGGACACATACCAGCAACAAGCTAGTTCATTTCCATTTGTCACTAAACTAGACAAGGAGCTTTTGAAATGTCCCCTCTATTGCAGATTTCCAAAATCTAGATTTCTATACCCTTTATCCTATTCCTATATTCAAGCATCTACTTTGTACATGGGGTATCCTGGGGACAGTAACCTAAGAGAGAGAGGTAAAGTCAAGAGGGAAAATAATAACTCCACTCAAAAGAACAGTTTGGCACTCAGTGTCTCATCGAGACCAATGGTGCTGGTCCATATTAACTTTATCTGTACATTCAAGAAACAAGGTCTGGCTTGCAGCAGCTCTGCCCTGATAATGCATGACCTCCTAGCTGGTAGAGTATAGGGTACTTGCCTGCTTTAGCATGAGTGGCACCAATGACTGAGCTGTCCCTACCTAACAGACTCATTCACATGATTTAGCACTTAATCTGTACCTTAAGGCTTGTGACAGTTGTCTCAACCCTCTCCTCAAATGATTTGAAAGTAGGAGAATTCCTAAAACATAATAAAAAGAGAGAGAGAGAAAAGTGAGCTCCATAGATCTAGTTGTCCTAGCAACTGTGCTGTGTGATTTGCTGCTTTTATTAGTAAACAATGGAGGTGCAGAGAAGAAACCACTTGTCAATTTACCATCCATCACCAGCTATGCTTTAAAGGTACCTTGTGCCCACAACTCCCAAGCACACTAAAGAGATCCAGAAAATAGGAGCTGATGAGCATTTTTAAAAACTAATCAAGCCCGTGGGGTACTAAACTGGAGAATAATTAAAATGGCATTAGCAACATTATGATGGTAACTATTCAGGGTAGCAACTTAAATGGCTTCCTAGGAATCAAAGGACCAACAGTCTCAAATACACATTTCCTAATTCAAACTTTCAATCACAATAGAGATTTTTAATACCACCTTCCTTTTGACCATGCTGCATAAAGAATAAATTGAAAATAACCTCATTTAAATTTTCTCAATTGAAAAAAATGGGATGTTTATCCCTTTAATGAAAAGGAAAGAATGTTGGAATACTTTAGGGGAAAAAGAGGATTATAAAAGGTTTCTTTTTCTCTTGCTTAAAGCAATCTTTCCTGAGAGATCTGTTTCTGTTGTTACTAGAAAGTAATGCTCTAATTCTTTAAATTGAAATATGCTGATTTTCCAGTGATAGGTCAAGAATATTTGTTTGTTTTTTAATTTAGTCTTGACAGGCTTGTGATTTCATCATTACAGGGAGCCCTGTAGAAATTCCCTTCATGCACTTGGCTAAAGTATTAGAAAACTGTCTGGGGCAGTGAAAGGTTAAGTAACCTGCTCAAGATCAGAGTGTCTGAGGCAGGATTCCAGCCTAGGTCTTCGAGACACCCAGGCCAGCCCTTAGTCCACAATGCTAATGCTACCACCCCGTCAGCATTATCAACTATCCTTGTTTCAGATTCCAAAAGATCTATCTCTCCTTTCACTAAACAGAATACATGCAGCTCATATTAACTGCACTGAGGTGGCTAGGTAACGTAATGGATACTTGGTCTTGGTGTCAGGAAGGCTGGAGTTTGAATCCTCTCTAGCTCTGTGGTGTCAGAAAAATCACTTACCCTCTCTCAAGACGCAGTTCAGTAAAATAGTGATAATAACAACACCTATCTTACAGGGTTGTTTCAAGGATCAAATGAGGTAATTTTTGTGAGGTGTTTTTCAAATCTTCAAGAGTTATATAAATGCTAGCTATTATTATTGTTGTTTTTTTCACATGCACATACATACTACATTCCTTTAATTTTTGAGTAATTCTTAAGAGGCTCTACCATTTAGTCATATAAAATGTGGTTATGAAACATGCCAACTAGATAGGATGCAGTAGTTAGTAACTCATTTATGGTAAAGAGATAAAAACAATTTATTTTCAAACTGAATATTTTTGCCTTTTTATTTTTAACTACTAAAAATAAATTTTAAAAAATTATACAATGAATATTATAAAAAGTTGGGATGCTATTTTACATTCCCTCTCCTATAGCTGGAAAAGCTAAGGTGGTAGAACAACTCATAAAACTGGGAGTTTAAGGGTAGAACTTTAATATGTAAACTGACATGTTTTCCCCATGTAATCTAGTATTAAAAAACAAAACGGCATTATTTCTGGTAACTAAAGGGGCAATTAATCAGAAAATGCTGTTCTAAAAATTATTTTAGTATTGCAGAGATCACTGTGAGAAGAAACAAATGGTAGGGAACTCAATTTGAGTGTGCTATCACTCTGAAAAAGGCTAACTGCTCAAGTCTTAGGTGATGATGGCAAACTTGAATCTATACTCTGTCCTTCCCCAAATTAGCAAACCAAATGATCCTACTCTGTCCCCAAAACAACCAATTAAACTGTATAGCCTCAAGTAATGTGAACCAGCATCAGAAATCACAAGAGAAAAAAATCCCTTCAGAAATCATGAGATTAAATACCTTAATTAAGTTACCTTTCTGTACAAACTGAAGAACACGAGGGAAAATGTTTAATCAGATACTTCTGTTTCATTTGATTTTACCAAATTGAATCACTAGATCATGCAAACATGGAGGCCAACTTCCAACTGGAAATCCGAGCCTTTTCACTACTCTATAAATCACTTTCACCTGTATTTTCTTAGCATTTTTGTTTTGAAGTAGGTATGTTGATCAATACAGTTACATGAACCTGACACTTTAAACCTTGATAATACCCAGTGTGGGAAAAGGCATTCTCTCTGCTCTGCATGGGAGACCCCCATTTGTACCTTACCTCTGCCTTTCAGAACTCTCTTCTCTCTCCTGTATTCTGATAGTGGCTTCAAAGCCACCTATTCTCTAAGGCCTCCCATTTTCCTCAGCTAAAACGCTTCTTTCCTGCCCAATCCTTCTAGAACTTGTTTGGATTTCTTCTTTGCCCTCATCATACCCTGCTTTGCAATAACTTTATCTGCTACATGTCTGTAGAACCTAAGTTCCTTGAAGGCAAGAACTATGCCATTCTTGTTTCTATATTCCTAACCCAATCAGTATAAGTACTTAATAAATTCTTGTTGATTGGTTGATCCTTTTTAACCCTCTTTCCCTTTGCTACTTAAGAATATTGGAAACGAGATTAGAAAATCAGGTTATTATTATTGTTGTTTTGATTTCACATAAAGAGGAACAAAATAAATGCTGGGCAAAAAATAACTATACATATTTACAGAGATATATAAAAATGTCTTAAGTACATTACCTCATAGCAGGCATACTTATGGAATGGCGGATAGAATAACTTCAGTGAGAAAACAGATGAGGAGAAAAAAGAAAACATCACAGTAAGTACTGAATACCCTCACCAATTCAGTTTGCATTTTCAGATACATGCCATGCACCATGCCAACCTACTATCAGGACACTGTTTTTACTGAGCCCTGTGGGTGTCTGGATCCATTTATGAAGACGACAAAAGTGAACAGACAGTAATGGATGGTTGCATGCTCTTCTGAACAGACTAGTTAAGCTATCCAGACTACTTTGGATCCCTGCAAATCTCAGCTCCTCCTAGGCAGGTCTCCTTGGCAAACCTCTCTAGTCCAACCTTGTGTTTTTCCTGGAAGGTGAAGACTTTAGAAAAGAAAGGGACAGAAAAAGTAGACCAGTTCCCTCACTTCCTCAGTCTCACTGACTTCAAAGTCAGGGTAATGTGCTCCTTAGCCAGAAGAAATAAGAGGGAAAAGCAGTCTTCACATATTTCACAATTGATAGGGGTGTCTACAAAGCTATGCCCACCTAGTTATCTACATGTTGTCTTCCCCAGTGGAAGGTGAGATCCTTGAGCGCAGGCAGACCATGCATTTGCCTTTCTTTGCATCCCTAGTCCTTTGCAAAATGCCTGGCACATAATAAGCACTTCATAATTGCTTGCTGATTGACTTGTTCACTGACCTGCTCTTTCTCTATGAATGTCCAACCTTGTGTTATCATAATCTTGATACCATCTGACAAAATATCAAAGGGCATTCAAGAATATGCATGGAATTGAGACATTCTTATCTGCCTTTTAACAGATACCACTGAAGACCGAATATAGAAGGAGCAAAATTTGGAAGGCCCTATGACCGACTCCTTCCTCAATGGACTAGTTCAAAGCACCTGGTTCTCTGAAAGTTACCAGAAGCATTTTATGAAGGATAAGGAAGTAAGTAGAAGGGTAGTATAGGTTCCTATCTGTATCTCTTTTTCATTTCCTCACAGATGTAAGCATCACTACCACCACCATTACCGTCATCACCATCACCACCACCACCCCCTGAAGACATCAGTTCTTTCCTGAGAACTCATGCTAAGGAGATTCGGGCTCCAGACCAGGGATGGAGAAACTGCCTAGTTTCCTCATAGTTCGGGGACACTGAGGCCACAGAAGAGAAAATTCTCCAACCTGGAACCCAGGGTAGCTGCTTCAGCTTCTACTAATTCTATGAGTCCTTTGAGCACATACCCACTGAGCCCAGAGAATAAATCAATACTGTGAACATTTATTCCAGTGGCATAGTAGAATACCGGATTTGCAATCTGGAAGACCTAAGTACAAATCCTTCTTCCGATACTTATTAGCTATGTTACCCTACACCTCTCAACTTCCATTTCCTCATCTGTAAAATGGAGATAATAATAAACCATCTATCTTACAAAGACAGTTATGAGGATCTGATGACAACATATGTAAAGAATTTAGCAAATCTTAAAGTACTTTATAAATGCTAGCTGTTATTAGAATTAGAATTATTATTATGTTTCCATAAAGAAAAACTAAAGATTGCTTTGTTGGTCACTAAGACTTTCTTTTGGTTACATTAGGCTTTTACTATGAGACAGATTCAAAAAAAAAAAAAGAGGCACGTATACTACCACTACAATATACTACCATACAATGCTATGCCAGAAGAAGGCTCTGTTTCTGTTGAGGTATATTTCCTTTGGAAGTTAGAAACTTCCTTTTGCTGGTGTTTGTGGCCTGTCCATTCCAGGATGGAACCGCAATGCTGAAAGGAAGTGAATGGAGCTAAAACTTTGGGGGAAGTCATAAAATGCTGTATTCAATAGGGTGCTTTAAAAGACAGATTGGGTCATGTAGCTGGGGGCTGCCAGAGATGTGGGCAGAGCCATGAGAAGCACTTAGAAACAGCCAGGCCTGACTCATACAGCACACAAGTGTGTCACCTTGCCTGGTATCAGATCCCTTATCTTCCCTTCCTGGCATGCCTCAGCACAAGCAGAGGAAAAAGGGAAGGCCAGTATTACCTTAAGTGAGAGTTTACAGAATCCTAAAAGTTTCCCAAATCAGAGTAGGATTGCCACCTTAGACACCACAGGGTGAGACCATCCCTTTTCCCCATCTATGACTATGAAATTGGGTCAAATGATGAACAACATTTTTCCTTTGCCAACAGGCTAAAGCAATGGTTCCTTTGGGAGAAATTCAAACCACTGAGCTACCTTAGTAAACATGTAAACAGCCATTTATATAAAGACAATTTACCTACCTAAGCAGTAGGTTAGCATTTGTGAGTCTCGATACTGTATTCTATTATCATTCTATTTCTTGTAAATATGTGCCTAAATGATAATGTCCGTATACTTTCCTTTTGGGTAATGAATGCAAAGGTGGAATGAAGAAAAAAATCTTAATGGGGAAATAAAAAGGAACTAAGTTTAGAGACTTCCCCAGACTTACAGAGTAAGGATGAGCCATAAAGTGACTTTGTGGTGGATTAAATGTCATATGCAAATCATTCTTCTATATTATAAAATCTTAGCCAGGGGAACTTAGATCAAGATAAGGGTCATCTGTTTTCTTCCCTTAAAAGAACTTTCTAAGTATCCTACTAAGTGGGTAAAGCAAATTCTAGACCTCCTCTACTTACATTTAGTAATGAGATTAAATCTCTCATCTCATGAAATGAAGGTCTATCCTCATCTCTGTAGGTGGAACAAGCATCATTTAGCCTTCTCTTCACATACTTGGTTCAGACTTTTCTGATAATTTTTTTAAAGGAATCTTGTCCCATCCTGTTGAGGTAAACTCAAGCCAAAAATGTGTTTTTTGAAGGCAGCCTATTCTTTGTCCAGATTACCTTTTATTTCCTATGAGAAATCAGGGGACCAACATAGTTACCTAGACTAATATTTTCCCAATAACACTTTTCATTGTATTGTTTTTACTTTCAGCTTTCCTAAGACTCTTGGGGACGTTGTTAACCTTTCCATAAAATGTCATTCACAGGAATCAATAATGAAGCACTTTATTGGAAAGCATAAAACAACAATAACAACAACAAACCTTAACTAATTATGACTAGGGATACTTACTATTTACCTTAGAAAGATTTTTTTTTTTACAAACTATAGGGAGAAACATTTTCTCATAAATTACATGAAAATGCAGTTAGAGAAGATGCTTTACACTAGATGCTAAGACTATCAATCTGCTGATTTCCTCAAATTCAAGAAAGTCTGTTTTCCAAAAGAAAATAGATATGGGATAAGAAAAGCCATGAAATGGTTAACCTTCAAAAATTACAAGTATATCATATCATGGCAGGAGGAAAAAAGAGTTGAGATAGAAAATATTTACAAAGAAGTAGCAAGAGTTAGGCAAGAAGCATGCATCAGCGTTTAGGAAAAGGAAGAAAAGTAATACATCTTAAATTTTAACTTTCATATTAGCAGCGACATAGCAAGGTGTGTAAAATGCATCAAATTAATTTTGCAACTTTCATTGAGGTTTTGTTTTTTCTATTTTAGGTGTATATAAAACCAGGTCTTTTATGTGTATGGCAAGAACTGTGAAGAAAAAAGACATAGTCCTAGGAGAATTACTTCCCAGACTGTAGAATGAAGGAATGTTAATCTGAATTATTCAGAAAAAAAGACAAATGTTTTGCTCAATAAACCTCAGCGTGTATAACACCCTTCAGTTTTCTTCCTGTTCATTTGATGAAACGAAAAAACAAACTTTAATGTTGGCTTGGGTGAGAAAAGGAAAAGAGAATATAAAGCTCAGCATAACAACAGTAATGAACAACGATAAAGCTTACCCAATGGAATGGGATCTGGAGGAGGAGAAGCAAAAACGAGAACAGTGGTAGTAAGAGGATATTTAGATACAGTGTGGAGAGAAATCATCACATGCAACTTTTTTTTGTTCTCTTATTTAAGGAGTCAGTGAACAAGCACTTGGTTTCATTTGTTATTTACTCTTACAGTCCTACAAGCAACAACGTAAATGGTCTATTTTTTCTTAAATATTCTTCATTTATCGTGATGCCTTGAGTTTTGAGTTTGATGTTACAGAATTAGGATCAATAACTGAGGGGCTAGAGTACACACAATTTTTACTGCTTCTTTCTTCAGTCAAGTTTGCTTACTTTGTACTTATTTTTGTCTTTATCCATGACTGTACAGAGTCAAAGAGAAGAAATTTAACCCAAATCTCTTAATTTCACTATTTTTGTCTGTTTGTTTTTATGATTTTTGCTAATAAATGTGGTGGGCAAGCAAAGTTACTGCAATAAAATTTTGTTATGACTTGGATTGCAGTAAAACATGTCTTTCTCTGTTGTCACTGATACAGAATTAATTCATAAATCTACTGCAAAAAGTATGACAAAATTAAACGTTTTATCTCAGCCAGTTATAGTCTAAATAAATGCTATAAGAAGTAAACTCCAGAAAGGGTTTAGTTTTTAATGTTATCAATGAAAATATTTCTAATTCCTTCCATTTGTACAACACATTTAAAAATACTTTCACTTAATGTATAATCAGTTTATCTTTAAAACAACCATATTAGGGAAGCAGGACAAGTATTATTCCCATCTTACAGATGGAGAAAGGAATTAACTGAGAAATTAAGCTTTTCAGGTCTCAAAGGTAATGAATAACAGAAGTGGCAGTAGAACTCAAGTTCCAGTACTAAAATGATAACCCTGGACTGTGGGATTCCAAATCCCAAAGAGAACATAAACTTGATCAGTAAGTACAGGAAATAATCCACAGATCAAACTTTTACTAAACAACTAGAAAAAATCAAATGCAACCAAAAAAACTCAAACTATGAACACCACTCCTGTTTATATATCAAACTTCTCATGGCCTAATTAATACTAAAATTGAACCAGAGGGAATGTTGATTGATATTAAAGGTGAGCATGACACAGTAGAATGAACACTGGACTAAAGTCAATTAGGTTCAAAAATTATATTTTAAGTTCTATATTTGTTGCTATGTGGTAACTGGACACCTTCTCTGAGCCTGTTTCTCATCTGTAAAAGGGGAATGATAAGACTTGTAATATTTAACACCTTGTAGAATACCACTATGACAAAGTGAGTTACTAATTACTATGTTTAACCCAAAAATTCTATGGAGGGAGAATCATAGCCAACATACCTATCAATCCATTATACTACTGAAAGATTCACAGAAATAAAATCATGGAGGAGGAAACAGAATTCTCTAAAGAGAGTCCAATTTGAGTTTCCAAAAATTTGGAATGCACAGTAAGAAATCCCTGGTTGGTATAATATGCTAAGCGGTATAAATGTGTCTTATTTTAGCTAGCTGCCTTTTCTCTTATAATTATTTCTTATTTAGAAATAGCTTGTAGATAGCTTGTTTTAACTTATTTGTTTGCCCATTTGTCTTTCCCATTAGACTCTGAGCTCCTTGAGGGCACAGAATGCCTTTTGCCTTTTTTTTTTCACCTCCAGCACTAAGCACAGTGCCTGTTACAGAGTAGGTCCTTAATAAATGTTTATTAACCATTTACATGGTTATTTTGCATTTATTTCTAGGTTTATAATAATATCTGAGAAAACATATAACCCAAAATTTCACATTTGTATCATTCTCTTTTTACAGACACACATATATGGATAATTCTTTCACTGATGAACTTTTCAACAGTACTTGTACAACAAAGGAAACACTTTCACTGAAGATTCAAAGAATAAAGGGTCTTATCTTGCTGGGACTAGTTCTGACTCATTTTCACTACTAAGAATCAACAGATATTTTCACCATGAATGAGCAGCCCTTCCCAGACATGGCAGGATTTATCAGTTAAAGGTTAGGCTGCTGCCCAGACTGTAGCTTTCCAGGTAGATTCCATTTTATACATTTTGTTTTCAATGTTAAGATTATAGTAATTAAGCCTCTTCTAGTGTATGGTGTCTGAACAGGAAATTCCTCCTATTTTGCTCTCAATAGTAGTGATTACAAATGTCTAGAATGTCTTTGATTTCCATCAGGACTTGCAGTATGTGAAGGAAGTCCTCTGCCATGGGCTCACTATACTTTTCCTAAGGCAGCACACCTCAGGAAATAACTTACTAGGAGTAGCTACTGTCAGACATTACACAACAAGGGAAGGAAGACCAGCTGACAATGAAGTGAATAATGCCCTTCTTTTTCAAAAAGAAGCTCATTCAATCTAGAAGTACCTCATGTCTCCAAACTTCTTGCTGATAGCTGTGCCCACGTTGCTGAAAGCTGCAGTCGCCTTTTGCCCTGCATGGCTCAGAGTTTCATGTGTTTTCTTGTAGCTAGAAATACAAGACAGCAATAATAAATAACTCAGTTCAGATAACAAATAGCATAACCTTTATCTGACTCCCAGATCCTTATTCAGAAAGTTGTCTCTAGTGTATTATAGATTTAGGTGGCAGATAATCCATATAAGTAAATATTCCTATTCATCATCCTAGGGTGGTTGACTGTAGTTCACTTAAGATGAAAACCAGGCCTTGGAATACCATAGCAGTAAACATGGACTCACAAAAATAAGAACATATGTTTTTCTAAAATCCATCTGTTCTGCATGCAAAAAGGTTTAAGAACCACTCTGAAAGAATCAGCATGACTCAGCCTTGATGGACTTTCTAAAGTGAGTACTAGTCTAAGTAAGCTATCCCTAGGGATCAGAAAAGTTAGGTGCCTAATGGGAAACTTATGTTTTTGCTAGGTTTTTAATTTGTGTAAAGGGTAACTTGGAAAGACAAAAATCAGTTTAGTTATTTAACTTACATTACCAGTGCTAAGATGTCTGACTGACAAGAACAGATTGCTCAAAGATACTAAGTAGCTACAAACCAGGACAAATCATTTGCCTTCCATGGGTGGATGCAGGGGGTAGAGGTCAACTAAATAATTCCTTGAAGTCTCCACCTCCGATAAGGATAATCAAAAAGTTAACCACTACTTTCTTTAAAAAAGTTGTTATGGCATTCATACCCAACTAGCAAGTAAGTTTAAGCTGAAACCTGAAGAATCAGCTACATCAAGTGTCAAATATAGTCTGCAGGCAAGTCTTCTGAGCTATTAGAACCAGATTAAAAGGTAAATGGGAAATACTTAACAAAACAAATAAAAATACAACCCCTCCCCACCACACATAATGTTAAGATATGATTTTCTAAATAGGTACAGGTTCTCAGGGATCCTTATGGATGGATTAGTGGCCCCCATTTCTATTTGAGTTTGATACCACTAACCCACCTTCAAGTTGTTTAAATTCCCTATCTCCCTACTTAAGACCATGGTATCACAGATTGAGAGGTTCGGAGACCTTAGGAATCACCTGATCCAATAGAGCAAAGAGTGTCTAACAGAATTGTTCATGGTTACACAGGTAGTACGTGGCATAGCCAAGAGTCATACTCAGGTCTTCTGAATCCCAATCCAATATTCCTTTTATGGCACTGAATTATACCTCCTAAGTATTGATGGGACAAATAAGTAATTGCCAGGGTCTTTTTTCTTTCTGTAAGTTTTAATGCTTGACTTGAACTTGAACACAAAATAAGAAAAGAAAAAAAAACACAGCCATGTACACAGCAAAACATGAGAGGATTCAATATAAAACAATAAATTTCCATTTCAAGAAACCCTATATAATAAATATTACACATTATTTTCAAAGCTGTCCAGCTTCTCTTGGCTTTCTTGTAGATTTTCTTTTGTTCTCTGCTGTGTACTTTTTACTTTATCCCCCACCCAGAAGGCTACAATTAAGTACAGATATATATATACATATACATATACATAGATATCTATAAACATACATATATACTCATACACACACATATGTGGGTGGGTGTGTATATATGTATACATATATATACGTACACACATATGACCATTTATGCTTATTTCCACTTGTCATCTGTTTCTCTGAAGGTGGACAGCATTTTCCTTTATAAATTCAAATCTTCTATGGATGAATCCCAATCTCCCAACTTCAGGGTCCTGACTTTCTCTTGATTTTCAGTTGAGAACATCTGCCTAGTAGGCAGCTCCTAATGTTCCATACGATCCTCAGACCTAACTTATCTAAAACTAAACATCATCTTTTCTCTAAAATATTGTCTGATTCTAGATTTTCTTATTTCTGTCAACAGTACCACCATTCTCCTATTGGGGCATCTTCCTTCTACTAAATCACTAGGTTAAGTTGCTTCTAAGAGTTCACTCCTTTCTTTCTATTTTAATTGCCAACATTCAAAGAGTGGACTCTCATCAAATCAAGCTTAGATGATGATTACAAAGTCTCCTAACATGTCTACTTGTCTCCAATTCTTCTCTTTTCTAATCTTAACCATAAATATTGCTGTGAAATCAATCTCACTCCAAATACTTCTGTTCAAATACCTTCAGTGGCTCTCCATTATCAACAAACATGGCAAAAGCCTGATTTCCAAGTTTCTCCAAAATCTAGTCTCTAACTTCTCGCTACTCTTTAACACAAACTCTTACTAGGTCACTCATTTGGGAATTCTTTGTTCCCAAAGTATGATTTATGATTTCTCACCTCCATGCTTTTGCTCTGGTAGTTCTCCTACTCAGACTGACCAACTTGTTCTTCACTTATCTATCTAGTTTTCACTATTTAATTCAATTGAATAATTATTAAGTGCTGATTAGGTGAAAGGCATTGTAAGTCCAGTTAAAAAAAAATAACAAAAACGACAACAACAAACAATTCCAGCACACAAAGAACTAGAGTTCTACTGGAGAAGGTGGAGGAAGATATATACCATGTAGAGAATGAAGTAAATCAAAACGCTTACAAAATATTTTCAAGAGTTAAAAAAAATTCCAATAATTAAAGCTAGGGAATCAAGAAAGGCCTCTTACTGAGCTAAGTTTTAAAAGAAGCGAGGTATTCAAATGCATGAGATGGAAAAGAGGAGGGATGACATCCCAAACATAGGGGACCACTTATGCAAAAAGCACAAAGGCAAAAGATGGGAACATCTAGCAGGCCACCTTGATTGAAATGTAGAGCATATAATTTGGAGTGACATGAAAAAAAGACTGAATAGGCAGGTGGGAGCTAGGTTGTGGGTGGTTTTGAAAGCCAGGCTAAGGATTTATTATTTTATCCTTACAGGCAATATGGAGCCATGGAAGAGTTTTCTGCAAAGTAGTAATATAGGAAGATCTGTGTTTTAAGAATATCTCAGTGTGGGAACTATGTAGAGAATGAATTAGAGAAGACCAATTAAAGCAGAGATCAATTAAGGTGCTATTGCAATACTCCATGTATATGTTGAAAGGAAAATTCTTCATCTGGGTTTTTGTCTAACAAGGCAAAATTTAGGGCAAAGAGAATTAAAAGGCTTTTATTATAAGTACATCAAGGTGACATTGCCAGGCTGATCACTGAAGATCAGCAATAGCTTCAAGATGGGGACAGTTTTTATAGGTAACTTTTTAAGGTCACCCAGATAGGTCTACCTCAGCAAAAGAGGTGGACCCCTGGAATCTCAGTTCCTTTTCAAGGTAGCAAGAATGTCATGATCTGCATGCAGGCAGGTGATACAAAAACTGCGGAATGTGTCTCCTTTCCCACTGAAGTCTCCCCCAACACTGTCTGATAAACAGAGTTGAGAACATGGGGTAACAGAGTCAATACAACCTTCAACATAAAAGTGATAACCAGTGAACTAGGGTAGAGTTGTGTGTGTGTGTTCGTCCTTTGTTGCCAAAGAAGACCATGCCATCAGAGAAATAATATGACTTACACCTGACTTTGTTTTGAGTGAGGCAGGGCTGTGCAGGTCATCAGCCTCACTTCTCCTCCAGAGCCATCTGAATCCAGTGACCAGATATTCATCAAGATGACTGGAGATGACCCAGGATGAGACATTTGGGGTTAAGTGACTTGCCCAAGGTCACACAGCTAGTAAGTGTCAAGTGTCTGAGGTGAGATTTGAACTCAGATCCTCCTGACTGCTGCACTGGTGCTCTATCCTCTGAACCACCTAGCTGCCCGTAGGGTAGAGTTATAGGAGAGAAGGATGTGAGAGACTTCTCGGTAGTATTAACAAGCTACATCTGGGCCCCTCGATGTGAGGAACTACAAAAAGGGATACAATAAAGAACAGGTAGAAGAACCAGAAGAGAATAGTGTCCTGAAGTCTAATGAAGGATTCAAAGTCCTGGAAGAGGAAATAGTCAACTGAGTCAAAAGCTGCAAAGAAGTCAAGAAGGATAAGGACCAAAAAAAGACATTTAACAGTTGAGAAATAAATCATTATGTTGAGTAGTTGAGTTGGAAGCAAGAACATAAAAGACTGAATGTAGAGGGCGTGGTAAGCAAATAGAATTTGAAAGTATGGATATAATCCTTTCTAGTTTCGCTGTGAAAGGGAGAAAAGGTACAGGATGATGGCTTGAGGGTCAAATGACAGTTACTTAAGGATCTTCATTGACCTGGGTATGTTTTAGGTGGTGGGGAAGGAGCCATCAGATAAAGAGAAATTGAAGATGAGGGAAGTAGAGGGATTGATAAAGGAGTAAAGTTTCTCAGTAGCTAAGTGATACAATGGATAGAGTGCCTAACCTAGAGTAGAAAGACCTGAGTTCAAATCTGGCCTCAGACACTGACTAGCTTTTATGATCCTGGGCAAGTTATATAATTTCTCTGTCTTAACCCACTGGAGAAAAAGAAAACCTCATGGACAGCACTGGTGTGCTATGGTCCGTAGGGTTATGAAGAGTCGGACAGGACTGAATAACTCAACAAGGTTGTTGCTATTGTTATTTACACATCGTCTTTTCCATTATTAGAATGTAAGCTAAGGTATGATGCTTTGGGGGCAGCTAGGTGGCAAAGGGATAAAGTGCCAGGAAGACTTTCTGAGCTCAAATCTGGCCTCAGACACTTACTAGCTGTGTGACCCTGGGCTAGTCATTTAAACCCCTTTGCCTCAGGATCATCTGTAAAATGAGCTAGAGAAAGAAGTGGCAAACCACTCCAGGATCTGTGCCAAGAAAACCTCAAATGGGGTCACAAAGAGTCAGACACAAGTGAAAGATGATTGAACACAAAGCTTCCAGAGAAAGAAAGGGATATGATGAAGAAAGAGAGTGAGTGAAGAGTGCTGGACTTTGAGTCAGGAAGACCTAAATTTCAACCTGGATTCAAACACTTGATAACTGTGGGATACAACATAAGTCATTTAATCTTAATCTGCCTCAGTTTCTTCAGTGTAAAATGGAGATATTAATACCTTCCTTCCAGAGTTGTTTTGAGGATAAAATGAAATATTTGTAAAGTGCTCTGAAAACCTTACAAGTGCTATATAAATGCTAGTTATTATTAATTATCATTATCAAGAGGAAGACCATCTTTTCTTCTGAAACTGGAATTAAGGTCCAATGGCTTCGGGGCCAAGTTTAAATTCTAGATGGTCTGGGAGGCCTTCTTGATTACACTCACCTCTTAGTGATCACTCTTTTTTTCTGAGCTCCTATAGTACTTTTCTCCATTACTAACTCAATGCACTGTTATTTACCTTTTTTTATCATATATCTGACCTCACCCAACTAGATTATATAAGCTTTTAAGGAGAAAGAACATTTCTTATGAGAAAGAACATTTAAAATTCTCCTTAAATAATAATAATAAATAAATAAAAATAATTAAAACTGATAAGCATGAATTTCTGATATTTGTCCACAGTTAGTCATATCTGAGTTTAACATATGACTGAATGACAATACATGAATGGAAGAAGGGACTAGAATTCAGGTCTCTATGAAACTTTAATAATAAAGGCCTTTTTGTATCACAACACCTAGGAGAGTGGCCACCATAAAGCAAATATTAATTAGCATTACAAAGGTCTCTTACTACCATACTTAAATGCCTTCCAGCTCCTACATCTGGCTGGTAAATATGCACATTTCCTGGAAAGTAAGCTCCAAAAGGATTGCTATTTTTCATTATCATCTTTGCATGGAGTAGTAGCTGCTTAATAAAAGTTTACTGACTGATTGAGGCACCAGGAATCAGATAAACATTCTGTCACCTCCAATACACAAAGGAGCAAACATAAAGAGAAAAATAATGATTATCCTAGTTATTAATAATACTAATAATTCACACTTAATTCACTTAAATTTGTTTAAAAAAAAAAGCTCTTCTAACAACCAAATACGATTTCTCCATTTTACAAATGAAAAAACTGAAGCTCAAAAATGTTAAGAGGTTACACAGCAGAGACATAAAGTGTCAGACGGAAGATACAAAGCTGGATACCTTGATATATAAATACCTTGAAAATCAAGAAGTTACTATAAGTAAAAAATGTACAATTGAAGTAGATTCTTCATCAGACTGCTGTACTTGTTTAAAAAAATCTTTTCATATTATATGAAAATTTCTCTATGAATAGCAAAGGTCACAGAATCATATACAAGATGTATCCTAGAAGAGAACTTCAAAATCATCGAGTCTAATGGTTCTCAAGAGTATGGTCTGAGGAACCCTGGTGGGATCCTGAGGTCCTTACAGAGTTGGGGAAGGAAGGGTTCTGTGAGGTCAAAATTATTTTTGTAACAATACTAAGAAGTACTTTGCCTATTAAAATATTTCTCCCTTTTCCTTCTATGTGAGGTCTTATTTTTCTTCATATGGTTAAAACAACATACATCATCTCAAGACACTGAATGCAAAAGCAGAAATGAGAATCCAGTTGTCATATACTAAGCCAGGCATTAAAGAAATTTATAAAAATATAAAAAATACTTTTTTTTGTTTTAGAAAATGATCATTTTTCATAAATGTTATTTATGTTAAAGGTGATAGATTTATTATTCCTTTAAATGAATATTTTACAATTATTAGTTTTAATTGTTGGTATAATAGCATAATAGTAGCTGGCATGTACATAGTGCTTCATGGTTTGCAAAGCCCTTTGTAAACATCACACTCTATTGTCACAAGCCTGGAGGTAGATGCTTTTATTATCTCTATTTTACAGATGAGGAAACTGGGACAAACAGAGGTTAAGTGGCTTGCTCTGGGTCAACAAGTTCGTGTACAGTTAGCGACCCAGGTCCAGCACTCTGTCCACTGCACCATCTCTCTGCCTGACATACTAAAAAATGACAGATATAATCCACAAAAACAAAAGTTCTCTGAGGTCACTGATGATTTTAGTAGTGAAAAGGGTCCAGAAACCAAAAAGTCTTAGAACTGCTAATCTAGTCCCCTCATTTTAAAGAGCACAAAACTGAGGACCACCCAAGAAGGTTAGGTGGACTGTCTAGGGAACTCTAGCTTGCTAGTGTCAGAGCCAGAACTACAGTTATAAAGGCTCTTAATTTCAGACAATAGTTCCTTTCCTTACATCATACTACCCGTTAGTGATCACACTTGGCTGTCCATGCACTGGAGAGCATGCTCATTGTCATGACAGCCATAAAAAGCCCTTGCGTCACTTATGATGCCTAACTCACAGGTGCTCATTCTCATGTGTTGGCAAGTTCTCGTTTGTTTAGTAAGCTTGCTTCCATCAACCATGGATCTTAAGGCATGTGTCCTCACCCATGACCTTCCAAGCTTACACAAAACTGATTTATAGAGCGTGTTTTCAGTTGCCCTTCTTGCTTACATTCCCCTAAGAGGAAGCTTCATAAATCACAGCTAATCTGTCCTCATCTCCATACAAAGTGTTCTTAGATTGAGGACCTATGTTCCAATTACATCAAAGTCCTTCATTCTCTAGATTATGACACAAAGCTCTTAATAAATCCAAGTTGGGAACAGTGACCAAGTAAATTGAGCATTATTAATTATTACTCATTCAACAGGTCCGTTGATGTATGTTGGGAAAAGAAAATCTAAGAAAGAGGAAATAAAAGCAATAACATTTTGCATCTTCTTGTTTCTCTTCTTTTGCCACATGCTATGTATATTAAATAATGCAAACATAAGACTCAAGATCAGTGACAGAACATCTCTTGCACCTCCTACATTTAGACTCCACCCATCTACATGAAAAAATCACAGTGTAACTAGAAAGAATAATAAACATGAATTTCTGGTATTTGTCCAGAGTTAGTCATATCTGAGCTTAACATAAGACTGAATGACAATACATGAATGCATGAAGGGAGGAGAATTCAGGTCTCTATGAAACTTTAATAATAAATGTCCTAAACTCTAAGGGTTTAAAATATCACATTTAATATTTATTAAAGTAGTGCTTTTTCACAACTGTGGTATCAAGTCCATTTGATGTTGGTAGTGACTAAATGTAGGTGGTGTCAGATGGCTATAGGACTACACATTAGAAAACATCCAAGAAAGCAGGGGGTCTACATTATTAGTGTTATCACTACTATTACTAGCAGTAATATCAGCTAGCATGTGTATAGTTCTAAGGTTTGCAAAGTGCTTACATTATTAACTCATCTGATTTTTTCAATCCACCATTTCTATTATCCTCTCCCTCCTACCAGATCTTTATGTTCCATTTGCTTTTATGTTGGCTTTCTGAGTGGAAAGGCAACAGCCTTAAGAGATTTAGGGCATTTAATTATCCTCCCATTACAAGAGATATTTTTTTCCTCAACAAGAGATATTTTTTCCTCAATAGCTCAATTTTGTTAGAAATTTATAAGCAGTATCAACTGGGAAAGCTGTGATAAACAGTTATGGCAAATAAATAATATTGTATACAGTGAACAATTAAAAAGTGTTTGTACTTGTATCTGACTTTATTTAATCTCAATACTCTTCCAGTCATGTTCTGTGGTTGTACATTATGGAATATCATGATCACAGAATAATCAAATTTGCAAAAGCCTAAAAGATAGGTTACAGACTATTACCAATACTGTATTATGTATAAGAGATATTATTAAAGTCATGAACTTGTAGGACCAAAAAAGGAGGTGGGGTAGTCCTATGAGGAGGTAGGGCAGCACAGTTTAAAAAACAAACAAACATGCAAGTACTTTTTGGAGTCACAGGGTCTGGGTTAAAATTTCAGCACTTGTCACCTGTACCTGTGTGACTTGGAAAAATCACTTCATTTCCCTGGGCTTCTGTTTCCTCATCTGTAAAATGAGAGGAGGTGTATTAGAAGATCCTTAAAGTTCCTTCCAGCTCTAAATGAATGCACATGTGAATAAGCACAGAACAGATGAACAGCCTAAGAGCTGCCCTTATAGTATGTGCTGGGAAGTTTTCCCCTTCCTCTTCTTCAACTAGGTAGAATGAACACTGTCTGCAAAGACAATATTCATCCTAAAGGGTAATTAGTAAAGATTGCTAACAGTCTTCTTGGATTTCAATACTCCTGCTCAACTAATTAGAGATAACTAAGTACCACCTAAAGTTGGGTGTTTTATCATATCTTAAATAAATAAGGATTAAGGAATACTCTGCTCCATAGATGACACTTCTCCCCAATGTATGAAGGGAAAAAAGGCATGAAATTGTGCAGTGGTCAGCACATCCAAACATGGAATTGGTGATAGGGTTAGAGAGTGAAAGGAACCCGGCTCCCTGGACAAAGTGTTGTATGGCAAATAGATAGAAGGCAGGGGGAATGACTTTAGTTTGGCGAATGCCTAGGCCTGTAGGCCTGTAAATGCAGTATCTAGAGTTGGGGTACAGAGTTGGAACACTATCTTCTCCTCACGAAAAGCTCAAGAATTGGTGGCAAAGATAAGGTCCAATGACTGAGAAAGTATTATCTCAACAGAGGTTAAGTTTTGTCTGGCCAAAGCAAAAAGAATTGCTAAGGGTCACAGCTGGTGCCACCTGTGATAAGGAACTATAGCAGGGGGTAAAGCCAAGGTGGTAATCGGTGGCACTATCTGGGTACACCTTGAAGGTATGTAATACTTCAAGAAGAGCCCTAATGGATAGCAATGCCTGATGAAGACCTTTGGGGACAACAAGAGACTACAAGAGAGACTCTCCTGGAGGGCAGCAGCACCTGGTTGGTGGTGCTTGCTGGAGGCAATACTGAACCAACTATAGAAAAAGCTAGGATGAACATCAGAGGGGAGTCATGATAGAGATCAGTAAACGACATCATCAGCTTGTAGTGAAGTGCAGCTGCAAGGAGACCTTGCCACTAGAGGAAATGCCTGATGACAATGCCCTGGGAGCAATGGAGAACTGCAGAGGGAGAGGAACCTGCCTAGTTGCGACTCTAAACAACTAGAAATTTACACAGATCTCTGGAATAGGAATGCTCATGGTGAGTTTCCATTTGTATTCCATTCCAAGTATTCTGTTTAATTTACCTCGGTTCTTTCAATAACACTTTCCATCTTCTAATTTCTAAACTGTGTTTTCAAGGGATGTTAGCAGTTGGTAGTGATTTCCCCAGATTTACCAGTGGGGAGGGGGGATGTTATCCAGAGAAGTGAGAAATCACTTAAAATTTAACTGTGTTACCCCTTGTAAAAGGGTCACATACCAGAAACAGTAAAATAACCAGAAAATGACCAACATATTAACTAGATGTTCTATGGAAGATTTATGGAAAGACATAGAAAAAAATTACAAAGAATAACATGAAGCAAACGGATTACATCAGTGGAGGAAATACTTATATTGGTAAGATAAGAGAATGATAGTATCACAGATTTAGAGTTGGAAGAAATCTTGAAAGTTACCTATTCTAACCTTCTCATTTTACAGATGAGGAAATAAAGAGATCCAAGGATATTAAGGGGCAAAACTCAGGTCCTCTGACCACAAATCCATTGAAGGAAGCATAGAAACGTGTGTGCATGTACTAACAAACGTGTTCACATAATGACACACATCTCTTCCCTAGTATATGCTTGAAGATGATCAATAAATTGTTGAATCAACATACCTGTCATCAATTAACAGAGGAAGTTGTTTTGAACAAGGATCACATTTTAAGTTAACTGCTTTATCTGACCTCAATACTTAATTCTTCTGGCTACTACCTAATAAAAAATCTAACTCGTGGAGAACACAGTGATCATGACCAGCAGGGGTCAGACAAACCCCTTTCACTCTATGTGTTCTTTCATAAGCTGTACAACTCATTAAAGACACCAAATGAGATGTGTCTCATTCATCCCTATGAAAAAATGCTGAAAATAACCATCCCTTCCTGATTACATTTAGCAAGACACACTCTGCAGCCAGTTACATGTTCACTTCGCTTTAAACAATGGATGTGATTATATCACCAAACCTGTTTCAAAAAAGAAAGTCTTTGGAATCAGTTCATAGGATCACATGATCTAAACTAGAAAGGGTCCTCATCCAGTCCAACATCTACATTTTATAGATATGGAGGCCAGGAAGGTTGTGACATGCGCAAGGTCACAAAGGTATTAAGTCTCAAGTCAAGATTTTAATCTAGGTACCTGGCATCTAAAGTCAATGTTTTCCCATTTTACTATGTTGCCTCAGAGAATTTTAAGTGTGAGTGTGTGTATGTATGTATGTGTTTAAAAATTCTTGATTACTAATGAGTGATTTCATTTTTTTTAATACAAAGGTCTTAAACTGAATTCAATTGTTGCTTTGCTCAAACCTATTCACAACTACAGACATACTCATCCTATAACTAATGTGTGGGCATTCTGCTGAAGGGAATGTGCAACTCTGAAAAGCCCCTCTGTTATTCAACTTTAGAAAAGCTCTCCATACCAGATGCCTGAGAGTGAAACATAGCTCCCTAAACATCATTGGCAGTCTATAGAGATGAAGACACTGTCAGATATGGCAAATGTGTAGGATTCCCCGAAAAGTTACAGTAACATTTTTAAAAAACATCAATGAAATATTTTTTACAGAAAAGTTCTAGAAAGCCATGGTACAATTCAGCTTCTACAATCCTAATAGTTTAGATTGGACAGATAAAGCAGTAAAGGAGAATGCCAAAGCAACACACCGCAAGACTGTTGGAAAGTATGATTTATGAAATGCACATGGCTGAAATCACTAGCCAACAAATGTACATCTGGTGCTATTAAAGAGATAGGATCTATTCCTCCTAAAAACACTATTATTTCTTCTCAAGAGAACATGAAGCACATTTATGATCAAATCCCAGCTGTCTACTTAGGCAACCACCATGATTTACAAAGTAGACATCTGAGTGCGACACATCAACTCATGTCGTTTCTGAACCAGAAACAGACTGAAATTCATAAATCCTGACTCCCTGGTATTTTTAAAGAACTCTAGTATAGCCATATCACATACTATTTCTGAGTAACAGAAATAACAAGAAGAGAGGAAAACAATATAAAATACGGGTGACCATGAATGGAGCTATGGCAATATGTAGGAGTAGGCATAGATTAGAGTATAAACTACAAAGAGAATATAGAAGGATTGATAGGAACTGGGGTTAGGAAGATAAATACACAGGATCAATAAAGAATGGAGCTTAGGAAAGAAAAGCTTCAGCTGTGCAGCTAGTTTGATGGAATCTGTTTTTTCATAAATCATGAAATCACTTGTTTCTTAGTGCCTCACTGGTTACTTAAAATGGAGATTTAGTATAAAGGTAACATGGTACAGAGGAAAGAAAATAAGAATTAGAGTTTGAAGACCCAGAACTGAATCCTGGCTCTGCCTCTCACCATATGACATGTGACATGTGACATGTGACAATTTCTCTGAACCTTACTTCTTCATCAGTAAAATGTGAATTATAATGCTTGTATTGTCTACCTTGGATGGCTGCTTATATAAGAGAGATTATTGTTACTGAAATGTTTCCAAGATTACCAAAGTGGGATATAGATGAGGCAACTCTAAACAATGGGATAATGGAAGGCTAAGGTTGTGTCATCATTATAACTAATATAATATTGTTACGTAACTGAAACATTGATTGTTCAGCATAAAAAAATTTGTAGAAGTAAGTAGTTATAACAATCATATAATATTACATACGCATGGTATAACAGAGCAATGAGAATCAGGAAACATTAGTTCCAACCTATGCAGTGATGGTGTCTCCCCCTAAGGCAAATATCTGACATAATGGAGAACTGCTCAAGATTTGTCAAGCCGGATAAACAGTACTTACTTTTTATGAATCACAAAAGAAGGGAAGAAGGAGAAGGGAGGAGGAAAGTGAATAAGCACTTACATAGTGCCCACTACATGGCAGGCACTGCGCTAAGTGCTTTACAAATTTTAGTTTTCAGAAGTCTTCTAAAAGACTACTTAGTAAAATTCAACTCATCTATGAAAATCTTCCATACTAACCCCACCTGGCCTCCAGTCCTGTTATTTTCTCTACAATTCAGTACTTGGTCATAACCATAGTTGTGTTTCCTTCCATGTAAAACTATTCATGCTTTATGTTCTCTATCAGACTGGAAGCTTCTTAAAGACAGAGACCACATTTTCTGCTGTGTCCTCCCCACAGTTTTCTCAACCTGCTAAATGTGTTCAATTAAATGCAATCCACTCACTTTTCTATTTAGGTCACAAGATCCTTCAAATCTTCATCTTACTTTTTCCATTTCAATGACTACAAGATTTCACGTGGCTAATAAAGCAAATGCCCTAAGACAGCTAAAACCTAGGGCTTAGAATTTCAGGCAGGCAGCCTACAAATGTAGTCAAGTTACAAAGTCTAACTAGATGTCACCAATCAAAGTTGCTCATATTTCCACAGTTTAAGGCCCCAAATAAAAGATAATCAGAATGGCATGATTTTAAATGATCCATTAACTTGAAGTAGCATAGGCTTGAAACATACTGATGGACACATATTTTACAAAAATACCACCCTGTATTCTTGTACACTAGGCTACACAGCACGAATATTGTTTAAAATAAAATAAATGTGCATAGATCAAGAGAAGGATTATTATAGGTTTAGAAATAGTAGGAACTTTAGAGGTTACTTAGTCCCTCCCTTTTAAGGATGATGACTTTAAGTGTAGTACTTCCTAGAAAAAGAAGACTGGATTACCCTTCTAAATAGGAAAAGGGAACATATGATATATTCTATATGCACTCCAGGCATATTCTCTAGGATACTGGGTAAAATGCCAACAAGTTGCAAAAAAACCCGCCCCAAAACCACACACACACACAAATACACACAAAATCATAGAGATTTTTCTGAATCAATAGGCAATGTTTATGCAAAGATACATTAAAAAGATCATTAAATGTATATAGTAAGCTGGGTTCAATAAACAGTATTTAAAAACAACACCTTATTGCCTCGTGGAAATTTATTATCCCTACTATCTAAAGAAGACAGAGCATATGCATATGAAGTATATTTTTCTACTCCTTCCTTACCTATGGATAAGGTAAATAATCTGTTGCCTCAAAAAAATTAGAACCATAAATTTTAAAGCTGAAAAAAACCTTAGTGATTGTTTAGTTAAACCCCCTTCACTTTACAGATGAGAAAAATAGTCATCTAATGAAATTATAATTATGTGACCACCTAATTAAGTCTTCAGTTTTGCATTACTGCTCCCTGTAACAGATCTTCACCCAATTATTGAACTTAAAATTTTTATAGGTAAGTTGAATTTTACTAAGAAAGTCTTTTGACAGACTTCTGAAAATGTCCAAAAGGTTAAAAATGGGACTTCTTATACTTACTGCCCAAAGCATCCTCAGTTGTTTTTGACTCTTTATGACACCATTTGGGGTTCTCTTGGCAAAGGTATTGCAGTGGTTTGCCATTTCCTTCTTCAGCTTGTTTTATGATGAGGAAACTGAGGCAAACAGGGTTGTCCAAGGTTACACGGCCAGTAAATGCCTGATCTCAGGAAGGTAAGTCTTCTTGACTCCAGGTCCCATGTTCTATCCACTGTACCCCCAGCTTTCCAAACATCCTCTAAACTCCCCCATTTCTGTTGGGGATGCCCACCATCATTCTGATCACTTAGGCTTGCAAACTTAAGAGTCATCTTTCTGGACTTCCCCTTCCCTCACATCTGAAATCCAACTAAGTTGCTAAGATACATTGATTCTACCCCCTTAATGCTTCTCATATACATTCCATTTTTCTATCTACCTAACCTCTATCCTAGTTCAACCTATCATCATTTTTCTTGTAGACTGCTACGGTATATTTTTAATCAGCTTCTTAAGTGAAATCCTTTCTTCCACTATCTTCCCTCTCTATTCCTCTCTCCACTCAACTTAATATTCCTAAGATACTGATAGGATCATGTCATACCCCTAACTGGAAAAACAAAAAAGTGTCTCTTTAGAGATAAAATATAGAATGATCAGTTTGGCATTTAAGGGCTTTTTCAATCTGGTTCTTACCTACCTTTTTAGCATTCTGGTCAGGGTGGGCTAGGTATTACTCTCTGTCACGTACCCTATTCCAGTCCAGCTGGTTGGCTAATTGCTCTCACAATATTCCATTCTTCTCCTCTTGTACTTTTTCAGAGGTGATCTCTAATGTCTGGAATAAACTTCTTCCTCCTTAACTCCATCTCTTGGAGCCTTTAGCTTCTCTTCAAGACAGCTTAGCTATCACTTCCTACAGGAGGTCTTAGTTAATGATCGATTGTTTCTTGAAATTACTTTGTTTTTTCTTATCTGTATATAAACATTTTGTTTTCCTCGATACCCCTTTCTGCTCCCTCACTAGTACCAAGCACAAAGCCTAGCACACTGTAGGTGATAAAAGAAATACTGCCCAATTCCACACAGTCAGTATCACAATCAGAGCTAGATTATGTTTTCTCACTTTTATTCCGTTCCATTGCATGATGCTACATTGCTTGGGACACTCAACACCAGCAGACAGAGGGCAGGATTTGGATTCTGAGGACCTGGGTTCAATTTCTGGCTCAGGTACTTACTGTGTATTGCCTTAAATAAGCTGCTTAATTATCTGGGTCTTAGTTCTTCACGGGTAGATGTCTTCTAAGTTTCCTTCCAGCTCTAAAATTATAAACTATGAACTTGAAAGTGCCTTTAATTATAATAATTACTGGAGATTACTTGTTAGAATAAGACAGTATAGTATTGTAGGAAGAGCACTAGCCTTGGAGGCAGAGGCCCGATGCTACATCATGACCTAGTTGTGTGAACACGGACAATCCCCCTACTTTCTGAACCTTGGTTGCCTCAACTATAAAATGGGACAGATAAAACTTGCATTATCTACACTTCACAGTGCTGCTGTAGAGAAGGCTTGTGATAAACCTTACTGTGCTACAGAAATGTGAATTATATAATTAATTAAAAATTACCATTGAAGCTCATTTGAATTTCTTTTCCTTATAAAGTTGATTAAATAAAAAATAAAAAAAAGCAGATTTGGTTCTCCCCATCCCCCAAATACACAGTGATTTCAAGATACTTTACAGCCTTATGATTGGTAAAATGTATTAAGAAGGCAACATAACCTAATTACTTAAGATGTAAAGAGAAATCAGAAAATCAGTAATGATATTAGCAATGAATGATTTACTTAAAACTCATAATTCTTCGCATATCTAATGAGTGAATAGGACTTACCAAGGTCTGGTCTTTGAGTGCACCTGAAATGTATATGATATTCCTTCCCAGAAGAATGAAAAATGCCATCAATTCCACAAGACAAAGTTATGTCTTGGGAAGGTGGCTCCCAATAAGTCACATGTTGCTTTTATAAAAAAGAATTATAGTTAACCTTCAACATTCACTTTTGCAACTTAAGCATCTGCATAATTTTATTAGAAAGCTCATTTTTACTCTTGCATTGGCAAGCATGCATATTCCACACAAATTTGTGGAGTGGCTGGTATTCTACTAGCACATACCTACTGGTATCTAGTATGGACCTGCTGGCTACAGACATCGAGGCTGTCGATGCCATCATTGATTGCAGCCTCAAAGTTAAATGTCAACTCAACCTCTCCTATGCTCCCATACTCTGAGACCCTTAAGGATTTCAAATGGTGCACAAAGCAAACTTCAATGAAGGATTATTTCAAGCTAGTGTGTCTTACATGATCTCCAACAAGATCCCCCAGCTATAAAGAACTAAGTGTCTGAGGGAATAAGTGCCAATCTCAGCGTCTTCTGACAGAAGAGATTAAAGTCCCAGCAACCTCTCTCTTGGTTTTCAGTGGGTTTACAGCAGTATAGCACACAGTAGTACAACACCCTCACATTGCCATCTGACACAGTGGAAGGTAAGATTCAGTTTAAAAAATGTTTTAGTTTCAAGAATTTTATTTGCTATATGGTATTTATGGTACTGCAGATTTCATGTGTTAGGAAAATGAATATTGTCTAAAATAAATATTTATAGATGTTAGCACAAAAGGTCACCAACATTTAGGGAATTACTAGCATGAAAAAATGTTTTTGTATGTTTCCAATTTTATTTTGTATACTGCATTGTGTGAGTTATTTCATGGTTGCTATGTTAGGAAAAGTATATATTATAAGAATGCTTTGTTATAAACTATATGCAGAAAAGTGTATTTTCAGCAACATCTAATGAAAGATTACAGTTTTTGGAGGTTATGTGACTTGCCCAGGGTCCCACAGCTAGTATGTGATGAGTTCAGTCTTCTTGTCTTCCTGACTCCAGAACTGGCATTCCATTCACCGCATCACCTAGCTGCTCAAAGACTACAACTAGGCCTGGACATTATTCTCATGAAGTTTTGTTGTATTCTCTGTTACACTGTACGCTCCTGGAGGTCAGGAACAGTTTCAGATTTGTATTTGTATCCCCAGTCCCCATGACAGTTATCTGGCACATAATAGGTACTTAAATACTTATTAAGTGACTGATTCAGCTTTCCCAAATGTGGTTCCTGATCCACATCAATTCTTCTGAAAAAAGAAAAGAAGTTCCAAAAGACCAAGAGCTAGAGGCTTGAGAAAGGTATTCAAGGTTTACTCAACCCCAATCTCCTACCCCACTCCTAATTCTTTTGTGAATTTACCAATTCAACTAATTTTAGGGTTTTGGCGTCTGAGCTAGTGAGTGGGGATGAAACAAAACTACTGACAACAGAAATCTCCAAGTATAAGGAAATGGCATTTTAAAATTTCTCAGAAGTTAACAGAAACCATCAATTTTAAAAATTCTTTTCCCCAAAACTGACCATATCAACAAATTGTGATTAGATAGGGCCTTTCCTTCTCTGGATGTGGTTAATGATGTTCATCTCCCCCATACAAACTCCCCTTGGTAATTTCTTCTTAGGGGGGAAATTACCTTAACCTATAGTAGGAAAAGTTGTTCAAAGTAATTGTCACTACATTTTTAAGTGAGAGAAACACTGCAATTTTACATACCAAGTTATTAACTTTAAAATACCAGCAAGCATTAACCTAGTTCTAATATCTAGTATTACAGAACAAAAAGAGAAGAGTTAGGGTTAGTGCATGTGCCCAGACTCCGGGAAGTCCTGTTGACTGTATTTCTATTTCAACTCCACATGCTCACCAACAACACTGACATGCAAAGAGACTAGGAATGAGTTCTTGGTCCCTGGCATTTTGTGTTCTATCAGGTTGCCTGAAAAAAGAAATACCCCTTTCTCAGCCAAAACGAGTTTGGCCAGAGAGTTCAAGAAAATGCCTGCTGTTTTATAAATCAAGCTGCTAAATCAAATACTGAGCAGTGTTACGTAAAGGGATTGAACATTAAGGGTTTTCCACTGAGGTCTTAGAACTCAAAACCAGCAGAAACCAAGTAACTTAGAGGTGCTGTTTTTAGAACCTTTACCAATGAAGGCAGTGTGGTATAGCTGAAATAACACTAAATTAGGACATGGTTTCTAATCCCAACTATGTCATGAAAAATAAAAGATTACTTGATATTTTTTGTTTTTAAACTATATGCATTTTAAAATATAATCTCATGCTTCTTTTCCACCCTCCCCTGAACTGAACTCCATGTGGTTAAGATCTTTCATTTCTCTGGGACTCTATTTCCTCACAGAAAATGAGGTGATTGTGCTAAGGTCCTGTCTAAAAGGACCTAAAATTCCATATGTACCTTTATAAATGAGGCCTGAAATGAATGAAAGCTGAGGTGCTAAGGCAGTTTGTAAACTCCACAAAAAAACAAATACAAATTACATCTATTATGACATTTGATCATCACAATAACTTTTTAAGTTAGGAGGTACCATTATCCTGATTTCACAGATAAGAAAACTGAAGCTGAGACACGGTAATCTGACCAAGATCATAGAGTGTCTGAGGCAGCATTTGAACTCAGGTCTTCCTGACTCCAAATTAAAAGCTCTGTCCATTAGACCAAGTTGAATTCTTGATTCTTGAATGAATCATATCCCTTAAAATCTGAACTTTAGAGCAAACTGAAAGAAACAGACATGAGTATATAAGGATCATGCCATCACAGAAACATTTCAGTGGCCCAGTGCTCTCCTGAATGGTCACTGCAGTCACCAGCTCAAGTTTATACAGAGCTTTAGGGTCTGAGCGGCCATTGCAGTAAAAGTTCTGAACCAGTTCAAGTTTATACAGAGCTTTAAAGGCTTGCAAAGAGCTTTAAAAATATCACATTCTATCCTTACAACCACCATAGGAGGTAGCAGTTATTGTTATTCCCATTTTGTAGATGAGGAAACTGAGGCAGAGAGGTTAAATAACTTGCCCAGGGTCACACAGCAAGTTTCTGAAGCCACATCTGAACTCATGTAGGTCCTGACTCTAGGTCCAGAGCTCTTCTGACTGTGCTGCCTAGCTGAAGAGTCCTACAGAGCGGAGGCAGACTAGCTCTGTCACTAACTGGCTGTGTGACTGTGATAAAAAAATCATTTCACTTCTCTTGAACTCAGTTTCCTTATAGGTAAAAATAAGACAGAAGGACTAGACAGATGATCTCTGAGATCTTACATACCTCTAACATTCTCTAATTCTTTTATTTTTTTCTTCAGGTCCCTTTTCCTCAACAACATGGTTACACCAAAAGATAAAAGTTTTCCAGAGGTCGGTAAACATTCTTTCATCAGCTGACTCATTTCTACTTTGGGGAGAAGCAAAGGTACTTTTTCTAGGGAATTTTGTTTAAAAGGAATGTTTGGGACTATTAAAAAAAAAATCCATACCAGGTAGGTAATCTGCCTATGCTTCTGTTTACTGTTAAGGCTGCCTTAAATGGTCAGATTCCTTATAGTTCTTCTTACTTGAAAACTTTCACATGCCAACTTTTCATTTAAAAAAAAAATCAAAAGAAAAAGACTTAATAATATAAAGTTAGATTTAGAAAACCTGAAGGAGTCACAATCAAGCGTGGCTTATCACAGTGGGCACAATATTTCATGAGGAAGTGGGGGGCGGGGATCAGTGCAATGTTTGGGGATTGTGAATGACAGCTGGGCTTAGGGAAGCTGGTTAGAATGCTGTAATTAGGCATCAAACAGCTTTATAGAGGAAAGGCACACAGAACTGAGGCACTAACTAGTGAGGATTCAATGCCAACGTACCTCCCAGGATTTTAAGCATTCCTCCTGGATTTTGTAGAGTCAGGATAGGACTCACAGAATGCACAGAGTACCTGACTGCAAGTATTATTGTATTATGTGTAATGTTCAACTTCATTGTGAATAATTACTTCTGGACTGAGATTAAACAAAACCCCAGGTCAAAACTTCCTCACCCATCATAATTTCTCCCAAGTGTTCATTTTTCCAAAATGCAATCCTGACATCAGTGAACTCCTTGTTCTTTAACACACACACACACACACACACACACACACACACATTCATACAAGTACTGTATTTAAAATAAATCACTATGGACTACTTACAATGTAGCAGAGATTGCTCATCCCAGATGTAGCAGAAATCGCTAATTTAAATGCCAGATCAGTGTAATTCAGGACTACTGATCATTTTCCTCCAGATGTGGACAAAAATTAGGTACTTTTAGTAAAATTAAATTCCAGCCTGAGATATGGTATTTGTCTGGGGAAACCAGCTCTATTCCTTTATGAGAATGGTAGCTTCATGGCAATTATAGTTTCTATTTACATGGAGCTTTTACAAGCATAATTGAATTGGAACTGGAGAACAAACCTGTGACATTTATGGCATAAAGATTATGGTTCTCATTTGACGGACAAGGCTAGAGAAATTTAAGTGACTTCACAGAATGAGAGGGGATCAAAGGATCAGTCAAGATGATCTAGTTTAATTCACCCATTTTATAATTGAGGAAGCTAACACCTAGCAAAGTGAAGTGACATGTCCAAAGTCAAATGTCTGGTTAAGGGTAGAACTAGGACTCAGTCTTTCTCATTCTGTTTAGGTTTCTCTTCCTAGGATATCTTCCTTTTCTTTTTCAGTTAATGAGTGTCAGATTCTAGGAAAGTCTTATATAAACTGATGCAAAGTGAAATGAGCAGAACCAGGAGAACACTGTACACAGTAACAGCAATATTGTAAGATGATCATCTGTGAATGAATTAGCTCTTCTCAGCAATATAATGATCCACCCAAGACAATTCTGAATTATTTATGATGAAAAATTCTGTCTCCAGAGAAAGAACTGATGGGAGTCTGAATATGGATGGAAACATACTTTTTTACTTTCTTTATTTTTCTTGTTGTTTCTTCTTAAATTTTGGTCTATGTTTTCTTTCACAACATGACTAAAATGGAAATGTTTTGTGTAACTACCCATGTATAACCTACATCAAATTAATTCACTGAAGGGGGTGGGGAGGGAGGGAGAGAATTTGGAACTCACTTTTAAAAACAAATGTTGAAAATAGTTTTTACGTGTAATTGGGGAAAATAGAATACTAAATTTTTTAAAAAATGAATGTCAGATTGTAGGCTAGAATCTTCTGACGTTAAGTTCAATATTCTAGACTCAGCTCCACAATGCCTCTATATGACAAATGAGCAATTTTTCTCCTGGTGGTGGAAGAGTATTGTTTAAAATAGAAGTTATTATGGCCAAAAAAGTCTTCTCTGTAAGAAAATATCCATATCAAATGATATCATGGATTATTTAAGTTGAGAGTAAAAACAGACCTAGCCAAAAATGTTTTCTTGAACATCTCAATGCTTATGAATGAATTTACAAGTTTATCTGGATTTCAAACTTTTTTTTTGCAAAGATATATACATATATAAAAGCTAGTTTTAAAATTTAATCAATACAATGGCTTTTTGACAAAAACTGAAAAAGATGAATCAGACTTTAAACAAGAAACTAGCTCCTTCTTTATTGGGCTGGAGCAGGGTAGTTCTTAGGGCTAACTATTATTCACATGTATCAACCGCACCTCCCCCTTCTTTTGGTCATGATAGTGGGTGGTAATATATGTGTGTGTGTGTGTGTGTGTGTGTGTGTGTGTGTATGATATGTGCATGTATATATATAAAATGTGTATGCATAATATACATATATATGTATATACATATATGTATACATATGCTTTTAAAGATCTATATAGACATATGTATGTGTGTACATGTGTATGTATATGTGTGCTTTTTAAGACTTATTAATACTGCATTTCCCCCATATTTACGGTCACCTAGATCTACAAATAAATAAATGATACTTATAGTTTGGGAAAGGGAAATGAATACAATATAGACTTTGTTGCTATTGGTCTTTTTCAATTCTAGGAATCCCAAGGTTTAATCTGCCTTTGTAATAACTAACCAGCTAAATGTTGATAAAATGAACAGTAATTAGTTTACAAAAATAAGTGAACTACTTTTAAAACTCACAGTTGATTTCTTTTTATGTTTCCTGAATTGTATCCTAGTATATCTAAGACTGAATCTGGATTTTTCAAATTCATGTTGGAATGAGAAGCAATTCTGTGAATGTTTCAGTACTCTCTGTGCCACAGTCTAAATCTGCTGGATCAATTTATATTTATTTTATCTTTCAGAGCAACATGAATGTCAAAGGCACACCAATTTAGAGGAAAAGCACATTTGTAAAACATATATAGGAAACATGAGAGAAAAGCATTATGAGCAGTATCTTGCAGAACAACAAAAAAACACTGAGGAGAAAAAAGCAAAAGAATAGAATTTTGAGGCACATGGCCATTAATAAGGAAAGACAAATTCAAGTAAAATGGAACAGATCTTCCAGCTTTTTCATGGTGATAAATTGAAGCCTCAAGTTCAAGAAACTGATATTCTAGCTCATCATGACCTCATATAGCAGAGACATGCTATAATACAGAAAAGTTCAATTAGATATTGTTAAGCAAATAGGAAAAGGGAAAGGAAATAAGGCTCAGTTCATTTACAGAAACTGCAAGTGTACAGACAAAAGATACTGAGACATCATAATGCACGACATCTGAGGAGAAGCTGGCTTGAGCCTCAGGTGCCTCAGGTGAGACAGTAATATTGGATAGGAGTTCCTGAGTCAGGATAATACCAGAGCAAAACTCTCTCCCTTCTGGAATAAGGCAATAACTACCATCCCATAAAATTGGTCATGACTTTACAGAATTTTAAAATATAATTTATTCGAGATACAGAGGTAGAAATTTATTGCTTTTTTTTTTTTAAATGGAAACCAATGGAAAAACTCTTAATTTTACAGAAATTCACCCTTCAACTCTGCTGGGTGCCTAAAGCAAAAATATACTTGTAAATAAATAGCTCACTAGGTTGTTGAGATTTTTTGCCATCACAATTAACTTTGAGATGTTCAGCAACGCACAGCCATGTATTTCCTCGATAAAATTATTTTCATGGATTTATTGCTTATTTCAGAAAAATGTATTAATTCATATTATGCCATATTTTATAAATTATTTTTACATCTGTTTTCTTGTTAATTTTTTTCAGTAATGTTCTTAATTTGAAATAATTTAGACTCAGTGTTATCATTCTGAAGTAGAAAATTTATTTTTAAGGGAGATTTAGTACTGGTCTGAAACAAACCCTCTGCTGTTTATTAAAATGGTTTGTATGAGTAAAGTCATTTCCTATTTGGGAAGTTATTTTTTAATACCACATAATGTTCATGAATACATACTCAATGTTACTAAATATACAAAATCATTTTCAAAGTGAATTTTATAATTTAGAGGCAGCTTAGGTGGCACGGTAGGTAGAGTACTGGGCTTTGAGTCAGGAACAACTACATTCCAATCTGGCTCTCAGATACCAGCTCTGTGAACCTGGTCAAGTTACGTAACCTCACTTTGCCTTAGTTTCCTAACTGTAAAATAATAGCACCTAACTTACAAGGTTGTTATAAAGGTCATGAGATAATGTTTGTAAAGTACTTAAGTAGGCAGTTCTTAGCACATAGTAGATGCTACAAAAATGTTTATTCTCTTTCTTTCCCTCACTTCTCTACCCCTAAATGGCATAGAGAACACAGCATCCCCCTTGGAAGTTAGGACAACAAGTAAGGATTGCAGTTTTGCCTCTGGCCCATGGAGGCTGATCACAGATAAGTCATATAATCTCTCAGTATACCAGACAACCCTCAAAATCTTTCATTTACAGACATAATGCAGGTCTTCACTGGTAGAAGGAATTTCCAAAACAAGTGGTCCCCAGAACAATGAAATCACAAATACAGACCACAAAACCAAAATGAACCATGTTTTATAGATAATCTGTCAAACTTAATATCTTAATCTCAATTTACCAAATTGATTCTAAGATTAGAAAAAAACCTTGAGAGGCAATGGCAAGATGGAAGGCAAGCTCTCCACAGGGGCATTGGGGCAGAGAGGTCTGGGGTTCGAGGCTTGGCCTGATATACACTGACTGAATGTACCTGGGAAAGGAATACTTTAAGACTCTACAGCTGCAGAGAATGCGCAGGGCTACATGAGCCAAGGTTGTTTTCTCATCTGGCATTCCCTAGACAAGTGTAATCATGGGTCTGTGCCCCATTCCCCTCACCCTACCAAACGAAAACCTTTCCTTTTGATTAAAAAGGTAATAAGAATTAAAAACAAAGATAAGAAACCCTTGTGCCTGTACATTCAGCCTTTTACCTTCACAGGTAGTTCTGGGATCAACCCTGCTGGAACATAACAGTAATAAGAATGACAACAATAACATACTTCATCACCGATCAGAATATGTGACTGAGAAGTTCAACAACAAGGACATGGTACTTATGTCAGAGCTCAAACACAGAGCGTTTTGTAAATATTTACTGTGTGGGCTTTCCTGACTTCTGTACAGCTTGTACTCATTAAATGTGCTTGGAAGACAAATGCAGGCACAAATTCCCTTTGAAGCCACTCTCTCTTTTGTGGCAGGTATGTGTCAGAAACCATTATAGGCCTCAAGCATCAGGAAAAGTGAGTGTCCCTCTCTAACAGTCTAACTAATGAAACAAGAGCACATCTCCTGTCATGCCAGGCGAAAGTACTTTTCTGGGTCTTTTCTATTCACTCACTTCACCTGCCCACTCCTGAAGCTACCCAGCCCCAAGAAAGGGTATTAAACCTGATATCCTGCCCCATTAATGCCAAGAGGTAGCCCTAGAAGACTGCATAAAAGGAAAGCAGTAAGTCTAGCAGGATTCTATTATCATGACAGACTTGAGTTTTTCCCATTAATACTATCACTAAGATGTAAAATGGACCATTGGCAACAACCATGGAATATAGCTGAAAGCAAGCAATTTTGAAAAACAAAATTAGCATGGTGGTTATAGGCTTTTTTTTTTCTTTCTCTGAGGGAATGTTTTTTCTCTACTTCTGGGAAGTATTCTTCTCTAATGAATATAAACATTCATTAAATTAATAATATAATAAATATGAGCCTGATTTTCTCTTAAAAACAAGGAGGGCACAAGCAACTCAAGCTCTTAAGGGGGAGAAAAATCTTGATTATTTGCTTACTTACTTATTCTCTGTCCTAGAACTGTTATGTTTAGCCAGTCTACCTACCCTGAAAAGTACTCCTGTCCCCTCCTAAAAGTTGTAAGCAAGACCAGGGTCTTGTTTTAAGTTAAACTGTTCAGTTTCTTTCTAGGAACCAATCTACCTCTCATTTTATTACTTCTTTCCCAGAGTACAAAGTGTCTAGGTGGGAAGAAAGTCAATGCTAGGACTCTTTATCACATTCCTCTACTTAGGCCCCCTTATCTCCAGGAAACACAGCATCGTCAAACATATAAAACAACTAGCTCTTTGCTAGTGTATCTGATAAATTAACACTTGCTACAGCATTATAGGGTCCTAATTTTCCCACCACATTTTGGGAGGGGACTGATAGCAGTTAGAGACTTTAATAGTTAGAGTCCTAGGCATTAGGTAACAGGCCAGTTATAGAACTATTTTCAGACCTTCTAGCACCCCTAAAACAGTATACTTAACAACTAGCCACTCCGTGTATAATACAAGCTTTGCTCCTGGTTGCAGCAAAAGATGATGGTGAACAAGGAGCCCACCCTAAAAGTGATTTCATCATATGGAAATCTTGGTTCTATCAGGATATAGATCGGGATCCTATTACATATAATAGAAATGCCTAAGTCACACATCTAAGCTCAATTTTAGGATGGATTTCAATGATCATAAATATAATTTCAATTAATCATCACAGAGGTGAGTCTTCATTTCAGGGGACTAGAACTGAGGTATCAGGGTTCAAGATATCTGAATAAGGAAAAGAATGGAAAGAAATAATGGTATTTATTGTTACTGATAATTAATATAAAATTATCGGTTTTATATTAATGGTATTAATATTAAAAAGAGTGATTAAGATGGCATTAACACTCAGAAGAACATATAACTATTTTTTCATTTCTATACAATTATTATGGGAGTTGCCAATGCATGGACTGCAGTATATCTCAAGAAATATATAAGGAAACAAGCTAGGTTTTAACAATTGATAGCAGATCTTGTCTTCTCAGTCAAACAACTAAATGAAAGGTACATAGAACCCCAAATTCTGCTATGCCTTTTGATTATAAAAAAGTATTCGTGCTGACTGAATAAAATCCAACCTTAAAGGCCCTCCTCCAACAAGGAACCTCTCATACCTATCTGAAGTTTATGTCAGATTTTATGACAGATGCAGCTACAGAGACAACTTTATTCAACGAGCCTCTGATCACGAGCATCAAACCAGGCACAAAACAGGTGCTCTTAGTGCACAGTCCTCCAGATGCTCATACTTTCAGATGACACTGTGTCTAAGGGCCACATGTCAAACAGCACAGTGAAGACTAGACCCCAGGGCTCTTTGCTCCAAGTTCAATACATTTTCCGCTGTACCTTTTTGCTTTCTGGGTTTTCAGAACATGTGATGGAATCTAAGAACAGAGGCTTCCAAGAAGAACCTTACATACAAGAATTCTCCAAGTAAAGGGGACATTATAAATACTGGTAACTTTGAGGAACTGGCTAACTCTCTGTAGGAAACAGACTACACTGAACTGAAGACTACCAATGGAGTTTGGAGGGAATCCCCTCATCAGTAGCTGTAGCAGTGATTCAAGACCAAAAACAAACTATGCAGTTAAAATTATAATGCACTGACTGTGCAGCCAGGTTAAATGACTTTCAGAAGTAGCAGTAAAATAGGAAGGAGTTACTAAGATTGTACTAAATGTTGTTCCAAATATTCACCTTCATGGTGTTGAAGCAAGTTGAAAAAAGCAAAGTGTTTTTAAATTGCCTACATGACTTTACTGAAATTGCTAGGGAATTTTAAATAGTACACGTTTCTGCTCACACTCCAAACGTTGACTGAAAGTGACCAAGCCAGACAACAATTTAGTATGGACAAAAAAGTATGCTGGCCAAAGGAACAAGGTTGCTTCTGAAATTTTAATTAGCAAACAAAAAAACCTAATTGAGAAAAAATATTTAATGCCACCACCAGTAACCATGTTTGAAAAAAAATAGCCAAGAACCTTGAATCTTCCTCAAAAGGCAGAAAATGTTGGGAAGGAAAGAACAGTAGAATTTTGAGCATGTAGAGCAGTGGTCTCTCAACATTTCTGATCATGCATTTCGTATCAGCAAAAAAAAATTTTAACATGTGCCTTCAATATATATATATATATACACACACACACACACACACACACACACACACACACACACACACACACACATATATATGTTTATGTGTAAATATATTAATCACTATCTACATTATAAACTTAGAGAATAAAAAAGATGAGATAATAATTGATCCTAGAGTCAACCGGAGCCATAAGTTTACTGAGCAAGGTAATGAATGACATCAGACCTGTAAAATAAGATTAGCTGCTATGTGGAGGATGAATTGAAGAGTGGAGAGATTTGAGGTGTAGGAAGACTAAAGCTATTGCAACAGTCCAGGTGAGATGTACATAATGAGGCCCTGAACTAGGGGAGTGACTATGAGTGGAAAGGATGGACTGATAGCTGCACAGGGAGCTGATCTGCAATTTGGGATAAGGAAGAATGAAGAGTTGAAGATGACACAAGAATGCAAACCTGAGTAACTGAAAGGACAGTGGCATCCTCAATAACAATAGGGATGACTGGAAGAGGGGTGTATTTGGAGAGAAAGATAATATAAGGAGATCTGTAATGCTACTCACAACCCATCCTACCTGTAAATCTTGTATGACTCACTGTTCCACAGAATATGTTGGGAAGAGGAAGAATTTTGCAAAGCTTTCTCATTGAGGGCCACCTGCTGCAAGCCAAGAAGTGATCTGATGAATGGGGTACGAGAATTTTGCCTTCACAGATGTTGCATGTGCTTGGGTTACAGCAGCTGGGCTATAAAATTCTGAGCAGCAATGGGAGGCCAGCAGTTGGGTCCTGGACACTGTGTGGAGAGCGTTGAACAAGAATGAAGAGAGTAGTGTAACTGCGTTGGAGACAAGTCCACGATAGGCTTTTGCAAGAAGGGAAGGATGTGATGCATCTTGTGATCAAGCCTCAGCCTCCACTTAGAAGACCCCTGATCAGGATTGCCTCAAGTCTCTCTAGAATCTGCCTGCTGTACTACATGGGTGACAAAGTGACACTCTATTTCCTCCCAGGAGAGTGATCCTTTTTTATGTAGCTGAAAAGTACTAATGAAAAGCTGAGAAGAAAAAACACAGTAAAGGGAATAGGAAGAATGAATGGGTTGGAAGTAGTGTGAATTCTGTACTTACGCAGTGGTGGTCTGCACTTCATGCCAGCCTTTGCTAAAATTCTGTTTCAACTCATTCATTAGATTCATGCCGAGCTTTTGTTTTATTTCGACCAGATGCTTTTCTTTGGCTGTTAACACTTGTCGTAAAGTTGTGATTTCATCTTCCAGCTAGATAAAAGGTAGGAAAATTAAAAAAAAAAGAACATGAGACCTTCTAAAAACCACCTTAATGAATACAAACATGGGATGAATTATAATGTAGTTTCAAGGGACCACATGGTATTCTAGTTCTAGGCATTTAAACTTTGTGTTTGGCCCCACCTGAAATATACTATATAAACGACTGTACTGTCACTAGAAACCAGAAGGGATAAGTAGAACTACGGAAACACTGAGTTGGAAGTGACTTTAGAGGTCACCTAATCAAACATACCAAACATGAATCAGGTCTAAAATATTCCATGCAAGTCATCACACCAAGACTCTGCTTAAAGGTCAGGTTAGCCCACTTCATGTTTGTACAGCTCTAATTATATGGAAAATTATCTTTATATTAAGCTGAAGATCCTGTACTTAAGCTTCTTCAGATATGGAGATCTAAGTACAAAACCAGCCTCAGACACTTAGCTGTTTGACCCTAGAAAAATCGCTTAACATCTTTCTCAGTCTCATTTTCCTTGTCTGTAAGATGGGAATAATAATAGTACCTACAACTCACAAGGTTATTGTAAGGATCAAATGAAATAACATGTAACATATGAATAATATATTAAATATGAAATAACAAATGAAATAACATACATATATACTTACAGATAGAGCAAAAGAAAGAGTATAGGACTTGGAGTTGGGAAGACCTAAGCTTAAACACATTTACTAGCCATGTGACTCTGGGCAAATCACTTAACCTCCGTTTGTCTTGGTTTCCTCAATTATAAAATGGTGATAACAACAGTACTTACTTGACAGGGTTCTTGTGAGGCTCAAATGAGATAATATTTATAAAAAAATACTTAGCACAGTGTCTAGAACATAGTAGGCCCTATACAGATGCTTAACATTTCCTGCCCTAAAAAACTCTGGAAACCTACAAGCATTACATAAATTCTAGCTCTGTCATCATTATTCCACGGTAACTGACTACACTATTCATCTACTTCTAATGACAAAATTCTTCCTAAGTCCAACTTCAATCTTTCTAGTTATGATCTACATCCAGCTTCTCTTTTTTATTCTAAGTGGAAACTATAATTGCTCACACTGCCATTACATTACATTTCCACTGCTTTGGTAATGTTTATTAAGATACTTATTCAACACGTGAATAAGTATATGATGCTGGTGTAATACAGGACCTAAATTTCAGTTTCCCATACTTTCTCAGGACATGTAAAATTGTGGCTACAGTATGATTTCATTAAGAAAAGAAAACAATAAAGCTTTAATGTCTGCATCAGTCTTGTTAATACAAAGTCAGTTTCTTCCAGATTTGTACAATGTTTTCTGCCCAGGTTGGCTCCAGTGGCTCAAGGCACTAAAGTAGCTATTGATGATATAATGGGATCATTTTAAGGAAAGGACTCTCTGGTATATAATATAGAAAGTTGGCTATCTCGATTATACTATGGTATGACTTCTGTATTATTTTAGTGATCCTTTTCCCTTTTTAAGAAACAGATTTTCTTAGAGGCTACTGAATGTTAACGTGTTTATTTAATAGGCTTCTCCAACACAGAGAATTTTTTTGTATCCTATACAAGTAAAGAGAATACACGGGTAACAACAGTTAATAGAGCCGAGAGATCTCATTCTTTCAATCTGACTGAAGAGCAAAGACATTACACATCACCTTGGTCAGGGCTTCACATAAAAGTCACTAATAGTCCCTAATAGTGAAAGGTGGCATCCATTGGTTGAGGTAAGATCCCAAAGGCTCTACCTTTCTGCTTTTGAGATTTTCTTATTCAAAATCTTACTCTGATGCCTCACCATGATGTGAAGGTTCTCTGAAGCAAGGAGTATAGGATCTTTTTTTTTTTAAAGTTTTGATCAATGTATTTCAACACAATTGATTTCCTTTACAATGCTATATATTTTATTTTATGTTTTTAAAAAGATTATTCTGAGAAGAGATCCATAGGCTTCATCAGACTGCCAAAGTAATCCACAGCAGAAAAAAAGGCACATGTTCTATGAGAGTGTCGCAATGCTGCAAAGGCTTAGATTATGACCTTACCATCCAAGGATTGGCCTAGCTGAGCAAAGAGAAACTCAACACCAGGTTAGATAATTTGGGGGCCTCAGAAACTTTTGAAGACTGCCTACAAAGAGAGAAAGTGTGGAAGAGAAGAGAGATTAGACTGTACACCAAGCTGAAGGTCTATGGAGCCTATGTGCTGACTTCATTGCTGTATGCCTGTGAAACTTGGACAGTCTACCAGCACCTTGCCAGAAAATGGAATCCCCTCCATTTGAACTGTCTTAGAAAGAGTTTGAAGATTACCTGGCAAGATAAGGTATCAGACTCTGAGGTCCTCCCTCAAGCTAAACTACCAAGCATTCAAACTATACTGCAGAGAGCATGACTCTGATAGGCTGTCTATTTTACAGTGAACTTGCAAAAGGTAAGCATTCACACAGTCAAAGACTTTCTCAAGGTCTTCCTGAAGAACTTCATTATCAGTTGTGAGACATGGGAGACTGGCACAGCATGATGTGTCTGCATCAAAGAAGGTGCTGTGCTCTATGAGCAAAGGAGAATCACAAAAGTACAAAGGAAACATGAGATGCAGAAAACTAGATGGAGCTCCATCACAAATGTGGTAGAGCCTTCTAAGCTCCTATTGGAAATATCAGCCACACCTGAACATCTGCCCCTTGACCCAATATTGTGATGTCCTTGGTCTTCTCTGAGAACAAAGGACAAACAACAATGACAACAGAATTCACAACAAAATTATAGTTCTTTACAGTTTTAGTTAATTTGTTCTTTGCTCACCTAACATATATAATATTGAACTATAAATAATGACTGTCCTTTTAATAGTTTTGTGAGGAAAAGTGCAGTATGAACCTGTGATTTCATTAGTGTAGGTAACTCTCAGTACAGACACTCCCTCCAACAATGAAGTTATCTATAATTTATTGTCTTAAAGAGTTGTCTGGGGTGTTAAATGGTTAAGTGACATGCATATGGTCACACCAGGAATATGTGCCAGAGGCAGAATTTAAAACCAGCTCTTCCTAATGGTATCTACAAGATCCCTCTGCCTTAACAAACACATGACAACGCTATTTAAAACATCCACCTGGGTATTATCCCTTTAAAAAGGACATGTTGGGAGGCTACACACTTATTTTGATGATGGCTATTCTTCTTCTAAGTTAGTTTAAATCATCAAATTCACTCCTCCTTAAAAATATTTTATCAGTCATTTAATTCACCAGATGGGGTTCCAAATGACATTTACTTGTTTTCACAAAGAAAATCCACTCTCTGAGGTTGGATCACCTGGATCTTTGGAAGAATGAGTCTTAGGCTCTGAAGGCCATCCCCAAAGAATAAGTCTAAAAATGCTCTGAGCAACAGCAGTGTCACTAAAACACTTGTATGTAACAGCAACACAAGGAGATTACTTTTATGCGAACAAGAATTAGATGCTTAAAGTTATGTCAATTTTAAAATTTCACATCACTTTAAAGTCTCCCCTATAGAATGCTTGAGAATTGCTCAGTTCCATTACAATTAGGGTTCTCATTAATACAAACCAGTTATTCTAAGGCATGATTTAGTCCTGGAAAAGAACTTGAAAGTGAAGAGAGAAAGCCTACAGACTGGAAAAACAATTCAAAGCATATGCTGTACTGATGATAGAACAAAGCTTCATTGCCATATACATGGAACATTCTGGCTTTTTAGTCTGGACCTCTGATTTATCAGTATGAATATGCCTGTTCCATCACCAATGCAAATCAGTAGCTCATCTATATTTTATACTCTTAGGGAACTGCCTGGGGCACTGGAGTAAAAGATTAAGTGCCTTATTCACAATCAGACAGCTCGCATTTTGGTGTCAGAAACTGAGCCTGAATAAAGATCTTCCTGACTTCAAAAAAAACCTCTATGATACTCTTCTGGTATGTAAAATGAAGAAGTTTTACTAAATGGTCTCTGAGGTTCCTTTCTACCATTCTGGTCTATGATCCTATCCATACTATGCAGTTTTGATTCTCCAAAACAATATTATTAGTTTAAAAGCATCAGCTCACTTCTCTGGCATGGGTCTGCTTCTGAGAAAAGCAGTTGCTAAGTGAGGTCTGCCTTGACAATTCATTTATTTCATGGCATACGTCTGCTTAGAGTCCTAAGAAAAACAGTTAAGGAAGTTAAGACTAACTCAGAGTTCTGAGAAAGCAGCTGTTCATTTGAATTGGATAGGCTGTAAAATATGAGAACAAATGGAGAGCATGGTATGCTTCAGTGATTTGTACATGACTAAAGAAATACAGAAATAGGTTAACAACTGGGAAAATAAAGACACCAGAACCATATATGATGATGGGACAAAAGTGATTTAACTGATCACAGACAAAAGATAGTTACAAACATAAGCTAAAGGAACATTGTTTATAGAGTGTATTGGGGGGGGAGAAAGAGACAGAGAGATAAATACACACATACACCCAGAGAAACAGAGACAGATGAAAGCATAGATTTAACAAATGAGGTAAAGAGAGAACCTAACACTCTATTCTATCATTTGTTGCTGGGTAGATTAGTTGTCCAATGACAGTCAAGGGTGTTTTCTACCACTACTGATGATGAAAGGAAGAAGGAAAGAAAGACTATACTCTGCTATCTTGTGGAAAATGGAGAGACAGAGAGAGGAGAGGACTCTGACTTGTACTGGCATCTGTTATTACTGAAAAAGTGGTGATGACAAAGAATTTTGCAAAGGAGCAGAGCTGGAGAAATTTTTCCCAGTTTCAAGATGAAGGCTGTTGCTCTTTCCTAAAAGGGCATAACACATTCATTCATCTGAAGGCATTACCTAAGCCTGAATTTGGAAGTGATGGATACCAGTTTAATACAGAAGCTATATATATATCAAGGAACTTTTATGGACAATTCCTAAGACAGAAAGAGGATACTGAAACATCATTATAGAATTGTGAGATACCCTGAGCATATGAATTTTCCCTCATTCATGAGCTTCTCTTGACTCTTTCTCAAAGATATAAATGCAGTGCATTGGTGGTTAGAATGTGACCCAGGTTCATGTGTGAACAGTGATGCATTTATTACACCTGCATTTGACTTATAAACATATCTGTGATACTATGATTATTGTTAAGTAAATGTTTATGTTTAAAATCTAGTGTGTCATCATTATGAACTGCTGGATTTGTGCAAACAGAAGAATATCCATGGGGACTCAAGAGTTTCAAGTGATGTGCAGAGGAAGTATTTTCCCCCACAACAGGGTTTTTACCCCGAGGAACCTATGACAGTCTGAGTGTTTCTGATTCTTTTATATGACAGTGCCTTACCTCTGCTGATTATTTCCAATTTATCCTGGATGTAATTTGTTTGTACACAGCTGTTTCCATATCATCTCCCCCATTAGATTGTGAGCTTCTTGAGAACAGGTACTGTCTCTTCTCTTTCTTTGGATCACCAATGAATGACTGAGTGTAGTTTTATGGGAGATCCTTGTCTGAGAATCCAGTGTGAAGACAGATTTGGGTTGAGTAAGCCAGCCCAAAAAGTAAATGTGTGGGTACATCCCATCGAGGTGTTATAGTAATTAAATAGGAAGACAATGTAATCCACCTAGTTAGCTCGATTTGTTAGAACACCGTGCTAATTAGTCTGAGGTTGAAGATTTTGACTCTCAATCAATTATTGTCACTGTTCTCTGACCACAGACTAGTACCAACTCAAGAAGCCAGTTATCTTGAAAAATACACCACTGATTGCTAGAGACTGTGACAAATGAGGATCAATATCCCTACTAGGAAAAAAACAACTCAAAAGCACCCCATTATGAGTGAGTCAAGAGCACCACCTTTGTCAAACCAGCATCTTTAATAGGCAAGGGAAATGTACTAATGGTAAACACATTGTTATATGGCATGTTGTGACATGAAATGTATATAATTATTTAGAGTAATCAAAGGCTTATTCAAGTTGGATTTGGCATAGATGTTGGGGAAATGCAATTAGCAATTAGGTACACAAAAATGACAACTGCAAGAACAAATACAATAATACCTAATTAATCCAGCATCACTGAGTTATTCAAATAATTTTTTTCAGATAACTGAAGATTATTCCTTTAAGTCTCCAAATTTAGTTTACAGATAATTATAAGTCAGGGAATTTAATAAGTCATTCCTGAAGAGTAAAGTGAACAGCTTTGTAATAGTTAATTTTCCTCTGCCCTCAGGGGTTGTTTTGTTTTTTTAATTCCAGGATATCTCCTATATGATTGAGATATGAACATCTTACTTTGAGAAAAACTTGAGTCTTACCACAGTCCACATTATGCAATAAAGGGGGAGGAGGAGAGGAAAGAACCTTATACAGGAAAAAAATGTGAGGTCCTAACATCTTTAACAAACTTAAAAGTTATAAAAATATCACATGGGGTTATCTTCCCAAAGAAAATAGTGGCAGTGGTGCCTACCGGGAATTTAAGCTAAAATGAATAGCATTAGAGTGACAGCTTCACAGAATCTGAGAGCTGGAAGGAACCTTAATTACCACCTTGTCCTGACCATATACAAAAGGATGTTCCACTTTTAACATATCCAATAATGATTGTCCAATCTCTGCTTCAAGACCTTCCAAGACCTTCAAACCCTCCACCTCATAAGGCAGCCCATCCCCTTTGAGAGCAGGTTTAACTATTGGAATTGTTTGCTGACATGGAGATTTACCTGGTCATTTTACCATTCATTGTTTATGGTTCAATATTCTGGGACTAACTCTTTAGAACAAATCTAATCACTTATCCACTTGACAGCTCTTCAGATGAAAATAACTCTCAATATCCCTGTCTTCCCAGCCCTAGGCTTCTCTTCAGGGTAAGAAGAGTTCTCTTAGCTGATGCATATGACAGGGACTTAAGGCTCTTCACCACCTGGTTCCCATCTTCTGGAATTTTCTAGCTTATTAATATCCTTCTTAAGTCATGGTATCTAAAACTGAACAAAATACTTCAGATAAAGTGTGATGAGGATAGAATTAAGTGGAACTATCATCTCCTTTTTGCAAACACTATGCACCTGTCTTAAAGAAACCAAAGATCAAATGGACTTTCGTGGCTTCCATGTTACACTGCTTACTGAGTTTGTGAAGCGGCTGAACTCCACCCTTATCTTTTTCAGAGTAACTGTTATGTAAACCATGTCTTCCTCATTCTATACTTAAGAAGATATTTTTCTACCCAAGTGCAAGATAATGATTCATATTAAATATCATCTTATTAGATTCAACCCAGTGATCTAGCCTATCAAAATCCTTTTGCATTCTGACTCTCTCCTCTAGTATGTTAGCAATCCCTTCTTGTGTTATGTCAGCTGCAAATTCGTCCTGTATATTACCTGTGCCTATGTCAAGGTCACTGATAAAAGTGTTAAACAGTTTAAAACTTTAGATCAGATCCCTGGGAAATTCCAGTAGGGACCTGTTACCATTCTGACACTGAACTATTAAGAACTTACTCTTTCAGTCTGGCCATTGCATTAGATCTGAATCCATTTGAATATATTATCATTTAATAGTATGAGGCAATTTATCAAAAGCTTTGGTAAAATCTAAGGAAACTATAATCACCGTGTGTGTGTGTGTGTGTGTGTGTGTGTGTGTGTGTGTGCGTGCATGTTGCCTTCTAAACTGGAGTGTTTGCTGGAGACTCTTCCATTCCTTTGCTTCCACTGTGAAAGTCTAAGTACTCTGGCAATATATTAAGGATGAAACCTGCTCAGGTACTTTAATATAATGATTACAAATCAATATTCATTGACTCATTTCCCTTCCAACTATGCTCTTTTGGATTTCTCCATCATGCCCCAAGTAACCTCATAATCTTTTTTCTAATAGTATGACAACAAGCAACATGCATTTATTAATACATGCCTTCAATACAACAGGCACTATCCTAAGAACTGCTCCCCCAAAAAACTGTTTACTAAGAAGGGTAAACAATAATCCCTGCTCTCAAAGAGCTCACAGTCTAATGAGACAACATGCAAACAATTACATACAAGATATATACAGGATAAATTACAGATATACAATGGAGGGAATGCATTAGAATTATGGTGGAACAAGAAAGGCTTCTTGTAGGTGGTCAGGTTTTATCTGGGACTTCAAAGAAGTCAAGAAGCAGATGAAAAAGCACACCAGTCCAAGAATGAAGAATAGTTAGTGAAAGTGCACAGAGCTCAAGGAACAGTAAGGAGTCAACAATACTAGGTCACAGAATACACAGAAGGGAGTAAAATGTATAATGTGTAAATGTGTAAAACGACTGGAGAGGTAGGTAGGGGCAGGGTATGAAGGGCTTTAAAAGTCAAGCAGAGGATTTTATATTTGATCCCAAAATAGGGACTGTTGAAGTTTACTTAACAGTAGAATGACATGGTCAGAGTTGCAATTTGGGAATATCGATCAGACAATGGAGTAGAGAATGGCTTGAAGTGAGAAAAGACTTGAGGAAGAGAGACCAACCAGAAGACAGTCCAGGCATGTGGTGATGACAGCTTGTACATGGATGGTGACCATAGAAAAAGCAAAAAGGAGCCTGGTATAAAATGCTACAAAGGCAGAAGGAAAGGACTTAGCAACTGTCATTTGGGGGAACTTCATAACCTTGCAAGATCACATACACACACCTTATAAATCCTCTCTGGCCCTGGGGCCCCTCAGATTGGAAGGTAAGAGAGTAAAGAGCTCCTAGCTTCTCTTAGAACTTTCACTTATGGAAAGTGCTCAGGCCTACCATTTCCAAATTTACTACCTGGATGCACTCCTTCAGACCTCTCTATCATGCTCCCTTGCTGGCTACCTTCCTTTCTCCTGACCTTTTCAGCTTCCTCCATTACATGGTAAGCTCCTTGATTGAAAGGACTTTCTTTTTCATATTCGTATGCCCAGGATTTAGCACAATGTCTGGTACATCATAGGGGCTTAATAAATGTTTACTGACTGTCTAGAAACCAAAAAGTTTCCTCTCTTTGGCCTGTTTGCTACCAGAATGAAGATCATTCTGAGCAACCAGACTGTCAACACCCCAGAAAATGCTGACATCTCTCTTAAGGGCAGGACAGCTATTGTGAAGGGGACCATATCAATGTTGAGCTCGGTCTCCTTGGAAAGAAGGAAAAAAGACTCCGGGTGGACAAATAGTGGAGAAATCGACAAGACTTTGCAACCATGCGCACAATCTGCAGTCATATATAAAACACAGAGTTATGCTGGGTTTTTGTTACAAGATGAGGTCTGTGTATGCTCATTTTCCCATCAATGTTGTTATTCAAGAGAACGGTTCAACTTCTTGACATCAGAAATTTCTTGGGTGAAAAATTTTTCCAAAGAGTGCGCATGAAACTGGGTGTTGCTTGTGCTGTTTCTCAAGCCCCAAAAGATGAATTAATTCTTGAAGGAAATGACGTTGAACTTGTTTCAAACTCAGCTCCCCTGATCCAACAGGCCACCACAGTCAAAATCAAGGATATCAGAAAATTTTTGGATGGCATCTATGTTTCTGAGAAAGGCACAGTGCAACAAGCTGATGAGTAAGTTGGAAAAAATGCCAAAGGCTGTGTCCTTGTCAGATGTCAAAATAAAAATACCTTTTGTCAAAAAAAAGAAAAAATAAATTGAAAAGTTTCTCTGTCAAAAAAAGTTATTAAGAAACTCATATAAGTTGAAAGGACTGCCTAATATCTATACTATATATACATGGCACAAATCTGTTATGACAAAGACAAAAACGGTCCACTTCCCACCCAAAAATTACCTTTTACTCTATTTTATATTTAAATGTTTGTATACATGTTGTTCATATTGTTCCCTATCTCCCACAGTATAAAGCAAGTTCCCTGGGAGCAGGCACTAATTCATCTTTTTCTCTATCCTCAGAGACTACCATAGCATACAATAGGCAAATGAAACATATGTACTGAAGGAATGAATGATGTCTAGATTCTGTATGTAGGGTGATCTAAGTAGTAATAAGAAAAGGAGAAAGGTTGCCCCCGGTTTATCTAAACATGCAATTGGTTTTTGTTTTTTGATTCTTCATTAAAATTCTTAGGTTCAGGTTATATTTTGCATGTAAGGTCGATCCCACTGATTCTTATCAGTCAGATATGGTCATTGTCAGTTATTTTTTCCCAAGTAAATCTGTACTAAACTATACATATATATGCCACTTTCCCTAGGCCCCATGTGCACACAGGTGTTGTTTGTCCTTCTTTTTCAAAAAGGACCAATAACATCATGGGGTGATGTCTTGACTTGTGTCAAGATATTGGATTTAAGTGTTGCAGAGTTGCAAAAGTCATCAGCCTCATTTTCTCTTCCAGAGTCACTGAAGTCCAGTAGGCAAGACCAAAGTCAGGATGATGGCAATGACCCAGGATGCAATGGATGACCTTGGCATCTTTGATGTCTAAGTAAGCTCTAAGCATTCCACAGCACCTGTTTTAGCCATCTTCGTGGCCATTTGAATAAACTGTTTTCATTCAGCCATTCTACTGGGGAATGCTTGGGGTAAACATCTCCCTACCTCACTGACAATTCTGGAGACTGTCAAGCTACCCTCAACTTGGTTTAGCTTGTCTACAGAGATGGTTTTACTGGGGTGCTCATGCTATAGATTCTTAGAGCCACAGGTGAGAGTCAAGTGGACATGAAAGGTGGATGAGAAGCCCTGAAAAGGGACTGGCAAACCCTCACACCAGAGGCATTAGTCCAAGAGGGAGCATGTACCAGTGGAAAAAACTAAGCACTCTGCAGTCAGAGGACTTTGGTTCTAATACAGGCTCTGCCACATAGTAACTGACAAAGTGAAAGTGCTCAAAGAAATGCACACAACAGCATGTAAACAGAAGATGAATGACCAGGACACAGTGGGGTCTATGGCTACGAAACAGCTTTCTTTTTTTTTCTTTTGTAAACCTATCTTCTCATTAGCAGCTTTAAATAGGATAAGAAGGAACTAGTTCCAAAAGTTAATGGATTCATTCCTCTCATGAAGTCATGGTGACACAGTATGAAAAGACCAACTCTGTTAAAGAGCAATTAAAGCATTTTGTACAGCTATGTTAGAATCTGCTTACAGACTAAAGAGGTAATTAAGAAGATTTGTTAATAAGGATTACTATGTGCAAAATCACAATGATCAATTTTGCTAAATAATACATAAACACAAAATTCAGTTTCTGAGGAAGATATGAGAAAAGTTCCAAAGCCATTAAAATTGTTCTGTTTTATTCATTTCAATTCAACAAACATTTATTAAGTCCTTACTCAATTTTCAGCGTTGGAAGACAAAGTCTACATTTTTAGGAAGCCAGATAAGCTAATTTAACTACAATGACTTTAGAGACAGAGGCTCAGAGTGGGCAATGGGCACTGGGAAGATCTACTTCATATATAAGAAAGCATTTATAAAGTGCTTATCATTATTGTACTGAGCACTAGAGATACAAATAAAAAAAAAAGCTAGCCCCTATTCTCAAAAATCTTATAATTTACTAGAGTAGAGTATGCTAACTTTGTTGTGTCTTGGACACCTTCAGCAATCTGGTGGTGCCCTTCTCATAAAAATGTTTTTAAATAACTGACAGAAATGTTAAATTTCTGGGGTTCACAACACATATTTGTTGTTCTTGTTGAAAAAGGTTCATGGATTATTGTTAATAAATATGTACATTTTTTTCTTTATCTAAATTCAAGATTCTCTAAAATCTATCCCCAAATGTCACTGGGCCCCAAGTTAACCAGTTCTGTACTAGAGAGAAAAAATTTACATATAGGAATAGAGAATCCAATGAATAGAGCTTTGGTCAGGGCAATTATGAGACCACAGAGAAAGAAGATTATTCTTCAAGTCACAACAGCAATACTGATTTGATTACTGTTCCCTAAACAAGAATCCTGACAAACTACCTACAATATTCCCAACCACTTGACCCTGGTGGGTAGTTATATGGGATGAAGTATATATAGTCTGTGGCAGGCTCAAAATAGGAGACTGACGTGAAGATTGACTCATTCTTCAATCCTTGCTTAGAATACTCCCCACACACTTTCAACTAATTACTGACACATTTGAGTTAGCAAGTTCTTCCTTCAAGAAAGCAAACAATCCCTGAAAGGATTAAGCCTGTTTAGCAGTCAAAATTTACTAAAAATTACTTTATAACCTGGTTTTCTTAGACTTGAGATCTACCAGTTTAGGAGTTTGGGTTCCACATTGGGGTGCTTTGCATAGCCAGAAGACATTTATAAAGTTCTGGGCGCTTGAAGGATAGAACATATATACTAGAAAGTAGGAAGGGGTTATAGATATTAAAGAGAGAAGGCATGAAAGACAGACTTCACCTACTTTGCAATTCTACCCAGGGGACAACAAGGGCCTTTCAGGAGAAGAAAATTATGATGGGTAGTAACATAGAAGACATAAGTGGGTGAAGCAATAGCATGGGCCTCAAACTTTCATTCTTTTTTTCTTTTATGTTATTTTTTTTATATTCATTCTTCTCAAATTTTGAGTTCCAAATTCCCTTCCTCCCTCCCCCTAACTTAATATGGTGTCAATTACACAGGTAAAGTCAGCCAAAACATATTCCTGTATTAGCCATGTTGGGAAAAAAAAACAAAAACAGGTAAGAAATATAAGAAAAGTGAAAAAAATGATGCATTAATCTACACTCAGATTTCATCCATTAATCTCTCCAGAGGAGGACAGCAATTTTCCTCATAAAACCTTTGGAATTATCGCAGATCACTGCTCTGCTCAGAATAACTAAATTGTTCACATTTGATCATCATTACAATACTGCTACTACTGTGTACAATGTTTTCCTGTCCTGCTCATTTCACTTTGCATAAGTTCCTATAAGTCTTTCCAGGTTTTTCTAAAAACATCCTGCCCATTATTCCTTCTAGTACAATAGCATTCCATCACAATCATATATGACAACTTGTTCAGTCATTCCCCAATTGATGGGCATCTCCCCCCCCCAATTTCCAATTCTTTGGCACAACAAAAAGAGCTGTCATAAATATTTTATAGGTCTCAAACTTTAAAAATCACAGATACAAAAACTCTCTTTTTGTGTCATGCCTATTCTGAATCAATATTGGGTGAACAGATGTGATGACTTAGTATTTTAAATACATCCATGAATTACAAGTATGTTCATGAACTTTGTTGTCTAACAGGACCTTTTAATTAATTAATCATAAGGTTTAGTTCTCCCTTTTGAATTGCATCTCTTGAGTTTTTACTGTCTTGCTAAAAAGGGCACAAGTTGTTATTCTGTTGTTTTAAGAAAAAAATACCCTCCAAATACTCTAAGCAACATCTGACCTAAAACGCAGACTATATTTTAAAGGACAGTGAGTATCAATGATAGAAGACATACTCCTGAATGAATTCCATAGTTCTTTTAAAGATTCATTATTCCATAGTATAATTAAATGGTACAAATCTACAACTAATCACTAATGTTTGCTAAAATATCTCAACCATTCATTTTACCTCTGCAATCAACCTGACAATGGACAGTGTTGCGAATTAATCTGGCAAAATGACTCATTTTACAGTATACTAGTCTATAAAATTGTATTAAGTGAAGGACAAAATAATTATAGTGTACTAGAATTCATTGTACTAATAATAAATCGCAAGTTCTAGAGGTAGCAATATGAATATTGAGCTTACCTTAACTAGTTCACTCTTCAACTCTTCTCTTTCTTCTTCAGATATCATACTACTGAGGTCAACATGAGAGATAGTTTCTTCATCAGGTTCATGCAGTGGATCAGTCTCCAACAAACCTTAAAGAATGAAGATAAAAGAAGATCAATTAAGATAATTAAGAGTTGTCCTATCTTCCTTAAGAAAAGAAAATTGGTCTACAAAACCAAAGCAAAGTAGGAAAGTGGACCATTATTATCTAGTTAATAATCCAAGGTGTCCCAGTCATGTTCAAGGGTTGAAATAATCCTTTTATAAAAACATATGCAATCCCACTTACCCACTGAAAGTAAAAGTAGTTCCCAAGGTAGCTAGAAAGCAAAAATAAAAGCAATATTATGTATATTAAATATACCAGCAAGGGAATTAAAAGCAGTTGATAAGTAGGGTCTCCCTGGAGTCTCAGAAGATCCCTGCCTAAGTCCTAAAACCTGTTTTTATAGTTTTCTTTCCCAAAGGACCCACAGCTGAATGTCAAATCAACTCATGGGTACAAAGTTAACTCAAACTGCTTCAGATCCACTATATAGCTTCTTCACTCACAACAGTCTCATCTGATTTTACAGGAGTATGAGGTTAACTCAAATCTCCCCAGTTCCACCAATACCCTGGCCCATAACACGTGGCTTTCTATGTACGTTGACCTAACAAGACTATTGGCTTAGCTCTGACTCCACTGATGTTGATGTGTAGTATCAACATGTTCTGTAGCAAGGCATTGACTATGATGTCTTTGTACCTACATCATTCTATTAGCATCAACAAAGCAATAATATCAGCTATCTCATCAATGTATATTGATTATTCAGTCTTACTGTCTCTCCTGAGGCCCAGTCCAGCACCACTCACTGCTTGCTGGACAACAGCACCAGGATATCCTATAGGCATCTGAAACTCAATACATCCAAAAGAGAACTGATTATATTTCCCTCAAAATACATCCCTTTTCCTAACTTTGCTATTAAGACATCACCATCTTTCCATTCAACCAGGTTCACTAACTCAGAACCATCATCATACTTCTTTACTCTTCATATCCAATCAGTCACAAATTCTTATTGATTTTACTCCCATAACATCTATCCCTTCCTCTGTATTCCCATGGCCACCACTCTAGTAATTCCTCCACACTTTCAGGTGGATCCTCTGCAGTAGCCTCCTAACCAGTATCCCTATCTCAAGTCCCTATCCTCTACAAACCATTGTCCACACAGATGTCAAAGTGATATTCCTAAAACACAAATCTGAACAAGGCACTCCACAGAACAAGAAACTTCAGTAGTTCCCTACTACCTCTGGCATAAAAGACAACCTCCTTTGTTTGCTTTTAAAGCCCTTCAACACAGCCTGGCTCCATTTTGTATTATTATCTCTCATTGATTCTATATTCCTACCAAATTGGCCTGTTTGCTGTTTCAAAACTGTTCTCATTTCCCTAATGTTGTACTCCAGTGTGACACACCAACACAAGGACACTGTTAGTATTTGATCAAGACAGATCTAAATGCTCAACCTTACATTTTGTTTTCTTACTTTAGAGTTCCAACCATTTTAGTAAATGGGATAGAGATTGGACACCTGTGATTTCACTGGTATAAGGAAATTCTATCAATACAATAAACTGACACCCTTCCTGAAACTTTCAGATCTAGAAAGCTGTCTACAGCAAAGTAGTCAAACATGCAGGCCCCATGGAGCCCACAACAGTCCTCCGCTAGCTGAACCAGATTAAAATACAATTGGAAAAATTTTTTTAACAAAATAAACAATAATACAACACAGATAATGTTAATCTGTAATTTTCTAAGTCAATATAATAAGGTCTGCAGAGATCCGTTTCTATTTGAGTTTGTCACCATTGACCAAGAGCACTTGGAGGCCAAGAACTTGCTCAGGGTCACACAAACAGCTATAAGTATAGGGCAGAATTTCAACCTAAGTCTTCCTGGCTTTAAAGCCAGCTCTCTAACCCACTACATCATACTGCCTTTCAAGACAATTAGTTACTCTGCTAAAAATGGGAAAGACATTGACAAAATATCTAGACATTCAGTTTCTTCCTTCAATAAAGGGAGAAAAAAATCAAAAAATCTTTTAACAAAAGAAAATTCACAACTGGAAGGTGGCTAATAAACTCATCAGCAGAATCTTTCTCATAGCCACCTAGAGGCAATTAGGTGATGAAATGGATGGAGTGCTGGGTCTACAGACAGGAAGACATGAGTTAGAATCCAGCTTCAGATACTTATTAGCTGTGTGACCACCTTAGGCAAATTGCAACTTCTGTTTGCCTCAGTTTAAACTGTAAAATGGGATTAATATCATCTTCCTCACAGAGTTGCAGTGAAGGTCAGATGAAATATTTGTAAAGCGCTTAGCATAGTGCCTGGCATGTAACAGGAGCTGTTCCCTTCCCTTCTCCCTTATCTCTGTCCAATAGAGTAGAAATATAGAACTTTTCAAAGAAGAAAGAAGAGAAGGCATTTCTGAGATCTTCATTCCTTACTGGCCTCTCTTTCCTTAGCCCTCTCTCATTTCACTCCTCACTGACATACAAATCCCTTCAAGTCCTTCCTTAAAAAAGCCTGTCCTCAGGTTTTGCCCAAGTGTTACTTAGTATTATTTATTGAGTTCAAATCTAATTTCTTTTTAAATTTTGATCTATTTTATTATGAATTAATGGGTTAAAACAAGCATTTCCATAACAGAGTGTAATACAATGTATAATAAAAAACATGATATAATAAAAATGAATATGAAACTGTGAATCTCTTATGTACAACTTTTAAATATATAATAAAGCCATCATGTAAATTTATTTTCCTTTCCTGACCCCTATCATAGAGATGCCTACCATGAGACACAAATACCTATATATAGACACAATAATATATGTAAAATCACCTATTTCTATTTATTAGTTCTTCCTCTGGATGCAGACAATGTCTTCCTTCACATATAACTCCATATATATATGGAGTTAATTTGGGTATTCATAACAGTCAAAATGACTTCTTTACTCAAAGTTGTTCTTAAAACAATATTGCTGTTACTGTATAAAATGTTCTCTTGGTTCTGCTCATTTTGCTCTTCACTATTTTATGCAAGTTTATCCATGTTTTTCTAAGATCATCAAACTCAACATTTCTCATAGTGCAGTAGTATTCCATCATAATCATATACTACAATTTATTCAGCCAATTGATGGGCATCTCTGTAATTTCCAGTTCTTTGCCAGCACAAAGACAGATGCTATAAATATTTGAGAAGGTATAGTTTCTTTTCCTTTTTTCCTTAATCATCTTTGGAAACAGACCAAGTAGTGTTATTCCTGCATCAGAGGGTATAAATAGCTTAATAACTGTTTGGGCATAATTCCAGATTGTTCTCCAAAAAGTGGGGATCAGTTCACACCAACAATAAATTAGTGTTCCAGTTTTTTCACATCCCCTCCAACATTTGTCACTTGCCTCTTCTATCATTTTAGCCAATCTGTGATAGGTGTAAGATGATATCTCAAGGTTCTTTTAATTTGCATTTCTCTAATCAATAATGATTTTTAGCATTTTTCATATGATTATAAATGGTTTTGGTTTCTTCATTGGAAAACTGCCTGTTCATATCCTTTGCCCGTTTATCAATTAGAGAACAACTCATATTCTAATAAATTTGACAAAGTTCTTTATATATTTGAGATATGACACCTTTATCTGAGAAACTGTTTATAAATTCCACCTCCCCTCAATTTTCTATTTTCCTTTTAATCTTGGCTACATTTGTTTAATCATACAAAACTTTTAAAATTTAATGTAATTGAAATTATCTATTTTACACCTCATTCTACTCCCTTTCTTGTTTATTCACAAATTGTTCACCTATCTATAAGTCTGATAAGTACGTTCTTCAAATTTTCACATAATTATATCTATATCTCTATATCTATATCCATTTTGACCTTATCTTGGTAAATGGTATAAGATATTGGTCTAAGCCCAATTTCTGCCAGACTGCTTCCCAGTTTTTCCAATAATTTTTTAACCAAATAATGAATTCTCATCCCAAAATCTTAAGTCTCTACACTTGTCAAATACAAGATTACCATATTTCTTTGTTGCTATACCTTGTAAGTCTACTCTGTTCCACTAACCTACCATTTTATTTCTTAGCCAGTACCAGATAGTTTTGATAATTACTGCCTTATAATACAGTTTAAGATCTGGTACTGCTAAACCTCCTTCTTTCACATTTTTTTCATTAATTCTTTTGATATTTTTGAACTTTTGTTCTTCCAAATGAATTGTTACTTTTTTTCTAGCTCAGTAAAAATTTTTTTGAAATTTAATTGGGATGGCATTGAGGTAAAATTGTCATTTTTATTATATTGGTCCTGCCTACTCATGAACAAGTAATATTTTTCCAAATATTTAAGTCTGATTTTATTTGTATAAAATTTTTATAACCTTGTTTATATATTTCCTGTGTTTGTTTTGGTATGGGTACTGTCAGGGATTTGATGCTATATGCTAGAGTTATTTTAAGTGAGATATCTCTTCTCACAGGATTTCGTCTGTCATATATAGGAAGGATGATGATTTATATGGATTTACTTTATATGCTGCTACTTTGGCTAAAATTATTGCTTTAATTTCTTAGTTGAGTCTGAGATTTTCCAAATATATTATCATATTGTCTGCAAAAAAAGATAGTTTTATCACTGCATTCCCCAATCTGATGCCTTCTTTTTTCCCTCTTATTGCTATTGATAGTGGGCATCCTTACCTCATACTTGATCTTGCTATGAAGGTTTCTAGTTTATCCCCATTACAAATAATGTTTGTGGATAGCTTTAGATAAATGCTTTTTATCAACCTAAGGAAAAATCCAATTATACCTATACTTTCAAGTGTTTTTAACAGAAATGAATGTTGTATTTTTTCAAAAGCTTTTTTCTGCATCTTACTGACATATGAACTAAAAAATTTTTATTATTGATATAATCAATTATGTTAATAGTTTTCCCTTATGTTACAACATCATTGCATTCCTGGTATAAATCCCACTTGGTTATAATGTAATATGTATGTAATCTTCTAGCTAGTATTTTAGTTAGGATTTTTGCATCCTAAATTTCTGAATTTTTTTTTCTTGTTGCTTACAGTATCTTCTCCTTAACCTGAGCTTTGAAATTTGGCTGTGACACTCCCATAAGTTTTCCTCCTGGGATCTCTTTCTGATGGTGAATGGTAGATTTTTTTCCCCTATTTTTACTTTACCCTCTTGTTCTAGAACTTCAAGGCAATTTTCTTTAATGTTTCTATAATATTCTATCAAGATTATTTTTGTGAACGTAACTTTCAGGTAGTCCAACAATTTTCACACTACCTCTCCTCAATCTGTTCTCCAGATCATGATTTTCCTAATGAGATGTTTCAGATTCTCTTCTACTTTTCAAAGTTTTATTATTTCTTGGTGTCTTATAATATCATTCAATTCCTTTTGCCCAATTCTAGTTTTCAAGAAATTATTTTCTTCCCTAATATTTTGGACCTCTTTTTCCAACTGGTCAACTTTCTTTTAATAATTTTCTTGGATTGCCCCAATTTTTCCTTGATGTTTCTTATTTAATTTAGAATTCCTTTTTAAGTTCTTTCAAGAATTATATTTGGGCTTGTGTCCATTTGACATTATTTTTTGGTGTTAGAGTAGCTTTTTTTTTTTAACCTCACTATATTTCTCTGAATATGAATCTAGATCTTCTTTTACACCATAGCAGCTAACTATAGTCTGGTTCTTTTTCCTTTGCTTACTCATTTTTATTTTATTTTTAGCACCTTATTATTGCAGTCAGATTTTAATTCTGAGCTGTGGGTAACGGTGTTTCTGGCCTCAGGTCCTCCACACTGTTGGTTTTTGAACTGTGTCTGGGGGCTCAACCTCAGGCACTCCTCCCCTAAGCCCCCAGCCATGCTGTTCTGAAAACATTCTTGCTCCCTGCTACCTATACTGCATTCACTGAGGTATGGTGCCTGCTTCTAGCCCATGGCCATAGCAAAGGACCATGTCTAGTTAACACCTTTACGCCTGGTGTCCAGAAATACCACAGTCCCCCAATCTTGCCCCACTCAGTCATCTACTGTTAGATAAAAAGTGTGAGGTGAAAGTTCCTGTGGGTTTGATTTCCCAAGGGCTAGTCTGCTTCTAGATGTAGGTTGGGGAGGGGGAGCAAGGCCTGCTGTTTATTGATTCAGGGGAGCTGGCCTGAAAGTATTTACACCTCACACAGGCCAAACCTCAACCCCAGGAGGTCCTATCTTTTCTGAGATCCTCTCAAGTTGTCTTAGGAAGACAACTGCTTTGCCCCTTTATTTTTGCTGCTCTATGTTCATTTTGTGGTGATGTTCTGCCTGTTTGTAGAGGAAATTGGGAGAACCTGGAATATTCTGACCTATTCTACCATCTTCTCAGAATGCCATTCTAAATGAAATTACTTTGACTCATTTTCCTCTTCATACTTTTCTATCATGGTTGCTAATTTATGTGTCAGGTAGTTAGATATAACGGCATTATGTAAACATGGATATAGAAGAAAAACAGAATCATTTGTTTATGCCACAACTCAATAGGTTCACTTTGCAAAGGCAGAGAGACATAGATGACAATACTAAGGAGAAGGATTATGGTACAATTAAGGCAGTGGGGTTAGAAAGCAGAGAAAAAAATGATAAGCTAGTAAAACAGATTCAGAATTTCAAAACAGACCAAAGGGGAAAAAAAGGTAAAAAGGAACAGATGAATATAGGTCAGAACAGTGAATATGTAAATGACTAGTTACCTAGTTACTATGGAGATAGATATCAAAGGAAATAAAAATAGGTTTGATGAAAGGAAGCATCAGCAAGCAAATCAACTGTACAAAATCGAACGGCTGCAAATATGTCATGGGTCAAGTATTTGAGAAGCTGCTCTCCTCTGGATATGTCCAAATTGTTTCCATCATATAGTGATATTTTAGTGCTCACTGAAAAAGCTCAATGTACTTTTGCCTAAACATCTGGAACAACTGTTTGTAGTTACAATGGCTTAATTACTCCTTAAACAGTGGTCATAACAGTGGGGCTGAGGAAACAATCTCATGTACAGCAAAAAGTTTCAAAAAAAGGTTTTCTAAAATAAACTCATCCATTTATACAGCTGGGTCTTAAGCAAACTTGCTTAAGTAGGTGAAAGTTGTATCAGGCATTTGCATCACTCATTTCAGTTCCTCATCCTGTATCCTAAACATTTATTGTTCTCATGATAGTCATACTAAGGAGTATCAAGTTCTGGGTCTTCATCTCTTTCAAATGATCATTCCTGTTCCCTTCAGAGCAATGGTTGATGACTAGCAAATATGAATAACAAATCTAACAAATAACAAATCTGTCAATACATTCTAATAGCTTATGTGTTACCCATCATAGGTGACCCATTTATGTCTTAGCATGGATCTATCTTTAGAGCACAAAGTCTCTTTAGTCAAAACAGCATTCTATGCCTGGCATCAGGTTGCCATGACCAATGGAGTTTTACTTTACTTCTTAATTCTTTGGATCTGGGATCTTTTCAATAAAGGTATTACCTCCAATAACTGAAACTGATCTGTCGATACCTGCTGATGTTCTCTCACTAATTTCAATGTAATTCCATAAATCTGTGACTAATTAAACAATATGCTGGGGGTCTTCCTCTAGATCTCTTGATATTGTGAGTATCAACAGAGCATGCAGGTTGCCCCTCAGTTGTCTCTAGTGCTTTGTGAATGACCCATAATTGGCCATTCACACATTTTTCTAATGACATCTTCTACTCCACTTCTGCAAAAATTCTTGTTTAGAAAGTTTTGCAACCTGCTCACATATACTACGTATTTTTCTACTGGGTGATCTTTATCTTCAATTCTCAAAAGACTATGGTATTCAATGACACTCATGATTATACCTGGGAAGAATACTGGTATTAAAAAGATTAAGTTTTATTTAAGTCTTATTCTAGGAGTTGTTAAAAAGAACAATGCAATTTCCAGCCCACTTTCCTTTTCCCTGTTGAGTTGTGGAATCATCACATTGTCTGTTTTCAGTGTCTATCCAAGTCATATGTATTAATGAACCAGCATTATGGACCGTCTATCTAACTACCAAAATCTGGCATTTTTTATCCTTTAGGTTTTTCCCATAGTCCTTTGTCTGGTGTTCAAAGCTTATAATCTAGGCTCCTCCCTGCCTTTCCAGTCTTCTTACTCCTTACAGTCAGTTCTTATCATCCCCGCCATACTTTGTGATTCAATGACTCTGATCTCCTTGCTGTTCCTCACACGAGACACTCCTTATGCATTTTTACTAGCTGTTTCCCCATGTCTGGAATCCTCTCCCTCCTCACTTATGTATCTTGACCTCTCTGACTTCCTCTAAGTCCCAGCTAAAATCATACTCTATATAAGAAATCTTTCCTGATTCCTCCTTAATGCTAGTACCTTCTCTGTTGATTATCTTCAATTTATCTTGCACATATCTTGTTTGCACATAGACGTTTGCCTTGTGTTGTCACTCTTAGACTGTAAGCTACTGGAGAGCAGGGTCTTCCTTTTCTTTGGTGGTGGTGGTGGTAGGGACTTTCTTTGTATCCCCAGCATTTAGTACAGTACCTGGCACACAGGACATATTAATAAATGCTTGTTGATCAACTGTGTACATAGACTGAGTTCTTCAGAGTGATTATGGATCTCATTTAGGAGGTTCTGCAATGGGCCAAGACTTACAATTAGCATAATTAAATATACAAGCAGGATATGGGCAGAAGGTCTGGATAGCATTAAGAGAATGATGGGCCTGCGTGTTCATTTCAGAGAATGGAAGTGCCCAGGGATAGTCCATTTTATCTTTGTGTACTCAGTACCTATCAGACTGCAAAGCACACAGTGGGTGCTTAGTTTGTAGAACTGGAAAATGGCTTTGCAAAGAGCTCATAAGATAGACTAAGCTTTTTGAGGATACAGACTGTTTCTATCTTTATATCCCCAGTACCTAGACAATAACAGGTAGTACAGAAAAAAGTACACTGACTCTGGAATCAGAGAACCTGGGTTTAAATCCTGCCTCTGTTGCTTACTATACCTGTGTTACCCAGCTTCAGTTTCCTCACTGAACAAATGAGAGGGTTAGACTTACATGGGCTCTGAGGTCCCTTGCAGATCTAGATCTATGAAGGAATCACTATAGGAAATACCTTTTTGATTTGGACTTTATACTGGACATCCTCTATAGAGGTGGCAAATACCTATAGCAAGCATTCATCTTCCTATTTTATGTCTCTATTGATGTTAATAATTACAGGGTCATCAAATAGTTATCTCTGTTGTTATAGCTTTTAAGGAATCCCATATGATTTTTGACATATGCCTGGGAGACTTCTCATTAGAAGTTTCTCCTCCACTAACATAAGGTTTTTTAAATTAAAAAAAAGGCACAAGGTGATCTGGTATTCTTTGCTCCTTTCACCAACTATGTGACTATAAAGATGAGGCCTGCTATAGGATACCACTTGTAAAAATCTATCTATTCTCTTCTAATTCTTTCAGCAAGGACGCCTTCAATATATATGTACGTTAATCTCATTAAAAATTTCACGGAAATGGGAAAGTGAGATATATAGAATAGTAATTATTGACAATTTTCATGTTTTTTAGTGTGGGGTAAGTATGATACAATATTTTTCCATGCCCTCTGGTTCCCCTTCCTCATGCTCTCCTCCCTAATCCGTCCTCCATATAACTGCCGAAGTGTCAATTCTAAAGCAAAGGTCACTTCCATGTACATGCTGCTTCCCCCACCCCCTGCACACCTCCCCTAGAATGAAAGCACTCAGAAGGTGGGGACTATTTCATCTTTATCTCTGAATCCATAGCACCTAACAGAGTGGTACATGATCAGTTACACTCTATTAATCTCTACGACCCTCCTTTTCAAGATATCATCCTACCTTTCCTCTTCCTTTCTCAGCCACACTCCTTGAAAACAGCTTTCTATATCCATTGCCTCCTGTTCATTTGAGGTAGTTTACTCAAATTTTTGTAATTCTGTTTCCAACTCCATCACTGAAGCTTTTCTCTCCAAAGTTACCAATAATCATTTACTTCCAAATCTAATGTTTTTTTCTGTCCTCATCCTTTTTCTCAAAATAAATTGTTATTGTCATCTGTTTTTATAACACAAAAATTCCTCCCGCCATTCTTCCTCCTGCTCCCTCTCAAAGAGCCAACCTACGTAACAAAGATTTTTTCTTTTTAAGAGAAAGAGAAAGGGGAGGAGGGGGAATGACAAAACTGAACAATATATAAAAAAGGTCTAAAAACATATACAACTTTCTACAGTCAACGAACCTCCTACCTTTGCAAAGGAGTGTGGTATTGGGGGATTCAGGGGGGAGAGCTCTACCTTGGAGCCAGGCTTTTTCTTTGTTATTTTGCAACATTTATTTTTTATTGTTTTGGGGTGATTGTTCCTCTCCCCCTTTATAGCGTGTATAACATTATCTTAGCTCTGCTTGCCTTACTCCACAGGCTCCCAAGTTTGTAACCTTGATTGGCTAATATGACAGAAAAGGAAAATGACAAATAATGGAGGGGATGTGGAAAATCAAGGACACTAATACACTGTTGGTGCTGATCTAAACATTCTGGAGAGCAATTTACAACTATGCCCAAAGGACTATAAAACTGTGTATATCCTTTGACCCAGCAATGCTACTTATGTCTATATCCTAAACAGATCAAAGAAAAAGGAAAAGGACCTATACGTTCAAAAAATATTTAAAACAACTCTTTTGGTAGTGGTAAAGAATTGGAACTTGAGGGAATGCCCATCAATTGGGGAATGGCTGAACAAGCTGTGGCATATGAATGCAATGGAATATTACTATACTAAAAAAAATGATAAGCAGGCAGATTTCAGAAAAATCTGGAAAAACTTTTATGAAGTGAAGTGGGCAGAACTAGGAGAACATCGCACACATTAACAGAAACACCACTTAATGATCAGCTGTGAATGACTTAACTACTGTTTTGATCAATACAATAATCAAAGACAATTCTGAAGGACGTACAATGAAGACTACTAGTCGCCTTCAGAGAAAGAACTGTTGGAGTCTGAATGTAGATTGAAGCATACTATTTTTCTTGCTTTTTTTTTGCAACATGGCTGATATGGAAATATGTTGTACATGACTTCACATATATAACTGATATCTCATTTCTTGTCTTCACCATAGGTGAAGGTAGAGGGAGGGATGGTAGAGAAAGAATTTGTGACTCAGTTTTTAAAAAATCAATGTTAAGAATAAATTTGAAACAAACAAAAAAGAAGCAATATAAAATAGCACTACCACATGGAATATTTTGTTTAGCTTATCAAACATAAAGCATATATTCAGAAGTAAAAAGCTACATTATCCTTGACTTTTAGTATATAAAGGGATGTTATAAACAAGTTTAAATGGGAGTTTACCAACTCTTAAATATTAAAGTGAAAACTGCAATATTTATTACTTAATTATATTGTTTCATGGTTCTTGGTAAAATATCCTCAAGCATATTTTTTTAAACATGAGACTTTTCAAAATCCCCACACTTAATTCCTCAAGCGAAAAGATAAATGTCGATCCCATCTCATTACTACTGGGATTTACGATTTTCCTTTAGTGCAGCAAAACTGAAACACTTTAACTCTAGGAGGTTGAAAATTAAAGATATAAAACAAGTTACCTTATTAGAATATCACTGTCTATCCATTTACTAAATTTACTACAAACTATCATCACAGTTCATGCTATCCTAAAGGTGGCCTAAAAAGCTATTTCCCACGCAATTTTTTTAACTGAATAAGACAATTCTTTTAAAAATAAATAAATTTGATGTTGTATCTTGCAAAGGAGTTCTATTATGCCTCCAGAACTGAGACATATTCTTTACACATGACAATATATAAAAGAGAAGAAATGCTGACAGGACTAGTCAATAAAACTGTTACACTAATATGGAGTCTTCCAACTGTCTGCCAAAGATCAATGCTGAAATTAGCTTAAAACTTTGGAATAAAGAATGAATTAGATTTTCTTGGTTTATTTTGGGGAAATCTATCAAGTAAGTGGTTGAATCATATGAAAATGTCTCATTTGTGGCTTCATAGTTAAATACTCAATTGCTAGTTTGAACTGCTAAAGGAAATACTGGTGATTGTTTAATAAGAGACTAGACATTAACACTATAGTGTTATCACCTCACGCTAGAATTACTCTCATAGATCCTCAAATAGTCGCTCTACACAGTCTATCCCTTCCCATTGCCAGGTTAATTTTCATTTCATGTCACTGTAATCTTCCCTAAATTAAAAAAAAAAAATGACTTTTCATTGCCAACAAGGTCTCGGTCACACTCCAGGTATCACAACATATTTCTGACTTTATGTCCTAGTGAAAAGGATAATGATCTTGGAATCAGAATACCTGGGTTCATGTTTTGGCTCTAACATTTACTAGTCTTCTGATTTCAACTAAGTCATGAACTCTCTGAACTTCAGTTTTCCAGACTTGCTGTGAGAAAAATACTACTTTTAAGAGCTACATAAATGTGTACTCAACTGATATGATTAATATTCTTAAACACAAACTCTTTAACATCCAATGTTCCTTAAACATAGATGGGTAGGGAACCTGTAGCCTTGAGGTCACATGTGGCCTTTAGGGGAATTGTCAAGTGCAGCCCACTGACTGAATCCAAACTTCACAGAACAAATCCCCTTAACAAAAGAATTTGCTCTGTAAAACTTGGGCTCAATTAAAAGGCAAAACCCAGGACCTAGAAGATCACATGTGGCCTGGAGGTTCCCCACCCTTGCAGGGTCTAAACATTTGCATGTCTATATTAATACTGTCCTCCAATGAATCCCTCTTCTGTTTATCTACACAAATCCTATATGACTGAAAAAAACTCTCCACTGGAAAAACACAGTTTAGTGTGAATACAACTAACATTCACCCCTTGTCCAGGATCACAAATTCAATATGTGTCAGAAGTGGTATTCAAGTCTTCCTGATTTTGAGACCAAATCTGTCTACTATAATACGATGCCTCTGCAAACAGGCATAATGAGATATAAAGGAAATATTTCAGATATTGAAGCAATTGGCCAATCCTTCCACACATATACTATTCAAAAATATACACAAGATGAGGCAGGGACAAAAACAGTGCTCCCCCCCACGTCCAAGCCTTCCTTAGATGATATTAAATGAAACACAGAGGTATTATATAGGCATTGGACAGTTTGTGGTTAGACCATCCAGGTGTATAAAGAAATAATTTGTACTTTTCACTAACACTAACCAAAGTTGTTTTTGAAGTTCCAGCAAGCTATTTTCCCTTACCAGAGCTCTTACCATCTCTTATTCATAGGCCTCTGACATTAGAAGTTGATATGAAGATAAAATGCTATGAGAATAGCTGGGGTTTCATTTCTGGGTCATTTAGGTGCTGAAAATCTCAGAGAGATTCCATTTCTCCTGAAATCCTCGGGCTAAATCCTAAAGGCCAAATATGATCATCTAGTCTGGACAATATAAACACTTAAATGCATATTTCAATTACTTGAAACTCTATTAAAATGTCTATGATAGTATTCTAGAAGATTAAATCTACTACCAAAATTTATAATTACACATTATTTAATTCTCCTCTTTCACTTTTTTTATTCTAATCTACTGTACCCCTTAGTATGTTTAGCATATTGTACATGACAACACAATTTAAGATCAAAGAGGTGAAGAGTAAATACAGAATCTAAGTAAGGATAATTTTTACCAACAAGTATTAGCAAAGGTGACAGCCTGATGCAACTTCTTCTAATAGAGGGGTATATCTCCCAAGACTAGAATATGAGCCTACCAGTTGAGTCTTGCCAAGACTATTCTGGAGAAAAAACACATTTTTACTTTCCAGTTCTGACTTTTTTTTTAAGGACCTCATGCAGAATGCCACCCACTTACTTTCATCTGCGACTAATGTTGTAATTTCCAAAATTTCATTTAACATGAATTTATATTTAGAATAATGGTCCTAATCTCATCTGCAACATCTCAATGCAACATTTCTTAGGGTGAGTTACTTTCAGAATATAAGCAAATCCCATATATTGCGTGTTGATTCTTATAAATTTAAATTTCAGATGGAGCATTTTCTTATCTTCAAATTCAAAATAAATAATACGTTAGGGCTGATAATCCCAATATACTGACTACAAGCATAATACCAATGGGGCAACAAATCAATATAAGATGAGTATGTGCTGGAGACAAAAGGATATCTCAAAACCTGAAACATCAATAAATCAGATACTATGAGTGAATTCATTTAATACTATCTATATTATGTGGAAGAGGCCACGTTAGGATATTTCCAGTTGACTTACTATCTTTACACACACATAGACAAGTTCTAAAGTGTATTTCTTCCTGAAAAGGCGTGAAAGAGGTGAGAGAATAGACAAAAAGAACTAATTTTTAAAAATTTGAGCTTTGACAAATATACTGGATTTTATAATTATACATAAAAAGAAAATATGTACAACTCTGAGAACATCTGTACTATGAAGTATAATGCAACCTTTTCACTACACATTGAAATGGTTTGTCTAGTATTATGTTCATTTATGCTTGATAAACTCAACTAAAGGAACACTTCTGTTGGTCCCTGAATATTTTTTTGAATTAACTTAAGAAGCTTTTAAAGACAATTGCTACTGGAAAGAAAAGCTGAACAGACAGGTTACAGAAAATATTAGGTTTTGAGGCAAAGACAAAAGTTTTTGAAAAAGAAAACCAATAACGAATCTAAAAAATTCCTTACATATGGCAATGAAGCAGTTGTGTTTCTTCTAGTAGAAGATGAGGACTTTACTCTTGCAATATCAATGTTAACACTCCCAAAGCCTCCAAAGAGGTCAGCTTTTATCCCTTAAGTGATGTCACATGACTATCCCCAATTTACCAATGTACTCCTCCATCTTTTTTTTAACAAGCTACATAGCCATGGAACAAAATACTATCAAGTTTTCCTTCCACCAAATACTACAAATCCTTACTCAAGTCTCTTTCTAATACTTCCAATCTATTCTAGCTCAGATAGTCAATGAAAGTCCCCCAAATAGAAACATTGATGTATACATATAACAAATAAATGCATATGGGTTTTAACAATCTACCATGAAAAAAAACCCAAACAAACAACAAATCAAAACCAGAATAAAACTAAAGTATAAAAACAAACAAACCAAGGGAGGGGGGTGGTTGGAAACAATAATAAACTAATCATTAAAAAAAAAACCCAGACAACCACCACAAAAACAAAACTACTGCCATCTTTCCTTACATAACTTTATTAGAAAAGAACATATGCATAACATTAGTCAGAGGGAGGAAATATACATGTGAGTGGGCATGGCACCAACCAAAAACTTCTTTTCTCTAGATCTTAAGTATCTCTAAATCCTCCTGGGCAGGCTGCACAGTAGTTAAACAGTAGTTAGAAGTATTATGTCCTTTACTTTCAGCAAACAGGTTCTATTTAAAAACAGGTCAGAGCTGTTCCACTGATCTTCTCCAATATTAAATTAACTGTCTAATTCACTCACTAATAAAACAAAGGAAAATTAAATCAATACATTTACAAAAAAGATACAAAGAGAAGTTTTTTTCTAAAAGCAGAGTTTACATCTTTAGTGCTCCTCCTGAGATTTTGCCTTGGGCAAAGAGGAAAACAGGCTCACTTAATGGATAAGATGATTACATAGGAATAAAATCTTTAGAAGCCAACATAACAGAAGAGATTCGATATTTAAAACAAAACTACCAATCCCCTCTCCCCCAATGCCTTGGAAATAGAATTTTCTCTGTACTAACCTTCTGTGTTCTAGGCTGATCAAGTTACATATGATGACACTGGGTCAAGTTCTCATCTCCTGTAAACATCTTGGGATGACACTGGGTCAAGTTCTCATCTCCTGTAAACATCTTGGGAGAATGACTTAAGGGTAAAGCTACGCAGATTGTTACCTTTCTGCATTCCATGACTAGGAGGAACACAGCACAATGCTAAATTCTTTGCTATGTCATTCCTTGGTTGTTCACTAGTCATTATGACGTATTGGGACATCCCATGGAGGAAGTTTCATGGACCAGAACTAAGAGCATCACTAGCCATGCCATGGACATTATGATGAAGAAAATGAGCTTGTTTCCAAAGTACATTTCCAGAAAACAGCATTAATAAGAAAATACTCCATGAAAACAAGGTGAAAAGTACAGGGCAGTAGTGTATTATCATGGTCATAACAGTAGCTTATGTCTTTAAGGGGAACTTCTGAAGGTTTGAAGAGCTATGAACAGTAGTTAAAAGCATTATGCCATTTACTTTCAGCAAACAGGTTCTATTTAAAAACAGGTCAGAGCACTGATTTTCTCCAATATTCAGAATCATGAAATTATTGCTGCTGAAAATTACTAGAAGAAAAACCCCTCTATTTTCCCTGTAAAATTGAAAAGAGGGAATTTTGGTTCAGCATAAGAAAAGATTTTCTATCAATCAGAGCTACCTCAAAGTGCAATACACTGCTGGGAAAGACAGTGTCCTGCCCTACCCTCTTATATTTTCATTTAAAAGCTATGTTACAGAGTAGGTAATCTTGATCAGGTGCAACCAGGTGGCACAGTGCAGTGATGGGCCTAGAGTCAGGAAAAATAATTTTCCTGAGTTCATATCTGGTCTCAGACACTTTACTAGCTGTGTGACGCTGAGCAAGTCACTTAACTCTGTTTGCTTCAGAGTTCCTGGAACATCTATAAAAAAAAAAAACGAGCTGGAGAAGGAAATGGCAAACCACTCCAATAACTTTGCCAAGAAAATCCCAAATGCTTTTACTACAAGTCAGACATGACTGAACAACAAAAAGAAACATGTTTTAAATAAAGAGTAATTATTGACTCTGTATCAGTAAGCACCCCAACATACAAAGCAGGGCCTACTATCACAGGTTCTTAGACCTGCATTTATAAAAGGAAAGGCAACTTTTCAGGGGTTAACAATCACTTTAATCAAGCACATATGTCATTCAGTTAGTTCAGGGGAAAAAGTCAGCACCCTGGACTTCAGAGAAAATGCAAAGAACTTTAAATCAGAAGACAGTGCTTCCAAATTGTTTAACAGTAAGTAATACATACATCACAATTCAATAGACAGGTCTAATTGTCTGACCATAGTTACCAGAGAGGGAAGCACCAACATCTGGGTTTTCAAAGCCAGTGGGTGGGGGGCTGCTTAGCAGCTTCCCAGAGTCTCATTTGGCACATAAACCTTCTTCCAGAAACTAAGCCCCCAAAATAAAACCTGCACTTCAGAGTCTTTATACACTTTTTTAGAAGCAGAGGGCATCACATCCCTTGAGAGCCAGAGCCTCATTAACAAAAGGTGTGGACCTTCCTACAAATCTTCCCAGGCCCAACAATGAGTGGGAGAGATCCTCCTTAGTCACGTTATTCAAAGGCATTGTACTTCTTGGCATAAACAAAAACAGCCAAAGATCCTACTTTGCTGGCCCTTACACTCTCATAAAATTTGTTCATAAAATATAAAAGTGAAAATACATAAAAATAGTAGAAATCCAAACTTTTATGGCTAGAGAAGGACTGAAAAAAAATCATTCAGTCCATTTCTTTTCCTATGGGTAAGATTAGACCCAGAGCAAGTCATACATGTAGTGATCTACTTATTCTTAAAAATATTCAAAAAATGAGGTATTAAGGCTTTTTTTGGTAAAGTATTTTGGTGTTCTCTATCCCTTACAGTCAAGATATTCTTCCTAACACCTAATTCAAATTCTTCTCATAAACTTTCAAGTGCTGCTCTTATTGTTTTGTCCTCAAGGAAAACAGATCAGTTGATTAAAAACAACCTTGCAAATCTTTTATGTTCTCCATTTCTGGGTAAGGTGGTGCATAGTTCTACCCTCTATTTGTTATGAGAGAGATAGTCATTACTATGGCTCGAGTCCACATTTGGTTAGCCCTTAAAACCTAATTCTTTGGCCCCAAACCCTAGAGGAGTTCAGGGGAAAGGGAAAAATCAACCTATTAGCAGGTCTCAATGAAACAGGGAAGATGAAGGGAAAAGAGCCTATCTGCTCAGAAATTTTCTTTTCAAAGGTACAGTCCCTACTCTTACTCTGGAAACTCCTTGTGTTTTATGGTTTAAAGACAGCAAGTAACAATAATGGTTGACACTGTTGTAGTGCTTTAAGGTTTGTGAAATGTTTTCACATGGATCTACAAGTCACATATCTAGATATGGAAAACTGCTCTTATATGTTCATAAGATGAAAGTATGTATACGTGAAAGGAAGAGGATAAAGTTACTATTTCTTTACCATAAAGCATTGTCGCTGCAGTGAACTGTTTTCTGACATTTTGTCCTTAGGGGAGTCACAAATAAAAGCTTTTTGAATCAAAAAAAAAATCCTTGCAATAAGCAGTAATTCAGTATGTCAATTCAGAATTGCTGGGTTTATTATGATTACTCTCCATCACTCCTGCTATCAAAATAAAGAACTCAATGATTTTGACATGGGATGCAAATTCAGATCAAATATCTGGAGAATCACTGAATGTGTTTGTTTTTAACTGATGCATATGAAAGCGTTAATTTTTTTATTAAAATTCCTCCATTAAGGTCATGATTATTATGGTATGAAGATAACCCTGGGGTCTTAAAGGTTGAGCAAGAGAAGGTCAAGTTATGGTAGATCCTTTCAAACTGTTAACTTGTCAGAGAACCAACCTCACTAAGTTCAAAGGGCCTCATCACTATGATAGATTTTTCAGCTCCCACAATCCTTAAAGACCATCTCAAAAGACCATCTCCTAAGTCAGAGAGACTATGATGGTGGGGGGAGTAACCGCAACAATGAAGTCCCAAGTACTGAAGAGGTATTTTTATTAAAACTAACTCTCAATTCATGGCACATCTACTGAACAAACTAAGTTATATACATACATACATCCACTCACATGTGCATATAGATATATTTATCTATTCTGATGGGCATGTACACACACACACACACGCACACTCCTCTCCCAAGAGAATCTCAGAATAAATATATCACACATATACATATACCTCCCAGGAGAATCTCAGAATCTTTCTAAAAATATTCATAATTTATTATTAGTTTTTAAAGGGATGACAAGGGATATAAGTGCTTATTAAGCCTGCAAGGAAGTTCATGTGCCTAGTAGTGACCAAATCCAGCCCTCTTTACAGCAGCCACATTTCAGGGCCTGCTCCTGACACTTCATTCAACTCCTGCAACAGTTTCATCATCACTTATGACCTCTACACAACACTGACTGCCAGGACGATAACATCGGTTGTTAGGGCCTGGAAGGGCAAGCTGACCATCAACGATAGCTGCTGCTTCAGAATGATTCAATTCAAGGAGGACTCATAGTAAACTTAGACAAAATGCAAGTTTTTGCCTTAATAGAACTTAATTTCTACTAGAAGAAAACAACCTGTATACATGTAAGATGCACACACAAAATAATTTGGAAGCCGGGAAAAGAAACACTAATAAATCTGAGATTCAAGAAAGGACTCTGTGGAGGGGTAGTATTAGAGCTGGGAACAGTAAATAGGCTGGCTTGGCAAGAATATAGAGCTTTTGATGAGGACTAATATGCAACTGGCCCAGAGAGACAGCTGACATATATACAAGACATATAAGCCACTGCTATAGATTCAGCTAAAGTAAGCAGAAACCAAAAAAAAAGAAAAGAAAAAAAGGAAGTAAGCAGAAACAGACATAAGCAGCTCCAGTTCTAGGTGAAATTATTAAAGAGAACACACCTTCAAAGACTACTCATTTCTTCTCTGTATTCATTCAGCCCACAGCTGTAATTCTTCTCTCACCTATCCTATCCCCTGACACATACTGAAACTCCTTTTGAAGGGGTCATCTGCTCCCACCCTTTCGGCAGGATTCCAGAGAGGCAGAAAATAGTGAGTACTATCCAGAAATCTCCAAGCCACAGAGACATCACTCTCCCTACTCGTCCCACTTCCCTAGCAGCTTCTTTTGTCTCCTCCAATAGCTCTTCTCCTTCTCCCCAGTCTCTTAATGTTGGTGCTTCCCCATGGGCCTGTCCTCAATTTCTCTTCTCTATATTCTCTCCCTTAGCAATCTCATTCACTCACACAGCTACCACTATCACCTGTCTTCATAGCTCTGGAGCTGTATACCTCCATTTGCCTATAGGATATTGCTTACTGGAAACTCAAATTTGATATGTCCCAAACAGCCTCTCAAACTTTTCCCTACATCTCCTTTATGCTAAATTTTACCATTTCTAATGGTAATTCTTCATGATTGAAATGTTAGGGTTACGCTCCAACTTTGTCCTCACCTCTCATTGCCAAATAATTCCCAAGTTGTTTTATGTTCATATCCTCGTTTTATTTCCATGGACACCATTCTAGCACAGGGCCTCATTACCTTCCACTTGTACTACTGCAATAACCTCCTACTTTTTAAATTTTATCTTTAATTTATGAAATAAAACAAGCATTTCCACAATATAGTAAAATAAAAAAAGAAAGAAAATTGCACATGAAACTGCAAATCTATTACATACCTCCTCCTCACTAATCACTTCCTTATACAAAACGTTTCAGTGGCTCTCTAGTGCCCGCCACATAATGTTCGCACTCCTCTGCCTGATACTGAAAGCCCCCACAACTGGAAACCACCTTATTTCCCTTCTTGTACTCCATGCTCTAGTTAAACTGCATTGATTATTCTGCCTCTTGAAACATACCCTGTGCTCTTCTAACTGATTATTCCTTATTCCTGGAATAAACTCTGCCCTCCACTTGGTTTGATGAATACCTGCTTAGCCTTTAAAACTCTACTCAAAATTCATTTCCTCCAGGAAGCCATTTCTGATTTCACTGACCTTTCATCTCAGATCTCATTTAGAACTTTGTTTCTCATAATGTACTTACAATATTGTTGTTGTAGTTTTCTGTGTTTGTATCTAATATCCCTACTAAAAAGTAAACTCCATGGGGTCAAGGACTGTATTTTACCTCAACTTTCTAAGTTCTCCAGTATCTAGAACAGCATTCTGTACATAGTAGGAATGTAGCATTTGCTGAATGAATGAATAAATGAATAGATGATATTTAATGCCATGCCTAAGTCTGATTAGAAAGGTCACCTTTCAGTTCTTTTCCAATTCCCCTACCTCCAATAAGAATCTTAATAAAGCTTAATAACATGGAAAGAGCGGTGGATTTGGAGCCAGAGTCACCGAGTTCAAATCTCACCACTGTCCTTTACTACCCGTGTGATGTTGGGTAAGTCACTTACTCACTGAGTCTCAGTCTCCTCATTTGCAGAATGAAAGAGCTGGACTGGATGACCTAGATTCTCCCTTCAAGTTTTTGTATTCCTTCTTTCAAGGCTCAGTTTGGGTCCTACTTCTCCTCTCCTCTTTTCAAATTATATTTACTTATCTGTTTCCATGTTTTATTCCCCCAATAGAATATAACCTCCAGGAGGGCAGGGTTCATTTTAGTCACTGTATCCCCAGAGGCTTAGGGCTATAAAAGTCTTGCATAGTATCAGTTCTCTAAAAATATGTCATGTATGGATTTAATGTGTCATGTATGGATTTAAATAAAATTACATGAATAAATAATCCTCTTGGACATATAGTACTGTATTGAGAACTTATTTCTAAGGCCAGGTGACAGCATATTTTAAAATTTAGAACATGTTGAAATTTTGGATTTTTTTCTCTCTCATTCATTTTCTAAAATAAAGTTTAATAAATGTTTAGTGGAAGAAGATTTCAAGGATAAGTTAAGTTTTTAAATCTTCTTGTGGCTAGTGCCATAGAAGATGTTAATTTATAATAAACATTTTTCTTCTAAAACCATTTAATCTACACCTTCCCCCATATTTCCCAGCTCAGAATTAGACCCTTAGTAGTATTCAACTGTCAGCTAACAAAGCTAGATTTTATTTTTATTCTTATAAAAATGTATTTATTCTTATAACTAGCTCTTACACTTCTTTTTCTAAACCTTGACTTTCTCACCTATAAAATGAAGAACTGACCTATAAGATCTTTTCCAACTTTGAGACACTATGACACTAATGTGTCTGAATCTATAGCCAACGCTTCTTAAAAAGTGGGTCACAACCCTATATGGGGCCATGAAAAATTTGGCAATAGTAAAAGGTTCTGAGTGCACAAAAATGATGACCAAAAATTAAAAATCAGAAGCATAATGAATCCAAGATATCTCTGGCAACACTTGCCTGTACTGCATCAAGTAACTTCGCTGCAGCCTTGGTTACGAACACAAAGCATGCTCACTTTGCACTGTGCACACCCCCAGGCCACACAACACTAAGGAATGCTGCCAAACAGCAAAAAAGGGTCTAATGAAAAAAGTTTAAGAAACCCTGGTTTACCAAGGACCCCAGCTTCTGGGATAAGAACTCATTGTTTGACAAAAATTGCTGGGAAAACTGGATAACAGTGTGGCGGAAATTAGGCATAGACCCATACCTGACACCGTACACAAGAATAAAGTCCAAATGGGTACATGATTTAGGTATAAAGATTGATACCATGAATAAACTGGAGAAGCAAGGAATAGTGTATTTATCAGATCTATGGAGAAGGGAAGAATTCTTTACTAAAGGAGAGATAGAATGCATTATGAAATGCAAAATGGATAACTTTGAGTACATTAAACTGAGAAGTTTTTGCACAACCAAACCCAATGCAACCAAAATCCGGAGGGATGTAGTAAATTGGGAAAAAATTTTTACAGCTAAGCTCGGGGATAAAGGCCTCATTTCTAGAATATATAGAGAACTGACCCAAATGTATAATCATACAAGTCATTCCCCAATTGATAAATGGTCAAAGGATATGAACAGGCAATTTTCAGAGGAAGAAATTAAAGCTATCTATAATCATATGAAAAAATGCTCTAAATCACTATTGGTTAGAGAGATGCAAATCAAAACAACTCTGAGGTACCACATCACACCTATAAGATTGGCAAACATGACAGAACAAGAAAATGATAAATGCTGGAGAGGATGTGGGAGAGTTGGAACACTAATTCATTGTTGGTGGAGCTGTGAGCGCATCCAACCATTCTGGAGAGCAATTTGGAACTATGCCCAAACGGCTACAAAAATGTGCATACCCTTTGACCCAGCAATATCACTACTAGGACTATATCCCCAAGAGATCATAAAAATGGGAAAGGGTCCCACATGTACAAAAATATTTATAGCAGCACTCTATGTAGTTGCCAAAAACTGGAAGTCAAGGGGATGTCCATCAATTGGGGAATGGCTGAATAAATTATGGTATATGAATGTAATGGAGTACTATTGTGCCATAAGAAATGATGAACAAGAAGACTTCAGAGAGGCCTGGAAGGACTTATATGACCTGATGCTGAGTGAAAGGAGCAGAACCAGGAGAACTTTATGCACAGCAACAACCACAGTGTGTGAGAGTTTTTTCTGGTAGACTTAGATTTTTGTAATAACACAAGAACTTCTGAAAAAAAAAAAAAATCCCAATGGTGGACCTCAAGGCAAAATGCCTTCCACACTCAGAGAGAGAAATATGGAAGTCACTCACATAATGTAGCAGATCATGTTTGTGTATGTGTATGTGTTTGTGTATCATGTTCTGATTTGTTATACGGATTCTTTCATTTATCTTAGTCTGACTACATAGCATGACTATAGTGAAAATATACTCAATAGGAAAGTATATGTAGAATCTATACAGAATTGTATGCAGTCGTGGGGAGGGAGGGAGGTAGTGGGGGGTGGGTGGGGAGGGATAAAATCGCAATTGTATGGCAGTGATTGTTAAACATTAAAAAAATAAAAAAAATAAAAAAATAAAAAATAAAAAAAAAAGAAACCCTGGTTTAGCCAACTCCCAGTCAAGACACCTATTCTGCCAACATAGTTCTACAACTCTTGGGGGGGAGGGGCTGAGTCCTGGCTAAGTACTGGTCCTGGGTCACACAGCCAGTGTGCCACAAAAAAGACTTGAACTGAGTGAGGTCTTCCTGACCAAGAAGCTGCATCTATTAAACCTCTGTTGCCTTTGATTCTAAAAACTGTATTGCAATAGAAGCTAAGCTCCAATAAAGATGTTGGAGCTTTAGAAACACCAGGCATATGGAAAATTTAAGTTAGAGGCAATTTTTATTTCAGAAAATCCTTAAAAATTGTTTTAAGGGGACAACCAGAAAGAAAAGCTTTCATATAATAATCCTAATAATAGCTTGGACCTTAAACACCAAATCTGACAAATAACTGTATAAAATCTATGACAGCATTAGGTAACTAAAAGGTTTAATAATCACCCATTTTCCAAATGTAGTAACCTCTTTAGAAATGTATCTCCATAGAAGTTTTACACATTGCTGATTCTATTAACAGTATGTAATAAAGCAGTCAAGCAAACATGTTAGAATATAAACTACTGTAGGGAATTCAGTCCATCATCAAACTAAGAAGGCCTCAGCTACTAAAATAAAAACAATGGAGACATATGAAGTCTAGCATAAAAAAAAAATACCATCAACTTGAGGGTGTCCTGGAGCCAGCTCCAATGGGAACTATTCAATTTTCTATGTGAATATTTCTACCTCAGAAATCAACAAACAATATATATCAGGGCTTGATTTTTTGTATTGTTGATTATCTAGGCTTAAGAAAGTGATGGAGAAACATCAATAATGCAAATTTACAGTCTTCCATGTCACATGATGGAGGATTAGACATTATCCCTGATTCCTACCACCTCTCAAACCTTTCCAAAACAGAAATTGTGTGTCAAAGGTAAGGCAGCTTCAGCTCTGTCCAGGGTCTAAGTCACCTGGAACCCAAAATAAGGTTTAAAAAATGACAGCAATGAGCTAACACCCACCCTCAGCTCACTACTGCATCCCTTCCCCCACTTCAACCATGCTGTTAGCTCTGAGGCTGGCTGCACGAGATAATCCAAGGACTCAATGCTTGGATTTGCTAAAAACAAACAAACAACACTTCCCCCAAAAACAAAGAAAACAACACCACCCCGTTCCCCCCAACCCTCTCCTCCTTTTTAGTGCTATAGAGATCTGGAGTGCAGGTTGCAAAAGTTTTGCCAAATTTTTCATGTAAAATATTTTTGCAGCAGAGTGAAGGGATAAGGAATGGGGGAATGAGGCAGTTCAAGAAACAGTGGGGTTAAGGGCAGGAGGTGGAAGATGGAATAGGATTCTGAGGTGTCAGCACTAAGTCTGAGGAAAAGAGCTGAGCATTAAGATAGGGGGAGTTCTGACCTCCCAAAATCACTTTAGAGCCCCAGGGTGATAACCCTGAAGGAGGCTGAGAAGATTTAAGATCTAGCCCCTAGGGAAACCACCATCGTGAGGGGAAAGAGTCGGAAAGTAAGCAACAAGGGAAAATAAAAAAAAAACAGGAAGAAGAAAATTCAAAGTCTGTGATAAATATAGAGAAGTATAAAAAGATCTACATGAATTGATGCAGTGATGTAAACAGAGCTAAGAAAATCAAAATACACACAGTAACTCTAACAATATAAATGGAAAGAACCACATAACAAAAAAATTAAAAGTGAATGGAACAAAATTAAAAGATCAAATAAAATGTGAATGAAGAAATATAAGAAAACAACTCCAGTCCACCTTCATTTATAGGCAGAAGGTCCATAGGTGTTATACACTGCACATGTTTCTGGACTTTTAAAAAATAATATAGACTACCATAAGGAGAGTCAGTTGTTAAATATTTACCAGCCTACTCCTAGGTGTGATGCAAAAAACACAGGACTAGGAAGTAGCTAGCAGCCCTAGGGGCTCATCCCAGCCTGACTGCGAACTAAGTGTGTGACCCTGGACAAGTAATTTCATTTTCCTGGTCCAGTTTCCTCCTATATAAAATGAAGGGGTTGTATCTTTGGGGTCCTGCCAGCTCTGCCATGCTATCATTTTCAAAACATTTTCATCTATGACCTCCGATAAAGTTAACAAATTTCTGTACAGCATGGAAAGTAAATTATTTATGTATTTCACTGGAAGTCATAGTGAGGCTTCTTCCCTGAGATCCATTTTTAATTTGAAAAAACTCCTTAAAAATAGGAGCTACACCATGCCTTCTGATATTCTTACCTTTTAAACAAATGGCAGTAAATTCAAAGATTCAGAATTTTCACATGATTCTGATGGATCAAAAAGTAAGTAAACAATTTAATCTCTTTGTGCCTCAGTTTCTCATCTGTAAAAGGAGACAGTTGCACTAGATGACTTTTGAGGTCCTTCTTCCACCTCTAAATCTAAGATCCTACGGAATCTGTAGATTAAGAGCATATACTGGATCTGTCTGGATGGTTGTTTTATTTTGTTTGTTTTTTTGGACAGGAGGGTGATACAGTTTTGGCTGTTTTAGTAATTTCCCACCCCTCCAGCTTCAGGTGAATCAACCTTCAATCTGTGATACAACCAGGTTGGGTATGTTGAGGAATTACCTGATCAAAATATACCCACAAACCTTCCCTTCAAGTTGTTAAACTGGTCTATTCTATTTTCACAGAAAATGAAATGAGATCAAGGAGTGGTCTTTCATTTTAGTGACCCAGAAATGAATGAACAATATGTCCATTCCTTTCCCTCTCTAGTCCATTAAAAAGAGAAGTTGCTGACTGGAGTCTCTTCTGTTCTTCATGTGTATGAGGATGTTAGCACACTAGTTAGCCATACCCTGAGAATAGAGAACTTCCCCACATGGCCCTAGAACTTCCCTCCACCCCAGTTAGGAATCTGTTTAGCAAAAGGGAGGTTGCCCTGGCAACTACAAGCCAACTGTGTCCCATAGTATCTATCTCATTTCTACCAGAAAAGCAGCACAGCATTTTCATTCTGTGGGGCTTCCAGGGCAGAGAATTGCTGCAGGGGATGGGGAAAGGAAAGGGATTAAATGAAATAACATTTGTAAACCACTTAGAATAGTGTCTGGCACATAGATGTCACCACAAATGCTCATTCCCATCCCTCTCCTCTTTTTCTTTCTATGGTTGGGTCCTCCAACAGAGAATTCAAGGGCCCCACACTTGGAATATATGCCCCCCACTTGCTATTGGTCCCTTTTTTGTCACTGTAACAAAGCATTTAAATGCTCTGGAATGGGGGCAGGATATGAGATGAGAGTGGGGAATGAAGAAAGGAAGGCTGGCATTTTCCATCCTCAACACTCCTCCCTGTGATGGCAAACAAAGTGGGATCTTTTGCTGTTTATGTTTTAGTATAATCAAATGCCTCTGATTGAATCTTGCCTTTATCAACCAAGAGTCTTTACTAGGAGTAAAGTACAGAAACAAGAGTTTCTTTAACTAGAAACAGTATATGTATTTGTATTGTTAACATGATTAAAGATCTTCCCCATCTATTAATGGGAGTTTGATTAGGGAAGACATGTTGGAAGGCCCACACCTTCTGTTAATGAGGCATTAGTTCACAAGGGTTAGGATGCCCTCTGGCTCTAAAAAAGGTATAAATACTCTGAGGGTAAGATTTTTTGGGGGGGGCCTACTGACTGAAAGTGTTCTTTGGCCAGATGAGGAATCTGGGAAGCTGCTAAGAAAGCCCCCACATGGAAAACCCAGTTGTCAGTGCTTCACTCTCTGGTAACTATGGTCAGACAGCTGGATCTATCTGTTAACGGTCAGGTGAAGGAAGCCATGTCTGTTGACATTTGATTTCTCTGTATTTTCTCTGAAGTTCAGGGTACTGACTCCCCTGAACTAGGTGAATGATATTGCTTGGTTAGAGACTGTTAATCCATCAAAAGTTGCCTTTCCTTTTAGAGGTGCAGATCTAAGAACTTATGATAGCAGGCCACAGTGTATTTTGGGGTGCTTACTGATATACTCCCCCTGCCCCCAAATTCTTCTAAGTAGGTATATGGCCAGCATATATACAGCTAGCAAGACATCTCGACTTCTCCATGCTTCTGACTAGGGGCTTAGGCCAGAGGTGTGTCTGTGGAGAAAGGTAGGCCAATGCATAGGGAAGGACTAAATGTGTACCATCACTATATTCCCAGCAAAATCATAATCGTACCCACAACTTCAACCCCCTTTCCTTTCCAACCCCAGGATTTGGTCTTTGCCCCTCTTATAATCAACATCTACTAGAACTTGCGGCTCCTCAGGGCTGGAAATGCATACGTGTCAGTTCTTGACTATTTTCATCCAAGCAGGGAGTAAGCATAAAACTAGGGCAGAGTGCCAACGGCTTCTTCCTAGGTAGAAAAAAAAGATGCCCGGGGATAAATCCCTAATTCATTAGTACAGCTCTTGTCAGTCCACATTTTTGTTGATTTATTCACAAGAGAACTGGAAGAGACCTTACAAGTCATCTAGTTCAACCCCCCACAAAATACAAAAATCTCTTTCTAAATATCCCTCAAAAACCGTTATCCAACCAGCACTTCTATTACAGGGAACTCACGAGATCACAATGTTAACAGTACCGTGATGGGAAGGGATTGACCTCTCCCTTTTCAAACTCTGTACTCTAATTTCAAAATGGTAAGGGTCTCCATCTGAATCCTCTAGGGCTTGACTGAGTGCCAACCCAGAGGCCAGAAGAGTTTGATTAGTTACTTATTAATCTTATTCTTTTGCCATACATGTAGTTGTGGAGACAACTTATCAGCATGCTAAAAAACAGTATCAATTTAACAGAACATGAAATTACATTATGTGCCATAAATAGAAAAATAACCTACAATAAGTTTTTATATTGCTTCCTCATCTCTTCCTCTAAGATTCAGCTCAACACCTACATGAAACCATTGCTGATCCTTTTTAACTGCTTAGAGAATAATCCCCCTGAAACTACTATGGATTAAACTAATTTGTATTGATTTCATACATATTTATAACATCCTTGTCTACCCCATTAGAATGTAAGCTTTGTGCTGGTAGATAGTTTGATTCTTTGCAGCTAGGTGGCAAAAGAGGCAGAGCACTGGGCCTTGAGTCAGGAAGACCTGAGTTCAAATTTGACCTCACACCAGTTGTGTGACCCTGGGCAAGTCACTTAACCTCTTTTTGGCTCAGTTTCCTCATCTGTAAAATGAGGATAATAATAGCACCTACCTGCTAGGGTTGTAGTGAGGAATGCCTGTGATAATAACTGTAAAATACTTAGCATGGTGCCTGGCACACAGTAAGAAATATATAAATCTTACCTGTTATTAGCTAAGACTTGCATCCCCAATGTCTATGACAGTTTGACTAATTACATCAAGGCACTGGTACCAGGTGCTGAATAAAACAGTCCTGTTTCTGTCTTTAAAGACTGTATAATTTGTATATAGTTTGTGTCCTAGGATTACAGAGTTAGAGCTAAAGGGAACTTAGACCATCTAGTACAATTCTTCTTTTTTACAGATGAAGGAACTGAATCCATAAGAGGTTAAGTTATTTTTAGGGGTAGAGGAAGGGGAGGGGGTTTCACACAGTATCTCAGGCTAAATCTGAACCCAGGTCTTCTTGTTACCAAGTCCGGAGCTTTCAATTATTCCGTGCTACCTCTACTTGGGGTACAGCAGGGAGGAGACACTGAGATAAATATCTGTAATAGAAATTGGAATGTAAAATCTTTAGAGGTACAAATGAAGAGCTTTGACAAATCAATTCAAGCGAGAGAGATCACTTCTCACTATGGGAATGTGGGAAGGATATATGGAAGAAGCAGTATTTAATGGGCCTTAATGGATATATTTAATAGAATATTTAAACTGAATGAAAAATAAAGGGAGGATATTCTAGGTTATCGAAGACAAGATGAGTTTTTTTAAAAGTTAAAAATCATAATGTCACTTTGAGTAATGGTCCAGATTCTTTAAGCTTTTGGCTACAGTATTTAAACTAAAATGATGTTATAAAATATGAAAGTATTGTTCAAAATTGCTTTGTAGCTCTGAGAGTAACAGCAAAGGAAACTGGACATAACATCCTTTCTTTGCTCTTTCCCCGTAGCCCTACATATAAATAGACAGTTTGTACAAATGCATATGAAATTTACATGAACAGAATTACCAACAAAATTTCTTTTTGTGTCCTTTAAAATTATGAGAACATAACGAAAATCCCAGACAATTTCAGAGTTAGAAGAAACCTCAAAGGTCACCTGTTTGAACTTATACAACTAAACAAGAATCCTGACTACAACATGGGCAACAGGTGAACCTCTGTCCATCATCAGCCAGTAGACATCCAATGAATGAGAAACGATCACCTCCGGGCACGGACCATTCCACTTTTGAACAGCTCTGAAAGTTAGAAAATTTTTGCTTATCTCGGGCCTAACTCTTTCTGTTTATAATTTCTGCTTACTGCTTTTACCCTCTGAAGCCAAGCAGAACAAATCTAATCCGTCTTGCAACAATAGTATCTCAAATTTTTTTATAAAACAAATCTATCATGTTTTCCCAAAAGTCTCCTTTTCAATGATCTGAGCTGAATATTCCACTTCTTCAGAGATCTGCTTATGGTCTACAACCCTCTGATTATCCTGATCGTCTTCCCCTGGACACACCTCAATGTGTCAATGTAATTGCTAAGATATGGTGATCAGAAGGAAACACAGACATAGCATAATAGAGAATTATGAATAGTTTGCTAAGAATGCATTACAATATCCTTTGCACAGGTCAGTGCAACTATTTTGAGAAGGTTTTCTTTTTAATCTAGATGTTATTCAAGGAACTAGTAAAGAAAAGCAGAGGAGTAAACAAATAGCTTCCCCAAAATGTAATCCTATTTTTTTTAACGCCAAAAGAAATTAAAGTCTTTGTACAGGTTCAAGTAGCCTAAGCCTTCAAAGATGCATTTTCTTGTTGAGCCAAGAAACTAGGAGAGGATGGTAATATCTAAGTTAAACTGAAAAGGTAAAATAATACTGATTAGATCACAGAAGTGCCCTGAACAACTGGGGCATTTGGAAAAACCGTAAATTTGTGGGAAAAATTCTAACCTGGGCTTAGATAGATATTCCTTCTACATCTTCCCCGCTGTTCCAAGCCATAGTTACTATGTGCTTCATAGTTCATTTCTGGGACATTATTAGCACAACATTTCTGACAAAGCCCTGTGTGGTGGAAGAAATATCTACCAGACTGTCCTTTCATGGAGGATGGGCTAATTCTTTCAATTAAATGGCAGTGAAACCATCCTTGAGATTTAATTGGCTGACAAAGCTTCCTGGTCAGCCAAGCACAAAAAACTCTCCAGGAAGAATTCTACTTGGACCCAGAGGCTTGGCCAGTAGAGATCACTAAAGGCTGGATGGAAGCAGGGAAGTAGTATGTTCATTGTAGTCACTAGATCCTCAACTGAGTATCTTTCCCTAATCTAAATATCCTTCCACTGAAAGCTGAGTAAACTTCCTTTTGTTACATGAGCTATGAAATACCTTCTTTCAATTCCCCTCTTGAACCAGCAGGACCAGCCTAACGTAGTGAGCATTGGTCTATGTATGACATTCAATACCCTGGTAAACAGTTATTCCAAACTAACAGATTAGGAGAAATTTCATCAAGAGCATCTCTTTTCAACCTGCTGCAGTAGTCACACTCTTCAGTACTCATTGCGAGGTACACATCCCAACTCTAACATGCTCCCAAAAAGCCCTGGTGAGTTAACCCTGGAGGGAGATAGGATAGTTTCAATTTAACCTGTTCTCCTAGGGGCTGGGTAGACAGACCACAGATAGTCAAAATGTCAGGTAACCATTTAATGGAATTTGGGTTCATTAAGGTAAAAATTCATATTCTTTAAAGCGGTCAGTGGTGAGGGTATCCAGTCTGTTATTTCATAAAACCATAGAATATTGGTGCTAGGAAAAAAGAGATCAGCATAAAATCTCCATATATAAAATATTATGGGGAAATCATGAAAGTGCAACATGGTAGATTGTATGCAGGCTTCCTTCTGACTTCAATGGTCTCTAATTTCAAACTATTGTTACTTAAACTCCAGTCATAAAGCCCTCTAGAACATTGGGCTCTGCTCCTGGACCACCCTGAGCTCTAATTCTTTCCATTTTACTCTTCCCAGTCACCAATCTCAAACCCTGCCACCTTCACTGGCCATCACTCCTATCTTCTTCCCACCAAAGGTTTGTAATACCCTAGTGGAACTAGCCTGGGCTCTGACAGATGAGCCCTATCTTACCCAGAAACAGGCCTGCACCTCAATTCCTAGCTAGCAGTCCCAAATCATACCTCTACAAGTAGTCCTTTAATACAGTCCTCTAATATATCCTTTAATACATTCTCTTCCCCTATCCAAATATGATGTCACTGAAGGCAAAGATGGTCTTGCTTGATTGTATTTATGTTTCCAGGACTTAGCAGTGCCTAGTGCTCGCTCTCTTTCTCTCTCTCTCTCTCTCTCTCTCTCTCTCTCTCTCTCTCTCTCTCTCTCTCTCTCTCTCTCTCGTTCTGCTTGTGATACACATTAGTTATGTGGCTATGTGTACATCACTTAATCTCTCAGTCACTCCCTAAAACTGTAAGTTACAAAACAGATACCAAACTACATCAGTGGAGGGAATTTCCATACTCCAGTGTCCCCTACATAAGCACAAATCCCCTTTGGTCTCCCAAAAAATGAGAAATAAGATGGAGGAGAGGGTAAGTAAATTAATTAAGTTGGAAAATAAAAATTAAAGGAAAAATTTGAAAACCATTAGAATTTAGCTTGCAGAAGAAAATTAAAGATTGACCTAATATCTGATTGTATGGCAGGGATTACTATATGGAGTATAAACAGATGTTACCTAAACACACGATAAAAGCAAACAGATAAGTGAAATATTAGCAAACATGATAAAGGTTAGGCTTAAGGAAATATTTTCAGAATGTAAATGAAGCTTCATATCACTCAGAGGGCCTATGTCATATAGAAATCTTCTCTGTAGCTCTCTAGTAGGAGAGTTAAGCATAAAACTGACCTAATTAAAGCCAGAACCCTTCCTGTCTAATCATTTAAGGACTCTGCAACAACTTGAAAGCTGACACCTATAAGATGATGAATTTGAATCCTAATTCTATGCCTACTGGCTGGGTGGCTATATTGACCCTCGTCTGTCAAGTAACATTAGGGCAACAGGATGCAATGCTTGTAAATCTCCCCAGATATCCAAGTGATGAGATGGACAGTACATAAAAACACTGTATAGTTACCTATTTAAACGTAGAAGGAAAAAGCACAGGACTATTTTGATGGTAATTTATCTGGACACTGGGCTATGCTTCAATTTGTTAAGCACTATGTGCAAGGCACTGTAAGTAAAAAACAAAACAAAAATAAAAAAATGAAAAAAAACCCCTGAAAAATGATATAGTCCTTGCTTTCAAGAGCTTTAATTTCATAAAGCAGATGCAACAAGCACACAAATGAGACTGAAACAAGGTGATCTATCCAAGCACATGGTAGTAGTACCCACCCTGGACACTGGCCTAGCTTTCAGGTCAAATACCACCTGGGAAACTGTATGAACTGCTTTGACATGCTCACCAGCCCCCAAACATCCTCAGCAGCCTTGAAAACTTGAAAAACTTGAAAAGTTTCTCACCACCAAAGGCACCATCAAGTCATTCAAAATTGGAATCCAATATGATCTTACCAATGGAAATGATACTAAAGAAGACACACATTCATTATCAGATTCTTTGCCACTGAACCCTAAGGACCACAGGATCTTTCTGTGTGGGATGGCTCAAGTCCCTACATAAATCAATTACTCAGAGGCCTCTCAAAAGTGATGACAGAAAAGTGATTTATTCGATTCTCGAGAAGCGGGGCTTACCTGTAGGATCAGGAAAGCCGAAGACAAAGAAAAGGGCAGTGATTTATATAGACCCTAACGCAAGTCCCTCCTCCACCCACTGACCATTATCCTCATTAGCTGAGAATATGGTCTTACATTCTAGACACGAAATCTAACCAATCCCTTTTGAAATGAAGACATCGAGGAATTATGTAAGTTTTGTCCAATCATTGAGACCCTAATACACTACACAGTTTTATATTCTTATATGGAACTATTCTATTCTAAAAATATTGTAACCTTGAGCCTTTAGGCCTTACCTCACCCCTGGGAGAAAAATTACAATCTGAGGAGTCTTCACTAAGTCTATCCCACTCATTTCCATCTTATTTGCAGCTAAGATCTCTTCTATATATTGTCCTCCCCATTAGAATATAAGCTTCTTCAGATCAGGGACTGGGTCCAACTTATCTATTTGTATTCTCAGAGTTCAGCATGATGCTTTGCACACACTGAGCACTTAATAAACACTTTTTCATTTCAGTCATTCAATATGAGAAAAGAAAAGGAACAATCCAAAGTGTTCTAAAAAAAGATAAATAAAATCTTTAGGGAGAGAGGGAGAGAGAGAGAGGAGAGAGAGAGAGAGAGAGAGAGAGAGAGAGAGAGAGAGAGAGAGAGAGAGAGATCATGGAGGATTAGTGAGGAGGTGGCACCAGAAACTGGGCTTTGAAAGAAGAGAAAAGTATCAATAGGCAAAAATGGGAACACATGTAGGTGGGAGTGTTCAGAAGACTGGGAATAGCTTAGCTGGAATGAAGCATGTGTGAAAGGAAGTATTGCGAAATAAGGCTGCAAAGGTAGGTTGAGTACCTTAAGAAAAGGATGAGTTCATATATCTATGAACCAATGTTGTGTATATTAAAGACAGAACTGAGCATTACTGACTTATCCAACCAAAGTCTGATAGGTAGGATGGCACTGTAGATATAATACTGGATTTGAAGTTAGAAAGACCTGGCTATGACATCTACTAATGCTAAAACATATATTTAATATGATGCTAAATATATATGATGACACAGGACTTTAAAGTCCTTTAAACCTTCTAAGCTGCAGCTTCCTCATCTGTAAAATGAGAATGACAACATCTATCTCACAAATTTGTTGTGAAGACCAAATGATATATTTGTAATGTATGTTGCAAACCTTAAAGAACTATATAAAGATTGGCTGTTGTTATCTGTACAGGAGAACAGAGAATACAATTACATTTACAAAATAGTTTATAAAAATATTTTGAGATTATTAATCTTCCATGGATACAGACAGATGCCCAACAGACAAACATCTATTTCCTTTTTTGTAAGACAACACTTCAAAACATATTTACATATTAAAGACTATAATTAAGTTTGTACATCAGGGAAACAGTAATTAGAACATTAGAGTTAACCCAGATGCTTCTGTGGCTAATGCAATAATGCATTTGATCTTCACATTACCTGTCTGTTTTAGGAACAAAAATTAAGAACATGAGAAGGGAATTTTGCAAACATATCCACAAAAACAAAAATGTTTAAGATGTTCTCCCTCATTTTCCCCATACTCTGTAGATACTAAAACAATTAAATATAATAATGTTGACTTCTGCAAAATCATAAGGAAATGAGGTGATGTTCCACCGAAGTAAATTTTTCATATGGGTGAAGTCAATCTTTAAAAGATTAATCTTTTTTTATATTATCAATTTTTAGGGAAAACTTTCTAGGATATACATTCTTCTCTGTTACATTACTCAGGCTATCATTCTCTTGACAATAAGAATATGATTATGAAGATAGATTATTGCACTGTGCTATTATTTAGTTGTTCCTCTGGGGGTTAGTGAAAGGTTTGATGTTCATCTTTCAATAAAATGCTATAAAGTAGGACGCTTCTCAAGTCAGTATTTCTCTCTCTCTCTCTGTGTCTCTATCTCTTCTTCCCTCCCTCCCTTGTTATTATCCCTGCTTTAATCTATTAGCCATAATTATGGAAAATAGGCCTGAAGGATCACAGAATCACATATTTAAAGTTGGAAGGGAAACTAAGAAGTCAACTAGTCCAATTCCCTCTTTTACAGATGGTAAAGCTGAGATCCAGATAGCTGAAGGGACCTGCTTAGCACAGTGTCTGTCCTAAAACAGGCATTTAATAAATGTTGATCACACTTAATAAATGTTGACTGCATTTAATCTCTCCCAAGGTAACATAGTAAGTAGAAATGTAATTAGAACCCAAGTCCAATTCAGTATTCTTTCAACTACATTCACTTTCTGAGTACAGTATTTTGCAACCAAATAACAAATTTGCTAGTTTGTCACGTCACACCATCGATTTACACTGCATGGCAGGTCATTAAGTTTCCCAAGTCCTTTTCACATTTACTGTTGTCTAACCATGATTCCTTGAATCAGTACATTTACATACATATTTTTTAAACCCAAGTGTGGGCCTTTCTTTCCATGCTGTATTTGGAATTAGAGAGCCTGTGTTTGAATCTGGACTCTCTTATTCATTACCTGTGTGATGATGAGCAGGTCACAACTTGTGGGGGCTTTGGTCTCCTCATCCATATATGAAGAGAGTTGAACTAGACAGGTGATTTGCAAAGTCCTCTCCAGGTCTAAACTTATAAGTCTCTCATTCAAATCTGTCAAGATCTTTTTGGATTCCACTTCTACATTTACCCTTCCCAGCTTCATGGTATCTTCATATAAGACAAAAATGTCATCCAAATCATTGATAAAAAAAACATGGAACAGAGCAAAAGCAAGGAAAGAGAACTGCAGCTCTTTTCTATTAATGACCTCTCCTGGACCTTTGCATCCAAATATTCAGTTTCAGATCCTTCCAGTTATATATAGGGTGTTCCAAAAGTTTTCAGTGCAATTTTCAACTATTAAAACTTAAAACTGCACAACGAACTTTGGAACACCCTGTAAAAAGAAGACCTCATTTCAAGGCACACCCAATTCAGCCACTTACTGGTTGTGTGTCTCTAGGCAAATCACCTCATTTCTCTTTACTTTTCTCTCACTAGCTGGGAGATAGATTAGTCATCTCTTGGAGATGAATCTAGAAGTGTCCAAAATAACCAAAAGGACTTGGAAATAAAGACATGACTCCAAAGTGATAGATGCTATATAGATAAATTCTCTTTTTCCACATCTAAATGTGGGAGATATGATTCTAAGACATGGTAGGAAAAAGTCACGACTTGAGTGAATACAAAAAAGTTCTATAAATATTATGTCGATAGCATACCTATGTAGCTATTTATGGTTAATTTACTAAGCTAATATTTGCTGCTGTGGTGCTGAGCTAATTACTGGTTTTCTTGACCCATAAAAGTCTGCAATTCTGACATAATCAATCAATTATTATTTATTTACTTCTATGTTAGGAACTTTGCAAGGTGCTAGGGATACAAATACAATGAATAAAATAATCTCTAGGGGGATTAGGAAGACAACAGGGACATAGATAAGCATATAAAGAATAAATACAAATAGAATACAAAGAAATATGAAACAGTTAAATACAAAGCAGATTAAGAGGAAGGGGTTAGGAAAGACTGCCTGTAAAAGATGGTGTTTGAGCTTCATCTTGAAGGAAGAAAGGGATTCTGTGAGACAGGTGAGGAGGAAGAATATTCTGGGAATGAGGAATGGCCATTGCAAAGGCATGGAGATGCAGTGCCCTATGTGAAAAACAGAGTGAAGGCCACTTTGGCTGCATTTTAGGGTGAAAGGGAATGGGGAGAAGGGAGTTAAGGGGGAGAAATAATGTACAATGAGGTTGGAAAGACAGATTGGAACAAGGTTAAGAAAGGCTTTAAAAGCTTAAAAGGACCTTATATTTAATATCTGATCCTGAAGGAAAATCACTTTGGTATTAGTCTGGAGGATGGACTGGGATGGAGAGAGTTGAGGCAGAATCCAAATAAGAGGCCATGGCAATAATCCAGGTGAGAGGTGATCAGAGCCTGAAATAACGTGGCAGCTGTATAACTAGATATGTTTACATGTTTTTGTGTTCTAGGATGAGGCAAACTCTGCTATCTGCCTAAATGCCATATTGGTGAGGGAGATGGAATAAATTGATGACTCACTATTAGCCCTTTCCTTTACCTGTGTAACTATCACAAATGAGTCACTTAGCCTCTCCAGTGAATATATATTAAGACTGTGATGTAGCTTTCAATTCAAATAAACAAATATATTAAGTCCTTACTTTGTAATGTACCAGATTCTATGTTATATGCTGGTCTTATACAGCTGTCTACTGAACTGAAAAGTGGGTATACTAATGCTCAAATTTGCCAACTTAATTTCTTATCTGCACTGCTGGCCTGCCAGCAGTCACTGCACAGCATTATATAGCCATGCAAAATTTCTGATATGCAGATGGCTTTTTTGAACCATCTATATTCAGCAAGTGATTTGGCTATTCTATCATAAACCATCTTTTTACATATCCATTTAAGCAGAGCTACAGAACACTACTGTTAAGCCTAATTGTTAAAGCTCATTATAGAAGACACAGGATGTCAATGAAACTGTTCCAAAAGCTGATGGAATACCTGTAGAACATCCACATCTCACTAGACTGTTGAAATAGCTACTGAAGCAATATTATATGACAGGGTTAGCAACATAAGACTCTTCCCTGCAGCTTAAGAGGGAGGGGGGGGCGGGAAGAAAGAGAGAGAGAGAGAAAGAGAGTGCATGTGGGTGTGCGTGCGTGTGTGTGTTGGAGGAGGCAGAGAGGAGGGAAAGGGCTTAAAGAGCCCTGGTTTGCCTTTGGAGTGAAAGCTGTAGTTAGAACTCTATTCTGAAATCCCTTCTGGCCTTCTGCTATCCCCTGCATAGCCGGCAGTGGCACTAGAAATGCCCAAAGAAATGGCAATAAATGCCTGACAACAATGCCTGAATAGGAAGCAATTACCCAGCTCCTACATAACTACTACAGCAAAATTCTGAAATTCACACCAAACCAAATAGGGATCAAAAAACCTAAGAGTTCAGCCCAGAAGCCCATGGGTAACAAGAAAGAAGGACAGCAAAGCTGATGCCAAGGTAGGGGTGGCCTCCTGATGCTCCCAGAGACAAGCATTCCCTTCAAGGATCTGTATCAGGAGACAGCAAAAGCAGAGGTCTTTACCAAGAAAGCTCCTTTGTGGTCAGAAGGCCTTAGAATCTCAGAACCTCTGAGGAGTGGCACCAGACAGTGATCAGCATGGTGCCTGGGCATTCAGCTTGGGACCACCCAAACCCAAGTGTTCTGAGGTCCCTAACATTCTGTGCTGAGACATCAGATAGGGCTCTGAAGACCAAACACTCTGAAAGTCACAGATCTGGGGAGGTCTAATTCTCAGTAAGCAGAGGTCAGAGTAAGAAACCACAAAATCCTGGACTAGACTAAGCCAATCTGAAAAACCTACACAAAAGAACAGTAGGAGGCAGAGTCTGACCCTGGCATATAGCTCCAATTAAACTTGGAAGGATGAGTAAATCAAAGAAAACATTGATATAAAAAAAAATACTGCAAATCTAGAGATTCCCCCAAAAGAAGCAAGAAGTAACTGTAATAACTTCAAGCAGAGTCAAAGGAAAAAGGAATTTTCCACAAGAACTGCAAGGATACATAGAAAAGTTGAATCAAGAGTTAAAAAATGAAATGAAAGCTCTGGAGAAAAAATCAGGAGAATAGTTTAAAAGAGATGGTGAGTGGGAGGAGCCAAGACAGTGGAGTAGAAGGAAGCACCTCTAGAAGCTCTCCCGCAAAGTCCATAAAATACCTGTAAAAAATTACTCAACAAATTCTATAGCAGTAGAAGCCACAAAATGACAGAGTGAAAGAGATTTCCGGCCCAAGACAGCCTGGAAGGCCAACAGGAAAGGTCTATCACACTGAGCGTGGAATGGAGCACAGCCCAGTCTTGACCTCCCCACAGTAAGGACAGGACTACAGAGGGCTTCAAGTTGAACTGTTTACATTCCTACATGGAGAGACAATAATTGTAACTCCTGAAACTTTTCTCAGTATTTGGGTTGTTGGAGGGATTATACATACATACATACAAACATACATACATACATATATATACATATATATATGTAGACAGAGTGCACCAGTTGAGTTGAATAGGAAGGAATGATGTGTAAAAAAATAAAACCAAGGGGTGACAGGAAATATATTGGGAGGAGAAAGGGAGAAATGGAATGGGGCAAATTATCTCACATAAAAAAGGCAAGAAAAAGTTTTTTCAATGGAGGGGAAAAGTAGGAGGTGAGAGGGAAAAAGTGAAGCTTACTCTCATCACATTTCGCTTAAGGAGGGAATAACATGCACACTCAATTTGGTATGAAAATCTATCTTACACTACAGGAAAGTAGGGGATAAGGGGATAAATGGGGCATGGGGGGATGATAAAAGGGAGGGCAAATGAGAGGAGGGGGGAATTAGAAGTAAACACTTTTGGGGAGGGATAAGGTCAAAAAAGTAAATAGAATAAATGGGAAGCAGGATAGGATGGAGGGAAATACAGTTAGTCTTTCACAACATGACTATTATAGAAGTCTTTAGCAAAACTACACACACATATGGCCTGTACTGAATTGCTTGCCTTCTCAGTGGGGACTGGTAGGGAGGGAGGAAGACAGAGAAGTTAGAACTCAAAGTTTTCGAAACGAGTGGTGAGAACTGTTTCTGTATGTAACTGGGAAATAAGAAATACAGGTAATGGGGTGTAGAGATCTATCTTGCCCTACAAGAACAGAGAGAAGATGGGGATAAGGGAAAGGAGGGGTATGATAGAAGGGAAGGCAGATTGGGAGAAGGGGTAATCAGAATGCCTGGTGTTTTGGGGTAATGGGAGGGGAGAGATGGGGAGAAAATCTGAAACTCAAAATCTTGTGGAAATGAATGTTGAAAACTAAAAATAAATAAATTGGAAAAAAAGAGACGGTGAATCATACTGAAGAAATGGATTCCTTGAAAATTAGAATAGACTAAACAATAATCAATGACTACATGAAACAATAAAAGAAACAAATACAAAAGAAAATGTAAGCTGATATTTAAAAAGAAAATAACCTTTACCTGAAAACAGGTCAAGGAGAGTTAATTTAAGAATTATTGGACTCCCTGAAAACAATAATTTTTTAAAAAGCATGGACACTATATTATTTCAAGAAATTATAAATTAAAACTGTTCAGATTTATAACAATCAAAGGCAAAGGAAAGATACAAAGAACTACAAAGGAAAATTCCCAGCAATGTTATGCCCCAAATTCAAAGCTTTTATGTCAAAAAACAAAACAAAACAAACAAAACTCTGCAAGCATCCATAAAGAACAATTTAAGACCAAGGACTCAACCAAACCCAATGTAACCAAAATTTGGAGGGATGCAGAAAACTGGGAAATAATTTTTACAGCTAATCTCGGGGATAAAGGCCTCATTTCTAGAATATATAGAGAACTGAGTCAAATGTACAAAAATACAAGTCATTCTCCAACTGATAAATGGTCAAAGGATATGAAGAGACAATTTTCAGAGGAAGAAATTAAAGCTACCTATGGTCATATGAAAAAATGCTCTAAATCACTATTGATTAGAGAGATGCAAATCAAAACAACTCTGAGGTACCACATCACACCTATAAGATTGGCAAACATGACAGAACAGGAAGATGATAAATGTTGGAGAAGATATAGGAGAGCTGGAACACTAATTCACTGTTGGTGGAGCTATGAGCTGATCCAACCTTTCTAGAGAACAATTTAGAACTATGCCCAAAGGGCCACAAAAATATGCATACCCTTTGACCCAGCAATATCGCTTCTAGGACTGTATCCCAAAGAGATCATAGAAATGGGAAAGGGTCCCACAAGTACAAAAATATTTATAGCAGCTCTCTTTGTGGTGGCCAAAAACTGGAAATTAAGGGGATATCCATCAACTGGGGAATGGCTGAACAAGTTGTGGTATATGACTGTAATGGAATACTATTGTGCTATAAGAAATGATGAACAGGAAGACTTCAGAGAGGCCTGGAAAGACTTATATGATCTGATCCCGAATAAAAGGAGCAGAACCAGGAGAACTTTGTACACAGCAACAATCACAGTGTGCAAGGAAGTTTTCTGGTAGACTTAATACTTCACTGAAATGCACAGATTTTAAAAATTTCCAATGGACTCTTGAGGCAAAATGCCTTCCACATCCAGAGAAAGAACTATGGAATTGGATCACAGATAGAAACAGATCATTTCCTTTTGTATTATGTTTTGTTTTATCGTTTCTCCCATTCATTTTAAATCTTCTACGCAACATGCATTTAATAGGAATGCACGTGTAGAACCTACATAAGATTGTACGCTGGCAAGTGGGGAGAAAAGAGGGGAATGAGGATGAGGGAGTGGAAAAAAATCTAAGATATATGGAAGTGACTGTCAAACGCTGAAAACAAATAAAATAATTCAATTAAAAAAAGATATGATTGGGGAATGGGTAAACAAACTGCGGTTTAAGAACTAGTGAAATATGATGATACCATAAAAAGATGTATACAAAGAGTAACTGGGGAAGCCTTAAATGAAATGATGCAAAGTGAAGTTGTAAGAACCAGGAAAACAATAAAAGTAGTGACTACAACAAGGTAAATAGAAGGAAAAATAAAAAATCAAAACTAGAGGAATGCATAATTGTAATGACTAAATTTGGTGACAAAGAACTGATGAAAATAGGCCATCTTCCCTTCTCTGCAGGTGACTTGGACAGGGGAGAGAGAAGGAGGAACAGCGTTTGCCTGAACAAGGCTTGTTTTCATTTTCTTTTTGATTCTTTGTAGTAAAGGATGCTGGACAGATTGGAAAATGTGTGATATTTAACAAAAGGTATCTGTTTTTAAATGACTTTTCAAAAAGGTACAAAATTAAGTTATTAACCAACTAAAAAAATCTATCAGAGAATTTCTATCAAGAACTCTGATCTGAATTTTTTTTGTGTCTTTGAGAAAAAATTCAAGGTGTCGATAAACAGCATCAAAGTACTTAGAATGTTGGTTGGGATCCCCAAAGGGAAAGCTAGTTTCCTTTTTATGAATTTTTAAGTAAATAAATAAGTTGGAAGTGAAGCTAACTTTTTGATGACCTTGCTATTCAAAAGCACAAAAGCAAAGCAAGATTCCTAATGGGAAAGTCGGCACATACCTAATCCTGAAGTGGTCCAGGTCACAGTTCATAACAGTTTACTCCAGTGGTACTGTGATTTGTACTTTAAAGATGTCCAGTTCTTAGAGTGTCAGCTGGCCCAGAGACCTCACAGATATGACTGAAGGCAGAACAACACTAGGTCAGCTGCCCATCAGTTTCAAGGTTTGGGTAAAGGTTCTCTTACACTTCCTTGTACTGTTCTTGGAGATCAAAGACTCTAAGGTGAGGGTTACATGGACAAGTTCCAGGCCTTCCTGGACTAAGTGGACAAACAGGTGAGGAACAACAGCTCCATAAGGTTAAATAAAACCTATCAGAGAACTAGCTCAACAGACTGTTCCAATAATATGGCTCGATCTACCCAATTCACTGAAGTACTTTCTTCTTAAAGTTACTATCGATCTCTTTGCCTGATGCTTCATCCCACTGTGCCTTCATCCCTAGGCCAGCCCCTAATTACTATACTAAAGGGGAAAGGAAGACTGAGGAGTCCATGGGTACCCATCCAAGTCATATTTTTTCTTCAGACACTGAAATTCTTGGCTGCTGGTCCAAGTTCTCCTTGAATTTCTGTGCTAATGATTGGCCATATTAGCCTTCAGGTCCTAAATATCAAGATAGTCACTTCTCTATTCTCTCATTTAGCTACAAGTCCCAAATCTGGGAGTATTGTGCCATCAGAGCTCTGAGCAGGAGAATGGACGGTCAAATGGTTTAAAGAGTTCTGGCAGGGAGTGGGGGGGGGGGGGGGGGGTCGGATGGTGAAGAGTTTACTGACTGTTTGGCACAAGGACTTAGAAAAGCTTCACACCAGCAGAGGTTTAAAAATAGACCTCTGCAAATTTTATGAGTGTATTCAAATTGGTCAGGTAGGCACAACTTCTCTGTGGCCCCTTTTTCAGAACTTGGGAATTTAATTGGAAATGGAGGAGATATGGGGAGCTAAGTGGAACAGTGGATAGAGTGTCAGGGCTGGAGTTAGGAAGACCCAAGTTCAAATCCAGTCTCAGACACTTACTACTCTGTGCAACTCACTTCACCCTGTTTGCCTCATTTTCCCCATCTATAAAATAAGCTAGAGAAGGAAATGGCAAAACACTCCAATCTTTGCCAAGAAAACCACAAAAAGTTTCACAGAGTCAGATACAACTGAAAAACAATGGAATAATATCAAAGAAGACTTTAGTCAGGGAGACAAAGTTCTGGGCTCCAAGTCAGGAGACTTGAATTCTAGCCTTACCTAAGTTATTTTCCTTCCATGAACCTCAGTCTGCTTATATGTAAGATGAGGAAGTTAAATTAGATGATCTCTGAGACTCTTTCCAGTTCCAACACTGTGTGATTTAATTATTCTCCATCAGATTTGTAATCAGTTCAGAGAGAGAAGGAAACAGGAAAGTTGGGCAGAGGAGGGGAGAGGGTTGTGTGGAAAAGTACTGAAGCAAAAATTGGAAACACTCATCTCCTCCCTTTCTTCCTCTCTGGCAGACTACCACTCAATAATATGTACATAATCAAAAGAATCAATATGAATCATTATGAGAAAAAATGAATCAGTAACAAAAATAGAAAGTTAATGAAGGGATAAAATGGTCTTTCTTTGCAAGCAAACTCCCAAAACATGTTCTTCACCCCCTCCAAAATTAGAATTAGTGTAAAAAGATGCCATAGGATGAAGTCACATTCACCTCACTATGCTTCAGAATGTTTTTAATAATGTAGCCAGTCTTACAAAACAAAAACTCCAGTTACAAATCAGGTATTCTAAGTCAGAGGTGTCAAAAAAGACTCAAAAAGAGTGTTATTGAGTCTGAAACAGATTAAAATGTAATTGGGAAATATTTAATAAAATCAATAAAATATAATACTGTTAATTTGTGATTTTCTAAGTCTATAGGCACCCCACAGAGATACCTTTCATTTGAGTTTGATACTGCTGTTCTAAGTGCCCCTTCACCAGAAGCCACAACGCTTTATATGTCTAGAAACCAGGCATTTAAAACTGAGCACACTTACAGTTGGATCTCAGTGGTTAGTTCTAAGAACTATTTATTTTGGAATTTGTCTGACTAAACTCACCATTATAAGGGCATGTGCTCAGATTGGATGAAATAGCTTATTAATTAATTAGTCTTCTCTAAGAATGCTTGAGAATAAAATAAATGAAATCATCTGAGAAGTTTTCTATTTGTATTAAGGTACTGTGTCCCCAAGGACTGGAGAACTTTATTAAAGTAAAATTTAAATGCAAGTCACCTAGGAATTCATGATAAAAGTAAGGAATTTTTGGCCGCAGACTACTCTGATCCTCTAAGCATTCAGGATCCTGGTTCTTACCAAACACACTTTAACACACAGTATTATTTTAATGTAGAACTAAGCCTTAAAGAATACCACTTTATTTCCTGTTCTCAGGAATGCACTCAACATAAGCTGCCTTCCTTGGCATATTGCTGAGCAAATACTAACCTATGTTTGCTTTTTACCCACAGAAATAACCTGTATAATAAATTTCAGATTGTGATTTGAGACATATATTTTGGGAGAAGACCAAGAGATACCTTTTGCAAGTGGGGAGTTAAATGATGAAACATTCATCTATTCATATACTACCAGAAACATCCTCTGGAAGGGAGGAGGTAAAGTAAAAGAGTAGTGCTATTTTTAATCCCATTCAGAATACAGATGTGGGAGGAAAGAATCTCAACATTTGTTAAATGGCATCTGACAAAATTATCGAAGAAGCATTTCAAGTTTGGTAAAGCTGTGATGAAAGGGGCAAGAATTAAATACAACAACTCTGATAATAAGGCAATAGGGTATAGTAGTTAAAGAACAGTCCTAAGAGTAAGATCTGGATTTGAGTCCTGCCTCTGATATATACTGGTTATGCAATCCTAGATAAGTCATTCAATCTCCTGGTGCCTCAGATAACTTTATAAAATTACACATTGCAGAGCCAGTGCTGCTCTCTACTGGTGGGGAGGGGAGTCCTGTCCTCCAAATTAAAAAAATAAAAAATAAAAGTCACATCTAGTAGAACAACTTTGATGTAAAGCTGGCAGTGATGCTCAAGCCCCAACCCTAAGATCATGCCTCTGGAAGTCTCCCAATTTCTCAGTTGGCCCCTTCCCCATGAGAAAATTTTCTCTCGCTGTAGAACACATTCTCTTATCAGAACAGACACAGGGTTGCCTAGGCCAAGGTCTCCCACTGCACCTGAGGCCATTTCCAGTCATCCTGATTTCCTATCTTGCCACTGGACCCAGATGGCTTCTGAGGAGAAAGTGAGACTGGTGACTTTACACAGCCCTCCCTCACTTAAATCCAATTCATTTGCGCGCGCACACACACACACACACACACACGCTCACTCACTTGCAAGTCTTTTCAAGAACCGAAGGACAAACAACAGCTCTCTTAAATATGTTCTTTGTCTTCATCAAGACTTCCAGTCCCTCTACCTTTCACCACTCTGATTTCACACTGCTCCCTCTTCAACATTAATCCAATAACCAGTCACTTCAAGTCTACAAATGTGACAAATCTCAGTCCTAGACTACCCCCACCATCTGCTTCTTTGCTCCTATTCACATGCCACTGTACAGCTGGAGAAATTCTCACAACCACATGATCAGACACATTGCAAATTCATGTCCTTTCTCAGCAAGGTAGTCCTTTTACTTTTCTCTAAGTGATTCTCTATCTCACTTCTCACAGAAGCTATTCTGGACCTTTTATTCTCTCTCCATTTTTCATCTTCGAACTTTACTGAGAAAACTGAGCCCATCTGACATGAGTTCCTTCTCCCATTCTCTTCCTGCTCTCTCTTCTTTTCCTTCATTTTCTGGTAAAGAGGTGGTCCTTCAAGTGCCCATCACTGCATTGAATATACTGAAATACTACTGAATCATAAGAAATGATGAAAAAAATGGTTTTAGAGAAATGTGGGAAAATGTGTATGAACCTATGGCAGAGAAGTGAGCAGAAACAGGAGAACAGTTTATATAGTAAGAACACTGAAAAAACAAACTAGTTTTTAAAACGTAAGAACTCTAATCAATGCAATGATCAACCATGATTCTCAGGAGACCAATGATGAAGTATGTTTCTATCAAAGAGGAAAAGGACTAAGAATGATGAATGTGATTTTGCTTGACCATGTATATCTATTACAAAAGGATTGTTTTTCTTTCTTTTTCAATAGTGGAGGGATGTAGGGAGAGGAAAAATTAGCTGAAAAAATTAAATAACAAAACATCTCTGTCTAAAAAAACTGAATTGTGAATCAATAAGTCAAAAAGTATGTATTTAGCATCTACTAAGTGCCAGGTACTGTGCTAGGTGTTGGATATGCCAAGACAAAAATGAAAGAGTCCCTGCTTTTAAGAAGCTTGGGATCTGTGAAAGGCACATGAAGGTTTACAGAAGTCAACTGTTAAATTTCAAGGTGAGCATTTATGCCTTGGAGATCAGCAAACACCATAAATTAGAGCTTGATTTATTATTTTGTGGATTAGCTAGACTTAATAAAGGAGAAAATTTCAATAATGCAAATTAAACTTAAAAAAAAAAGGTGGCCCTTCCTGCCAATGCCAAACCCTCTACCTGTGTACTTGATCTCATACTATTCCATTTCTCAAGCAGACTTTATCCTCAGTCATACCCTTCTTTCTCAAATTATCCCTCTTACCATTAAATGGGGGGGAAATGCAAAAAGGAAACAATTTATTAGGCACCTACTACTGTCAGGTACTATGCTAAGTGCTTTACAAATATTATTCCATTTAATCCTCACAACAACCCAATCATTATGCCCATTTTATAGTTAAGGAAACTGGAGCAGAGGTTAACATATATTTATTGCCCACGTTCACACTGATAGTAAATGTCTGAGACACAATTTGAACTCAGATTTTTCTGACTCTAAGGCCTAGCTCTCTATGTACTGTTCCATCTAGCTGTGTCCTTGCCTGCTACCTTCAAGGATGTCCAAGTCTCTGCCATTCCTAAAAACCTTCACTAGACCCTACCCCAGTCTACTATCTTCCTTTCTTTTCTCGGCCAAAACGCAACAAAAACCCTATACCCTATGCCTCCATTTCCTGTCCCCTTCCTTAGTTTTCAACCCCTTAACAATCTGGCACCTACTTACAATCTCAGCACTCAAATGAAAATGCTTTCTTCAAAGTTACTAAATATGTTGCTAAATATGATGGTCATTTGGTAGTCCTCATCTTGTTCAACCAATCTCCTATACTTGAGACTGACCACCACTAGTGTGTCAAGGGATGTGAGAAAAGGTACCATCCAGTGCTAGAGAGGCTAGCAGGAGATGCAGTGTTGTTTAAAAGGGAGCTAGGTCTCAGAGAGATAACAGACTGAAGGGATAGGGGAAAAAAGAGGTCTAGGATAAAGGGAAGTTTGTACGCTACAGAACAGGAATTACAAAGGATTCAGTAGAAGGGGTGGACAGAACTGGAGTGGGACTTGGAAGAGATCTGGGTTGAGGGACATGGGAATTAAAGGGAGATGGGAATTAAAGGAAGGTGGGGGCTAGGGATCACTTTCTTTTAAATGGTTAGTGATTGATAATTTCAGACTGGGAGAGAAACAAGGAAAGACAGATACAGAGATCAGGGAAATATCTGCATACAGATAAAGCTAAACAAATGGAGCTAATGAGATTACCAAAGGAGAGAACAGAGCAGAGGACTTAGGACAGAACCTTAGGGAACATCCTGAAAAGAAGACCAAGAAAAATCTACAGGGAGAAGGCAAACCAGGAGAGAGTGGTGTCGTCAAAACTATGAAGCAGCAGCTTAATGGAAAAGAGAATGAGTACATATATTTAGAATACAAAATAAACAAAAAGTGTTTATAGAGGAAGAACACTAGCAGTTAGGGAAGGATTCTGTCAGATAAGAGGCAAGAAAGGAGTGAATCACAGCCATGGGGGCAGCCAGTGAAGGGGCACAGGAATGAGACACAGAATGTCATGTGTAAGGAGCAAAGTAAAGGCCAGTTTAACTGAATGGCCTGCCCTCAAAGGGCTTATAATCTAATAAGGAGAAGATGGCAAAAAAATAAAAAATAAAAAATAAATAATAAAAAAAAAAAGATGGCACATGGCAAATTAATGTGAAACAAGTTAGAAGAATATAAGGCAATATTTCTACCAGAAATGAGTGATGGAAATTATTGTGGGGCAGGGAGGAGAGGGGAGGGAAGGAATATATGGGAAGGTTTCTTGAGAAAGACAGCATCTGTGACTATCCTGAAAAAAAGAAGGGTTTAAAAGGATGGAAATAATGGGAAGTCTCTTCTAAGCATGCCAGAAATTATTTAAAAACCTGATGCGGACTTGCATGAAGGTGGGGTTAATATGATCTGAATAGAACTTCAGGTTATTGCCCTTACTTATTTTATACACTTATATACAATCTCAGCACTCAATTGAAAATGTTTTCTTCAAAGTTACTAAATATGTTGCTAAATATGATGGTCATTTGGTAGTCCTCATCTTGTTCAACCAATCTCCTATGCTTGAGACTGACCACCACTAGTGTGTCAAGGGATGTGAGAAAAGGTACCATCCAGTGCTAGAGAGGCTAGCAGGAGATGCAGTGTTGTTTAAAGGGGAGCTAGGTCTCAGAGAGATAACAGACTGAAGGGATAGGGGAAAAAAGAGGTCTAGGTTTTATACACTCACAAAAATCCAACTGGTCAATGTGGAAAGAGTACTGATTATGGAGTAAAAAGATTTCTATTCAGAGGGGTTCAAATCTCATCTCTGACACTTATTACCTCTGTGACCATGAGGAACTTGCTTAACATCTGCAGGCATTTATAAACTGAGAGGGCTGGACAAGGCTCCTGAGCTCTTCTCTAGCTCTGTATCTATCATCCTATGGTCTATGGGAGAGACAGATGTGACTGCTAAGCCCAAAAAACTTAAGACTCATTACAACTTCTGATGTTGGCTTAGTTAATTCCCTTGGGTCATCCTGACCAAATGATTCTATGACCCTACAAATATCCTCAACTTCGTGCTTCTGGGACCTGGGCTCTACAGAAGCAGCCTGCTAAAATGGAGTCAGGATAGGCCTAAGTTTGAATTTGACCTTGGACCCTTTATTACTAGCTATGTGATCCTGAGCAAATTACCGAACTTCCTTCAGCATCAGTTTTCCTGAGGCAATGGTAGTAACCCGAGGGGTTTCTGGCGAGGAGCAAGTGAAATAATTTATGCCAAGTGCTTTGCAAATCTTAAAACACTGCATAAATCAGTTATTATTACTATTACTAGCCCCAGCTCTGCAATTTACTGTGTAACCTTGTTTAAAGTTGTGCATAACCTTCTGCCTCAGTTTCCTCATCAGTAAAGTGAGAGAGATGACACAGATGACTTTCAGCTCTGCCTGTGACTTCCCAGCCTACAATGATTGTGAATGATTCTTCACAGAAGAAGAATCAGCCTCTCAAGAAAAAAATTAATATCAGAATCACAGAATATATGATATGATACATAGTATAAAATAATAAAAGATAACATAAAATGACATATGATGTGACATGACATGATGTGATACGATATTATCTATGAAATAATATAACATAAAATGATATAATACAAAATAATTACAGTAATTCACAATCAGCTAATATTTCAAGCTTACCAAGTGCTTTCCTTACAATAATCCTGTGATTTAGGTACTCTTGTTTTACAGATGAGAATTTGAAGCTCAGAGGATTGGATCTGTCCAAGGAGATGAAAGAGACCTTAGCAATGAACTATTCAAAATCCCTTATTTTACAGATGGAGAATTTGAGACCTAGAGAAATGACTGACTCAAGACCACACACCTTGTAAGGAGCTGTTTCCAAATCCCAGCCCCTCTATCACACCTTCTCTGGCTAAACTGATGAAAAGCAATGATTCCTTTTGCCCCTCATCCTAATCAAAAGTCAGAAACTCCTTTTCTTCCCACGACTCCCTAAAATACACCGCCCACTTTGGCTCACAGATAGCACAAATGCAGCCCAGCAACTGTGAGTCTGTCTATCGTTTAAGTTAGTTTACTGTATGTATTTGCCTTCTCTCTCCACAAGTACTGTCTCCGAGAAAACATGCAGTTTCTATTCTACGTAATTTGCTTCCACGTTCTTATCACCACTGCCTATACTACAGGTTACTTAATAAAAAAAAAAATGTTGACTGACTGAAGTGATTCTAGAATATGTCTGGCTTTTGGAGATCTATAGGAGGTCACTAAAGACCTAGGTTTCATCATCCCACTGCCTAAAAGGCTTTCCTATTTTGTAGGTAAGATTCCTTCTTTAGTTTTAAGCTATTTAATCCAGGTTTGTCTTTAATGGTGATGAAAAATACCTGGACAATAAACTCAGCAGCCACTGTCTTATTTTTGATCCACTCCTAGGATCAACTATCTGACTGTGATGTTGTCTAAGTCCTACCTTCCTTACAAGAGGTGAAGCAAAATCAGACTGCCCTAGAAGTAAAGAACAAGAGATATTCTGGTAGGACACCCTGATATCAAGGGATAAGTCCTACTATTCTAAGCCCCTGGCAACCCTTTCACCTGTCCCATAGCTTTCTTTTTCTCATGAAAAGTGTTTACATTTCCTGAAGTACAGGAGAGTCAGTTGGCCTCTCAATGCTGTAACCCTGAAATATCTCATATCTCCAGTCCCTACCTTGTACCTGAATACACAGAAATTGCCTTGAGTCTCATTTGTTGCCAAAACTGTGCATCCATTTCTCTAATGAGCAACACTTGACTTGTGCCAACTGATCTCTTGGCCATTTTAAGTTTATATATTGAATTTTCCTTATGTCAGCCCTGAAGGTAATGTGTTAATTGTTCCCATGCTTAAATATGACTTTCACTACTTCATTATAACCTTAATTAGCTCACCCCAGATCTGCCCTTCCTGCTTTCAGAGTCCAAAGAGGAAAAAGCATTATTGGGTAAAAGCTATATACTTGCACCCCTTTGATTACTAACTCCAGACAGTAATTTTACTCCCTAAGGGACTTCAGATTCCTAGAACCTGCATAACCACCACCACACCAATCTGGTAATGCTATTTTTAAAGGTATTGTGAAGAATCAGAATAATAGCATGTATTGAAAACTACTCTGCAAAAATAAAGGGCTAAGAAATACCAAATACTTCAGTTTGGTTTCTCTGGGGCCCAATATGCATGGGCTGGTATTGTTTTGTTCTTTTATTTATTTATTTTAAAGTAAGAAACTGGTTGCAAAGTACCACTGTGACCTGTTGCATCATTAAATGGTCATGAAAAACAAGTAAAGGTTTTCACAAAATCAGTAACTTCCTCCTTCCCAGTAGACACACTCTGAACACATGCAATTAACATGCGATCCATGCTCCATGAGCAAGTAATCACGACACAAAATTGCAAACTAAGGAGTGGGGTGGAATTACATAACTCCTCTTTTTAATTTGTATGCTCTTTTGAGCCAATAATTTACAGCAGTTTACAAAAATACTAAAATTTAAAAACAAACATTAAAGTCATGTTTGGTACCAGCTGTGACCAATTAACCACAGCAGGTGGCAGGTGTTCTTGGGAGCATACTCCCTTTCAAACAAATCTTGCTTCAAAATTTTAATTTGGGCCTTTGACATTACTAACACTCAATTCTGTTTAAAGTAATCCTAAATTGTTCTCAGTGTGTTTAAACAAGCGTAGAGTACCAGAGGCAAAATATATATATATCTCATCACTGTCTATTTCTACTTCCCTATCCATTAGTAACAATTCAATCTAAATTGTTAAGATAGTTTTGTGGCTTAAAGAACCATAGAATCACAGAATTTCAGAGTTGGAAGGGAATTCAGGGGCCACCTGGCCTAATAAGCGCATTTAGAACAAGAACTCAGAGTACAACATTCCCCCAAAGCACAGTAATCCATCAATCAACCATTTTTAAAATCTCTGTTAAATTTTGTTAGCCACTGAGATACCAAGACCAAAATGAAATAGCTCCTTGCATTCAAGGAGTTTGCATTCTCATGGAGGAGAACATGCACATACAATTATAAATAACATCTATATAATATAAATACAAAGTAATTTGCGGAGGAGTAGCTAAAAGGAAGGGCCTCAGGAAATGTTCCCTGTATATTGTAGTGTGTGAGTTGAATTTCAAGGAAAACTAGGTTCAAAATGGCAGAGGGACAGCATTCCAGGCATGGGGCAAGACAGAGATGAGGAGCTGGAATATTGTGTATGGAAGCAACAATTCTATTTTTGTATAACTATAATTACTAGGAAATTTTCCCTCACATCCAGCAGGAATCAGCCTCTCTTCAACTTTTACTGATTAGTCATTGCTCTTCCTTTAGACTAGGTAGAACTGAATTTGTTTCTTTTGTTGTGGTGGTTCAGCTATTTCAGTCATGCCTGACTCTCCGTGACCCCATCTGGGGTTTCCTTGGCAAAGACAGCGCAGTGGTTTGTCATTTCCTTCTCCAGCTCATTTTACAGATGAGGAAAGTGAGGCAAAAAGGGTTAAGTGAATTGTCCACGGTCACACAGTGTCAGATCTTGACTTCAGGCTCAGTGCTCTATCCACTGCACCACCTAGCTGCCCCTTGTTTCTTTTAGATCTAGCTTGTTAATTTTAGGAAAATATTTTCAGAGCTGAATAACTGATTTTGGATTAAGGGAAGCCAAGACCTGTGATTTCATGGTTATAAGGAATTCTTGTCAAGGAAGAACATAGTTATAATAATGCAGTTGATAGTCAGTACTTTCAGGTTTGTATAATGCTTTACAAGTGTTAGTTATTGCAGCTGATCTAAAAAACAACCCTGTGAGGTAGGTGCTATTATTATTCTCATTTTAGAGATGAACTGACTAGGATCACAGACCTAGGCCCCAATGTGGCACAGGGAATAGAGCGCTGGGCTTGGAATCAGGGAGAGCTAAATTCAAATCTGGTCTCAGACACTTACAAGCTATGTGACCTTGGACAAGTAGCTTTTGTTTCAGTTTCGTCAATTGTAGGGGGATAATAATAGCACTGACATTCCAAAGCTGCTGTGACAATCAAATGAGATAATCTGCAGAGTGCTTAGCACAGGACCTGGCACATGGTAGATGCTATGTAAATGCTAGCTAGCCATATAGACCTAGTTATATCATAATTATTATACAGTTATGCATTATGTCAGTGGCAACATTAAAACTCAGACCTTCCTGACTCCAAATCTAGCACACTACCTATAGAGGGGTAGAAAACTTGATATGCATTTAGGGGAGAGGGAAAAAGAATAGAAACAGTATAAGAATGAATATATAGTGACATATATAGTGACTTTTCTTACCTTGGCTATGATGAGCTTGTCCTGAACTAATGTAATTCAAGTAAGTGTTTAAATTCTAGATGGATTTGGAGTTGGAGATCCTAGGTTCAAATCCCAGGCCTGCTGTTTATAAACTGTGTGACCTTTGGCAAGTGACTCTGTCTGAGCCTCAGTTTGCTCATCTGGAAAATGAGGAGACTGAACATATTCTATGATTTCTAATGCCCCTTCTGATCCAAAATCTATGAACCTGATTTCACAAGTAAATCCTAAGCAATTAAAATGAATAGAAAGTTTTGTCTACTTATTGTTTATCAGACACAATAAAATCAGCAAAATTATAGAAAGCAGTTAGGGAAATTATTACACACAATTCTCACTAACAAATTTATCACTATATTTTACAAGATAGAGGGATAACTTGTGGAAAAGCTCAAGGTAATTTCAAACAGGAGAGAAGAGGTCCTCAGTAACAGTCTGGGGGTCCAGGCTTTAGCACTTTTATCAGGACTTAGATGGCAAACTGTTTAACAAATTTTAATTGATGCAAGGATGAAAGACATAGTGCATAAAGTAGAGGCAAAATTAGGATCCAAAGGCAAGACAAATACTTGACAATGTACTAGAGATAAATAAATTCCTGCCATTAGATTTTTTGAAAAATCAAACATGTGAACGAAGAATGTGACTAGACAATAGCTGAGAAGAAATTATCTGGCGAAGGCTGCTTAACAGCAAGCTCAAATAAAGGAAAAACTCACCACAGTCAAGGTAAGAAAAATCACTATATATCCATTCTTCTGTTTCCTTCTTTTCTATTCCTTTCTATTCCTTTTCCCTCTCCCCTAAATGACACAACCAATTTTTTTTTCTTAAATTTAATTTATTTGTTTTCAGTTTTCTACAATCACTTCCATAAGTTTTAAATTTTCTCTCCCTCCCTTTCTCCTCCCTCCCTTCCTCCTCCCTCCCTGGGACAACATGCAATCTTATACGGGCTCTACACTTACATACTTATTAAACACATTTTCACATTAGTCACGTTGCACAGAAGAATTAAAATGAACGGGAGAAACCATGAAAAAAACCAAACCAAACCAAAACATAACACAAGACAAAATAGTCTGTTTCATTCTGCATTCTGATTTCATAGTTCTTTCTCTGGATGTGGATGGCTTTTTGTCTCAAGAATCTTTTGGGAATGTTTTCGGTTCTTGCATTGCTGTGAAAGGCTAAGTCTACCAGAAACAATCATCGCACACTCTGGCTGTTACTGTGTATAATGTTCCCCTGATTCTGCTCATTTCACTCAGCATCAGTTCATATAAAGTCTTTCCAGGTTTTTTTGAAGTCTGACTGTTCCTCATTTCTTATGGCACAATAGTATTCCATTACATTCATCTACCACAACTTGTTCAGCCATTCTCCAATTGATGGACATTTCCTCAATTTCCAGTTCTTGGCCACCACAAAAAGAGCTGCTATAAATATTTTTGTACATGTGAGACCTTTTCCCATTTTTATGATCTCTTTGGGATACAGTCCTAGAAGAAATAATGCTGGGTCAAAGAGTATGCACATTTTTATAGCCCTGTGAGCACAGTTGCAAATTGTTCTCCAGAATGGTTGGAGCTCCACCAACGAAGCATTAGTGTTCCAACTCTCCCACATTTTCTCCAATATTTATCATCTTCCTGTTTTGCCATGTTAGCCAATTTGATAGGTATGATGTGGTACCTCATGATCTCAGAGTTGTTTTGATTTGCATTTCTCTAATCAATAGTGATTTAGATCATTTTTTCATATAGCTTTAATTCCTTCCTCTGAAAACTGCCTGTTCATATCCTTAGACCATTTATCAACTGGGGAATGACTTGTATTCTTGTAAATTTGACTGTTTTTTATATTTTAGAAATGAGGCATTTATCACAGACACTACCCAGTTAAGATGCTGGTATACTCAGTGTTTTGTGACCTCAAACTAGCCTCACATTTTCACAAGTGAAAATCTGCCCTCAAGAAAGAATCTCAAGTTATTTCACATTGAAACATAAAACTTAGGACCTTTACATCCAGCTAAGGTATCTACATTCGAAAAGGGTCAGAACATTAAGCCAAAGGAAAGAGTCACTAGATGCAGAATTTCAGTCCTCTGTGAACTTGAGGGGAAGGAAATATTAACACTGGGCAGAATTCTTCCTAAGATCCCTGAAATCATGTCATATAAGTGGCTATCTGTTCCACCTACTTGTAAGACCAGTCCTGAGTATGTTTGCTATTATTGTTCAAAATCGGATCCTAACATCAGATCAAAAACAGCCTTTAACCTCTTAGTGACCCAGGCAACTCTCGGCACAGTGGATAGAGTGCTGGGCTTGGAGTCATGAAAATCTCAGTTCAAATCCTATCTAAGTTGTATAACCTTGAGAAAATCACTGAACCAAACTCAGCCTCAGTTTTCTCATCTGAAAAATGAAGGAATAGGGCTCAATGCCCTCCTAAGGTCACTTCCAACTCTAATTCTATTATCTATGATTCTATAAATAAGGGAATTTTCACACCACAAGTATACTGTACTGAGGAGGTCATGGGTTTGAGCCAACAGGAAAAAAAACAACTACTTAAAAGGTTATCTGGAAAAGTCAAAAAAATATTTGTTGGGTACATAAGAAATATTGTCATGCACTAGTAGAGCAATTCACACTGACACAAGTCTCACTCTGAAGACTGACAGGACTTTTTCTGACTTCTTCAAAGACCTAATTCAATTCAGCCCTAAGCTGCCATGAAGACGTTCAGAGTAGAAATGAATGATAGTTTTGTAAAGAAGTGACGGTTGAACAAGCAATGGTAAAAAAGAAAGGAACAAATGAGTAACTCTTTCATATGACTGATGCCTCAAAATCAATTACTAGATCAAGGTTGTTAAGCTCTTTTTTGCACGTCACAAATCCCTGTAGCAGCCTGGTAACGCCTGAAGACCCCTTTCTCAAGCAACGAAATAAAATGTGCTCCTAGAAATCCTTGAATTTCTAGCTATGAACAGTAGGATGGTTTGTTGAAGAAACATAGACTAATGAAATCTGAGAATGTGAAGAGATTCCAGCAGCCACCTAGTCTGATAATCTGCTGCTTTCACTCCTTCACACAAGCTGCTGAACAAAGGTGGAGAAAATCATGCAAGCACTCTGACTGAATCCACTACAAATTTATGTCAGACAACCTCAACTAGGCCAGTCTCAACCAGGATTGCTGGGCAATCCTAAACTTCCCTTTTCAACTCACTATCCCTCCTTCCATAGTGGCTCTTCCAAACCTTTTCAACCCTTCTCAAAAATCCTGTGCCTTTCTCTGTGGAAAACCTTGCCACGTTATCTTAGAGCAAAAATTGAGGCTCATGAGCTCATTCTTTCCCCTTCTTTTTCATCATCTCCTACCATTCAGATTCCTTCTGCTACTCTCTCTTCCTTCCCCTATCTCACACGATGAGCTGGGCTTATTCCTTACTAAGGCAAACTCTTCTGCCTGTACAAATAATCCTACCATGTCCCATCTCTTCAAACAGACTGCCCTCTCAGGTCATCTGTCTTCAGTCTCCATCTACTGATTCATTCCCTACTGCCTACAAACATGCCCATGCCCCCTTCATCCTCAAAACCCCCTCCCCACTTGATCCTTCCATCTCCATTAACTACTGCCCTATATCTTTTCTGCCCACTGTGGTCAAACTGTTTCGAAAAGCTGTTTACAAATGCCTCCACTTTCTTTCCTTTCCTTTTTTCTTAATCTTCCTCATCCCTCCAACAATTTCATTTTGGACTTTTCACTCCACTAAAACTGCTTTCTCCTATGTTACTAGTGATCTCCTAATCGCCAAATTCAATGTCCTTTTCTCAGTTCTCATTCTCTTTGACTGATTTGCAGCCTCTAACACTGTTGATCACCATCTTCTTGATACTTCTAAGTTTTTGAGACACCAAAAACTCCTGGTTCTCTCCTGGTTCTCCTCTTTTTTATCTGGCCACTCCTAAGTCTCCTTTGCTGTATTCTCATCCAAGTCATGTTCACTAAATGTAGGTGTCCCATAGGGCTCTGTCTTGGGCCTCCCTTTATTTCCCTCTATAATACTTCCACTCAGATAGCATCCAAATTTCATGGGTTTAATTATCATCTTTAAGCAGATGATTCTCAAATCTTCCTATCTAGCTCTAACCACTTTGCTCACTTCCAGTCTCATGTCCCCAGCTGCTTTTCCAACACCTCAAACTGGACATCAGTAGACATCTTTAACACAGCATGTCCAAAATGGAACTCATTATCCACAAACCCTCACCCTTCCAAACTTTCTTATTACTCTTCAAGGCACCAAAAATCTCCCAGCCCCCAGGCTCACAACCTGAGGGTCAGTCCTAGGATCCTATTTCTCATGCCCCATATCCAACCTGTTGCCAAGGGCTGTCAATTTTACCTAGGAAACTTCTCTCAAATATTCCCCCTTCTCTCCTGACACTGCCACCATTAGGTAAAGGTCCTCATCACCTCACATCTTCACTATTGTAATAGCTGACTGGTTTGCCTGCCACAAGTCCACCCACAATCTAATCATCCTTCATTCTGCTGCCAAGGTTATTTTCTTAAAGCTCAGATCTAACTAACCAGGTCACCTTCCTACTCAATAATTCCAGTGGCTCTCTGTCACCTCCAGGATCAAATACAAATCTTCTGGCATTCCAAGAACTTTATAACCTAGCTTCCTCCTACCTTTCAGGTCTTTTTACAACTTACTCATCCCCATGTAATCTTTGACCCTGTGACACTGACCTCCGTGCTGTTCCATGAACAAGATACTCTATTTCTCAAGTCTGGGCATTTTCTCTTATTACAGTCAACCCAAAATTTTCATTTGTTAGGATCCTTTGAGGCACAATGCTTTTACCATTTATTATGTTACATTGAAGAAATCACTTGACTTTAATGGGCCTCAGTTACTTCATCCGTAACATGGGGGTATCTTATTACCTACCTCACACTGTTGTTGAGATAATGCCAGCAGGGCACTTTACAACCAAAAAACTTCTCTGCTCTTTTTTTTCAAAAATCACTGCAGAGTTCTAGAAGATGCTCCTCTCTATATATGGGGAACATGGTTATCTCTCATATATTCTAGAGAAGTCTGGCCTACTGTAAATCAGCAATTTTCCAATTTTTGTCCCAAGCACTAATTTACATATCAATCTTGGATGACCAACTGGAAGTGTACTTCTGGGTATATCTCTCATGTCCTCTGGCTAATAACTGCAGCCCTACCTGGAAAGCTTTTCTTTCCCAGTTTGTGACTACACCAGGGCTTCAAGCTCAGAATAACAGTCTTCTAAATATGCCATGCTCTATCTCATATTGTTTGGGAGGATCAGAACTTCTCAGACTGTCTTCAATTTGACATGCCTTTGGGTTGTCCCTCTGGGCATGCAGCCTAGGCTGCTTAGTGCATCCCTGATTGACAAATGGTCACTGCCTACAGACAGTTAGAGCATAACTACCTTAAGGAGTCCGAGAGAAGTTTATTATCTTCACTGGATCAGCTCAACAGCCCAATAGAAGATACAGTTTCAATACTTTCTAGTGAATTCGAAAATGTCATTCCTGGGACTTTCTCTCTACAGATGAAATATATTCAGAAGCTGGGTATAGCAGCATGATATAATAGACTGAGTAATACACTTACAGATAGAATGTTCTCGATTCAAATATTACCTCAGCCTCAGTTACCTCATCTCTAAAATGGGAATGATAACAGCATCCTATGGCACAGGTCTATTGTGAGGATCAAATGAGACAAGGCAAGTAAAGAATTTTGTAAATGTTAAAGTGCTACGTTTATGTAAACTATTATTATTGCCCAGGTCAACAATCAGGAAAGCACTCACGTTCATACACTATAATACTTCATAATAAAGACATCATTTATAGACTTGTTGGTAACGATGTCTTTTTCTAATGTTCCAGTGCTATTCAATTCAACAAGAATTAACCAGTTAGATCTTGGAAATGGTGCTAAGGAGGCTTAAAACAACAAAAAAGAAGATGCCTCCCATACTCTCCCAACAGCCTGCAATATAGTCAAGGAGGCAGTTTGGTATGAAGGAAAGAATATTGGATTAGGAGTCTACAGACTTGGGTTCTACTTCTTGCTCTTCCCCTAACAACCTGTGTGACCTTCTGGAAGCCACTTAAGCCTCTGTATTTTGGTTTCCACAACTATAAATTGTGGGATTTGCACTAAGTAAGTTCTAAAGTTTAAGTTCTAACATTCCATGATTCTAGACACTGTGACATGGAAATGGCAAGGTGTATTTAACTAGATGTTGACAGATTCATCCAATTCTACAATGTCTTCTTGTCTGGGAACGTTTAATAACAAATCACCAGCAACAAGCACTCCAAAAATTACTGCAGGAAAAAGATTCAGACTTTATTTAGAGTAGTAGAAAATCATTTTACTACTTCTGTCCCTAGCAGGCAAGAAACTCTGCTAAACCACTAATAATCCAATGGTCCCAGTCTTAAGACATTATCAGGCTAGTAACTTCAAGCTGATGTTCCTGCCATCTTTTTTTAATTCAATAGTCAAGTATAAACTCTGTATGCCATTTTTATGACTTAAAATCAACACTGTCTTGAATGCAGTAGAGTTATATATTGTGGTTACATGAGTTAGAAAAAACATGTGTGTATATACATACACACACGTCTAAGACTCCACCTAAGATAACTGCTGCAAATAAACTTTATATTCCAATCATTCAGCTATATGTTCCTTCCCACAATTCACAAAAGCAAAAGAAGGGGAAGGAAATAAATAGTTAGACATAACAGAAAATTTATACATTAGTAAATATTTATAATGTACTAAATGATATGGCTGACAGTCCTTTTTTTCTGGTTTCTAGAAGTAGATAGAACTCCCTCTGTAAATTAGATGTGGGAGAAAGAAAAAAAAGAGTTCCTGAATTAATATTGAAGCTCTGTCAGACAGCTCAAAGAATTATAAACCTACGATCAGTCAGTGTAGAAAATTTGCATTAGACATATACCTTATTATTTAATAGGAAATTCCTAAAGTCATCCTAACACTGCTTTCATTATAAGACCTTTTGTTGGAACATATACTATAAAAACCTATTCAGAATAGTCTGAAATTTAAATGCATGGCATTGTATTAAAGAGTTTAATTTCAGTGGTTTTGTTTTGAAAACAAAAATTTAGAAATATAGTGCTATGAACCCCCAGCATTAATACATAAACATTCATATTTGAGGGTTTGGTCCAAAAAAAATAGATTTAAAATGCTCTTTCAAGTCTTAGAGAAGCACAAAACTGCCTAGGCTATCAGATGTGTCTCGGAATCTTCAGAGGTCCCAAGCATGCTGCTAAGCAACAGACACACTAGATTTCTGAAGTTCTGTCACCCAGAACATATTACATCTCTAATATATTCTATCATTTCTTCACCAAAGCTGCACTGCAACAGAAAAATAAAACATCCTAACTGAAGTCAAAGAGTACAGATTTTTTTTTTGCTATGTGTTTCATTCAATGAAGAGGTGTGGCACAATAGCAAGGATACCACCTCTGTAGTCAGAGGACCTGAGTTCAAGTCCAGTTTCTGATGTTTCATCTCTGTGTGACCTTTGAAGCAAGTCATTGAACTGCCTTGGGTCTCCTTTTCCTCATCTGCAAAATGAAACACAGTAGGGTACAGTGGAAAAAAGCACGTTTCAAGTGTTCAAGGCCTGCCTCTGACAGGCTACGTGACTATGTGGCTATGTGACTGTAGGGCAGGTCACTTTTTAGGTAGCTCTTGGACTATAAATTTGAGAGAAGGTCCTAATCTGCATTAGTAGAGGAGAATTTCCTCATCTGGAAGTTACTTACAGCAATAAAATCACTAATCCAGTCCTGAATTATTAAACTATTGTGAAGAATCACAATACAAAAATTTACCAGTTCCAACTTAAAAGCATACTAGGATCTGACAGTCTAGCTATTAATATATTTCTTTAATGTGCGTGTGTATTTTTTCCCTTTTCTTACCCTGTTCCTTTCTACCTCTCCCCTCCCACTCTCCCATTACTCCTCTAACAATTTCTGCTTATTGATATTCTTCCTGATCTTCAAGACCCAACTCAGGGGCCACTTCCATAAGTAAAGTATTCCTTTATCTCCTTAGCCAAAAGCAATTACCAAATTACACAATTTCAGAGGTAGAATGGATAGCAGGGATCATCTCCTTGAACCCATAACCAAAGACAAAATCCCCACAACAAGCCTGACAAGTGGCCATCCATTCTCTGTTAGAAGTCCTCCAATAAAGGCTAATCAATCCCACTCCCTCCTGAGGCATCTGACAAGTCTAATTTTGCCTCTTTGCAGCTTCTGCCCATTGCTCCTAGTTCTGACCTTTGGAAACAAAATCTAAGCCCTCTTTTCACAAAACATTCCATCAGATATTTGAAAATAGCTATCAAGGAAGAGAAGTTGGAACTCAAAGTTTTAGGAACAAATGTTGAGAATTGTTTTTGTGTACAACTGGGAAATAAGAAATACAGGTAATGGGGTATAGAAATGTATCTTGCCCTAAAGGACAAGAGAGAAGATGGGGATAAGGAAGGGAGAGGTGTTAGAAGGCAATGCACATTGGTGGAAGGGGCAATCAGAATGCAAGGCATTTTAGGGTGAGAGGAGGGGAGAGATGGGGAGAAAATTTGGACCTCAAAATTTTGTGAAAATGAATGTTGAAAACTTAAAATAAATAATAAAAATTTAAAAAATAGCTATCAGGACATTCCCATCCCCTTCCTTAGCCCTAGTCTGCTCTTCTCCAGGCTAAACATCTCTTAATTCCTTTAATGAATCTTCACCATTCTAGCTGCCCTTCTCTAGCTATCCTTAAGATAATCAACATCCTTTCTAAACTGTGACACCCAGAACTGCACACAATATTCCAGAAGCATAAACTCTCATAGTCCTTTTTTGGTGCCTCTCTTGGGCACTGGTCAAATTCTTATGTGTAGTATGTTTATTTTGTGTACTCACTGTCTCTACTACTAGATTATAACCTCCTGGCAGGTAGGAACCACATCTACAGCAGTGTCAGAGAACGGTAGGTACTCAATGAGCATTTCCTGGACTTGTGAAACCTGTGCATCTTGGGAAAAAAAGCTATTCCCAACTTAGTATTTTTAGGACAATCAGTTCCAAATATGTAAAGGGTGAAACAATAGAACAATCACTTATAATTATTTAAAACTTTTTTAAAGTTGCCATTTATTTCAGGAGGTAAAATTTTATTTCAGGAGAAAATTCTGCATATGTTCTAGGTGTTCTACCATCCCACCTCATAACCTGATTTCTTTCTGCACCATCTACTCATCTATGCTTGACTTCAGAAAACTAAATTTAATTTTGTGGTAGGAGGTATACCAAAGATAGAATAAGCTTGAGTTAAATAACTATATTTAAAATGGTGATTTAGGGCTTGTGGTGATAGCTACTACTGAATATTTTAAGATGATCTCTTCTTATGCGTGATGTCATTAACAATTTGTCAGAGAAATTGTTTTTGTTGAGAAAAAAAGAAAAACCAAACACTTCCCTATCAAATGCTTTATCTATCATCTCACCATCCATGACATTTCCTGGTTTTCTCTACTTTAGCTTCTCTCTACTCACTAAATCACTTCTAAGAATGGAAAAGGATCTTAAGATCTTAGACTGTAGGCCTGTAAAAGGACCTTAGAATTCACCCAGTCCAACTCCCTTATTTTAAAGAAAAGGAAAGTGAGGTCCAGAAAGGTCAAAGCAAAAAGAAAAAAAAAGCCTACACACAGAGGTAACAAGTAGCAGAGCTAGAGTTATGTTTATTCCTCAGTTACAGTGGTTATTCAGAAAATTAGAGATAACATCCAGAATAAAAACTGTGGGACTATTAGAAGCTGCAAATACCTAGTTTGTGTACAAGTTTCCAGAAGAATCAAAAAATAAATAGGAAACAAGCCATTCACTTCAAAAATACAGAATAAAAAGCAACTACATTTGGCAGAAAATGAAGGAAAAAACAGAGGGAGGTACTACTGAAGGGAGAAAAGTGGATCACTCAAGAATATTTTAGGACCCACAGGGAGGAAATTGCTAAATAATAGGGATGGAAATTTTAAATTCGGGATTTAAGAATCTTATAGCTAAAGTAACTATAGTTATGTATGATGAGAAAAACTTAGCTTTCAATTCACATTCTCATCCACTTAACTCCATTTTCATTATTTTCATCTCTGGTTACTCTTATTTTTTTGGTAACCAGTCTCAGCTAGTCTGAGATATTAGGAAAAGTCCTTTAAACAAAATTATTTCATTAACTTCCTTAGCCCTAGGAAAAGCATGAGTCAAATAGACAAACTTAGAGAGGTCAATTCTATAATGGACTTTGTTATCTGCCTTAGTGGTAATGTTATTGATCCCCTAGGTAAAGAGAGAGTTATCAAGCAGCATGAGAAAATGTGAAAAAAGCTCAACAAATTTCCACTTCATTTTGAGTTAGGTTTTCACACTGTGGCAGCATTTTTTTTTTGCTTGAAATATGTTTGAACATTAAAAACATGCATATTTAATAATATAACAAACACAGAGAGCAAATATAAATATCAAGTCCATTTTAAACTATGCTTCCCTCCAGTTGCAAAGATTACTAAAACTTGAGTAGATCTAATTTAAAAGACTCAGAATACTTAGTACCAATATGAGGATTGGTGATTAAGCTGGGTAGGTTATTTGGTTTGAATTAATCACACTTGGGTAGAAATATGTAGCAGACCAATAGTTCCCTCACTTTATTTGATCTATACTACTCATCTGATCTGTCTAAAATATTCAAGTCCTAATTCCAAAACAACTCCAGTTCCACTAGAGCAGAAGTAGCTCAAGAAGGTGCCTAAAACAGAAGGAATTGGTGGTGGCAAGCTCTCAAAAGCTTTCAAGGCATGTAAAATAATGTTGGTAGGTATCACATTATTTATCTGAAAATCTCTGGTTGAGGATCCCAGATTTAGACAAATTACTTAAAGTTACCAGGATTATGACTTTCTAATTCAGTCTGGATCAAATGAAATCAAGTATCTGTAAAGTACACAGCACAATACATAGTAGGCCCTTAATAAATGCTTGTTCCCTTCCCCTCATTCTCTTTTCATCCATCAAAGGTAAATATTTCTCTTCTCAAACTTCTTTATGAAGAAATGACCCTATTTTGGAAGCCAGGATGTCAGGAAATAATTTATTAGTATTTTCTGCGCTCCTGAGTTCTGCTCCTGGTTCAATATCATATGCATCTGAGAAAATCAAAGAGCCAAAACAGGACAACTAACAGGGACTTAAGAGAAATCCAAAGGAATTTTTTCCCCCAAGTTTTATCTTGTAAATTTAACAGCTTAATTTGTATGGGGTTTTGACAAGCTGTGCCAATAACAATCTCTAATTATAAGGTTTTAGCATCTTGTAAGTTCTCAAAGGGTCAGGAAATCTATATATATGTTTCAGCACAAAAAGTGTAACACAATATACGGATAACAATTTAAGGTGGGAACCCAGGCCAGCCATCTCTTGATTTCCCACCTAGGAAATTCTGTACTCCCCTGGACTTTTCCAATATGGCCCAGGAACCTCTTCACGCTGCAAGATCTCATCCACCCTGGAACTCACACTTCATCAGTACCCACTGTCCCTAGGGACCCTCCAATCAGAGGACAGCTCCTCCCAGAATCTCCAATTAAGGAGGGTGTGCAGGCTAGACATCTCTTCATTCCCAGCTTGGCTGCCCTCCTCTAGACTTTTCTATCATATCTCTGTACCCCCTTCCTCTTTTCAGCTACCTTTTGTGTGCTGTTTTCCCCATTAAACTATAAGCCCCACAAGGACAGGGCCTATTTTTCTTTTTCTAACTTCTACTCCCAGCACTTAGCACCAAATCCTTGCACCACCAGCGAAATAAAGACAATACCTCAGACAAGTAGGTCTAGGAACAATTCCATGAAGTTGCCAAAGCAGGGGTATTCTTAATGAGCTCTGATTTAATTTCAGGATTTAATTCCCTCTACGTCAAAACACTCTCATAATCACTGCACACTATGAAAAACTATTTAAAATTCATCTCTCCTCAAGGAACCAAGCCTTCCTCCTTTTGGGCAATTCATAAACTCATTAAAATATTCTTCTACCTTCCCTGACACTTAATAATTCTCAATTCAGACTTTTTTGAAATAAATTATAGTTTCTCTCTATTATCCAACAAGTAGTAAAGTAACAGTTTGATAATGTGCAGTTACTGGTCAACCTTTTTGCATCCTTAATGGACTGACTACAACCTAATTTAGAAGACAGAGTTTCAATGCATATGTGACTGAATTGCATAGGAATTTCACAATTACAGTGATGTGGGAAAAGGGTAAGACTGGAGAATTAAGGTAATTTTTCAGGTAATCATCTTCAATGAATATGCATAGTCCTCAAGCTGCCTTGCTGTTCTCTACTCTTACGATTAAGTTCCAGTACAATCACTGACATGAAGGAACAGATAAAAGATCTTGAAACTGGGCATTAACACTCCTTTTCTTTGGTCCCTAAGGAGAAAGTATCCTTTGGACTACTAATAACACCTGGAAGCAGATTTCAACTCTAAAGGACAAGTAGTCTAACAATTAGACACGTTTATGATTGAAGTGAGCTGCCTTAAAGAGATAACTGAGGTTCTTCTCCCTGATGGAATTTAAGAAGTCACACAACTACTGGTCAAGAATGATACAGAGGAGATTTGTACTTTAGATATGGGTCAGGTTAGATGACTTGTGAGATGTCTTCCAAATCCAAGATTCTACAACAGATTCAGTATCAACTATGTATATTTATATATTTATTTTTCCAACAACAACCATGACTAAAGCTCCAGTCAGAGAATTGGCATGGGGTCATGGCATGGAGATATGCCAGTGTGGACCACAAGCTTAGGCAGGATCCTACCAAGCTGTATCTCACAAGATTGTTCTATGAGGTCCAGTCTAGTTAAATTTAAAGAGGATGACCAAAATGTTGGCCATTAGGTGATCATTTTTTTATCACAGAAATTTATTAAACAACCCACTAAATGATAGAGAGGCTGTGACCTACATTTATGCAAGAAATATACACTCATGGGGAGGAGCCAAGATGGCAGAGTAGAAAGATACACATATGCTAGCTCCGAACCCACAGCCCATAAAATACCTGTAAAGAAGAACTCTCAACAAATTCTGGAGCAGCAGAAGCCACAGAACAATGGAGCAGAGATTTCTGTTCCAGAGAGATCTGAAAAACTGACTCGAAAGGTTCGTCCTGCACCGGACCGGAGCAGAGCCCAGCCCTGCCTTGGCCCCAAGGCACCAAGAGGGGCAGATCCGAGCAGGCTTCAGGGACAGAATCTCCAGCAGCCACGCAGGTCCCTCCACCCACAGGCGCCAAAGGTCAGTGAGAGGGTCTTTTTGGCTCGCCGAGAGGGGAGCGAGGTGTCCCCATAACTCAGGTCCCCTTGGGAGGGAGCAGGGAGGCATCAGAGGACAGAGGCTCCCAAAGCAGGCAGGAGCTCAGATCCATTGTTCAAGGTCTCTGCATAAACCCCCCTGAGGGAACTGAGCCCTTGAGGCAGCCCTGCCCCCACCTGAGCACCTGAACTTAATCTCACACTGAATAGCAGCCCCACCCCCACTGAAAGCCCTGAGGCTGGGAAGCAGCGGATCTGGAGGTGAGGTGAGTGTGGAGAGGACACTCAGAAGTCAAGTCACTGGCTGGGAAAATGCCCAGAAAAGGGAAAAAAAATAAGACTATAGAAGGTTACTTTCTTGGTGAACAGATATCTCCTCCCATTCTTTTGGATGAGGAAGAACAATGCTTACCATCAGGGAAAGACATAGAAATCAAGGCTTCTGTATCCCAAACATGCAAAATATGCAATGGGCTCGGGCCATGGAAGAGCTCAAAAAGGATTTTGAAAATCAAGTTAGAGAGGTGGAGGAAAAACTGGGAAGAGAAATGAGAGAGATGCAAGAAAAGCATGAAAAGCAGGTCAACACCTTGCTAAAGGAGACCCAAAAAAATGCTGAAGAAAATAACACCTTGAAAAATAGGCTAACTCAATTGGCAAAAGAGGTTCAAAAAGCCAATGAGAAGAATGCTTTCAAAAGCAGAATTAGCCAAATGGAAAAGGAGCTGCAAAAGCTCACTGAAGAAAATAGTTCTTTAAAAATTAGAATGGAACACATGGAGGCTGATGACTTTATGAGAAACCAAGAAATCACAAAACAAAACCAAAAGAATGAAAAAATGGAAGAGAATGTGAAATATCTCATTGGAAAAACAACTGACCTGGAAAATAGATCCAGGAGAGACAATTTAAAAATTATGGGACTACCTGAAAGCCATGATCAAAAAAAGAGCTTTTCATGAAATTATCTTTCATGAAATTATCAAGGGAAACTGCCCTGAGATTCTAGAACCAGAGGGCAAAATAAGTATTCAAGGAATCCACCGATCACCTCCTGAAAGAGATCCAAAAAGAGAAACTCCTAGGAACACTGTGGCCAAATTCCAGAGTTCCCTGGTCAAAGAGAAAATATTGCAAGCAGCTAGAAAGAAAAAGTTCAAGTATTGTGGAAATACAATCAGGATAACACAAGATCTAGCAGCTTCTACATTAAGGGATCGAAGGGCATGGAATATGATATTCCAGAAGTCAAAGGAACTAGGACTAAAACCAAGAATCACCTAACCAGCAAAACTACTGAGTACAATACTTCAGGGGAAAACATGGTCTTTAAATGAAATCGAGGACTTTCAAGCATTCTTGATGAAAAGACCAGAGCTGAAAAGAAAATTTGACTTTCAAACACAAGAATGAAGAGAAGCATGAAAAGGTAAACAGCAAAGAGAAGTCATAAGGGACTTACTAAAGTTGAACTGTTTACATTCCTACATGGAAAGACAATATTTGTAACTCTTGAAACTTTTCAGTATCTAGGTAGTTGGTGGGATTACACACACACACACACACACACACACACACACACACACACACACACAGCACAGAGTGAACTGAATAGGATGGGATCATATCTTAAAAAATGAAATTAAGGGGTGAGATAGAATTATATTGGGAGGAGAAAGAGAGAAAAGGAATGGGGTAAATTATCTCTCATAAAAGAGGCAAGCAAAAGACTTTTTAGTGGAGGGAAAAAGAGGGGAAGTGAGAGAAAAATATCAAGTTTACTGATCACATTCGACTAAAGGAAGGAATAAAATGCACACTCATTTTGGTATGAAAACCTATCTTACAATACAGGAAAGTGGGGGAGAAGGGGATAAGCAGGGTGGGGGGGATGATGAAAGGGAGGGCAATGGGAGGAGGGAGCAATTTGAAGTCAACACTCTTGGGGAGGGACAGCATCAAAAGAGAGGGGGGCAGACGAGGGAGGGAAATATAGTTAGTCTTACACAACATGACTATTATGGAAGTCATTTGCAAAACTACACAGATAATGGCCTATACTGAATTGCTTGCTTCCCAAAGGGAATGGGTGGGGAGGGAGGGATGTAGAGAAGCTGGAACTCAAAGTTTTAGGAACAACTGTTGAGTACTGTTCTTGCTACTAGGAAATAAGAAATACAGGTAATGGAGAATAGAAAGTTATCTGGCCCTACAGGACAAAAGAAAAGATGGGGACAAGGGAAGGGAGGGGAGGGATGATAGAAAAGAGAGCAGATTGGTGATAGGGGCAATTACAATGCTTGGTGTTTTGGGGTGGGGGGAGGGGACAAATGGGGAGAAAATTTGGAACCCAAAATTTTGTGAAAATGAATGTTAAAAGCTAAATAAATAAATTTTAAAAAAAAAAGGAAAAAAATATACACTCAGATAAAATCACGAATCCTTTCCTATTCCCTTCAGGCTAATTCTTTGGCCCCCAAACATTAGCCAAGTTCTTCCATTTTCATGACTGTTTACATTGCTATCTATGCCTAGAATGTCTTCCTTCCTTCTTTTCACAAGTTGAATTATGTCTCACATTTAAAGGTCAACTCAAATGCCACCTTCTCTAGGAAGCCTTCTCTAAGCTATACCTCTTGGCAATGATTTCCCTCCACCCCCAAAGTATTTGTTTTGCAACTCTTTAATGTACTATGACACAAAAAAGCTCAAGAAAAATGACGCTGGTGGATAATTAATTGAAGGGGTCAGTGTTGCCAAAGACCTCTCATGGAACCTACTCAATGCTTATATGCCCTTGGAAAAGTGGGTGTTCCTGAGGGTGGCAATCAAATCTGATTAGTTAACAATGAGAAGAATAAATATCATAATGAGAGGTGGACCCAGTAGAGTGAGAGGCTAGGGGCATGACTTTAATCACTCTCCTCCCAAACCACTCCCAGCCTCAGGCTAGACAAACTAGACAAAGGATCTACTTGCCACCTTCCCCACACCCCACTCCTCCCCTCCTCCCCCAAAAAAGCCTGGGTAGAAAAAAGCCCCATCTTACCTAAACATAACTCTCTCACCACCTACCATAGTGCTTGGCCACACAGGTGCTTAATAAACTTGGGATCTAATGAGTGAATTAATCTAAAATCAAAACAACAGGATATAATGAATGAGCCTTGTGTTGCAATACCTGGCTCTATCTCCATGTCTCCAGGTGCCATAGTCATATTTCCAGGTCTCTGAAGCCACCAATAAAAAGTAAACAGCTACATTCCCAGGATGTCAGAAATTAAGCAGGGAAAGGGCATGAAACTCCCTGAGGGGTTGTAACTGGCATCTGATCTGAAGGCAGATTGTTAATTCTTACTGATCTCCAGGAAACTAGAGGTGGTCAAAGCAGTATATGGGAAGGGGATGGGGGAGAAGAAGGTGTAAAGAGGTGATAGAAGGGGACAGTGGAGAATGTAAGGCACAGGTACTGCCTATACTCCCCACAGCATTGTTTGTTTAACTGTAAAATATAAATATTAGCTGCTTAAATCTGCTCTGAATGCCCAGAAAATAAAGTAGAATGTATCATTTGTTACTTTGATCACCTGAGCCCACCGAAGCCAAAGTGTGTGTATTTTTATGACCTCTTTAGGGCTGTTTCCGATCCTTCACGTGGGGGGATTTCAAACTCAAATCCCAGGGGGAAGGGACTATGACCAACTCTGATGTCAAAGTCGTTCAAAAAAGTGTTCTATAATTTACTACAAAATGCTACTTGGTATTAACAGATATGCATCAGTACAGTATTGTATATTGCCTTTCAGTGACATTTCCTGTCAGATACAACAGAAATTGGCTTTGCTGTTTAGCGAACTTCTTGAACAACCCTCACAGAACATGACTGTTCAACTGAGAATTAATTAATCAAGGAATCTAATCAATAGGGGGAAAGCAGTGCAATATAACCTCCAATGTACTGTGGGACTCATTAATTATATAAACACCCTATTTTTTTTTTTAAAGGACCTTGCTATATAACAGGAGCGAGGATATGACGCATTTTTTTCTCCTCAAAAATGATTGTTTTTAGCTAGCATGAAGTACTGAAAGTATGATAAGGTTTCTTTTTAAAAGATCTGTGTCCAGAAAAAAGTGGAGGAAAACAAAACAACCATGATTTACACATCAAGGAAGAGAAGTCACTTTTTTATGCTACAGAACAAGTAGGACACAATTTTAGAGATACGGAGAAGTAGTAACAAGCAAGGACTGAAATCTTATAAAAGTCAATGTCCTTCGATTCAATGCCTGCCATGAGCCAGGTACTGCAGGAAACACACACACACACACACATACACACACACTCTTATAAAAGAGATATATCACAGAAGCAAAGTCCTATAAGCTCATTCTCTTATTAAAGTAAAGGAGGTCTTAAAAATCATAAATTTTTTTGGAACAAACATTTTTCTTTTCATTTTTTTCTCCCCCTCCATTTAATAGAAAAACAAAGGCAAAAGGGCTCAAATTTCCCAGGGAAGTTTAGCCCACATTCAAGATAATTTTTGCTATTATAGGAAAAATAAACAAGTAAATGTAAATTATAAAACCATTCACTACTTAACTGAGTCAGGTTAGTATCTTCCATTTGACTAGAATACAAGTATGCCCCCTCCCAAGCATAAATATGGAATTTCATTTGATTGAAGTGATAACCTCAGGAATTAATTTGGTAACTATGACTATTTTTTGGGGTGTGGAATTTTAATATCCTCTGAAGAAATCCTCAGGTAAACACATGCAAAGTGTTATTTCATTTCACTATTATAATGATTTATATATGTGTGTATATATATACATATATATATAAAAATATAAGTGCATATGCATATTCATACAGTACTTTAAGGTCTGCAGACCTTACTTTTCTCATCTTCACCCCACCAGCACCCTGTGAGGCAGGTACTACAGGCATCCTGTTCTCCATTTTATACGTGATAAAACTTCTGAAAGATGTTAAGTGCCTTGTACACAGCTGCACAGCTAGTAGCTATCAAAGGCAGGTTTAGAACCCAAGTCTGACTGGATCCCCAGTATACAACTACAGCTTGCTGTATCATGAAGCAGTTCACTTTATTAATTATATTAAAGCATGTAAGTCTTCAGTATAAGGAAGGATGACACCAATCACAGCCTGTTTGACACTTAAGTTTTGTTTTCTGAAAGAAGGCAGCTACTACTATCTAATAGTGGGAGTTTAAAATCCTTGGGAGTAGGCTGAATAATGGACTTGAAAAGAGAAGACTGGAGTTTAAATCCAGACTTTGCCACATGCATTTGCATTCTATATTATTATGACTTTAGGAAAATCACTTAAGCTTTTTGTATCTGTTGTCTCATCCACCAAATAAGCCTGATAATACTTTCCCTTTCCAGTTTTCAAGGTTGCCATGTAGAGCAAATAAAGTGTAAAAACAAATAAAACAATTTGTATGAAAGCTCTACATAAATGTTTTATCATTACTATTAGTTAAGGAAACCACTCCTATTAGAAATAATCTTGATCTGAACCCTATTGATGATGGTAAATTGTTCTTTGGAAACAAGGTCTACAAAAAAAGACTATACTGCTGATTGGTTAAAATGCAGAGTCCTTATGGATTATAAAAGTTGAGGTTTAGTGACACACATTATATTGTACCTAAGGGATTATTTCTTTAAACCTTGTCCTATGTAGGTATCCTGCTCTCTTGTATTTATTCTACCTTTATATCACTCCAATCTGCCCTTCCATTTTCATGCCAAAGACCATCAATCTAGGCTAAGATCCCATTTCCTTTTCCCTGGACTACTATACAACCCTCCTAATCTAAGGCTCCTGGATCTTCCGGCCTCTAGTCTCTTTTCCCTTCCACTTCATTCTCCACATAGCCGTCAAAACAACCTTTCAAAGAATTGCCCTGGTCATGTCATTCATCCCCTGGTTCAAGAACCTTCATATTGCCAGCATAATCTAGCACAATGCTTACCTTTTCAGGATTACTTCATAACATACCCTATCATGCCCTCTATGTTCCAGCCAAATTTGACTACCTTCTATTTCCTGTTCACTTTCTGCTCTCCTGCCATCATTTATTCACAATGTCCATCCATCCTCCATGTCTAAAACCCACTACCTGCTCATTTCTACCTGTTGAAACTAGTTTCTTCCCTCAGTCCCCTACTCATATGCAATCCCTTTCTTGATCTCAAGTCAAAGTAATTTCCCTTTTCTCAAATTTGTTCTGGGCACTATGTCTGTGCTTTAATATAAGTATTAATTTGCCATTGTTTGAATCTGTTTTTTGCCCCTATGCCACATATCTTGGCTAAATGCTATATTCCTTCTATTAGAGTGTGAGTTCCTTGAGTGCAAAGACTTTTTTTTGGACCGACATCACCAGAACAGCGTTTGGCACACTTAAAAATGTTTGTTGGACTACAACTACAAAGGACAATGATGAATTTGAGCAGAAAGGAGGCAAAAGTTGAAAAAGTTTAAATGAAAGGCTCTGCCTACTTAAAAAGGAGTGCATTTATTACAATACATAAGATTTATTATAACATCCAGTGTACAGTGCCTGTACTAAGATAAGAAGGCAGCCTACAGAATATATCAGGGAATCTGAGTATTCACAAAGGGTATGAAAAAAGAGTCATTTCCAACTTGGAGTTCCTGAAGTTGTCTAATAACTTCAAAATGGATCAAGACCTGTACCTGTCATTTTTCCCTCATATCATCTCTCATACAGTCCCTTTCTCTACACTCAAAGCCAGTTTGGTTCAGGACCTTCAATATCTTTAGCCTGGGTTATTCCAAAAGCCTTCTACCTAACTGGTTTTGCATCCAATCAAGTTTCCTCACTTTGATCCATCCTCCACGCAAATACCAAGGTGATGTTCCAAAAGGTTAGGATCAAGTGTTACATCCTGAATTTGTGTGGTTATTTACTTGTTATCTCCCCTGTTGGAACGTCAGTTTCTTGAAGACAGGAAGTTTTTGCCTCTTTTTGTATCCCAAAAGTTGGATACATTGCCTGGAACACAAAGGAATAATAAATGTCTGATCAACTGATTTCCTACACTTCAGAGGGAATTCAAATAACTTATGCTCACTGACCTGAACAATCATTTTTCTGATTTCCTAAATTTATAATGGCAATACTCCACACTACAATTTCTCTATTTAGAATGTGATGAAATGCTGAAGGCAGGTACTTTTTAAGAAAGTCATGGGGAATTCTTCTTCCGTAATCCTATGGGTCAGTTTTAGACTAGGCCAACTCCAAAATGTTCCCCCATAGTGTCTCATCCCTAAATTCATTTCATTCCAAAAAACATTGATTAAGCTCTTTACATGCAGAAAGCGCTGGGCTTGGCCCCAGGGGAGAGAAAATTATGAAAAATAACACAATCCCTACCTTCTAGGGGAGAAGATGCATAAATGAATACAGTGCACATTATAATTAAAAAAGAGCACTGAAGAGGTCAGAGGGCAAAGAAGTTGGTATAATTCACTTCAGAGACTGACTTTTGCCTTCTTAGTCCGGCTGTTTAATTCTGACGGGTGATTTATCTTCCTGGTGAAGATAAAGTCTTGTACGACTGCAGAAAAGAAAGCTTCAGGTTGCTTGGTGGCTTATTTATTTACGTATTGCCCTCCAACATACTCACATGAAAGATAAACCTATGGCACTCCAGGCTGGATTTCCCGGGGCTGACTCAGCCACTCCAATTCGTTCACACCTGTCTCTCCCTGGCTGCCACCCAGAGCCGGCTGCTCTCCAGGGCTGCCAAGCCCGGCCTGAGCTGCTGACAGCGGACGCAAACTCTCCCCCAGGACCAAGGCTTGGGGACGGGGAAGGGAGAGAAGTGGACAAGGGAGGAGGGAGGGAAGGTGGTGAGAGGGGGAGTGGAGGGGAAGAGGGAGCCGGGGGCGGGGGGTGAGGAGGGAAGAGCTCTCCGCAGGAATGCCCCGCCGGGGACTCCCTAAGGGGGCAGCGTCCTAGGCCGCTCCGCCCGGCTGGCCCGGCGTGAGCAGGCCGTCCCCACGGACCGACGAAGGGAACGTCGCACCCTCCTGGGCCGTCGGTCTCGGAGGCGCGGAGAGGGTAAGAGCGCTCCCATCTCCCAGAAAAGCCCCAGCGCCTCGCTCGGCCTCCTCGGGTTAACGGTGTGCCCGTCGGGCTTGGGGAGCAGCGGCCCCGACCTGGCCCCTCTCCCCAGTCGGGATCCGCCTCGGGTCCCGGGGCCCCTGGTAAAGCTTCCGCGGCGCCCCGGGCGCTGGGCGGCTCCGGCTGCCCCCGACCAGGCATCTCCGAGGGACGCCGGTCTCAGGTAGCCCCCCGGGGCCGGCCGCAGTGAGGGGAGGACGCCGCCGGCCCCGGGGGGAGGGGGGCAGAGGGAGCGGACAGCGCGCCGGCTCGCAAGCCCCCTCCCCTCCAGACGCGCGAAGTTGGGCAAAGTGAGTGGCGGTCCTCGCCGCGGCCCTCCGCCCCGGCCCTTCGGGCGCCCAGCACTCACCACGTGCCTGCCCTTCCATGGTGCCGGGGCCGCGCGCTCAGCCGGGGAAGAAGTCGGGAGCCGTCGCAGCCCCGCCTGACGTGTCCGGGCCGGCCTGGCTCCTCCCTCGGCGCTCGGCCGGGCCGCTGTGGGGAGGCTGCCGGGGATGGCGGTGCTGCCGGCGGTGCGACGGTTGGGTGGCCCCGGCGCCGCGGCTGCTGGTGCTGCCCCCGGCGGCTCCTTCCTTAGTTACCTCGTTCCCTCCGGTCCGCCGAAGCCCGGCCCAGCGCGCGGAGGGAGTTGGCGGGCGGCGCCACCTACCGGCCGCCCTCTGCACGGCGCTGGCGCAACGCCAGGCGCATGGGCGGCCCAGCCCCGCGCCCGAGACGTCGCCTGCGAGGGACCAGGGAGACGAACCCGAGGGCGGCCGGCTTCTCGGACGCTGCGCAGCGCGAAGCGGGGCGCGCCTGGCAGGGGAGGCACAGAGCGGCCGCCGTCCGAGCCTGGAGAACTGAATTCAAGTTCGGCCTCTACCCATTTCCTAGCTGACGGCGGCCAGGACATTTGATTTGCGCGTAAACGATGGGAACAATTAGAGTGGCGAGCCTCAGGGTGGTGGTGAGGCCGGGCGTCAGCCGGCAGCTGTCAGCCGCCGACGGCTCACGTGGCCGACCGGGAAGAGCCCGCGGGGCCGGGGCCCGTCCGACGGTCACCTAGAATGTCCAGTGACTCCTCTGGGCCGCATCGCTCCACGTGTGTGATCGAGATCATCAGCCGGCCTCCTGGGCGGGGCCGGGAGGGAGGGAATGCAGAGCGCGGAAAAGTCTAAGAAAGTCAAACATGAGTATTAGAAATAAACAGAATCTCCATGTATTAGGGCAGTACTTAATTATTCCATTAGATACTTATCATAGGTCAGATGGTAAATCTCATTGGAGAAAAGCCCGGTCCTCAGGGCCTATTCTGTGCCATTAAACATTTGCTAATTGTCACTGATAACTTGCCATCGATAATAGAACGTGACTGTATAAAAGGCATCATCCATAGAGAATCTTTTTAATCACATCATTCCCAGGGAGCAGGAAAGAGACAAGGAAGCCAGTTCTGCTTAACATTCCGTAGGCAAGAAAGTGCACAAAGAGCTGTGATTCAAGTTCCCATTAGGTGGGGTTAGTACATACAGGACACTAGAATATATGATAGAATAGTGTAGAATACTGGAATAGTATGAAGAGGGTTCAAGCAGAGGTCAGGAAGAAATTGAGGAGAAAAGGAAGCATTTCTTGTTTAGTAGAGGAAGGGAGGGCTGCTTGAAGGAGGTAGCATCTGAACTGAATCCTAAAGGAATAATAAAGCTAATTTACTTCATCTGGTCCTCCCAACCACTCTGTGAGGGAAGACCAGAAGGTATGATGATCTCCATTTCACAGATAAGGGTAATGGAGGCTCAGAGAGATGCTGTGACCGGCTCATGGTGACACACCTAGTGAAGGCTGGCCCTGCTTTCCCTAATCCTTCCCTAAGGGAAGGATTTCACACAGTGAAAATCTGGTTGTGCTTCCCATTCCAAGGAGGAGAGCAAGGGGATGTGACATCCGTACATGCAAAAAGAGGTCTTGAGATAGCAGAAGTGGATGCCACAGAATAGAGTCATTTGACGGGTGCTTCAGGATATCCAAAAGGATTAGTGTGAAGTAAGACACAATAATGATTACTGAAGGCTTGGGAGGTCATTCTCTTGCCTTGTTTTTTTCATCACCCTCATTTTCTTTTTATTAATTTATTTTTCAGTCTGTGAAATTCTACCTTCCCTCCTTCTGCCTGTTACTTAAGGGAAAAAACTAACAAATGTGTCAAGCAAAGAAAAGTCCTTAATTGGCCATGTCCAATTAAAATGTGTCCCAGCCTGCACTGAGTTCATCACCTCCTTATCTAGAGGTAGGTAGCATGTTTCAACATGAATCCTCTTGAATCAAGGTTGGTTATTGCATTGATCAGAGTTCCTAAGCCTTTCAGGTATTTGCCTTTACGATAATTGTTGTATAAATTGTTTGCCAGGTTCTGATCACTTCACCCTGTCAGTTCATACAAGTCTTCCTAGATTTCTCTGAAACCATCAGCTTCATCATTTCTTATAGCACAGTAGAATTCCATCACATTTATAAATCCTAACTGACTGGGGGAATGTCTGTTCCCCGTTTTATGGGTACCACCTCAGTCTCCAGTTCTTTGCTGATACAAAGAGAGTTGCTATAAATAACTGTCCATATGGGTCCTTTTCCTCTCTCTCTGATCTTTTTGGAGGCATATTCCTAGTAGCAGTAGTATGCCCAGTTTAATCATTTTGGGGGGCATAGTTCCAAATTGTTTTCCAGAATGGTTGGAGCAGTTCACAGATCTACTAACAGCACATTAATTTACCTTTGTCCCCCTCCAGTCCCTCCAACATTTGTCAATTTTTCTTTTTTTGGTCACTTTTGCAAATCTGATGGGCATCACCCCATTTTGTGATACTTTCATGACCTCTCTCCATTCTTCGTATTCTTTCTTATGAGTTTGTTCCCCTTTCATGTGTCTTTACTCTTCTATTACCTATCCTTACTTCCTGTCTACAGATCCCAGACTCTCCCCATCTCTCATTGCTCACTCTCAACTCAGCATACAAATGATTAAGTTTCCTTATCATGAACCAAAAGAGGCAGTGTGATAGAATGGATGGAGACCTGGCATTGAAACTTGGGTCCAAGTTGATTTCTGACACCTGCTGGCTATGGGACCCTGGGCACATCACTTCTCAGTACCCTAAGCAACTTTTTAAGAATCTATGTTGCAGAGAGGCAGAGGAAGTACTCCACTTAGAGATCATTACACTGATGAAATTACAAGTCCAGTTCCATCCCATGTTTTGCAATGCAATCCAAAATCAAATTTTGCTTTTTTTGCCTTCAAGAGTTGTTGTGGAACTCGCTACTCCCAAGGAAGAATGCCCTGTTTTTGGACAACTCTAATTCATACAATCCTAGGTGGTAGGAACTAGAAAACGCCTCAGAGGTCATCTAGTCCAGCCTATACTGCTAACAAAAGTTAGCAATACATCTTCATTTACTCAATCAGTAAGCATTTATTTGCCATACTTTATTGTTGATTTACATTGAGCTTACAGTCTACAAAAAGCCTCTAGCTCTTTTACACAAACTACAGTGAATTAAATCTCCCTCAGTTATTCCTTATGCTCAATTTTATTAACCAAGTTTCAGATAGATAGAGATATCTACATATCACTATCTGTGTGTACACATATACAAATATACACATGTATACATATACGTGTGTATATAGATGAATATCTAGGAATTTTCTCTAAAATATCTCTGAGAAGTGGTCATTAAGGCTCCATTTGAAGTACCCTTAACAAAGGGAACTTACAGCTTCCTGATGTAGCCAATTTCACAGGATTGTGGTGAAGTTCAAATGAAAAAACATAATGTAAAACTCTTTGCAAACCTTAAAATACTATATAAATGTTAGATATTATTATTTTTTTTACCAATCAAATTCTTTTCTAAAAAGTAAGTTTTTATTGTTATCTTTTTTTTATTACATGATCATAGTTTTCCCCAGGATCCCTCCTTTTCTTACTCCCAGAAAATTATTGCATATAACAAATAGTATTTTTTAAAAGAGAAAAGAGAAAAAATTAGCTTAATTGTTCAATACATTGAAACAGTCTGAAAATACAGTCAATGAACAACAGTTGTGAACCACTTACCTCTGCAAAGAGATGAGGCAGGTGAAAGGTGATAGATAAGCTCAATGAAGAAAATAATTCCTTCAAAATTAGAAGTGGGCAAGTGAGAAGCTAATGACTCCAAGAGACATCAAAAAACAAAATAAAATTAAAAGAATGAAAAAATAGAAGAAAATGTAAAATATCCCGTTGGAAAACAACTGACCAGGAAAACAAACTGAGGAAAGATAATTTAAGAATTTCTAGACTACCTGAAAGCCATGATCAAAATAAGCCATGATCAACTGTAAAAGAGTAAAAGTATATTAGAAAAAAATTTGAGTATTACAAGAATGATAAATATACATATTCTGTTATTTGTCCTTCGTACTTGAAGAGATACAAAATTACATCATGATGTTGTGGTCAAGGTACAGTGTGTTCAGCTGTGGCTAATCAGACCAATACAAGTTCAGAAGGGTGTACCATAGGTTGGACGCAGGTAGTTCATCTGAATATTTGGGATGGAAGTGTCTCTAAATTTATGCATCTCACGTTTCTTTTGAACTACTGTGATTCTGCTTTGCTTGTAGAGCACAGAGTTTTCTTTGATGTGGGCACACCATGCTGGGCAGTCCTGTTCCAGCATCTGCCATGTCTCACAATCAGTTCTTGAGAGACCTCGAGAATGTCCTTGTATCACTTCTTCTGATCTCTGTGTGAGTGCTTGCCATGTGTGGGTTCTCTGTAAAACAGTCTTTTGGGTAAATGTATGTTTGGCATTTGGACAACATGGCCACTCCATCAGAGTTGCATTCTCTGCAGTGGAGTTTGAATGTCTGACAGTTAAACTCATGAGAGGATCTCAGTATCCAGTACCTTTATTACCAGGTAATCTTCAGAATTTAAGACAATTCAGAAGAAATATTCTGGCACAGTGCAGGTTCCACAAGCATACAGCAATGAAGACAGCAGAACAGCTCTGTAGATCTGCAGTTTGGTAGGCAGCCTAATACCAACATGCATACTGTATGTGCATGTGAAATGGCATGGACTTGATTTAATAGGTACTGATTTTTAACCTTCAGTAATTCTGTGTGATTGTTAGTCAGCATCAGTGTTTCCTATTCCACAGTACAATCATTTGTACAACAAGTATTTATCCCAGTGTGAGGTAACTATAAATGACTCTCAAATATGACTAGTTCTTGACCAGTGATGGTACTAATTTCCACAGTAAGAAATCCACTATTTTTAGTACACAAAGCAGTGTCCAAAAGTATCTTAATGTTCTTTCAAAAAATGTAATAGAAATGTTCTTTCTTTGAAACATTAAAATGCAAATTCATTTAACTCTTAAAGGGTAGTTATTCCACAAAAGATGTAACAGAGATAACTTTAAGTCAAACCAGAGTTTATATTTTATCCTATTCCTATTCCTACTGGAATCTGTGGAAAGGAAGAGGGAAAGACTTGGTCAGACCTGTGCTTTAAGAAAATCAATTTGGCAGCTATGTCAAGAATCTACTCAATTTCTGTAATATTCCTCTATCTCATGTCAGCTACACACAAAAATGGTTATAGCTTTGATCTTGCCAAAACCTATAAGTGTTCTACTTCAATATTGACAAGTTCTGAAGGTTCCATATCTGATCATAATCTTTTATCATTCCATCTTTCCCTACGTTTTATAAGATGTAACCATGTTGTTCATTCTCACCGTAATCTCCATTCTCTTCACCTCAGTCCATTGCTCCTGCAACTGCTATATTCCTCTCTTTTCTATCTCAACTTTTTGGTTAATCTGCTGAACTCTACACTGTCTTCTAACCTGGAATTCCTTGCCTCCTCATCCTATCACTAATGACACCTTGTCAAAATCTATACCTGGATTATTCTATCTATCTTTTCATTTCTAGTCACATGTTGCTCAACAGATCCAAAAGAAGTCATGGTAACCTGGATTTACTGGGACCACTATAAGTGTATGTTATCTAATCTAAACTGCACCCTCACTACAGCAAGGGAGTCATTCAGCTTCTCCCTAAGGGATTCACTATCTCACTCTCCACAGTGGCTATATCAAACCTTGTCTTTCCTCATCTCCCAAGGCGTTTGGTCCTCCTAATATTACATCAGTAAGTCATTTTCCCCAACTTTCTCCTCCTTCACTCCAGTTTCAGATGAAAAGGGAGTTCTGCTCTTGCCAACAACAAGCCTTCAACATATACTTTTGATCTAATCTCTTCCCGATTTCTCCTGTGACTGATCATCCCCACCCTTTCTCTTATCTTTAATCTTTCTTTATCTATTAGCACCTTTCTTGCTCTAAAAATGCATGACTGCCTCAGAACCTCAGTACTCTTTCTTGGTAAGCTCATCATCTTCTGTGGGTTCAGTTATTAGCTCTATGCAAATGACTTCCAAATCTCCAAACCCATTATTGATCCCACCCACCCCTGAGCTCCACTACCATATCACTGTTGTCTCTTGGACATCTTCACTTGGGTTTCTTATTGACCTCTCAAATTTAATAAATTCAAAAGAGAACTCATTAAATTCTCCTCACCCTCAATCTATCCCTCTACCAAACTTACCTACTTTTGTTAAAACCTCTACAATCCTTCATTTATGTTCCTAAACTAGAAGCATCCTTAACTATCTTCCCTTCCTCGTACAAGGGTACTAAGGCTTCAGAGAGAAATAAGGAGTGGCTATGTAGATAACTGAACCCATTGATGCAATGACCAAATGAAATAGTATACAGGGAAAAGAGATGAGGGCCAGGACATAGCCTTGGAGGTTAACTACAATTAGAGGAAATGCCATGAATGGCAAAATATAACCAAGCACCTAGAAAGAACCTGGAGGGAACAGTGTCACCAAAGCCTAGAGAGGAGAGAATTATCCAGAAGGAGATCAAGGATCAGATGCTTTGAGGAGGTGAAGGATGAGGAAAGGACCATTAGTTTTGGCTTTTGAGAGATGATTGGTAAATTTGAACAGGGCAACTTTAGGTGAATGAAGAGGTTGGAAGCCAGATTGCAGAGAGAGAAGAGAGGAAGTGAGAGCAAGTAGAGTGTGTGTGTGTGTGTGTGTGTGTGTGTGTGTGTGTGTGTGTGTGTGTTTGTCCTTCATTGCTGAAGAAGACCATGCCATCAGAGAAATGATGACATGACTTGCACTTGACTTTGTTTTGAGTGAGGGAGGGCTGTGCAGGTCACCAGTCTCACTTCTCCTCCAGAACCATCTGAATCTAGTAACCAGATATTCATCAGGATAACTGGAGATGACCCAGAATGAGGCAATTGGGGTTAAGTGACTTGCCCAAGATCACACAGCTAGTGAGTGTCAAGTGTCTGAAGTGAGATTTTAACTCAGGTTCTCCTGACTCCTGCACTGGTGCTCTATTCATTGTACCACCTAGCTACCCTGGGCAAGTAGAGAAACCACCTAGCTACCCTGGGCAAGTAGAGAAAGCTTTCTTAAGGACCTTAATAGGGAAGGGGACAAGAGATATTTTATAATAGCTAGCAAAGATGGTCAAATCACATAATGGATATTTAAGGATGAGGGAGATGTGTATCAAAAGCAGGTCTCTCTGGCTCCTAGTCTATATCAACTATACCATGGTGCTTCTTATGCATATCAATTTTTAGGCATATCAGTATAGAGATGTACATCTTGAAAGGTAGGCATTTGATGTATGCCATCATTATTATCCTGGCTTTAAAATTTGAAAATAAGAAGTGTGAAAGGGAATACTTCTGCCACTGTTACTGTTAGAATAAGATAAAAAGATGCCCAAGATAGAGTTTTAAGAGGTTTGGGTAAAAATTATCAGGAGAAATAGAAAAAAAAAGGTTTTCCTTTCTTTTCCATAGATAAGAATCATTAAAAGTATTTAAAAGACAACTTTTATGTTCACATTTAATATTATTTTATTGAGGAGAGGTGTTTTTCTAGCAGAAAAATAGATTTTAACTTTTAAAATAATGCTTTAAAAAGTCATCAGAAATCACCTCAGTTTTTTACAAATTAAATTTATCTTTTTTTGTAATTACAGTTAAAAGTCCAAACGCAAATATTTATCTTTTCAAAGCTCAAAAATTAGACCATTGCTCTTTTTTTCCTCCTCAGATACCCCTCACTTCTGTTACTCAACTATCCATGGCTTTTTTGACACTTAAAGCCAAGGATTTGTTTCAATTTTCAAAAATATGAATCTGTGATTAAAATAAATCAAGATGAGACCAAAACCAAATATGAAATAGTAAACATTAAAAGTATGTTTATAGAAAAGCATATAAAATATGTAACAGTACAGCTTTTGGTTTTATTCTCTTAGATTTTTTTTTATTCTATAAGTTCTAAAAATATTCTGATTAGCTTAATTCCCTCTGAACTTCCTTCTGCTCTCTGCTGTGAATTTTAAAAAATACTTCAATAACATACTTTTCTTTTTCTTCTTTTCCCTTCCCTTCCCTTCCTTTCCTTTCCCTTCCCTTCCCTTCCCTTCTCCTGTTTCATTCTGGCATTACTCTTAACTGTTCCTGCTCTCTTACCAATCTTTACAAAATCTTTCTTATAACAAATAAACAGTTAAATAAAATACATTGGACACGTTCAAAGATGTATGTCTCGTAAATGTCTAATCACCCCTTTGTCAGAAGGTTGGTAGAATACTTCATCATCTATATTTTGGAGTCATGGTTGGTCATTACGTTGATCAGAATTCTCAAGTCTTTCAAAGTTGTTTATAGTGTTATAGTCATTGTATACACAGAACTCCTGATTCTAGTCACTTCTACTGAAATAATATCCCATCATATTCTTATATTCTAATTTATTCAGCCATCCCCCAGTCCATTTTTCTAGTTATTTACTACAACAAAAAAGTATTGCTATAGACACTTAAAAAAATATAGGTCTTTTCTTTCTTCCTTTTATCTCTTTCAAGTATCTGCCTAGGAGTGGCATTGCTGGGTATTACTACATACTGGGTTTGAAGAGTCTATTGTCCTTTTGGGTATAGTTTCAAATTGCTTTCCAGAATGGTTAGAAAGAGGCACAGCTCCAATAAGAGAGTATTAGTGTGCCTGTCTCCCACATCCTTTTGTCATTTTTTGCTTTTTCTCTTCTTTATCAGTCTACTAAAGATCCAATATAACCTCAAAACACTTAATTTGCATTCATCTCATTTTAGTGATTTGTACCTTTCCCTGATAACTTCTTAAAGAGGTCTATTCACTGAATGGGCATTACCTCACTTTAAGTGAGTACCTGAATAGGCCAAGGTCTCCCATTGCATCTTGGGCCTTCTCCAGTCATTCTGATGAATATCGGGTCACTGAATCCAGATGGTTCAGAAGGGGAAAGTGAGGCTAGTGACCTTGCACAGCCCTCTTTCACTCAAAACAAAGTCAAGTGCAAGTCATGTCATCATTTCTCTGATATCATAGTCTTCTTCGAAAATGAAGGACAGTGATTTGTATAATTTTTAAAATACAACTGTCAAAGTTTCCTTTTCTTCTTTTGAGACCTTCCTGTTCATACCCTTTGACCATTTATCTACGTGGGAATGGCTCCTATTCTTAAATATTTGAATCATTTCCATGTATGTCTTAGATAGCAAACCCTCTCAGGGAAATTTGCTAGAAAGCTTTTTCTCCTTAATTTAACTATTTCCTTTATAATTTTAACCTCATTGATTTTATTTGTCAAAATTTTTTCAGTTTTTTTTATAATCAAAATTGCCTATTTGAACTCCTGTGATCCTCTGTATCCTTTTTTTAGGGAAATGGTTCTTCCCTATTCATACCTAGAAGATATCTCTTTCCCTGATCCTCTGATTTGTTTATCTAGATATGAAGCTTATTCTAAGACAAGGTATGAGATGTTGGTCTAAGCATAATTTCTGCCAAACTTCTTTTCAGTTTTCCCAACAGTCCTTATATCAGGAGGTGGAATCTTTGGGTTTACCAATATCCATGCTACTATCTTTGCTTCTCCGTGTCACATGCCCAGTCTGTTCCATTGGTCAACTATTTTATTTTTCATCAGTAAGAAATAGTTTGGAGGATCACTGCTTGAAAATATAGTCTGAAATTGTGTTCATCCTTTGTTTTCAAAGAGGGCCATATCAGAGAAATGATGACATGACTTGCACTTGACTTTGTTTTGAGTGAAGGAAGGCTGTGCAAGGTCACCAGCCTCACTTTCTCCTCCTGAGCCATCTGGATCCAGTGACCAGATATTCATCAGGATGACTGGAGACATCCCAAGATGCAATGGGAGACCTAGGCTAAGGCCTTTTTAGGTACTCACTTAAAGTGAGGTAATGCCCATGAAATCAAAGTCAACTGCAAAGCATGTCATCATCTTGATGTCATGGTCCTCTTCCAGAATGAAGGACAAACAACCTGTGAGTGAGTAGCAGCTTCTCCCCTCCCCTCCTTTCTCCTCCCCTCTCCTCTCCTGTCCTCTGGTATTCTAGCCAAGGGAAGGTACGCTCCATGGCCAAAAGGTGCCTTTTTTTCCTTTGGGTTTACTGACTATATTTTTTGCTCAAAGATCAAGCCTTAAACCCAGTTCACTTTGGAGCTCATAGATTGAACCATAAGTCCCCACTCACCTAGCAGAGAGTGAATGTAATAACTAAATACTAATTGTTTTTCTTTTACCCAGGAACCCTGAGGGTCTTCCCCTCCCAGTTTGATTTTTTTTTTTTTATTAAAGGGGCTATCCCTTGAGTAACTTAAAAAAGCCTGTTCATTGAATGGGTATATCTCACTCAAAGTGAGAATGTGATAAGACCTTGGCCTGAAAGGACCAGGGTCTCCTATTGCATCCTGAGCCATCTCCAGTCATCTTGATGAATATTAGGCCACTGGACCCAGATGACCTGTGAGGTTGGTGACCTTGCATAGCCCTCTCTGGCTTTTCCTCAATACTCATTCTTTTTGATGTCTCTGCAGTCCTTTGACACTGTTGATCACCCCCTCCTCCTTGGTATTCTTTTCTCTTTAGACCTCCAGGACACCATTCTAGTTCTCCTGCCTATCTGACTGCTCTTTCTCAATCTCTTTTGCTGGATTCTCATCCAATCATACTCTTTCACTATAGGTGGCCCACAGGGTTCTATCCTTGACCCTGTTCTTTTCTCTCTCATTATTACTTCACTTGATGATTTCATCAGCTCCCATGGATTTAATTACTATCTCTATGTTGATGATTCATAAATTTATCTGTCTTACCCCAACCTCTCTCCTGACCTCCAATTTTGCATCTCCTACTAGTAGGCTTTCAGACACTTGAACTGAATGCCCACTACACATCTTAAACTAAATATGTCCAAAATTGAACTCAATTATCTTTCCCCTTAAACCCTCACCATTTCCTTCCTTCTCTATTACTATAGAAGGCAACAACATCTTCCTAGTCCCTCATGCTCCAAACCTAGGAGTCATCCTGGCTTCCTTCCTCTCTCTTATTCCCACCCCCATCCCCACCCCATCCAATCTGTTGCCAAGGATTTTTTATTTCATCTTAGCAACATCTCTTCTCTTCCCTCACTCTGCCACCGCTCTAGTGCAAGCCCTCATGTCTTCACACCTGGACTATTATAATAGTATATTGGTGATTTAGCGTGCATCAAGTCTCTCCCCTGGCCAATATATCCTCAATTCAGCCACTAAAGTGATTTTCCTAAAGTACAAATCTGACTGTGTCACCTTCCCCTGTCCCCTTCTCTCCCTTCCCCACTCAGTAAAGTCTGATAGCTTGTTATCATCTCCCGGATCAAATGCAAAATGTCCTATCACTCAACATCCTTCATAACCCAGGCCCTCCTGCCTTTCCCGTCTTCTTACACCTTTCCTCCATGGTACCCTTCTTTGATCTAGGGACGCTGGCCTCTTGGTTATTCCACAAATGAAATACTGCATTTTTTGGCTCCAGGCATTTTCTCTGACTTCCTCTCTCCCTCCTCAGCATTCCTGCTGGATTCCCTGGTTTCCTTTTATTCCTCACTAAAATCCCTCCTTCCATAGGAAGTACTTTGCAGTATCCTTTCATTAGTGCCTTCCCTCTGTTAACGATGTCTTGTTTATCCTGATAGCTTATTTGTATATATTTGTTTGCCTATTTTCTCCTCCATTAGATTGTGAGCTCCTTGAGAGCAGAGACTTTTGTGTGCCTGCACGTAGTAGGTGCTTAATAAATGTTTGTTAATTGATATGAAAGGTGCTGATAAAACTATGGATTTTTCGGCCCCTGCTGATCATTAGTATGTGAGATTTTCTCAAAATCAACAAGCAGTTCACATCCTTTCTACCCTGACAATTCGATATCAGCTTAAGGATGACTTCCTACTGTGAAAATGAAATAAAAATCTCGTATCATCCTTCAGCTATAGTCTGTCTCACCTGTACTTAAATTCTATGCTGCACTTTCTTTGTCTATAAAATTCATAATTCCCCATTATTGCTGGTTATCATTGTTAATAATAACAGTAATTTTATGCTGTATTTTCTCTACATAAGTTTTGCCAGTTTGACTGAAGGGGCCAATTATGGGAGTAAATACACTATTCATAAAGGGGTTGAGAGGTGACGTTTATACAAAAGATTTCTTTTCCTTTGAAATTTCACGTGTGTGGTTATAAACTGAAGTCCTCTCAGACTACAAACTATAAACCAGGGCTATAACTAGCAAATTCTGGGGCTCGGGACAGGTACTCCAACATGTGCCTGAGGATAGCAGCAGGGAAAGAATACCCTCAAATCAAGTTTTAAGGCAAATTATAGTTGAAGTAGGGGAGGGAATTTGGGGAGAGACTTCAGTACACTGGGACATAAGGAGGTATGGGGCTGGGATGTCCCAAAGGTATTGAGCTTACCTCAAGCATGGAAGCAGTATTAGACTAACAAGATACAAAGCTCAGTTGTGACCTTTTAAAGGAGTACAAGTACTATAAAGAGTCCTTTAAATTTCAGTGTACCAGAGGCAAACCACCATTTTCTAGTTACAGCTCTGTCATAAACCTTCACTTTTGAAAAAAAATGCCATTTTTTGTTTTCATATCACCTGCATTTCCCAATTAACTTGCATTATACACAGTGTTTCACATCCATAGTTATCTATCCCTTGTCAAATGTGAAAATAAATGACCCGAGAGTCACAGAGGTTGTGCAATCACTATTAATTCTGAAAATACCAAAGAGCTCACGCAGGTTATCATAACCACAGTTAACTCTAAGAATTAAAATTTTTAAAAATAAAATATATCCAAAGAGTTAACAGTGGTCATAAGCAAAAAAAGTTTTCTTTATTCCATTGGAGGAGGGAAACTAGACAATGTGTTGGGCCCTCCTCTAGGAAGAGACTTGCTTTAGTGAAGCCAAACCTCGATACGTACAGCAGTGGCTATGCAGTGACTTGTAGCTGTGACAATGAGGGCTAACAGCAACAATGAGACAAGTTTAACACTGGATAATCCCAATGACATCATCAGAATCAAAACACTAAAAGTACTATGACCATGTATGCAGTACCTCCACTAGCCTACTTCTTCAACTTGGCATCCACAGATTTCACATTGGAAAGAATAATTGATTGATCAGAACGGGGTCAGTTTTCAGATAAGACATATGGATTACTTGAGATGTACAACTGGAGAAAACTCCTTTCATTAATCTTTAGATCTCAGTTTCTTGTCAGCATAACAGGTCCTTCATTAAGAGTCTTTAAACAGCACATAGATATGGTTCAGTTTCCCAACCACACAGGGCTAGGTTCAAACAATGCCTTCCTGGTTCCAAATGTAAAGGTTCCTAGATATTCTAATGTAATATAATTTAGTACAATCACTTAAATTTGGTTCTCCAATTTTGAAACTTCAGAGAATTTCAGTTTATGTACCATTTGCTGTTTCCGTCCTTACCTAAATCCTATACCTGATATGAGTCTTTTAAAAATTTATGAGGTTTCAACCATAAAAATGAACACTTCTGCTCTTTAAAATTATCAGAGACTTTAAAAATGGGTAAATAATTTCACTTTCTTCACCATTATTAATATAATTTATGTGTAAAATCCCTAATCTAGTTTTGAGAACTTGTTACTAAAGCATACTCATAGCCTGAATTTCCATGATGGATAAATTTGGAAGCTAATCATATATATACATCTATACATAGTTCTTAGAGAAAACAAGCTATTCCTGTTTCTTTCTCAAAGTTTATACTTCATTTATTTAGAAAACTTTCACATTACATCTTTGTCGTCTTATATTGTCTAATCACTCCCCACTTAGGAGGATATCATCTCTATAACTTGACCACAAATACAGGTTAAAATTGTAAGTGCTCATACCTGCATCCTGTTATGGTAACTCAGAGATGTGCCAGTATCAATCTATTATTTAATAGATTTAGTATTGTACTTACAAAATTTCTTGATTATAGAAATTTGCTATAAAAAGAAAAGAAGGGATATAGTTATAACAACATCATATATCATAACAGGTGGATAATCTTCCTTAGCTCTGTTTGATTCCAGGCTTGAGTCACATCTGGCAGCCAATGATATAGTCAAAGGGTGTTAAAAAAACAAGGCTCAAGATTAACTAAATGGGGACACTTCCTTTTCAGAAAGGAAATAGCACAGTGGGGAAATAGAGTCAGGAAAATCCTACCTGAGACCAGGCAAGAGTCATCCTCAAAACTTTTCCTAGTACAGACATCCATTTTAGCAGTTCCCAGACTGAAGCACATGCAATTTTCTACTATTGACTTTGTGACAATTCAGACAACTATTCCCATAATCAGAGTGCAAAACAATATTAAATTGCAGTCCCAAGAATTTTTACCTTAAATAGAAAAATTTCACTAATCACAATTTAGGGCTTGAATATCTTTCCTGATGTTTTCCTGACAGTTAACATTTCATTTATCTTTTACTTACAAATTAAAACTAACCATACTCTGGAGCTTCAGACATAGCAAATACCTGATAGCTGACTCATCATTAATATGTTTAAGCTACATTTTTAAATGACCCTATACACTTTCATAATAGCCAAGAATTTTCAAATGAAAATTCCCTATTATAGTATACATCATAATCATCATCTTATAACAAAATATGCTTTATTAAATAATGAACAGTTTTCAAATATCTATTTTTACCACTTCCTTTTAAAAGCCCAATTTATATGTAATAACGTCTAGATTAAAAGGGAAGTTGTTTTGTCTAACAGCATTTCTGTTACAGTGGTGGCTCAAATTTCACCATATAATTTAGAAATACAATAATCACATAAACAATATCACGTATTTAAAACATGAAGCAAAACTTCAGGTGATATCAACTCAGTTAATTGCATTTTCAAATAATCCCATATAAAAATCATTATTATTATCTTTGGCATTTTAAAGCCACTTTAGAGATATCAGACATGTAGCAATTACATTCAATTAAAGAAATAATAGTAATATAGTGCTTAACATATGCCAGTCATTGTATTAAGCACTTTATAATCATTATATCATTTTGATCTTTACAAAAACCCTGGGAGGTGGGTATTGTTATTTTTCTCTTAGATCGGGAAACTGGGGCAAATGGAGATAAAATAACTTGCTAAAGATTACACAACTAATAAATTTCTGCAACTGGAACATAATTTAAGTTTCCCTACATTTTTCCAGTATTTTTTTCAACACATTTATTTGGGAACCTGATCTGAGATGAGAGGAGTTAACAGGGAGAGGAAGAGGGTTTTTGAATTGGGGAATTACAGGGTATCTCTAGTTTAAACACTGTTTCTCTTTTCATGGTCAAGGAAAAGTTAACAAGAGGTGACTATAAAGTGGAAATTGTTTACCTATTTTTTTTTCTTTCCTCACTTTGAGATTACTTCCAAACTAACTGTCTTTCTTCATTGCCCTGGAACAATGAAACTATCAGTCTTCTGGGGAAAATACCATTTTACTTTTAAAAACCATATAGAATTTAATTCTTATTTTTCCTTAAATTCTACAGAGTGGTACCCCAAAACTTACTAGGATATTTCAGAATGGAGTAAGTTTCTAAAATTACCCCAAATCCCAGGAGTTCTCCCCTGCAATTTTAAAATGATTAGTCTCCAAACTCCTTGATCTGCTAGGACATTTTTAGCAATTCTATAATCTTTGATTATCTGACTTTATTTCTGTAATTCCGATGTGTCCAAAGTTGAAAAGCCAGAGGAAAAAGTGTTTTGCAAGTAGTTTTTTCTTTTTCTCCTAATCTCCCTCAGAAAGTCTAAAGTGGGAGTTAGTCCTGCTTATTGGGAATTACTTCAAGTATGAAAGTTTGTTAATCTTTCCCAGAGTTCTAAACTCTTTGGCTATAGCCCTTAACAGGTTTTTTTTTTTTCTGGCTGGTTTTATTTTATATCTTTTGAGGTAACATAATATAAAAAAAAGCACAAACATGACATAAGACAAAGATTTTCATATATTTTCCAAAGACACAAACCCAGACAAAAGGATAAGACAGACACATAGGACAATTCTATCTAATCTTTTCTTAAGGGAATCTAAGTTAGAAAAAGCTTGGTAGTTTCAAGTAGGCATTTATTAAAAACATCTCATTCAAGGATATTTAATTTTTCTGCCAGCTTCATTTATCCCAACCAAAAGAACTCCAAGTTGGGCAATGATGTCAAATTATGCCAATTACTTAAGAAACTTGGAGGTATCTGTTTTGTGGACTAAATGCATATACCCTGAATCCAAGTTCTTTAATGGTTCATTCTTAGTTACCAGGTTTCTCATATTATAACCAGAGGGTAACAAAAACAAAGGTACCTGATCCAAGAAGCCAAAAGACTTCACCAAGAAGAAACAGAATAAATCCTCTCCGTGACTGCTAGAGTTTTGATCCTCCAAAGAAGTGGAGCTCAACCAAAAGATGGTTGGAGCTTAGGAATCAGAGAAGGAAAATCACTCATTGCCACTCTCCAAGTGTGAATCAAGCAGAACTCAAAGGCTCCTGTAGGTGATGTGCTTTGAGTCAAGCTGGGGGTAGGATAGAAGGATTTAACACTTTCTGATCCCATTTCTAATACCAACGGTCAACCCTGACCAAATGAGCAAAGAGCCACAGCAGCTCTGCAATTGCTGTTAACTCTAAGAAAAAAACAAACAGGGAGCTCATATAGGTTATCAAAAAACAGTTAACTCAAAAATGAAATAACAAAAAATCAATAGTTATTATAAGCAAAAAGCTTTCTTTATTCCATTGAGGGAGGGAAACTAGGCAGATATGTGCCCCACTTTCCCCCAACAGGAGACCCTCTTTAATGTGCACAAATCTCAATACTTTATACTTGTGGCTACACAGTGAGCTGTAGCTCTGACAATGAGGGGTAACAGCAACGATGAGAAAAGTTTGATTCATAGCCAAGCTTCATGACCAGAACATGGGCACTACAGGTGCTTTTCCAGACTCAGAGACCACCTGATACGGGTGTGATACAATTCTCGGATTTTGGTGTGGTGAAGTTCATCCAGAGGGTGAGCACGAAAGATTGTTGTTATGCCAAGCTCAAGGCACAGCCTGTTTGCTGAGACTTAGCTCTGGAAAACATGGTGTCTCCTAACAGTAGAAAGAAAGGGGTAGTCTTGCCAAAAGGATCCCAACACCTCTAACAGTATAAAGCCCTCATATCCTATTGTGCTATTGGTTCTGGCTGGCTGGTCTTATCTACATAATCTTTACTTCACAGATAGCTCTGCTGGTTTTCTGGTGAGTGTTATGTTTATAGTTTCTTTTAGTGAATTTACTTTACTGGCCTCTGCTGAGTGGTGCTCTGGTAACTGTTGGGAAGAATTGTTTCTGACAGGCAATTTTTTGAACTACTCTATTTTGGTCTCATGGCAGAACCAGCTAAACTTTCTCAACTTTAATCAGTTAGAGTAATTGCTTAGAAGCTTCTCTCTTAAGGGCAAACTGCCATCTCTTTCATCATAACCACCACAACCAGCAAACACAAAAGCCAGGAAGTGTGCCCCCAAGGCTTAGATTATGTCTTTTCTTTATTTTATTGACCCTATAGCTGACTGGAGATCAAAGCCTTCTGTTACAGATAACTTACCTAATTTAGGGTTAGACACTCAGACATTCCCAAGATCCTTTCTGGTTTTGTGGATCCAAGGCCAACTATCCAACCATAATCCCAAGCTACTTTTCCTTATCCCTATACTAAACTGTAAATTCCTTCATAGGAATAGGCATAGGGACTGGACTTGTTTTCACTGATAAAAGAAACTCCCAGGTAAAAAAATCCTCCCTCTATCAATGCATGTCATTGTGACTTAAGAGTCTTAGAGAGTGGCCAAAGAACACTGAAATATTAAGACAGTCAATCAATGAATAAACTAAGTATCTAACTTCCATGCAGTGAGCTAAGCACCGCAGATACAAGTAAGTTGTGCTTAATAAATGTTTTTTGAATTGAATTGAAACTGAATTGTCGAATGAAAAACTCATTCTCCCTACAGAGATAAGAAGAAAGGAAGGGAACGGGAAGGAAGGTTTATGGGTACCTTACAGTACTGAGTTAATACTGATTTCCTTTCCTTTTCCATTGCCTCCGATGACAACCAGGCATTGCTATTCCTTTACCCTTGGTTTGTTCTAGTATCAGATTCATACTTTTTCAGTGGGAGAAAAACTATATTAATTCAGGAAACAAATATTGTACCCTGTGCTAGGCCCTGAAGGAAGTAAAAGTAATTGTTTTCAAGTAAATAGTGTATCTATGTAACACTTTTCTTCCAAAGAACTGAAAGTGTTTTCTCTAGTATGATCCCATATGCTTCTTCAGTCTTAAAATGAAAGCAAGTTTTAATAAGTTCATAGGATTTAGAATAGAGAGGTATGTTGAAGCCAATCTAGTCCAATTCTCTTGTTTTATAGATGAAGAAATGGGCATTTAAAGAAGGGAAGTGATCTGTCTTAGGTCACACAGTTGTTAGATGACAGAGCTAAGACCCAAACCCAAGTTACCAATTCCAAATCCAGTTTTATTTCTTTTATCCATTCATCACTTTTCTGCTAATAGATAAATATTGGTAGAAACCAAGCAAACTAACTCAGTTGGTTGCCAGGCTATACATTTCTGAGCTGAGAAATATAATTCCTAGTCAATCATTATTTTATGTTGCCCTGAGAGAAGGAATTCAACACCCAGTGTTTTAATTTCCTCACCAAAGGAAGCATCTCCTTCATTCTGTCCTGCCTGCCCCGATCCAGTTTTTGAGAAAAGTCAGGACTTTGGCTGCCTAGAGGGGGACTGAGCCTGGGAAAAAAGGACAAGATATGGCATGAAGCGGGAAGGGCCTCAGACAAGGTCATTGAACTCTAAGAGATGAGAGGAAGAGACCATAGAGGTCTTATGGCCAGTAGAGAAGCCGAGAGTTTCTCTTTCTGTATTGCCCTTGTTCCATGGTGATGAACTATCTATGGCAAGGAAAACCATAAGAAATCCCTACTAGCAACAGAACACCACAGGGAAAAGCCAAGAGGTTGAGGTTACTTTGGATTCCTAGTTCATGACCTGTGCTTCTTCACCCAATTACCTGCTTGACTAGATGAGTGAAATGAATACCCTTTGCAAACTATATCTTGTTTATACTGTCTCCCAGTAAATGGCAGCCCAATTGATGTAACCATAGTAACTAAGGGGCAGAGAACAGAGGAGATGAGGTGTTAATACATTTTTAAAAAATAAGTATGAAAACCAGTGTAAGTCCTGTTATCCCTTTAGATATTATGAAAAAAAAATTTGATTGAATCAGAAAGGGAGTTTGGTGTTTATTGGCTGAAGTTTGTCCAGGTCCCTGATGGCCTTTAAAAAGCTCAGACGGCCAGCCCTGGAGATAGTCTGGGCTTATTTAAAGTAGGGAGCAACTTTGTGAAGTGTCATCTCTGCACCTATTACAAGATCACTGGATTAAAGTTGAGAGGGAGACAAGGTAGGCCTTATGGCCAGCAGGGAAGTGGGGAGTTTCCAGATCTGGATTGAACTTGTTCCTTGATGATGGCAAGAAAAATCTTAAATGGTTCCTGCTGGCAACAGAACACCAAATGGAAAAGCAAAGAATTTTAGTCTGCTCTAGATTCCTCATTCCGGACCTGTGGTATTTAAGGAACAGTGCTGGGGAGGACTTGGCTTACCTCCCTGACCTCAGCCATGAAGTCTTTTAGCTGTATTACTCTGAACTGGTGGAGATTCTGCATCTAGTTCTAGAGTTGTAGGGAAGAGAGCAGAATAAAAAGGAAGGGGGGGTGGGGAAGGGAGGGAGCAGAGAGAGAGAGAGAGAGACTGATGCAGAGAGAGCTTCTTAGCAGAGGTTCTGAACCCATATTTTTTGACATTATAAGAAAAGAAAGTAAATTAGGCTCCTGCAGTATCAGAGTCTAGAGTTGCATTTGCCACATGTATTTCCTACATGTGTGGCTTACTACCAGTTTGTGACCACTTTTCAAACTGATTCCACATGTATTTGTGATTGAGTGGATCCCAGGTGTATGGGAGGAATCCTGTATTGCTGTTTCTTTTTACTATGTCATTTTAGTAAATTCCTTTGTCTTGAGTTAATTATGTTTTCTTGTTGACTATTAAGGGCAAACACACCAGTGGAAGCTAATAAACTGTGGTTCTAGGAGTAGATATCCACAGATTAGGGGCATCTAGGTGGTGCAGTGGATGGAGCACCAGTGCAGGAGTCAGGAGAACATGAGTTCAAATCTCACCCCAGACACTTGACACTCACCAGCTGTGTGACCTTGGGCAAGTCACTTAACCCCAATTGCCTCATCCTGGGTCATCTCCAGTCATCCTGAGGAATATCTGGTCACTGGATTCAGATGGCTCTGGAGGAGAAGTGAGGCTGGTGAGCTGCACAGCCCTCCCTCACTCAAAACAAAGGTAAGTGCAAGTCATGTCATCATTTTTCTGATGGAATGGTCTTCTTCGACAACAAAGGACAAACACACACATCTGCAGAGTACCCCTGGAACCTGTGAGAATCTAGTCACACCTTTGGAAATCTAATGTGAAATCTGTGGATGCCAAGTTGAAGAAGTAGGCTAGTGGAGGTACTGCATACATGGTCATAGTACTTTTAGTGTTTTGATTCTGATGATGTCATTGGGATTATCCAGTGTTAAACCTCCTTCCTCAAATGCAAATTGGCAACTGACCAGTAATTTAGTCTCAGAGCTTGCCTGGGATCATGAGAAGTTATGTGACTTGCTCACAGTCACACAATTGGTATGTAACAAGAGCAGTCTTCCGGACTCCAAGACTAGAACTCTATCTACCACCCCATGTCGTTTCTCAGTTGATATGGTAAAAAATATTAACAAACCTAATAGCGCTATAACTAGTAAGCAAAGTTCAGAAATTGAATGAGGCTGAAATGAATGTCAGTGAAGGAGGGATACAGAAAAGAGAAATAATGAAGTTTATTCCACTTTAAAATACTAGATGGCATTTTATACTTGGATGCATGATTCTATTTTCCTGTATAGAAGGATATCTTTTATCCAATCACCTGTATCTTTTGTTGTTTGAGGCACACAAAATAGGAAAGGATAACACTACTGTCTTACAAGCTGGGTCCCTAGTTTAATGTATTCAGTAGAAAAATGAAGGCAAATTAGCAAACTCTGACAAGCTGAAAGAAATGTGAAGAAATCTGACATTTCAAACAAGTTCAACAAGGAAAATGCATAATTACTTCAGCATAACTGTCAAATGGGTAAATTAGGTCTACTAAGAGTTCATGAATAACATCAATTTGAGAGAAAAGCAGAACCCATTAAACTTTCTCCTATAATTCAATATCTAAGGACAAATCATTTTTTTTTTCTGTCTTTAGATTCCTGATGAACTTCAGGAGCTTTGCTTCTAGTCCCTCATCTATTTTTCCTGCTCCTTTTTTCTCATTTCTCATCTCCCCAGCCCCTAGCCCCCACCCCACTTCTGACTTCCTTTGGCTTTGAAGGTTTACTGTTATACGATTCATCACTGGCTCCTTTTAGGAATTTATGATCCATAGTATGCCATTCAGATGACTTGACTTCTGCCTCAACCACCAGAAAATAATTCTGAAATTCAGAATATATTTTATAATATCACATGCAGTACTAAAAGAAGAATCATTGCATATGGGTTGTGTTTTCTATTCACTCACATTAAGTTTTCCCAGACATTAGTTTCTTGTTATGAAATGTAGTTGTTTGTCCACTACTATATAATTTCTTCTAACAAAGATTCTCAAAAAAAAAACAACAACAACAAAAACAACTCACCATCCTCATTTCAATGCAAGGATTTTTAATTCTTTAAAATTCTTTCTAGAACAAGTGGCTTCAATGTAGGATGCAGGCAGGGAGAACATTTTTTAAAAAAATATTCATTCAGTTTGAGTAATTTGGTCATGTCAAAATGTAAAAAATCATTGTCAGTTGTGAAGAGTCTTGAGTCATTTTCTCACTATAAATCAGTAATGTTTTATTGACCAACAGCTGAAGCACACTACACTGCTAATTGAATGAAAACACCGACAATAGCCAGACGATGACCTCAGGGGTATTTGCCACATTGTAGCTGATTTTTAATCACACTACCTCGTACGAACACTTGGTGGTGCCAAACAATGGATACTTTGAAAATATGTCCCTTTAGTGTGCTCAGGAGCCTCAGAATGTATACTGATTATTCACTGTGCCCACCATCCCCATCGTAGTGCTGTGGTATTACATGAAGTTTTGGGAACAACAGAATAAAGAATAATGATAGCAAAATTAATTATCATTGAAGTCTGAAGCTTACAAAGTGTTCACTCCCACAGCAGCCCTGCAAGGTAGAGGATTCAGGAGCTTTCCAGTTAACGGAAAATGAACTATTACTATCTACATGCTATTCATAAATTAATCTAGCAAAGGTATATTGAGTACTTAATATATGCAAACCAGATGCTAGGAGATATTAGTAAGCAAATATATACATATACACATATTTGTATATAAACATGTATGTGTATTTGCATACATGCATATATATTTTTGTGTATATAACCTTCAAGGAATTTGAAGGCAATGTGACATAGTTGATTAGCCTTGGAACCAGGAAGTTCAAGGTTCAAATTCTGCTTCTTACACATACTGAATGTGTGATCCAGAACAATGGGGATAATGAGGAGTAGCATGGGATTATGGTTGGATAACAGGCCTTGGATCCATGAAGACCTGGGTTCAAGTTGTGCCTCTGCCATATACTGAATGTGTTACCCCTGGACAAATTATTTAACCTCCTGGCAACCCTTTAAGACTATAAATTTCAGAGAAAAAGCTGACATGCATTAGTGGAGAGTTTCCTCATCCAGGAGTTCTCTATACCCTCACCCCAAATCACAAGCCCCTATGAGGGGATATAAAATGTTTGCTCAAATAATTATGGTAGAAATCAGAATATATGTCAGAAAAGTTCAAATGTGCTACTTTGAAAATTCATAAGTGAGAGAGACCAATTTTATTTATGGAAAACATCTTGAAGGAGCTTTGAGCTAAGTCTTTAGAGTTGGAGAAGCTTTCAGCAGGTGGTGATAGAGTAGTGAGAATACAAGGACAGAATACAAAGAGTGGGGTGAGAAAAGGCTCTGAGGAGAGCAGACTGATATGTTTGGATTAGAGAATAGTTTGTGATTGGGAATAATGAGAATAGACAAGAACTGGAAAGGTAAACTGGGGCCAGACCTGAGGATGCTGAATGTGATGCTAAGGTATATGGCCTTTGTTTAGCAGGTATTAGGGAATCATTGAAGGTTTGTGAGCGGTGAACTGATTAACTGGAAAATTTTCTTTGGCAATCATATGAAGATCAGATTGGAGAGGGAAAAGATCATTAAAGAAAAAGGGACCAGTTAAGAGCCTGTTGAAATTTTCTAAGATAAACATAAGGAGTATTAGAAATGGAGAAGTTACCATGGCAATAGAAAGAAATAGTTCTCATCCTGCCTCCACTGTTACTTATCCTCATATTCTCTCTTAGGCTATTTCCCTTTTTTTCACCTTTGCCGTTCTGATGGGCATGAGGTAGTGCCACAGTGTTGTTTTAATTTGCATTTCTCTTATTATTAATGATCTGGAGCATTTTTCATATGGTCTTTGATAGTTTGTATTTTTATTCATTTGAGAACTTCCTGTCCATATCTTTTGGACACTTATTTATAGGAGAATGGGTCTTATTTTTATAGAACAATTTTAAATGCTTATTAAATTTTTTTTATTAAAAATGTATCCATCAACTTCAGATGGGTTAAAGGGAATCCAAAATTTAAATTTGAGATGTTTCTATATATCTAATAAATTCATAATAAAATAATTCTTTTTTTAAAGGAATTAAAAACTGTTGTTATGAGTTATTGTTAGTCAAAGATCTAATGGATATTAAAAGATCAGAGAGAGAGAGAAAAGGATGAGGAAATAGGGAAAATGTCTCCAGCACTTTCACTCTTTTCCAACGACTAACCCTTATAATTTGCATAGATCAGAGGAGCATGATAGGGCTCCATAAAAGTCATTTCTTCCTTCCAGCATCACTTACCACCTTTCCACTTCGAAGAAACAGAGTATTGGGAAAATTTGCTTCAGTCAGGGGTTATCATAGGGACAAACAAGTAATATGGGTTTCTGACAATAACTCACATGAGAATTAAGTTGAAGGATTCAGAAGAGACAGTAAAAGAGAGAATAGCTATGCGGTATCAGCCTGGGCATCTGTTCTCTTCTGTGTGCAGCCTAGCCGGAGGAAAAGGTTCATTACTCTTTATTGAGCATTTCATCACCATTAGCTGATGGAGGTGATTGAAGAGAGCTACAGCTTACCAAACATGATTGCCCCCAGTGGATGGAGGACAGGATAGCAACAGACTTAAAAACATTTCAGTTGAAGAATATAGTTAATACATTGTTGTGTTCATACTTCATTGCCAAAGAAGACCATGCCATCAGAGAAATGATGACATGACTTGCACTTGACTTGGTTTTGACAGAGGGAGGGCTGTGCAAGGTCACAGGCTTCACTTCTTCTCCGAAGCCATCTGAATCCAGTGACCAGATTCTTTCCTTCCCTTCCCTTTCCTGTCCAGAATAAGGTAACAAGGATATTGATGCCAAAAACCTTGAGTTTATGCCATGAAAGGACTGATTCATGGAATTCACTGTAATTCAAATAGCATAATCCATATAACAACAAGCAAAATATTTTATTTCCCACAATAGTTTTCATAAGAGTATAGTGTCTTTGTAGTCTTTCATAGGCTTGGATAAAATAATGGAATAGAGAAAAGGAAACTAAGCATGCTCAGATTTGAAAACTCTACTGCTGCTGCTTCAGTGAAGTCAATGTATTAGATGTATATGGCGTTCGAAGGCCAGGCACGGCACTTGTATGCTCCTCTGGGCTGGATTTCACCAAGATGCTCTTCATTCTCTTTCATCTCTCTACCCTGATCCTAATAATTGCCAAAGCTGCCAGTTTTTCTACTCTGGGAATCCCTTGTATTTTCTGCTTAGCTCTGCATGCCTTTACTATTAGCTTCTAGGCCTAGTTAATGACTAAAGAGGGCGTGGCCTCATAGAAAAATGGCTGGAGTACAAGAGTTAAGGCTGCAGAGGCAGGCTATGGAGGTGTAATAGGTATTATTATAAACTTTAGAGCCAGACTAGTTTAGTCTAGTGATGAGTTAGAACTTTTCTTAGTAGGCAAAGAGGTTGTAGACTTGCAGACATAGAAATGACAGTCATAAAATCCTTCAACTAGAAGGGACCTCAGAGGCCATCTAATACAATGTATACCTAAATAAGAATTTTTTTCTCTAACAAATGTGGTCATTCAATCAGTCACTGCTTAAAGCCTTCCAGTGAAAAGGAGCCTACCACCTTCCCAGACATCCCATTCCACTTTTGAACAGATCTAATTATTAGGAAGTTCATACTACTATCAAGGCTAATTTGGCATTTTTTCAATTTTCACTCATTTCTCCTAAACCTCAGAATAAGTTTATTCTTTGTCACATGCTTAACTTCCGTTATCAGACATTCTTTAAATCTCTTCTCCAGGTAAGCATCCATAGTTCTTTAAAAGACATGAGCTAAAAGCCCTTCACCAATCTCATCACCCTTCTCAGTCCAGCTTATCAATATCCTTAATAAATGTGTATCTCAGAACTGATGTGGAAATTGATATTCAAAGACCTCATAAAGGTCACTTTTGGGGATTTGAACTTAGATCTTCTGACGCTAAATCCAGTTTAATCTCTCCTTGTAGAAAAGTTTCATTGAAACTTTTTGTTTTTATATAACAATCTTATCCCTATTCAACCTTCTCTTGTGACAAAGGAAAACATTTAAACAATTAACCAATTCAGTGGTTATGTCTAATAGTGTGCAGAACATTCTATACCCAAAGTCTCCCACCTTTTCAAGAAAAAGAACTGAATTTCTTCATCCTTTCTTCTTTCCATGATACCATCATTCAGCTTCCTTAAGGGCAAAAAATGACCAACACAAACATAAATAAAGACAACAGCTGTCTTTTTCTTCCAAACTTTATTAGACTTTACTAGATGACACTTCATGATGTACTGCACTGGCTTGTGCATGTCAATAAGAACCCCACTGTAATTCAAATAGCATAATCCATATAACAACAAGCAAAATATTTTATTTCCCACAATAGTTTTCATAAGAGTATAGTGTCTTTGTAGTCTTTCATAGGCTTGGATAAAATAATGCTACCATTCAGTTCTTAGAAAAAAACAAAAAACAAAGACTTGATGACTAATGTTGTAAGTCTATAAGTAATTTTGTAAAATATCCCCAAGACTTTGGACTTGAGAATCCTCTTTCATATAGGATGTCACTGTGATTTGACACTTGTATTATTCTAACTGCCAGCAGTAAATGAAATTGAAGTTGAATTTACTAAAATGGAGTAGTACATTCACTCACTCAACACAATACATAATTATATAACTGAATAATAGGTAAAAGATTTTTCAAAATTCAGTGTTAAAAAAAAATCAATTAATTTTTAGATCCTGGCCAGCAGGACAGTTGTTGGCAGGAGGAAGTTTTTTTTTTTCCCTTAGAATATTTGTAGAAGTGCATATACAGCCTGTCAATATCTTTTCTGAGGACATGATTTATTTTAGCATTTAATGATACATTCATCAGGACAAACTAAATGTCATGCAACTCTGGTACAGATTACAGAAAAGACAAGAGAAGGGGCAGTTTGTGAGGTCACCTAAACCAAAAGGTACTGACCGAATGACCCAATAAGATGGACAAATCAGTGAGATACAGATCAAGAGGTGAAGAAAAAGTATCAAGTAAATACCTCACACCATCATGATACAGAGTTTGTTTGAAAGGTACATTATGGGTAAAATATTGCCAAACATGAGCTAGAGAAAAATCAGTTCTGGAAATGTTATAGAGGTTACATTTTTTTTTAACATTTTGTCATAAAGTGATTCTGTCCTACTCATAAATAAAGAGTGTGATGGATAAAGGCCGAGAACTATTTTAACTGCTCAAGTAATGACGGGAAGATAGATTTCTTTGGAAGTTCTATACTTTAAATAATCAGTACATTTTGGGATCAGCTTTGAAGATTTATAATCTTAGTGGCTTTGACAGAAATTGCAATTGTACCAGTTTAAACCTTGGGTATTCAATCTTTTTTTTTCTTCACACAACCAGCTACTTAAAAATGGGTACCAACGTTCAGATAAAATATCCAATTATTTATCTATGACAATAAAATTGGCTATATTCACTGAAATAGGATGTGTTTATCACATGAAAAATATGTAATTCCCCTTTTGTTTTTAAGAAGGAGGCAAAGACAACTCTGACAAAAGTTCCTAAATTTCCATGAGACTTTTCAGAGCAGAAATATGTCCAACTTAATAAAACAATAAGGCACCAATAAATGATTTTAAAATGTTAAATCTAGTTATACAAAGCACCAAAAGTTGGAGGTTGAAGGGAGGATACTTTAGAGTTAATGGAAAATGAGTGTAAACCCATTTTCCAAGATTTAATTACCAATTTCTTGGTTCCTTTTATTAAACACTGCACAAAACTGCAATGATGCATAACCTTGCTTAATGTTCTGAAAACTTCATTCATTAAAACATTGTGCAACTCTAAAAATTTGAAATATTGTAATAGTGTGGGAGGAAAAAAATGGCTTTGGACAAATCCCAGCTCCATAGCAATGTAAATTCCTTATTTTCCAAAACTTTCATTGAAAAAAGGCAAAGTTTTCTTCCACCTCTCAAATTCTCTTCCAAACATTTTCAAAGATGTTTATAGATTGGATTTTACTTTAATTGTAGCTAGTATATGGTTTTCTGTGCCATTTGATAAAATGTATTAAAGAATGAGAAAGAAATCACAAACCTAACTGTCTTTTGTGTGAGTAAGGAAAGAAAGAAGAATATCATTCTCAAGGTGCATTCTGATATCGAACTCAAAATACCACAAATTATTATATTATTCTGATTGCAAAACAGATACAAATATTAGGGAATAAATTCTGTTCAACTTAATGAAACATATTACAGGAACTGCTGACCAACATCCAAAAGCCAATAGCTAAAGCATAGTTTTAGATTTAAGAGTTTTCTCTCGTTTTAATTTTCACTACAGACTGCAAGCAATGGCAAAATTGGCCATATTCAGTAGTCTGTGAAAGAGATGAAATAATTATTTCTTAGAAGTGGCAATTTTACTAGAAGCAATAATTTATGTTACCATAATTCATTTATCTGTTGACTTTGTGTGAAAAATGTTAAGATGTAGATAGATTAAAACCAATTTCATACATGTATTTTCAATGGAATTGAATACTTTAATGGTTCCTATCCCTCCTATTTCACACACACACACTTTTTTTTTTCCTGGTTTTGACCTGTGATTTCATTGGTATAGAAACCTGTGTATGTGCAATTTATCTGTGCCTTAGCCTGGAATACTGAGAAGGTAAAGTGTCAGGGGTCGAATTTTAAACTTACCCAGAGCTCAAGTCTAGCACTCTAGCCGCTATGCCTCAGTGCTTCTAATTTATGACCATATTTTAGTCATATACTTTGTTTAAATGTAGACCAAACATTTTGAAATTAGAGGGGCAGAGTAGAAGGAAGGATAAGTTAGATAGATGGCTAGAATTTCTTTTTTCATGATTTATCAATGTTTTTTATTTATTAGAACAGTTCCTTAACCTGACCCCAATACATAATGTATTATAACTTACTAACAATTTTTACTACAGCACTGTTCTTTGAATTTGTGAAGTAAAGGAATGTTATCTGATTTCTCTTGACTGTCCTGCATCTTCAGATGTAGTCTTTTGAAACTTAGTGGCAGAATGCTCAAGATAACTCTTGCGAAAATGGAAGGGAGAACACACGTATTACTTATGAAAATGACAGTTCTACTGGTAATGTCTGTAAGGTCTTATTATTCATAATGGCAGGACTTTATACTCTCAGTTACTACTCTGTAGGACTAAGATGGTCAAAAGGCAAAATTAAGGAACTGAGAAGAGGCAATATATATCTTTTAAAAGCATTAGAAATATGTGTGTATGTATATATATGTCTATATGTGTATGAAAAAGGACTTTTCTTATGTTGTCTGAGTGGAAGGAAACATACAACAAGGAACTCTTTTCCTCTCCATCTTCACATTCTTCAGTTTCTTGCCCTGTCTATGGAAAATAAACTATGACTGAAGACATAATAATTGTTTCAGGACAGGAGTATCTCTAAGAAATGACAGCCAGTAGAAATCTTGGAGCCCAAATAGAGGCTGACTAAAAGAAAGTAATGGGAAAAGTGCTAAGATTCCTGAGTGACTATAGTGTAATTATTTTAAACTACCAAAGAGATTGTACCAAGTTCAGACTCTTCTCTAATCTCCTTCCTCACACCCCAATGGGGAAAAAAAAGGGAAGGTGCTGGAAGTTTCCTGGCACCAATAGGCCACTTAGCCCATGGAGATGAATGCAGTAGAACATGGTGCACATGCTTTTTTCCAATTCAACAGTTGTGAAAAGGCAATTCAGATCAGCTTAATGTCACTGTTTCATCACTTTCTAATTCTAAATTTCAGGTAAATGATGACATAATCTGACTGATAAGCATGTATCTTAAACAAACTCTCCTCCAAAATAAATATTCCCTTTCCCCTTCCAAACCACAATCCATCTTCAAGTTTGCTGCTTAACTGGTGCTACTGTTTTAGGAGCTACATACATGATAGAAATCCTTTTCATTCATTTGTCTAAGGATAACACTTACCTATACATTTATAGAAAAGAGGAAATCAAGGCATTTGCAACTGATAAAGTGACTTCTACTGGGGAAGGGATAATATTGGCTATAGTCTACATGATCTAATAAATATTGTTTAATAGCATGGCACCCTTAATTCAGTGTTGCACATCTGAATCAAGTTAGATCTCATACAAAGATGATGCTGTACCATCTATATTATGATCCCCTAAAATTCTGTAGAATCCTTAGGAAGAAAAACTTGTCTGTAACCTAATTCCCTTTGGCTACTGCCTATTTATAAGTTTCTCCATTAAAAATCATCCTTTACAATTAAATAGCATTTTACAGTTTCTGGAGTGCTTTCATATCAAATGAGATAATGGATCATTACAATAATTCTGGAGCAACCCGCAAGGCAAGTATTATTACCCTTACTTTGAAGATGAGGAAATGGAGGCTCAGAGAGGCAAAGGAATTGCCTAATAACACACAGGTTGGGGCTGAGACTAGAGTAGGAATTATCTGATGTCTTGTTTAGAGCCCCACTGCATCATGCTCTGTCTTAGTATCAGTTTAGATAGAAGATGACAGAATTTGGAGCTGCCCAAGGCCACTTTCTGCCCTAATGACAAAAAATAGCCAATTAATTTGTTAGTATTATGTTGGTTTTTTAAAATACTGTCAAATTAATGAAAGTACATAAATTTTAGAAAAGTTAGAGCAGCACCAATCTTATAGATTTTTTTCTAAAAGTTAATTTGTCAGTCATTTGGAAATCAGAACTCATTTTTCCATAGAAACTTTAAACATGATAATTAGGTTCCTGGGTCAACCTGCTAAAGTCTATTTAACCCATAATGTGTCTAAAATATATAATGTTGTACTAATAGTAATACAGATTCTAACCACCATATGTAAACAATGGTTCTATGGGGAAATGAACTCAGAATCTGGGATAAAAGAACATTTCTTTGCAGTATTTCCACACCAGAACAAGTCAGTAATGGTGATTCTCTCAGTTTGAAGCAGAAACTCTTACAAGTTGGAGACTGGAAGACAGGAGTGAAGGCTTTAAATATTTGGGGAATACGGGTCCAGGGCTTCCTGCAAGGATGAAGAAATACTCAGACTAACTCTCAAACTCTCTTAGTACTGGCTGGCTCCCTGTCCCTAAATTCTTTTTCATGCCTTAGAGATTGAGCCATCTGCTTCACTTTCTACTGATCCTATCTATTGCTCTTGACCAAGGTTTCTTTCTTTCCTGGCTCATTACAGAACAGAATGTAATTTCAGAACGTCTCCTATTTGCCTGGGGGAAGGGAGACCCCAAGGAAAGGCAGAGAAGAAGGAAGAATATTTTATGAGGCCACTGACAATTCCCATTGTCTAGAAGGGATATAGATAGACAGGTCAAAGACCGTCTGTACTTTCCCTTTGATCAGACTACTGCTTTAAAATCAATTTAGTTCACTTCTTTCTAGAAAACAGTAGGCATTTCTCAATATTGCCATTTGCACCAATAAGAAGGAAAATTCTTTCATTCACTCTTGATATGCTGTTTTTCTTCTTTCCAAGTAAAACATGGTTATAAATTATGCCTATTTTCAGTGCAGTTACAACTCAACCACAAAGTATTTTTTGTATATGAATTTAATTTTTCTAGATCTAGTAGAAATTATAAGAAAGAATTATTCCCACATTTGAACAGAATAGGAAGGGGTAGTGACTATCTTAATGGACTAGAATAAGTAAGTATTCCTATGAGAAAAACTACAATGTGCTGAAATTGCCCCACACAGTTGGGGCAGGAAAGTCATTTGATGTTAAAGAAAAAAGTGACACATGATCAGAAAATAAATGGGATAGGATCAGCAGCACAAAGTGAAAGACATCTTTTTCCTTTGTCATACTTGCTTTGCATGCATAAATTTTACTGCTAACCTATGCAAAGTAACTATCGTACATGAGAATATTCCTTGAAGGACCAAATTAAATATTACCTTATGCTTTCTATTTATTTCATTTTAAGTATAGCACATGGTCCTCAGAAGAACGTTATGACCACCAGTTCAAAAGAAGTCCAGTGGTCTTGCAAATACACTGCTGTTCTATATCTGGCAACACTTCTTTTCAGTGATCCAGTAAGGCAAATGGCATTCCAATTTGAACTTTACTTCAATAAGAACACATGCAGTTAGACATTAGAACTACATTAAAACCCAGCTATACTTCTTTGTTCAAACCTGTGATTTCACTGATGTGGGAGACCGTAGGAGTTGGGAAATTCCTACTACTGAAGTAGACTAGGAACCATACTCAATGCTTAAAATCTTAAGAGAGTTCCTGGGGTACTAATGATGTGTTTAGGATCACAGTATATGTCAGAGGCAGGATGTGAAACTATCCATTGTGCCATACTTCTCAAAACTCTATTATAACATGGCTATAGATAAAATGATGTTGACTTGGATGGACCAGGAGTGAAACTATATCCATAGAACTATAACAACCACATAAAGAGAAATCTAACAGGACAGTTAGTTTGTAACATATATGTTAACTTAGCCTTTAAAACCAATATTAAGAGAAAGAAGGGTCTTTTCTAATTTTTAAATTTTAAAAATTCAAATTTTACATTCATAGGTTACATAAAAAAGCATTATCTCTGATCATTAAATAGCCAAAAATGTCAGACCTGCCTGCTTCAAATTAATTGTATGCATTAATGTTTTCCATATACTATCTTCAACATGAAATCAACTTGGGGAAAGACATTGTCTCCCAACCTCTTTGCTTCTCTGAGGACTCCTTCCTTTTGCTTCCTCCTATTTTGAGATAGGATAGGGACTATTAGTTTGTGTATTCAGAAAGGACTATTAACTTATTGTAAATAATAAACTGTAAAGAATAAACAAAATTGAAAAGTAAACATACTTAATTGGTTGTTGGTTGTTGTAACTTTTCTGTTACTCAGAGGAAATCCAGTAATGGTATTCTTTAATAAAGGGCCCTGTTGCACAGCTTTCTTACAGTGAGATTGTAAAGGGCACCAACTGTTTTCAAATAAATGCTCCAACTAGGTTATTAGTGAATATTACTTAAGAATCCATCATGTACTAGGCATATTAATGAATATATTGAAATTATTCTGTCTTGGAACTTTTGCTACAAACTGCCAGAATTGTTTTCTGTAAGTCTAATATTTCAGTCATTTTCATCCTAAAACTTTCTCTTAGTTCAGGTGACATAGACCTTTAATACTGTATCCATTTTATCTGTTTTACAGCTTTAAATTTTGTTTGGAAGTAAAAATGAAAGGTGAAACATATTTGCAAAATCTTGTACATACTCTTTAGAAAACAAAATATGTATCTTGAGTAGCTGATGAAAAATTTTTTTTAAACAAATCAGTTTTGCATAGCTTCAAAAACCCCAACTTCATAATCTAATTTACTCAAATGGCACAGAGGACTTTTAAAGTGCATTTCCTAACTTTAAGGCTATATTTATATTATAGTCTTAAGAAAAATAATAAAGCTGGAAAAATAAAATAAATTCACTACCAATGTATATAATGAGTCACCTCACTCTCTGAAACAAAATAGGGCTAAACACAGGTTATGATATGACAACTTGAATTTTAAGGCATATATTAATTTTGTTTAGGAATTTATAATATTACTATGGCTTTTGGTATGAAAGTTCTTGTGGGATTCAGTAACAAAGAAAACATTTTAAACACAGTATTATCCATGTCTTATTAACCATTTAAAAATATAAATAGAAATATAACAAGCAGCAATAAAATCAAGAATTAAAAACATTCTATGTAATATACAAGTAGTTTTACAAGTTTCAAAGGAGTACTCTAATTTAGCTCTCAACATATACAGAGAAGGCAAGAAAAGAACACTGGTTTCCTTTGCAAAATATGTCAGAAATGTATTTTTTTTTCATTGTTTCATCAATAAGAGGTGTGTATCTGTGTTATGGAGATCAAGGAGAAAGGAAAACAGGGAGTACCCAGAAGGAACAGAGAGATAGAAGGTTAGGGGGGAAGAAAGTCAAGAATATTACAAGGAGGGATTTAGGAGAGCAATAAGGCCACCCATTCAAGTAGAAAGGTCTGGGAGATGCAGGTAGATACAGTTTCATGGGTACCACTGAATCTTGATAGCTCAGCAAGAATACAATCAGATAGAAGGTTGTAACCCTTGGTATCTTGGATTGTATCCTCTCTGTCCAAGTGTCAGGGTACAATAACTCCTATCAGGAAATCTAAGCCACAGGAAATAAATGATGCCTGTGCCAGGACATCAAAATATACAGATTTTCTCTTCTTAACCTTAATCACAAGGAACCTCGGTAGGCTTTGGGGTAAAAATCACTTGATGTACTGGAAAGAAAATCAAGATATCCTGAGACCTTCCAAGTATGGAGTATTCCATACTCCATCTTGGTATCTTGAATTAGTGTGGCTTTTCATGGCAATAACAAAATCAGGTAACATTAATCTGCTAACATTTTGAAAGACCTTTAATTATAGCAAGAATGAATGACACATTGGGGCCGTAAATGTGAAAATGGCAGTATGTTGGAATAATGTGAAAACTATTTTCAAATAGCTCCATAGAGTAATTTTTATTTCTAAATTTTCATCATTTCAGTAGATTACTTTAAAGCAATAAGGCAGCCTGACAATTACACTCTTTTCTTGTCAAACTATTGGCATCTGATCACATATTTTGTTTTGAGAGGAAAAGATGGAAATTATCTTCTAGCTCCTTATTTTGGCAAGGTATCCAATTTGAATAAATGAGTAGATGAAACATAGATGGGAAATAAGCACCCTGTCCTTAAAACAAAAACACAAACACAATTATAACCTTCTTCTAGACTGTTTTCAGTTTCTTTAGAGGAGAATGATAGAAAAGCACATGCTATGCAGAACTTAGAATGATTATTTAATTTTTTTTGCAAATGCTTTTAGATATGAAATGAAATGCCACAACTAAATACAAGGTAGAAGCCAAATTATTTCCCTCTACCTAATTACACTAAAACATCTACAATAGGTAGTTTGTAAACTTGCTACTAAAATTTTTTCTAACAGTGGATTTTTTGAAAAATTTTTGTAAAAATTGAAATTCACACACAAGTTACAGATAATGATGGCACTAAAGTAAAAAAAAAAATTAATTCTATTCTCTTCTCTTAAGATCTTCATTATACTATTACACCAGAACTTCAGAAATGATTATTTCAAGCTACTTGAAGGAAAAGGGTAGGTAGACCAACTATCTGCTATGACAAATGTATAAGTTAATTTTTTAAAAAAATCAATAAAAGAGAATAATGGAAACCCTGTGCAACCAAATGCAGAAACAATTCAAAGTACTAAAAGCCTTTACTGACTTCACATCAGACACCAACTCTATCATCCAGAAGTTGGAAAGTTTTCTAAATAATATAAAAATACCCCCCCCTCCCAAAAGATAAGTTATTTAAAGAAAGGAATACAAATCCCTGAGTAAGCCATAGACAACAGATATATGGACCTAAGAAAATAGATTATCTAGGACCAGACATATACTAATCAACTAGTCAATATATGTGTGCATACAATTTATATGTAACCATAAAAAGATTTTACATAAACATATATATGTATAACATACATATGCACATTCACATATGCACACATACAAGATTGAGGGCAAATACATATATACATAAATTAGAAAAACAAAGGCCCAAGTCAAGAAAATATGCATTGCAAAGATACAAGTTTAAGACATATAAATACATGGGTTTTACTGGAAACCCTTTCAAACTTGGTACTATTTGAAACAATAGCACTACTTTCCTTGTATGAAGTTAACTCTTTCAAAAGATGTCTTTCCAGAACCGTTAAGGAATAGTGTATCTTTACTATGAAATGGAAGATTACTCCAGGAACTCTATTATGCCTGTACAGTGTATCAAATGAGAAAGAATGAAAGCAAACTCTCAAGGCTAACACTAGTAAACTCCCCCACCACATATGTCAGTTCAACCAAAAATGACACTTTCCCCATTATCTGGAGTTCAACAAAGAGCAGTTACGTGTATGGATATCAAGTGTTTCAAAAAAGGAATGGCTACTGATCGATGAAATGTTACATCCATGGTATGCAGCTAGATTTTAAAGTTGTAGAGGCAGTTATAAAGAATTTGAGCTTTGGGGCTCCCTTTTGTTCACCCTGCTGGTGAACTTTCATGATTAAAACAAAGGTTGGTAAATAAATATTAATCTGTCTCTTTATTCTTGAAGAAACTGGGGATCTGAAAAACTTCCAGAAACATTTTCCTTCATTTATTTTCTCCGTTTTCTTCTCTAGCAGCAAATATAGGGTTATATTTGTTTGTTTGTTTAAAAAGTACATAACCATGATCATAAGAACCTTATTTTTGGTGAACCCCTTCCATAATATCACTAACAGTAACAAAATTTGAACAGCAGGCACGAGACTTAGAAAACAAAGTGTTTCTATAAAAAGGCTGAGATCAAGAAATGAAGGGAAAGTAAATTATACAGAGTTTAACCTTAAATACAATTCTTTATGACCACAATTTAAAATTTTTCTGATTCTATAAAGGATTTCAAGCAGTTTTCATTTCATTTCAAATAAAATATATTCTTTGGATTGACTAAAGAAATTCATATTGTTCTATGTACAATAAAAGATGCACCAGAAGGAAAAGAAGGACCATTTTTCCAGGACTCAGCTTCTGAGACCATTATATCAATTCTTGTGGTCCACAAAATTTGATATTTTACTAAAGAACATCATCTTTTTTTAAAAAAAAAATTATAAGAGATTTCTTGGATTTCTTCCACATTGACCTTTGCGTGTCCTGAGACAGCAGAGGACCTAAACCCAATGTGAAACAGACCTATTAAAATATGGAAGAATAATGTAGACAACTATGGGGTTGTTGGAGCCAACTCTAATACATGTTTACTTACACCTGTACAAGGATTTCAGTATGCCACATGCTTCTTCTCATTAATTTGTTTTCATTAGTTTCCTTTTAGGCACTGAGATTTTTGGCAACTGTAACTCCTGCCAAATGGCTGAATTACACTGCTTGGTCCATAGGTAGAAATAAGTGGATATGATGAGCCTCTGTCTTCTGAAATCTGACTTTGCTTAATGGTAGACAAAGGACGTGAGCTATTCAGAGCACGTCCAAAAAGATGAACAAGAGATTCAGTGTTCAGGACACAAAGACAATTTAAACTACCTTCAATTATTTTTCATAAAAATCCTAAATGGATAAGCTACATGTTGTTAACAAAAATGCTTTCTTAATAGGACAACAGGAAGGGTCTTATTTTAAATACAGAAGACTGTGAAAGTAACCTGGAGAGCAACTCCTTAATTTTTTTTTTTTAAAGCAGCAATCAGAAAGGGGGAAAGGGATAGGCTACCATTTTTGGAGTGCACCATAGCAAGGAGGCATTCTGGCCTGCAGCAGTGAACCAAGAGGAGAAGAGATGGCAAGAAGTCCCTCTTAGTTTCCAGGATGGCGACTTGTATATGGATGCCCATGTTCTTCGTTGCACCATTTTGTACAGCCCTTGGCAGGGCTCAGATCAGTGCAGATGAAAAAAGTTTGCTTTTTACCAGGGCATACCTGTCCGTGATCTTTTTCTTTGCTTTTTACAAAGGCAATAGATGGGAAATACAAATAAACCTGGGGGGAAAAAACATGCAATACGTATTAGATAAAGATATACTTTATACCATGAATTTTATTTTATTTTTGGATAATTTATAAACTATACACAAGCCATCATCCTTTAGATGTTATTCAAAAATTATTCAACAAAGTCACTGAAAATCCCTTATAATTGGTGACAGGATCAAAGGCTCCACTCAAAGTTGTTAAAGCCTAGGCCCATGTTACAAGGATGTGGAAGGTAGAATGCTATTTCATATCCTGCACCATTCATTTTCTTAGACCATATGGACAGTTGACTTAGTAGCAGGTATCTTTCTCTGAATAATTCTGCCATGATGATTTCTTACTTTAGTCAAATGAACATATATGGCTCTTTAAATCTATAAAAAGGTAAGGCTTCAAAAGCTTATTACAAATAAATTTCCAAGGCCAAATATTTAAATGAATTTTGTTTTCTTCAAATAAATCCACAATAATACTGATAGGTTTCATGTGTTAGTTCTTCATTATGACTATTTTCAAGTTAAATACTATTTTTACATAGGTCACTTTAGTTGAAATAATAGCTGAGATAAGTATCTGAAGAAGAGTAGACTCATTTCTTTGATGCCAATCAAAAAATAAATTTCCTAAAATGTTAAGCCTATGGTTGTAAAAAGAGACAGAAAATTTGATAGTAAATTATCTATTAAACTAAATCTTCTACCTCCACCAAAGTCTTACTCTGATGCCTCTTGATGATGTGGATCAAGTACTGACAGACCTATTGTGACTTTAAGTACAAGTCCAGTAAACAGCTTGTTTCATCTTGGGACTTGCCTAGTCAGATACAGAAATGCCCATCTCCATAAAACTTGCCAGAAGATCATGGCATATTTTGAACACAGAAACTCATGAAGACTACCTGCTAAGGCATGATGGGGGTACAACACATGCACATTATAATGAAATTGCAAGTTTTTTGTTTTTTTTAAAATACTAAAGCATGCTATCCAAACTATTAAAAAAAATCAAACCTCTAATTTCATTGGTGTAGACAGCTCCCAATAAAGAACTTCTACTAATACAGATGAGCATCTTCTCTGTAATTTGTAGTTTCAGAGAGTTGTCTGGAATCATTGAGAGGTTAAATGACTTGACCAGGGTTATAAAATCAGGATATATCAAAGGTAGGGCTTGAACTCAGATCTTTCTGCCCTTTGAGACCAGCTTTCTATTCACTATACCACATTTCCTCTAAGCCTGAACTTTATAATTAATAGGAGTTCACATTTATATGATATTTTAAAAGTATACTAAGCAATTTCCTCAAAAGAACAGTGCCATTTGGTTAATATAGGTAAGTTCAACCCAATATAATAGATGGAGAAACAGAGGTTTGGGAAGATGAAGTGCTTTTTACCCAAGGACACAAAACTTGTATCAGAGCTGGAACTCTATGACTGCTGCTCTTCATAATCATGGGATGACTATTTTCCCAAATAAGTTACTACTAGAACAAAGTCAGTTCTTTCAAATGATTAATAGAAATATGTACATGTCATAATAAGTGACTCCTCTTACTCTACTTTTTCTTATGTTTTCATCATTCTGAAAGAGTTCCCATCTCAGAAACATAACTGATGAAAGAAAATTAATCTTACCTATTACAACGGCTATGGCCCCAAGTGCCAGTCCCAAAACCAGGATCAGAGGTGCAATGATTAATTTTCCAGCTGAAAAAAAGTCATCATGAAAAAATTATTGTATATTTACACAGCTCTTTTCAACATATTTTTCCATTTTAATCAAATATTAACTTCTGCATTAAATATAACAGAAATGCAGATGAAATACTCTTTTCTTTTAAAGCTTTTAAATAAATCAGGTTGCCACTTCCATTTAGGAAAGAGTTAAAGTGCTTATTTTAGTCCAACAACTTCACACACACATTCACAAAACTTTGTAAATGTGATTCTGTTACAAAGTAATAACTCACTTTGTTTTATGATTAGTGTCCCCTAGGGGCGGAGCCAAGATGGCAGAGAAGAAAGATGCACATACTCTAGCTCTTCCCCCACAGCCCATAAAATACCTGTAAAGAAAGACTCTCAACAAATTCTAGAGCAGCAGAAGCCATAGAATGATGAATTGGAGGAGATTTCCAGCCCAGGGTGAACTGGAAGGCCAACAGGGAAAAGTCTGTGGCACTGGATGTGAAGCAGAATCCAACCCAGCCTTGGGAGGAGGATTGAAGCAAGCTTCGGGGACAGAATTTCTGGCAGCAGCAGCCACGGTTCACAGATCCCTTAACCCACAGGTACCAAAGGCAGCTTCAAAGGTCAGTGAAAGGGTTTTTTCACCTCCATAACAAGGCAGCAGGGTCCTCCCCTAGCCACAGCCCCAAGCTGCATCGGTGGCTGCTGCAGTAGCAGCAGTGGGCAGCAGCAGTCAACATCCATTGTTGGATAAAGACCCTGGAGGAATTGAGCAGCTAATAGGAACCTCAGCCCTGAGTGGTGGCCCCGCCTCCACCTAAATCCCCTAGGGGAATTGAACAGTTGATCTGAATCTCAGCTGGGAGCTGGCCAGGGAGTAAACTCCTCTCCCTTGATTGTGCCACCTTGGGGGTACTGAGATCTTACAGGTCCCCAGAGCATACTCTACCTTGACAAAGGACCCAAAAGTCAAGTAACTGGTTGGGAAAATGCCCAAAAAAGGGAAAAAAATAAGACTATAGAAGGTTACTTTCTGGTGAACAGGTATTCTCTCCCATCCTTTCAGATGAGGAAGAACAATGTTTACCATCAGGGGAAGACATAAAAGTCAAGGCTTCTGCATTCAAAACTGCCAAAATAAATATGCAATGGTTCCAGGCCATGGAAGAGCTCAAAAAGGATTTTGAAAATCAAGTAAGAGAATTGGAGGAAAAATTGGGAAGAGAAATGAGAGTGATGCAAGAAGATCATGAAAAGTGAGTCAACAGCTTGCTAAAGCAGACCCAAAAAAATGCTGAAGAAAATAATACCTTTAAAAATAAGTTAACTCAGTTGGCAAAAGAGGTCCAAAAAGCCAATGAGAAGAAGAATGCTTTAAAAAAAGCAGAATTAGCCAAATGGAAAAGGAGGTTCAAATGCTCACCAAAGAAAATAGTTCTTTAAAAATTAGAATGGAACAGATGGAAGCTAATGACTTTATGAGAAAGCAAAAAATTACAAAACAAAACCAAAAGAATGAAAAAATGGAAGATAATGTGAAATATCTCATTGGAAAAACAACTGACCTGGAAAATAGATTCAAGAGAGACAATTTAAAAATTATAGGACTGCCTGAAAGCCATGATCAAAAAAAAAAGCCTAGATATCATCTTTCATGAAATTATCAAGGAAAATTGCCCAGATATTCTAGAACCAAAGGGCAAAATAAATATTGAAAGAATCCACCAATCACCTCCTGAAAGAGATCCAAAAAGAGAAACTCCTAGGAATATTATAGCCAAATTCCAGAATTCCCTGGTCAAGGAGAAAATATTGCAAGCAGCCAGAAAGAAACAATTCAAGTATTGTGGAAATACAATCAGAATAACACAAGATCTATGAGCTTCTACATTAAGGGATCTAAGGACTTAGAATATGATATTCCAGAAGTCAAAGGAACTAGGATTAAAACTAAGAATCACCTACCCAGAAAAAGTGAGTATAATACTTCAGGGGGAAAAATGGTCATTCAGTGAAATAGAGGACTTTCAAGCATTCTTGATGAAAAGATCAGAGCTGAAAAGAAAATTTGACTTTAAAACATAAGATCAAGAGAAGCATGAAAGGGAAAACAGGAAAGAAAAATCACAAGGGACTTACTAAAGTTGATCTGTTTACATTCCTACATGGAAAGATAATATTTTTAACTTGAAACTTTTCTCAGTATCTGGGTAGTTGGAGGGATTATGCACGCACACACACACACACACACACACACACATATACAGAGAGAGAGAGAGAGAGAGAGAGCACAGAGTGAGTTGAATAGAAAGGGATCATATCTAAAAAGATAAAATTAAGGGGTGAGAGAGGAATATATTGGGAGGAGAAAGGGAGAAACGAAACGGGGCAAATTATCTGTCATAGAAGAGGCAAGAAAAAGCTTTTCCAATGGAGGGGAAAAGGGGGGAGGTGGGAGGGGAAAAGTGAAGCTTATTCTCATCACATTTGGCTAAAGGAAGGAATAACATGCACACTCAATTTGGTATGAAAATCTATCTTATACTACAGGAAAGTAGGGGAAAAGGGTATAAGCAGGGTGGGGGGGATGATGGAAGCGAGGGCAAATGGGAGGAGGGAGGAATTAGAAGTAAACACTCTTGGGGAGGGACAAGGTCAAAAGAGAGAATAGAAGAAATGGGGGGCAGGATAGGATGTAGGGAAATATAGTTAGTCTTACACAGCATGACTATGATGGAAATCATTTGCAAAACTACACATATATAGCCTGTATTGAATTGCTTGCCTTCTCAGTGGGGATGGGTGGGAAGGGAGGAAGGAAGAGAAGTTGGAACTCAAAGTTTTAGGAATAAATGTTGAGAATTGTTTTTGCATACAACTGGGAAATAAGAAATACAGGTAATGGGGAATAGAAATTTATCTTGCCCTACAGGACAAGAGAGAAGATGGGGATAAAGGAAGGGAGGGCACATTGGTAGAAGGGGCAATCAGAATGCATGGCATTTGGGGGATAGGGGAGAGATGGGAGAAAATTTGGAACTCAAAATTTTGTGGAAATGAATGTTGAAAACTTAAAATAAATTGATTAATTAAAAAATATTAGTGTCTCCTTGTGTTTACATTCTTACCAATTCAGCTTTATTTTTTAGCTGGCAAAAGATTAAAAGTGGATTTATACTCACATTCTCCCTAAAAGGTACCAACAGACAACAGCAGAAGAGACAGGAGATTTGAAATGAGTAGTGAAAAAATATAAACATATAGAATACAGATTTAGAACTGAAAGGGATCTCAGACATCACTATATAATAGATTTAGACTTAGAAGGAGCTGTAAAGGTCAGATAGAGCAATGTTTTCATTTTACAGACAAGGAAGTTAAAGCCCAGGTAGGTTGTGGCTTGCCCAAGATATAGATAGTGAGAAGTAGTTTTGGCCCAGCGCCTGAAACTCAAAATCCAGCATGCCATACTGTATTATGTGATTAAATAGAAGAATGAATATTCTCTGCAACCACATTATTAGCTCCAGAAACAGTATTGCTGTTTAGGTGAAAGTCTCATACTGTTTCATACTGTTTCTGGAGCTAATAATGTGGTTGCAGAGAATATTCGTTTTTCTATTTATTTAATCACATAATACAGTGTGGCATGCTATCTATATCTTGGGCAAAGACTTCCTGTTCATATCCTTTGACCATTTATTAACTGGGGAATGACTTTTATTCTTATAAATTTGACTCAGTTCTCTACATACTTTAGAAATGAGGCCTTTATCAGAAACACTGGCTGCAAATTTTTCCCCCAGCTTTTTGCTTCCCTTCTAGTCTTGGTTGCATTGGCTTTGTTTGTGCACAAATTTTTTAATTTAATGTAATCAAGTTATTGTTCTGATTTCTTCTTCACTGGTAATGAATTTACCCTTTTCATTTTTGATACTGGTAATTTGGTTTTCTTTTCCTTTCAAATAAAATTAACCAAAGGTTTATCCATTTTAGTGGTTTCTCATCTGCTTTTGCTGATTAATTCTTTCTCCTCCCTTTTGCTGTGTGAATTCATTTTAAGTTGATGGCCTCTCTTAAGTAAAGCCAATAAGCACTGATTATGCACCTACTATATACTAGACACTGCGCTAAGGTAAGAGGAATGCCACATTTCTTAGGAAGCATTCCATGATTCTAATCTCTGGCAGTAAAAGTCATTTTTCCTTCCCCAGATTTCTTATAACACTTTTCTTGGACTTCCATTTTGTACTTATCTTACTCCTCAGTATATCATAGTGATGTGTGCACTTGTCCTGTTTATGCTATAAGGTCCCCAAGAACAAGATCTATGTTGTTTTGCACCATGTATCCTTAGCACCATGGACAGAGCAAACACATAAATGTTTGATAAAAGAAGTTAAATATTGGCTGCTGAATTTTCAGGAGAAAAGTCTAGAGAGCTCACAAAGGAGTCTATAGATTTTATAACAATAGTATTCTAAGCATCAGTCTTCCCCTTAAACTTCATCTGAAATGGGAAGGCAGCAGGGCATCATGAATAAGATAATGGACTTGAAGTCAAAAGATCTCGGTTTGGGTCCTGCCTCAGACATTTACTTCATGTGCCCCTGGACAAATCTTTTATTAATCTCTTTTAGTCTCAGTTTCCTCATCCATAAAATTATTTATAATATCAATAATAACAGCATATATACTATAGGGTTTTGTGAGAATCAAATGAAAATATGTTTGCAACTGTTAAAGACCCAAATAAATATTATCTATTTAAAAAATATTAGTGTTTTACTTCCTGGATCAAAGAAAATATTAATCACCCGATCATAACTTATGTAAACAGTTGTCTTAATGAAAAAGGCATGGAATTATGAAATTTGAAATGAAATATGTGAAATACCCAGTAGGAAGAAAGGTTAGACTATCAGGTTTTCTTATGTAAAAATTTCTTATGTATTTCTTTGTACTTTTAAGTTTGGGAGTGGGGAATAAACAATAGTGAACTGCTATTGGTACTGAGATTCTACCTTATGGAAAAGACTTGGGAAGAATTTACCCAGCTTGCTTTTGGGAATTCGTTCATCCACTCTGTGATCATGCTTGTTTTGACTAATTAAAATGGGATAGATGTCAAGTTTTGCACTTGGATTAAAAAAATCAGTTTTACAATCAAAATATAGAGGAGGCATGGTTAAACAGTTATTTTCCTCCAAAAGATACAGGGATCTGAGTTTACTGCAAGCTTAATATGCACCAGCAATGTTATATAGCAGCCTAAAAAGCTAATGCAAACTTAGGATTATTAAGAGAAGCATAGCATCCAGAACTAGGGAGGTGATTATTTTGCTGTACTTTATCCTATTAGGTCACATTGGGAGCACTATGCTTAGTTCTGGTTTCTTCAATTTAAGAGTAGAGCCACAGAAGGATAACTAAAATGATGAAGGACCTTGAAGCCATGCCATAATGAGGATTAGTTGGAGAAGGTGGGAATGTTGAACCTCAAGCAGAGAGGGGAAGATATAATAAGTATTTTCAAATAGGCTGTCAATGGAAGAGGGATTGGACTTATACCACTTGGCCCCAGAAGGCAGAACTATTAGCAATGGGTAAAGACTACAAAAGTAAAGTTAGGGGAAAAAATTAGAGATATCCAGAAGTAGAATGGTCTTCCTCAGGAGGCAGTGGGTTTCCCCCATGGACGTCTTCAAGCTAAGGCTAAATGACCACTTGTCAGGTTTATTATAATGAGGACAATTTTGGGAATGTGGATCAGACTAGATTAGACTAGCCATTGATTCTGTGAGATTTTAAAAATAGCTGTAGTTATGACATTCCAAGGTGACTAAGGGGTCTAGAATGGAGGTCAGGTGAGGTTATCAGGTACTTATTTCCAAATGAATTATTTAACATTGTTTATGACAAGCTCCATTCATGTATAAACATATTTCACACATTCCATAATGAGGAGAGCAATACTGACTTTGAAAGGGATGTATGCAAGAAACAAACTCTAAGAAAAAAAAAGCCAGTAATTCTTTCCACATTCTCTAGTAACTTTTATCAAAACACTCTGGATATGTATCATTGACCTTTTACATATCATTTTAGTAAGACAGGTGGAACAGATGTAATTACATTTACTACCTAGTAGTAACATATCATAATTGAAAGAGGACATTGAATAAGAAAACAAAATTAACAAGTAAAACTTCCATAGGAAGTGAAATTTACTATCTTTCTGGAAGTTAGAAGAATAATTCATATCTTTATTCTTCTCAAAATGTTCTTGGAATTCAGATGATCAGAATTGGTGAAAACAGTTTTATGTCTTATTCCAAAGAAGGCACTCCAACCACAATGCCTAATACAAGGTCATTACAAATACAGGGTATCCCAAAAGTCTTAGTATTGCAATTAATTAATAGCTTAAAACTGAACTGAAACACCAAAAGTCAATTACTGAATCAACGCTTTTAAGCTATTAAAGCTTAATATAGCATTAGGACTTTTGGGACACCCTGTAAAATCAATTACTTAGTCAACCTCCATAGCCAGCCTGAAAATGAAAACTACTCCATAGTATACTTAACAACATATTTTAAAAAACACACCTATTCTACATATAAATGTGGGTCATACCAGCAAAGGATTGCTAAATACAGCTGTTAAATAACATTTTTTTCAACAGTTATTATTCAAATGATACTTTTTCAACAAGTAAACTAGACCTTACACTACATAAATCATAACAAAGTATTACAGAATGTCAATGTAGAAGGGACCTCAGATACAATTTAGTCCAATCCATACCTGAATAAGGACTCCATCTATAGTATTTCAGTTTAATTTTGACATTTAATAAGTGCTTACTACATGGCAAGGTTCTGATGCAGGCACTGTGTATACAGAGACAAACACAAAAAAACCCTTCCCTTCGAAGAGCTTGCATTGTACTGGTGGGATCTGGCATGTAAATAATGTTTTTAAAAAAGTAATTTGAGGAGAGAGAAAACATTAACAATAGTGGGATCAGGAAGGGCTTTACATCGGAGGTAGCACTCAAAGGAAGTTAGGGATTCGGTGGTGGAAAAAAATGAACAAGAAACATTCCAGGCATTAATTGATGGCAGATGGGATATCAAGTTCAGGAAGTACCTAGTAATAAAGGTTAGCTGGAATATAGAGCATAGGGAGGAGAGGAGGATAATAAGAATACAACTAGAAGAGTAGGCTGCAGCCAGGCTGTGGAGGGTTTTAAAGGCCATACAGAAGTTTCTAAAGGAAACAGGACATCTAGGAGAAAAAAAGATGGGAACCTTGAGGGAAAAGGGACTCCATTATCAAGGAATATGTAATGCAGGAGAAGAAAGAAAGTCTGAAAAGCTCTAGGTTTTTGGAGAGCAGATCTGAAAGGTTCAGGGAAAGGACAGTCAGGAATCCCGGGACTAAAATTTCACAGTTGTTAGCTCCTGAGGGATGGTAAGCTCTCAAGAATGAAATTCTGAAGATGTAAAGATAAACAATTTTATGAGGAAAAAAAGGGATATCTAAGACCAATGTGAATGGACAGGGAAATCTTCCACCAACTTAAAATTTTCAAAGTATGTCACAGAATCTCAGAGTTGGAAGCGAGCTCAGTGGCCTTCTACTTCAACAAATATCCAAACAAAAATAGCCTCTACAACATATCTGATGAGTAGTCATCCCAGTTTTTGTTTGAAGACCTCCAATGAGTGGGAAACTTAGGAACTTCCCAGGCAGCCTGAGCAGTTCTAACTGTGAAGTTTTTCTTTACTAATCAAAACATACTTCATTTTGACTTTTAGCTATTATTTCTAGTTTTGCCATCAAGGGCCCAAGCAAAAGCACTTCTAGCTCTCTTCTTTTTGATAACACTTCAGAGACTTGCACACACAGCATCATGACCTCCCCACATCTTCATTTCTCCAGGATAAATATTCATGTATTCTTCCTATATCATGAAAGCTATCTCTAATTTGGTACATTCAGGCTGTTATCCAGTTTATAAATTTCCTTTCTAAAATGGCAGAGTGCATTCTTTTCAATGTTATGCTTGTGCCCAAATGAACTTTTATATACAGCTATTCCTTGTCATTGACAGAAAAAAAAAAGGAAATATAATGCAAATCATAGCAAAACTTGCATTGCTTGTAGGTTCAAAGGGAAACACACACACACACACACACGCACGCACGCATGCACACAGGCTAGAAAGCTTTAGAACTAACTTGCTAAGTATAATATGTAGTTAAAAAATATAAGCTATTCATATCAGGGATTCAGTTTCATATAAAATCCTTTTCTCTTCTTATTTGTACATGGGATTTATATTTGCTTGTATTTGTTAAATTCAGAATAACAAAAAAACTGAACATTAAAAAAATTCTTGAATTTCATATTTTCTAGAAGCAATCTTTCATCCTTTGTTATTTAGTTGGCAGCCCTTGTGGCCAACTCCTGTGGCAAGTTGCTGTAGCAACTGCTTATTTGCCACACCTGTTCTGTTCTGAGGGCTTAGTCATGGGGATCTTCATAGCAAGGCTTCACCTATTAATAGAAGGCTTCCTGTCTTGTTATATGACATTGACATTGAGTTAGCTACTTCTGACTGGCAACTGGCAGATTCTTTCTAAAGCCTTTGTGAAGTTGTCCACAGCTGTGAATTTTAAGCTGAATTCAAATATGAATTATTTCTCACTTCTTCCTGCTTGTCTTTTCTTTCCACCAAGAAACTTCACGTTGATTCCCATCTTGATTCTTTATTGGTCACAACATTCTATAATCACCAGGGGGTAACCAATGAAGCTTTACCTGCTTATGCCAGTTTTTACAGTGGTTTTACTACCTTTTCTTCCCATGTGACAACGGACTAGCTGCTTCTGATTAGTATTTAGGAGGTCCTATCCCAAAGCTCTAGTGTAAAATGAAATGCTTGGGGACCTATGTTCTTGTTCGAGTGACATACTATTACTGCTCAAAGAACACTTTTGAAATTGTTCTCAGAGCCTGCAGCACATTCTTCAGAATATCTTTTATTTTTTGAGGGGAGATTTGATTTTGGGGAACAATTCTTGGGGTCAAGTCACTAATCATAGAAGTTGAGAACAAGCTGAGCAATGAGAAACTGGTTGAAGGAACTGAAGATATTTAGCCGGGAGATGAGAAGACTCGAGGAAGACATGATAGCTGCCTTTTAAGTATTTGAAGGACTGCCATGTGGACAAGAGATTAGATTTGGTTTTTCTGGTCAAAAGACAGAACCAAGAATGGTGAGTGGAAATTGTAAACAGGCAAATTTAGGTCTGATATCAGGAAAAATTTACTAACAATTAGAGCTAACAGTGGCATGGGCTGCCTCAAGAAGCTGTAAGCTCCCCTTCCTTGGAAATCTTTAAACAAAAGCTGGATGATCATTTATTGGGTCTGTCACAATGGAGATTTCTTTGGTGTGTGTGTTGATTTATTTTTTTAAATTACTTTTTATTTTTTTTTATTAAATATCTTTCAATTACATGTAAAAATTTCAACAATCATTTTAAAAAATTTTGAGCTCCAAATTCTCTCCCTCCCTACTGCACCTCCTTCCTCTTTGAGAAGGCAAGCAGTTTGATTTCAGTTCTACACAGTTTCACATTTGCCATGTTGCAAAAGAAAACAAACAAAACAATAAACATAAATAATTCTTTCAAAGTTTGCTTCAATATTCATTCAGAGTTCATTAATTCTCTTTCTAGAGGTGAACAGGATTTTTCACCATGAGTCATTTGGAATTGTCTTGGATCATTATTTTGATTACAGTAGCTAACTCTTTCACACTTGAGCACTGTACAGTAATTGCTGCCACTGTGCACAGTGTTCTCCTGGTTCTTCCAACTTCACTTTGCAACAGTTGACATGTCTTCCCAGGTTTTTCTGAACCCATCCTGCTCATCATTTCTTATACCAAATCGTATTCCATCACATTCATATACCACTACTTGTTCAGCCGTTCCCCAATTGATGGACATCTCCTTGATTTCCAGTTCTTTGCCACCACAAAGAGCTGCTATAAATATTTTTGTACAAACAGGTCCTTTTCACTTTTCTTTAATCACTTTAGGATACAGATCTACTAGTGGTATTTCTGGGTCAAAGGCATGGCACAGTTTTATAGACCCTTAGGCATATTTCCAAATGTTGAGTCCTTAGCATAGTTTCTGGTATATTGCAGGGACTTAAAAATACTTATTGATAAAAATGTCAATTTCACTGTTTTATAATTATACCTCTTAGGCTCTTTTCCTATAGCAACACTGAGTCATAGATATCCAGTAAACAAGAAAAGAAACTTTACCAGGTACCAATTTGTTCTAATCCCAAAACTGATTCTTTAGATCACATTTTTTATATTACCTTTTTATCCATCAATTTTTTATTTTAGTTCAACAAGCATAGATTGAACTTCTACTTTGGACAAGGGACTTACTATTCTTTATTTGAAACAAAACTGCTTTGAAAGACAAGGTGTAGTGAGATCAAGAAAAAGGAAAGGAGAGTACCGATTATGGAAGAAATATGTAGTCATCAATATACAGTAACTGTTATTGTTCTGTAAAGCTTGTTGAAAAATAGAACTTTCCTGAGTTGCAGACCTAAAGAATAAGAATACTTAAGCAAATCAACTTAAGGGAGGAAAAACCCACTCACTTTCAAATATAATTATAGTATTTCAAAGCATAGACACATATATGTATACACACACAAATATGAGAATATGTAAATATGCACATGTATTCATAAAATCCCAGGTCCAGTCTCCATCCCTATATGTTTTTATATACCATCACTTTGAAATACACAGTTACACTATATCAACACATACATGCATATTTGTATTATATATGTATATAGATCTATATAGCAGCCAGGTGACACAGTGGATAGAGTACTGGACCTGGAGTCAGGAAGACTCATCTTCATGAGTTCAACCCGCCTCAGATACTTACTAGCCGTGTGACCCTGGGAAAGTCACTTAACACTGTTTGCTTCAGTTTCCTCATCTGTAAAATGAGTTGTCTAAGGAAGTAGCAAACCACTTCATTATCTTTGACAAGAAAACCCCAAATGCGGTCACAGAGATCTGACACAGCTGAAAAGACTGAATAACAACAAAAGGGAAGCAGTTTAACATTATATGTATGTGACTAGCTAAGTTACAGATTCACTTTTTTCTCCTTAGTTTTCAGATACCAAAGAAGACTTTGTAATTCTGGTGTTGAAGATTATTTCTTAGAGCTCAATTACAATATATTAGCCCTTTCGTATCCTCAATGGCACCATTTCCTATACTGTCAAGTACAGGCACTGATTCTATTTTCAGGTAATAGAGAGATAAGTATACAACACTGTCCATTTTTGAAAGTTTAATGACATGACAGTGATAAAGATTAGGAGGAGAAATTCAGAGCTTCTTATTATTATCTCACTGTACTTATATACCAGACTAAACTATTAATTGCACCTTTTGTAGACTAAAAAAATAAATTGGTTAAATACCATTTAAAATACATCAAGTAAGACAAAAGCTTTACACTCAAGGGACTTATCTCCTTTGCAGGGAGACAAAACTAATATGCAGAAATAAATTAGGAAATAATTATTGTTAAACTGCATGTTTTGGCTTTAATTGTTTTTTTTTTTTGGTTGGGGGAGGCAATTGGGGTTAAGTAACTTGCCCAGGGTCACACAGCTAGTAAGTGTATCAGGCCAAATTTGAACTCAGTCCCTCTTGACTCCAGGGCTGGTTGTCTATTTACTGCACCATGTGTCTGCCCCAGCTTTGGTTAGTTGAAAGGAGAAGAACTGTTAAAATCAGAAAAGGCTTTAAGGAGAATAGACAATTTCGGCAGAAGGAAAAACTATAAACAAAGCAGAGAGATAAATATAGTATCAGCAGCAACTACTATTATAACACCTACATAGCACTTTAAGGTTTACAACTCTTTTACCATAGCAATCTTGTTTTTGAGGCATAGGAAGCAGATCAGCCCAACAGCGATGAAGGACACATTTTTATAGTGGCAAAAGATTAACATGAGGTCAGACTGTAGAGGTGCTTCAAAGTTAGGTGGGGAGTTTGGAACTGAATTGATATATAAATTCTGGAGCAGAGAAATGATATGATGAAAGTGGAATTTTAGCAAGATTAATCTAACAACAGGAGGTACCATAGATTTGAGAGGAAATTTACCTGAAATGAAGCAAGATTCTCTAGGAATTAGTGAGTTCTCAGTCCATACAGGTTTTAGAATACAGACTAGATAATCACTTCTTTAAAGTGTTATAGGGCATTCATTCTTCAGAGAAGGGTGGAATCAGAGTAGGGGTTCTTAACCCTTTTTATTTGTGGTCTAAGACTATGGAAACTTTCTGATAATAACGTTTGTTTCCTACATTCATACTTGAAGGAAATGCTACATTGTCAGTTAAAAGATTAGTGAAAATATAGATGTAATTTTCCCCCCATTCAAGTTCATGGGTTCCCTAAATTAGATAATCTCTAGTATTTGTTCTAATTTAGTGATTCCAGGACTGTATCCTATCTGGCTCTCAAATATCCTCAGATCATGCAATTTGGCTCTTTAGTGACATGATGTCATTGGTTATTTCTCTAGATACCTGCAATCATTTTCCTCTTTCTATAACTCATCTCATGAGTCATCATTTATTGAAAATTCATCCCCAAGCCTATATCCTTCAGAAAACCAATCCAGGTTAGGTGGATTCAGCAATACTGTTTCTCAACCACTTGAGAGAATAAAAATTAGATAATAAGCTAAATGCTAGGCTCACAAGTCCAGCTTGTTGCTTGTGTCTTTTGTGCATTTTGCTTACTGAAAAGCACATTGGGGATGCTCAATTAAGCAAATAAAGAAACCCAAATGCACATTTTAATTGACTTTTGTTGGAATACACAGCTAACGAAGGTCTTTCCTGTTTGAATAGGTCTTCCCAAACACAGAAATTCCCTACTTAAAAAGAAAAATCCATCCGCATGTGACTAAGAAAATTATATTATAGTTGTCTTATGAAACAATAATTTGGTAGAACTGTAAGGCAGAGATGAGGCATGTGAAAAGGAAGAAACATATAGAAACATATCTCTGAGATTTTTACAAATTCTGAGATTCTGTTGCATCTTCAGGATATACATCCTTTGCAGATATGTTGCCTATAAAGGATTTACAAATAAATCCACATTCCAGTGATGAAAGTTGGTATTGTTACCTCATTTAAGAATACAAAGTAATTGGTTTTTTAAAAAAAGTTGTTATAAAATTAGAAAGGCAGAGAAAATGTCAAAGAAAACATTTCCTAGGTTTTTAGAAACACTATGTAAAAGTTCCACAAATACTCTAAAATATTCTAAAAATAGTAAGTACTTGATTTATAGATTTTGCTGTTTAACAAAAGCAAAAAAAATTTTTCTTTTTTAATCTTCTGTTCATTTGAAAACGATGACTATTGAACAAGAGTGGCATGAAGAGAGAGTCTGATAGTATATACGGAGAAAAACAAAAAAAAATGCAACTGGGACAAAATCCTGATCACAAAACCAAATTATAGTTTTTAAGAAGCCACTTTCTTTCCCCATAAAGAATATTTGGTGGAAATACCACCTTACTTTCTGAAAGACATCAATTCATTCAGATGCTGCACATGCCCACAAAGAAAAGTTTAAAAGGTTAGTGCTTGAGATAAAATTGGGTGCGGTGTAGACTTCAAATTAACTACTTGTTTGTGTGTAGGAAAGAGAAAATAGTCTAACTGAAACAATGGAGGTAGGGCTGCCAAAGCAAATTATATAAATTCATTTGAATTTCCATTTCATTTTCTAGCCCACATATTTGAGACAATATTTAAACTGCTTGTTCCATGTGATAGACTTTTGAAAAACCATATTATACACTTACCACATACTGAGCCTCGCACTAATCTCCTTAAATGCGGTCTCTCAGGGAGGTAGCGATATTTGCATCCAAATATACTGAGGTTTGATGTGTGGTCTCCAAAGAATCGGAGCTGGCGATATCTCTCCCCACAGCGGTAACAGAAATTAGTGTTACATTGGGAACAGGTCATGTGGTCACATCCTTCTGTTCTCTGGATGTGGATCTTTATCAGCAAAATAGAAGAAAAAGAGGGAAGGAAATTATTAAAAGACTGATTAAATTAAAATCTAGTAATGATCTGAAAAAAGTTAACTGTAAGTTTGATATAAAAAGCATCTATCAATAAATTTTATAGTATGCCCATTTACTCTCAGAGCCTCAAGCAGTTTTTCTCTTTCATATATATATGCATACACACATAGACATATATGCACACACATATATATGTATTTATGATAAAATCAAAACTGCATCATTAATATTTTCTCCATTAAGTCTAGACAACCAAAAAAAACAATAGATCAAGCTCTCATTTGTAGCACTTGCTGATGTCTGAGGTGTAAATGCTTACAATGAAAATTTTACATTTGGTCTGAAGTTTGGAAGAGAGGAGGTTCTTAGAGGAAAGATAATTAGTATAATATTGGACATGTTGAGCTTAAGATGTCTATGGGCCATCCAGTTTGAGATGACTAATAAGCAGGTGGAGATATAAGACTGGAAGCCAGGATAGAAGTTAGGGCTAGATAAAGCTACCTGAGATCATTTGCATAGAGATGAGAATTGAATCTTTGGAAGCTGATAAGATGACCCAGTGAGATAGTATAGAGGGAAAAGAGAAGAGAACCTAGAACAAAGCCTTGGGATGTACCAAGATTTAATGAGAAGATCTAGCAAAGGAGACTAAGGAGTGATCAGACAAGTAAGAAAACTAGGAGAAAGGATAAGAACCAGGAATGCTCCCTATTCCTGAAGTGCTCTCCCTCATTACTTCTGCCCTTAGCATCCCTAGGTTTGCTTAAGGATCCACTCAGGTGCAGCTTCTTCCATGAGGCCTTTCCTGATCTCTTCTGGCCACCTCCTCACTCCCCCAGCCCTACCACAGAACGTGAGCCCCATGAAAGCCACTCAAGGCGATGGAACACAAACCAGAGTGAGGAAGATAACAGTTCAAATCCAGGCTCAGATACTAACTATCACCCTGGGCTAAGCAATTAGCTGCCCATTTCCTCCTTTGTAATATGAACATAACAAAAACATCTCTTTATCAGGGTTGTTGTGAAGATCAAATAAAATAATATGTGTAAAGCACTTTGCCCACTATGATTATTTCCATTACTGTGCGAGTATCCCCAGTACCTAGTATATTATTATAATTATAGCTAACACTTATGTGGCACGTTGATGTTTGCCAAGTGCTTCATATATTATCTCATTTGATCAGAGTAGTTTCCATATAATTTATTATACCTTTTTTTAAAGCTTTTTATTTTTTAGCATTTATTACAAAACTCAACATACTCTTCAGGGGTGGGTTCTGCACCCTCGATGCCCCATGTGGCCCTCTAGGCCTTCAAGTGCAGTCCTTTGACTGAATCCAAACTTCCCAGAACAAATTCCTTTAATAAAAAGTTTAGATTCAAAGGACTGCACTTGAGGACCTAGAGGGCAATAAGTGACCTTGAGACTGCAGGTTCACCATCCCTGCTCTTGGTTAAAGCATAACTGATATTCTTATAATAAATTATCAATTTATATTATTGATAATATAAATAAATATATATTTATGTAAAGTTACCTGTTTTTGTTTAGCACATGCCTAGCATATATAAAGGCTTGTTCCTTTCCTTTTTCCCTCACTTACGTTTACTTTCTATACATATTTTAAAAGTAAGAGTTAGTTGATATATTCCTTATGTAGCCAACTGATTTATTTGGACTGCTTCATTATTTTCATCCTTAATCACTTTTGTCTTCATTATTTCTTTCTTGCATATGCCCATCACTTCTGAACAGTGCTTCTCTCAGCGAAATCTTACCTTAGGGAACCCCAACCATCCCTTCTTCTCCCAGGGTCTTGGCAACAGACATGTCATACTTTGCCTGGATTTCCCCTCTTTGTCTATCAAAAATTTTTATATGGCAAGATCACTTCCTCTTAAGTTTACTTTCATTTCTCCTTTGGCAACAATTATTCTGGAATTATATCCAGGAGTCCCTGTCATAGCTTCTAAACTGAAGGACAAAAGCATCAAGAAAGACAAGAACTGACCAGCAGCTCTGCTTTTGCTTTGTTTTTAGCAGAAATTAGTAACTGATGTTTAGATAGTGAGATTCCCTATTAGCAATGTCCTTTCTAATTCTCTGTCTTCACCACTCTCCCTATAGGTGGCTTGTGCTCCTGAAAACGTAATCTAATTACTCCCATTTGCTTGTCCCTCCCACCCCTAAACAACTTGTACTTCCTTGTCTCTGGGCTAGTTTACTGCTTCAGATCTGGGCAGTTGTCACATTCCACAGATTTTACACATAGAATGTCTATGGAATCTGTCATCTTCTTTCCAATCCCACTGTCAGTTGCTATAGGTCATGCCCTGATTACTTATCCCTAGATTACTTCAATAGCTTCCTAAAGCAGCCTCCCTTGCTCTAGTCTCAATTTATTCCAAATTATCTCTTCTTCTAATCCATCTTCTAAAGTAGTTTGGATCATGTTCCTTCCTTACTCAAAACCTTCAATAACTCACTATTGTTTAAGGAATAAATTCTGAGTTCTTCAATATGTTGTTCAAGATGATGAAGGTAATGTAAAAATAAAATGTTCCAAAGGTAGGAATTCTGTCCTAAATAAAATACATTTATTATATCTCCTGCAGGGCACAGTACAATGCACTACACAAGGTGGACTTTGAAAAACTATACAATTGAAGATATCCCTAGATACCTTGTTGGAAAAGATGGCTGTGTTTATGTCCTATGTAAGGCAAAACATGTTTTTTTTCCTTTCTTGGAAATAGTGTGGCATAAGTGGACAGACAAGGGAAGCCAACTTAGGATTTATAAAAAGCTTACTCTGTAAGCCTAGGTACTGTCCTAAACTTTGGGGGATACAAATACGAGAGGGAAAAAGCAGTTCCTGTCCCCAAAGTGTTGACATTGTAAGGGAGCTAAAAACCAGGGATGAAGATGAGATACTGGCATAGAGGGATGGTGGAGAAGTCAGGAAAAGCAAAAGTAAAGCAGGAAAGAAAATAAAGAATGGCTGACATGGGCCTATGCCCACAATGGAAGCCCCAGGAAGAAGTCACCAAGGGGAGAATGGCGCTTATATGATGATGGGATGTTCCAAGGTAAGGAAGTCCCAGGTGCTGAGGAATGGTGGCAAAGTCTGTGAAGCCAAAATCAAAGTAGGGAGGGCAATGAAAGGAACTTATCTAGAAGGCAGGAAAATCTGAGTTCTAATTCTGTCTCTGACATTGTGTGGTCAGAGGCAAGTCCCTTAACTTCTCTCAGGTTCAGTTTCCAGGATCAAATAAGATAATGCACAAAAGCACCAGACAAACATTAAAGTTTTATATAAATTTAAATAAATTTATATAAATTTAAATAAATAAATTTAAATAAATTTAAAGTGTTATATAAATGTAAATTAATATTATTATTGACCCTTTACCAATATTCTGAAGATTTCATTGACTAACATCAGTACACCCTCTATTTGTAATTAGTGGATCAGAGTTTATATCTTGGCTCTGCTTTTTATTCTTTGTATATGATCTTGAACAAGTTACTTAACCGAAATTTAATTCTATGATGCTCACTTGTCCTTTTATCTAAAATGAAGGGGTTGCACTATAGGATCTCTAAATTCCCTTCCTGCTCTTAGTCTGTAATCATATGGTACTAGTAATTTCTGAATAATCATTGCTAAGTCTAAATTGGACAGTAGATGGCACTGATGATTAACATTACCAGCAAATGTCTTTATTATCACTGATTATTTCCAGGTTGTTAGTTATTTTCTTACCTGAACAACCTCACAAAAAGCTTATGGGAAAAGAAAAATGAAGAGCACTTAATAACCTAGGATTAGAAAAATACTCAGATTTAAAAATATGTCTCACTTAAGTAAAATGAAGATGTTTAGAGCAATGTTTAGAATGCAAAAAAGATGCAAATACAGGTATTTGGAGATGTAAAAATATCAGTGTGTAAAAATAATCATTAGTCATATGAGAAACTGTGTTCCCTAAAACACAGAGAGAAACACTTAGGTAATAGTAACTGCACACTAGTGAATAATCACAACAGTTCTCAATCCCATTTTTTTGTTCCTCTCTATCAGAGATTTTGTTTCAGTCAAGTACATATATCCTGAAGACAATTCACTCATTATTGCTTTTATGTCTTTCCATGCAGTATTCTGAGGAAAAAGGTGTGTCTCCTCTTCTCAGTATCTAGGCATATCCTTCTATCAAGTTCTGAATTCCTTCCTTCCAGGAAGCCTTCTCTGATTAATAATGATTGTAATATTTCACATTTATAGATGCAAGCTTCCTTGAACCCTCCTTTCTTCCTTCCCCTCCTTCTTCCACTTCTGTTCTCTTCTTCCTTATCTTCTTATCTCACCCAGGATAAAAATGCAGTAGCCATTCAAGGCCTGATCCCCCTAAAGCTTTAACCTGTTTCATTCTTCTGACCTAAGCCACTTCACCCCTCTTTAGATACTTTGCTAGCCCTCTGTTCCTCAAGTTTCATCACACTGACAACAGACTTAGTTCTGCTATAGCTCAGAATTCCTGAGCTCAAGCAATCAACCAACCTCAGGCTCTCCAGCAACAGAAATATGGGTGTGTGCCATTGTGCCTGGCAAGTGATTTTTTTTTAAACCATATCTTATTGCAAATGCTCCCTTACTCTGCATTCCTCTGTCCCATGATGTATATTATGCATGCCATTTTCCTTCTGAAACAGAATCCTAGAAGTGATTTCAGATGGCAATAGTTTAAATAAGCTGTATTAGACAAAATGAGGTCTTCTTAGCTTTTTTTGCTCCATGCCAGTATATGCTCTGCACGTGGGTGGGGGTTGGGGGGAGCGGGATGATGGTGTTGTAATTCTACATATCAGATCACAGGCCTGCCTCTCCTTCCCCTAACCCCTAGTGAATCACACACATCATGATTCTCTAACAACAGAAGGAATTACACAGCAAGTTTCACACTTTGGAGGACTCATGCATCTGAAATATGACATACCCTCATGGATACACACTCAGGACACATTCTTACAACAACTACAGTTTCTTTCTAGACAGGGTTAACCTAGGGACCATGAACTTGGTTGTTTTTTAAAATATTTTGATAAGTATTTCTGATATAATTGGATTCCTTTGTCATTCTGTGTATTTTATACATTTTAAAACGTTACTCTATGAAGTGTTCACCAGACTGCCAAAAGGGTCCAGAACACATACAAAAAAGGTTAAGAACCTTTTGCTCAAGTAAATGAAGTCAACTCTGGCTACCCCAAACCACAAGTGGTACAGAAAATTGTGAAGAATTGTGATCATTTGTTCGCCTTTATAGCTGCTCCTGCAACAGAAAGTGGGATAGAGATGTTCCTAAGTCAAGGGGTAACAATGTATCTGTCTTCTTCTTATAGACCTGCAGGATCTCAAGATCCTGAATGCACACTCCGTTTGCACTGTTAACTTACACATTTATATAATGATTTATAAGGGCTCTTAAGCACATTTTCATATTTATTTTGACTTCTTGGCATAGCATGTTGTAATAAATTTCACTACTAGTAGAATCTAAAAAAAAAAAAAAAGTAGTCTGGTCACATAGGGGATCTTCCTGAAAATGTAATAAATAAACTGATTTCAACCAGATATTTTATGATACAACATTCTTGTATATCGCATACTTATGTGACTCTACAGATTTTCTTGTTTTCTGGGTCCCAAAGCTTTGCATGATTGTAATGGATAGGGTTCTGGACTTGTGGTCAAGAGAGACCTGGGTGTATTGCCTCAGATACCTTTTGTTAATTTCTTACGAGGCACTGGGACATGAGGGTCACTCCCTCCTCCTCTCCTGTCCGCTTCCCCCTCCCCTTCCTTCTCCTTTGCAAAGGGAGGTAAATTTAGATGGCCAAAAGCTGTCCAATTGACTTGGGTTTTACTGACTCCTTTTCTTTCTTTGTCTCTCCTTTCCTCTCCTCTCCTCTCCTCTCCTCTCCTCTCCTCTCCTCTCCTCTCCTCTCCTCTCCTCTCTTTTCCTTTCCTTTCTGGAGTCAGGCAGAGGTTAAGAGACTAGACTAAGGTCTCACTGCTAATAAGTGTCTGAGACCAGACTCAAACCCAGTTCTTCCTGACTGTTGGACCAAGACGCTATCTACTATGCTACCTAACTGCCTCAATTAGAATTTAGATTGTTGTTATTTTAAACCCAGATCTACTTAACTATTTAGGGAAACTTAATTTTTGCTTTATTTTTTAAATAGCAAAAATACGCACATGAATACAACAAATTAAGTTAGTGGAAAAAAAATAAACATCAACATTTAGTAATGAGCTCATTGCAATTTTCCATTTGGAAATTATTTAGAAACATTCTGCCCTTTTTTTCATACTTGCAAACCAAAATAAACCTGTGCAGACTCCATTTCCCACACTATATTACCTTGTTATAAGCACATTGTAAAGGTGGAACACATAAGCTAAATTCTCTTATTCAACCTTTCTGCTCTATATTGAATTTTCTTTCTCTAGTGGAAAAGTCATGAAGAACCAAATTAGGGTGGGGAATGGATGCCTGGAGAGAAGAGGATCCGTGAGAAAGGTGTGGAGGTAAAAATGATAGGACTTAGCAAATGCCTAGATACAGAGAGTAAAGGAAAGAAAAGAATCTGCTTAGCGCTTGTTTAGCAAATGCTCACAGAACTGGTCAAACAGGAGCATGGAGAGGAGCTCACCATCAATATGTACTCCCTCTTCAATTTGAATTCTGCTTTGGGTCACCTCTGTGATGGTGGTAAACACCTTGGGTGAATATCTCCTTAGTTTATCCTCCAGCTGATATTTATGATTACAAAGTTGTTGAATAAGTTTAAATTTTTTGTATCCTTTCAAGGACTTGATGTATGGAATGGATATGGCTTACTGAAAGAAAGCCTTCAAGGGCATATTCTGCTCTACTAAATCAAACACTGCTACAATGAATAAACAGTAAGTATTGTGGGATCTTGTAATTTTCTGTTTTTCAAAAATTGTGTGATGGCTAAAATGTGGTCTACTGTGGAATATCACTCACTAAACCTTCCTTTTTCCTTATTAAAAAACCCATTAAGAATGACCTCAATATATGTCTAGGTAATTCTCATAAAAATTTTATTCAAATAGGAAATTAAGCACATAGTGTTGACTCTCACTACTATCTCAGTCACTTTTTTGGGGGAGTTATTAATAAGGTCTGAGATGTTTCCATTTACTTGGTATCTCCTTTAGATACCTTATTGACTCAATCCCACAGCATTTTCTTCAGAGGTTTCTAGTAAATTCAGATTAGTCCTGTATTATTTGGTTTTCCTTCCCTTTATATCTGAAAATATCTCCCCTGCTTCATTACAGAATTTGTTGTTTCTCATTGGAACTATTAAGTTTAGCCATTATGTGTCTTAAAGCATAGGTTCTCCACACCCTATCCTCACCTGCAGAGGTAATCTGTAGATTTTCAAGTTGTACTCTGTTTTCTGTATTTTGTTCTGAGCAGTTTCCTTTTATTATTTGTTCATGTTCAGTTTTTTAATGTATCATGCTCTTTGGAGAAATCAATGATTGTAGACAGTCTGTCTTTGAGATCAGTGGCTTTTACTTGTTTAGAAATCATGTGGGGTTTTTAAAAAAACTTTATTGCCTTTTGCTTCTCTTTTTTCACGTTGTCTTTCATTTCTCACTTCAATATAAAGATCTGTATTCCACATCTGTTGTTCTCTCATTTTTTTTTGGAGAGACCTGCCACTGAAGATTCAAGTTTTCCTATTCTACTAATTATTTCTGCAACAGACTCCATAAATTCTGCAACATTCCTTCTAATTTTTTTCTTAAATTTTTCATTCCTCTCTGGAACTATTCTGGAACTTCTGGTTCCATACTTTCTTGGGAAGCCATAGAGTTCTATATTGGTTCAGGTATTGGTTAAATTTCCTTTGTCCGTAAATATGGATTTGGAGAAATTTGTTATCTTTTAGATGTTTCATTCTCCAATCTAATTTTAGTCTCCTCACTTTTTATTGATTTGCTTGTACTTTATGTTTTACCCGAGTTTTCTATAAAAATTCTACCCTGTCCTCTCACGGAAACCTTTTTTTTCTACTTCCATTTTTATCTTCCTTTCATCTATGTTTCTTCTTAGCTATCAGGAGTTAGTGCAAAGAACCAGGTTGTTAGTTTGGAGCATGAACAGAGCAGGCTCAGGCAATAATATTTCATCCCAGGCAATATTTCAGGCTGGCACACAAGGCAGTACAAGTTGGGCAGGACATGAATCATAGCAGAGCTCTCATGTAGGAGGTAGTTAATTCAGGTATGATGAAGGGCAAAGAAGTTGAAACAAAATGAAAAAAGTGGAAATCAGAAAGGCAGAGTTCAAAATAGGCAGAAGCAACACATTAAGCATCAAAACAGAGATCTGAAGTTCACTGGGCAAGAGAAGCCTTCAGATAAATTTAGTTTATCAGACAAGAATGAAGATTTCTAGCCTCAGAGTCCCAGCTCTACTTAGTTGATTCTTCCCCTTTAAAAGAATAACCTATTTGTGCCTATTATACCTATTTCTACCTTTCCTATTTCTTTACCCACAAAATCCCAATTTAAAAAAATATTGCATGTGGGCCTTATTTTTTTTTTGGAGCACCAGTGGCCCTTGACAGAAAAAAGTGTCCTAACTTTCCTTTATACTGTCTAGTCTTATCTGCAGGTTAGTCCAAATTTCATTAAGATCTAACTATCTTCAAATTTATTATAGTCCATTATGTTTAGTTGCGCAAAGTTGGTCATGATCAATGACTAAAGAAGGCACATGATTAAGAATGACGACCACTCCACATTTGGACATCTATATCCATTATTCATAAAAATATTCGTTTGTTATGAGGCAAATGTTGCCTCAAGTCACCAATGTTAAGACTTTGGTAATGACATATTTGGGTAATTACATTTTGTCTCCCTGAATGAGTCTGGTAGAATTATAGAATATGAACTTTTACTTTCATCCTTGCTATAGATCAACAGCTATTAGATTACACCTTCCAAAATGCTGCACTGAAACCATGAAGCAATTTCTGTTCATATGTACAGTCTTACTGTGCTGAAACATGATTTAACTGAAAGATTCTATCACTACTTAGGTCCACAGAGTTCTAAACAAGAACACACTGGAATTCCAACAAGATGATTTCTGGGAATGTTTTTAGAATGTATCATACCATGTGTGCAATGCAAAATAGAGCACATAAATTGTATGACTTTTAATTTTTGATGGTTAATTTGCCTCATTAGTCAAATGGCAAATATGAAATGGTAGCTACAGAGTTCAAACCACTAATAACGCCTGTAATTAAACATAAAAAGTCATTTAAATGTTTCCTAGTTTGCCATACATCACTAACATAGTATCACATATGAGGTAGTAGTGTAATAGTGAATAAAACTCAGGATCACCTTACTTGGGTGTGGAAATATCAGTGTTATGGAAACAAATTAGAAAACATCATGTTTTGTTTTTTATATCTATTTATTCCTTCAATTTTTATTGTTGAACAACCCAGTGATTTGAGCCCGTGAATTTCCAACATTAATCAGAAATACTGTTTAGTATACCTGAACTTATATCAGATTACTTATCCACTGCTACAACTGTGGTAGCAAATCCTGTGGCTCTTCCTGACTGCTTCTATTCATGATAAATATGGACATTGTCAAGAAAGGGCTATGGAAAATTTATATAAGTGATATCTCATCTAATGTTACAGAACAAGGGGGATTACTTAGTTTGAACTATTCTCTTCTTCCCCTCAAAAAAGTTTTATGACAGCTACTAACAAAAAGAAATATGGACCAACTTCCTTTCTTATCTTTTTGATAGATGGTAGGCAACAGAAGGGAGAAATAGGGCACAGACTCTAAAGAACTCAATAGCTAGATAACCAGTGTTTGAAAAATTGAGAATTAAGTGTACAAAAAATGCATTTTGCATATTAAGAATCCTTTCACCATTTTAACTCAATATACATTAAAGATGTCCTGTTTATAGGATTTCAACATTTTAGAAAAGTGTATTTTCTTAATTTTTAATGTGATACATTAATATTTGATTATGTTCTCCATAAAATTTATATTGATACAAAAGAAAATACATGTACCTTCTTATTTGCTTAAATAAACTTTCTACATTGTAAATTATTTTAAATGAAATATATTTTGGGAGATCCATACATTAACTCATCAAAAATACTAAGCTTATTCCTTTAATAAAATTCTGCTTTTGAACTGATCCTTGTTTTAGATTTTCTCTTTTTTAAAAAGAAGCACTCAATTTATTACCTTATTCTGAGCTAGCATTTTTATTGATTCAATTCAATAAACATTTGTTAAGCGCGTACTGTGTAACAGGCACTGGGCTAAGTACAAATGAACTTCTCTAAAACTGTAAAAAATAATATAATTGATACGTTCTATTCATTTCATCTCTCTCCTATTAGAAGTTAACTCACCTTGCACTTCGGACACTTCTGGGCATTCCTCTGACCATGCTCAATTTCACTGGCCCAATGACGCAATAACTTGTCTCCCTTTTTGTACTCCTTGCAGTTAACACCTTCATGCCACGGTGAGTGGCACTTAAAACACCAGACAAATTGGCAAATGGGGCACTGGATCTGTGTAAATAAAAGGAAAATGAGGGACAATGATAAATAGCTTGGTAACCATACAGAATATTCAAAGAAAAAAATAGGAGGGAGCCAACAAAAGGAACTCAAATTTAACTCAGAGAAACTGAAGAAAAAAACTTTTAGTTCAAATGAAAATAAACCTTAGTACTCCATAACAGGAAATTAATATTATATGGTTCAAAGGGGAAATACTATTTTTTAACCTGTTAGGAAAACATTAGGCTAGTTCTAAGGTTTGTGCTAGGTTTCACATGATTTTCCAGTCTTAGGTTTAACCTGGAACAGCCATTTAAACAGACCTTGAACCTCCCCAGTGCCTCATAATTTATCCACAATGAAAACCTTCTGGAAGGGGAGGAGATCAGAACTATAAGACAAACGCATATCCTGAGGGAGATTCTAAGGTTGCTATGTAAAAGTACCCTCTGGTTTAATATTCTTCTGAATAGATCTTTTCAACATTGCAACTATATTTCTTAAAATGTTGTATGATTCATGAGCATTAAGCCAATGTCTCTCATGCATCTGCCTCTTTAAATATAATACTGAAAACATATGAGCACTATTTTAAAAAATTGGTTTAGACATGTGATTCCAAAAGTATTAGAGATCTCCTGGGTGAACTCCATCAGTGAAAATCAGCAGCTGTTCTTGTAGTCTTAGAGAGGTGCCTGAGGGACCAGGAAAGTTAAGTAGCTTGTCTAGGGTCACATCACCAGAATGTATCAGAGGTAGGGCTTGTTAACTCTGGTCAGACTCTCTATCCACCATCTCTATGGTATTGCAGTGGTCAATACATTAGATATTATTTGATTCAGAGCAGAATTCAATAAACTAGCTCCATTTTTTGGCATGCATTCGACAGTACTTTAACCAAAATAGAAAATGATCATGTGAATAGATATCGCACCTAAAGCATGCACTTAAAGGATGCTGCCATGGAGAAGTAAGAGTGTTAATTACATGGAAGAGGTTTTTTTGTTTTTTTGTTTTTTACTTAAAATGTTCTTCAAGTTGGCTCCAGGGTGAAAGTTGTTCTCCACATCATTATATACTGATTTCTTTGACTGCACTGGACAGTGAAATGATCTCATTTTTAAAGAATGCTAATGTGGGAAGTATTTGTTTTACTACGCATATTTATTATGAAGATTCACTTTTTCTTTTGTTGTTCTATTGGAAAGGGGAAGCAGGAGAGAAAATACTTGTTAATTAGAAGTAAGTAATAAACTTTAAAAAATAAAAAACAAAAAATAGAAATTAGATTTTTAGGTCATTATTTCAATGTATCCCAACTTCTGTGAATAAAGTACTTAAGATATAGAGATGTGATGCTTCTGAGTAGTTTACATGCTTTTGGCCCCTCTTTATTCTTAATCACAAATTGTATTTTCCAGCTCTGTCATCTTCTGTGCTCACTTTTACAATGAATTCAAAAATAGATGTTAACTTGGTTCTTAGGATCCTGTCAAATTTTTTCATTGAATCCACTTATGCAATTGATGTTGGTGCAAAAGCTGCCATCATCTTCAAGACAGTATTGTTATTAATGCTTATTTTGAAAATGGCATGGGGAAATGACCCAGGTGTACACTGGAAATACAAGCGATATATACAATGTGTGTGATGTTTAGGTTCACACTGAAACAATTTGGCCAACTCTTTTATCAATTTTCTGAGGAAAGCTTAAGAACTTTCCCCTTTAACCTGAAACTTCCTATTTTGTTCTCATTCAAAACAAAAACCATTTTGGGGAGGGTGTAAGGATGGGATTCCATTGGTGTAGTGAACTGCCCGAGGGGAAACCCCCTCTACCAAGGCAGATCAGCAACTGCTCTGAAATTTAGGAGTTTTAGAGAGTTTCTGGCAAGTTCTAAGAACAGCCTGGCCTAGTTGATTGCAAGTTAGCTTTGAAGTCATTTGCCCAGATATTTCTCCAAATTTATTTGTAACAAAAATGTCAGTACTTAGCTATTTTTAGCAATACAATGATCCGAGACAATTCTGGGGGACTTATGATAAAAAATGTCATCCATCCCTAGAGAAAGTATTGATAATGTCTGAATACATATTCAAGCAGCCTTTTTTTAGTTTATTTTTTTGTCTATGTATGTTTTGCATGACTACTCACATATAACCTATATTGAATTGCTTGCCTTCTCAGTGAGAGAGGGGTAGAGAGGTAGGAAAGAGTAGAATTTAGAACTCAAAAGTTTTAAAAATGAATGTTAAAAATTGTTTTTACATATAATTGGGGGGAAATAAAATACTAAAAAAAGAGAAAAACAATAATGTCAATATATATTAGATCCATTCTTTCAGTAAACAATTTTTGGGTTACTAGGAAAAGGTTACATCAATGACTGTAATGGTTAAATTCATGGAATACAATCTGTGTGATTTTTAGCCCACTTGATCCCATTTCTGCTTCCACCTCTCTGCCACTACAATTGTGGAAGCAGAAAGAGTCCTTATGGAACTGAGGGCCAATTTGTATTTTTGTCTACTTCACACTGATAGAGCTTAGATAATTGTTGCTCAATATCAATTTAGATAATACATATTTTTGTACTTAGGAATATTGATTTTTGGGTAGAAGATACTACCTATCGCTGGGCTTGTACTTGGAGCTCTTAAAGCTTGATATAACTGGTTAGGACTTGCATTCATTGGCCTCATTTTTGAGAACCCTAAAGTACCTCCATACCAAGATGATGCAACAGAGGTGGATTTCTGTGAAGGATATTTTGGGCTACTTTCATAGAAAATAAATTCTCAGTGATCTTGTTTTAGTAACAGTATAAAAGATAGCTTTTCTACTTTTCCCTTATAACAAGTTCTATAAAAATGTTCCATATAGAACTTAACACTGAAAAACCTCTGGGCATCTAAAATAGGAGGAAATTTTAATAGCCTGTTGCCCAATCTTTTAACTCTTTTCCTCTGCTACTCTATTTTTCTGTTCCTATGAGCTTTGCAGAAAAAGATCTTCCCTCCACCCGTTTTCCCAGAAACATGGCCGGCAGATTCTGAGAACAGTGATAAGCAAACTTTGACTGATCTAACAATACTGGTATCAGCAAACAAAATATATGAAGAATGAATGTCTAAGATGAATGACTGAGATGACATCATGACTAGATATTACAGAGTAACACTGGTTAATGTGTAGGCCATAAAACAATACTACAGTCAACAATACAAGAGATATGAACCTAGATTGTAAACCCAGCAGGGCAGGAATTCTGCTTCTATACAGGGTCTAGGAAGTACTATTAAGGGGGAAGCAAGGAGGAACCAAACCATAAACTTTTAAATTGTGACTGCTTTCTGCTAAGGTTTTTTTTTAAGAAACCTAGCCAAAATGAATGTGCTTTTATAAAATCCACTCACCTTAAACAAATTATATTTTATTTTCTGCAGAGGGCCCATCGTACTGAGAAAATCATCCAAAACATGTGAAACCACAAAATATAAGCTTAAGAAGTTCGGAGAGGCAGATGTAGTCTAAATGTAAGGGGAAAAAAAAAACTTCCTTTCCTGTCACCTAGAGATAACGCAAAGTGGAATTGACTAGCTCATAAGATAGTGAGTTTCCCTTTATCAGATGTCTTCAAATGAAGGCTGGATGACCACTGGTCAGAGGTGGTATAGAGAGAATTTAAACGGAGATGCAAAGTGGAATAGTGAGCCACTGAAGTCCCTTCCAACTATCTATTCTATTACAACCACCAAAGAGAAAAATTCTGTTTCTAAATACCCTGTGCATATGGAGTGGGGCAGTAAGAGGAAGGAGGTTTATCCCCATATTTTAAAAGATGAATTGACTTTTGAATAAACAAACTAATTGTCCTTTAAAACGTACCATGTATTTGTTGACTATCCACAATTAGAGTCTTTGATGCTTATGATGCTAGTGATGTGGACTAGTGCTCAAATCTGAAAATCAAGGAAATTTCTGAAACTGATTCCAATTGTGTGAAATCTTTTACTATTCAATCTGTTTCACAGAATGAAACAATGCATTCCATAAAAAGGAATATTGTATCAAAGATATTATATGACCATTGAAACATACTAACATAACTAACAAACTAACTCAAAAGTTTCTCCACTAAAGACCAACTCTGATGCCTCATCATATCACAAAGGTGATCCAAGGTTCTCAAAGGTTACGAAAGCAAAGCAAAAGTTCTGGTTTATTTTTCCAAACTGGAAAGACTGAGGATGAGCTAAAGAATTCAATAAATATTGACTGTGTGAGCATCAGGTAAGTGGAAAGGCACACATCACCAGGTTGGCCACGAGGTAATTATTGTTTTGGCTTTGATGATTTTCAAAAAAAAAGAAAAAAAAATCTCCTTAGTTTAAAAGGGGTTGCAATCTGTGCTGATGAAAGGAACATTGATGAACTAATAGATGCTTGAAGAAGGCAACTCAAAAGCTAACTTATTTGATGTTCAAAGGAGCTACTTATTTTATTGAAACTTCAACGTACATGAAGAAAATAAATCATACAAAGACTAATGCCATAAGCTGCTGGACTTGAAGTCAGAAGATCTGGGTTCAAATTCTGCCTTAAACCATTTACTAGCTATATGATTATAGGCAGGTCTGACCATATCATCTCTCCCAGTCAATAAACTCCAAAAGCTCCCTCTCTATTATCTCTCCAGGATGAAATACAAGGTACTATGTGGCTTTGAAAGCCTTTCATACCCTGGCCTCTTTCTACCTTCCCATTCTTCTTACACCTTTTCCCCTGCATATTAACTGTAACGCACTGCTGCTGGCTTCCTTGATGTTACTTGCATACTTATCTTCTGATTCCAAATGTTTTCACTGGCTGTCCCCCAGGCCTGGAATGCTCTACCTCTTCATCTCTATCTTCTAGCTTCCCTGATTTCCTTCCAAGATTAGCTAAAGTTCCAAGTTCTGCTAGAAGCCTTGCTTAGTCCTCCTTAATCTTAGTGCCTTATAAAACTATCCCAGATTTGTTGTGTATTTGCCTTGTTTGCACATAAGAGTTGTTTATATGTTGGCTTCTCTGTTAGAATGGGGGTTCCTTGAAAACAGAGAGTAGTGGTTTTTTTGCCTCAATATCCCTATTTTTAGCATAGTGCCTGGCACATAGTAGGCATTTAATAAATATCTCCCTGGGTCTCAGGTTCCCTATCTATAAAAAAGAAGAGGCTGAGCTACATGTTCTCTGACATCCCTTCCAGCTCTACATCTATGACTTTATAATAACAGCTCCACTGTTTAGAATTCATCTGAATATATGCTGTAGTCAAGAAAAATTTTTATGTAAAGCAAGTCATTTTATATTGGTTTTTAAATATGCAATTTTAAATGACCCATTTCTCTGAACACCAGAAGGCTCTACCCTCTTCTTTCTAAAAAACCTTTTGACAATCAACATTGTTTACAAAATAATCCAGTAATGGGATGGAGTTGAGAAGGGTTATAATCTAAAAGCAGTGTGATAAGATCCAGAACTGAAGTTCAGGACAAGGACCAAGATTAATTGAAGCCTCTCCTATAAGGTAATGGGCAATAAGTGACATGGCTCAAGGAGGCAAAGGGATAAAATTACTGGATTCACAGCAATGACAAATGACTTGTTTACATCACCAGTACGTTTTTAAGCAAAGAGTCTCTTCAGCAGCACTTTGGATGTACATACACACTCATCTTATAGCTGCTTCCTGACTACCTTAACTCCCAAGAACTCTGAGTCAGTAGAAGGAATGGGCTTATATCTTACAAAGCATGAGAGGAAGCATGGCATGGTGAATGACACTGGATTTGAAGTTAGAAACAACCGGCTCAGGTTAACTGTGTGATCTTGGCCAAGTTTTACTTCTAAAGTAAAACAATGCCTTTTCCAGCTCTAAATCTATGATCCTAAGACACTGGCAAGTGGAAATGCCATGACAGTTATGTTTTTTCCATACAGTGATGTCTAAAGACATGTCTCAACCATAGATGTTTCAACTCAAAGACCAAGCAGAAATTTTATATTTGCCAGCTGAAACCTGATGACCATGAGTTTAGAATCTTTAAAATAAAAACCCAAAACTAGAACTATTTTAAGATGAGACAAAAGGCCAACATCTGAGAAGAATTTTAATATCAGGCTATTTTCTTCATATCTAACTGGAACATTTCTAATAGACAAAACACAAGTAAGAAGCCTCCATAAAATCCTTGCAGTTAAGACAAGCAGAAGGCCAGCCAAGATCCATTTTAGGAAAACAAGTCATTAGTGAACACAGACGTGAATATGTCCCTAACAAGATTTAATATGCCAACATCATAACACAGACTGTAAAACATAAAACATAACAGACATAACATAGTGTTTATTTCAGCGGACTTCTTTGAAACAGGATAAATGATTTCACCTCTATCTCCCTTATAAATCTGTGTCAGCAACAATCCTTTCAAAATCTGTACTTGTTTTCTTTCAGTTCCTTGACATCAGTGATGCATTTAAACCCTGGAGGAATCAGTGTGTTTCAAAAACTAAATTGACCTTGGAGGATTGATACATGTACTGATTTCTGATTTGTAAACACCATCAATTTAAAGTAATGGTGTAAGAGAGAAGCAAGAGAGTAAAAAGGTATAAAGCAACTTCTTTCAGGTGGAAAATTATATGTATATAGACATAGTGTATGTATGTGTGTATATATATATATATATATACACACATGCATACAATGTACATATATATATACATATATATATATATATATATATTTTTTTTTAAATCAGATTTATGATTTCTTTGGTGTAAGCAGTGCCCAGTAAGGAACTTCCTATTACCAATGCAACCAGATTATTGCAGATTCTCTGCAATTTGTAGTCTTAGAAAGTAGTTGTCTAGGGCACTTGATCAGGGTCACAAAGTCTCTAAGTGTCAGAGGCAAGATCCGAATTCAGGTCTTCCTCACTTTAAATTCAACTCTATATACTACACCATGTAGCTTCTCATATCAGTATCAACATCAATAGTTAGCATATACTTATAAAACCTTCTGTGTCAGAAGGAAATCTAAGCACATTTTAAAAACGTCCAATTAGAAGCAGCTGACTCGTTGATCTGGGATCTGAAAACATAGAGGTAATTTTTAAACAGTCTCGTTACTATTCTCTATGCACTCCATCTCTTGCCTTTGTGTCTCAACTCAGGCTATTTTCCCTGACTGGAATGCTGTCCTGCCTCACCCCTACCTCTTAGAATACCCAAATTTCTTTAAAACAGCTCTGATGCTACCTTTTTCAAGAGTCCTTTCCTGTTTTTGTCCAGTTGTTAATGCCCCTGACTAATTCCCTGTGTACTTGCTTTGTATACATCCTATATTTATCTGTGAAAATGCTATCTCTCTAGTACAGGAGTTTGTAACCTCCTGTACAAAGTTCCATGACCTTTTGTAATCCTATGCATTCTGTTTTATGCATTTAAAAACATTATTCTGAGAAGGGACCCATAAGATTCACTAGATTGACAAATGGGTCTGTGTCACACAAAAAAGTCAGGAATCCCTGTCTAGTATAATGCAAGATGGATGTCTCATCTTTTGCATTTGCATTCCTATAGCCTAGTTTGGCACATCACTGGCACTTATTAAATTCTTATTGACTGAACATTTGCCAAAGAAGGTAATATATTTAATGCTATATTGTGAAATATAATTCTGTCCTAGAAGGCTTAACATTTTTTAATAAAGCTGACAAATCAGATCAGTCTGAAAGCAGGCATGATTATTGATGATAAGATGTTGACATTTAATCTTTCAATCTGAGATGGGCAACGGATAATTTTGTGCCTGTCTCAGGCACAGAAAGAGAAGTTGAGGATGAATTTAATAAAACTGAAATATTTATAAAACTGCTTATAATTCTAAATTATACCAGAGAAATGCTCAAGTGGAACTTGTTTTGTATCAGTTAATACTATCTAATTATTAAATATTCTGAACCCAATCAAATACAAGAAAGAGATTTTCTTTGGGTTCCCAACTGGACCAAATGAGAGACATAAAACTACTCCTGAGATTTTATGTAAATATATATTTCATTCTTTTTATAGTAGTCTCTTCTCTGCTTCCTTCCCTTCTCAAAGGAGAGTGATTAGTGTAAGCTGAGAAAAGAGTTTATGAATTTTATAAAGAGAGGAAAAAGTAGTTTACTGCTATCATGGTGTTTATTAGAAAGGTGGGTATTTTTTGGTACCAGAGGCAGCATAGTCAAAATCACAGGCAACCAAAGAAATGCTATCTTTGAGATAATAACCCTAGGTTTGACCAAAGATATGCTTCTCTCAGAAAAAATTTCCTCAGTCTGGAATTTCCCTGCTCTAAGAGAACATGGGCTATTGACTTTCAGAACACAATGAGAAATTTATCTACTTACTCAAGCTTTTGCTTGGAGAAGTGTCTTCTGAATGACTTGGAAGAATGAAGCCTATATATCTAAGAGTTTTGGTTATTACTAGTTGATATACTTCTGTTTACTCCTTTTACATTTTGTTGTTATGAGATTTCTTGTTTCGCTTTTTTAAAATAACCCCACAATTCTCCAATACCTTTCCAGACAATAATAAAAATGTGACTAATTTTGATAATAAATACTATATTAAAAATAGCAAAATAGTCGATGTTGAGATGTTTGATTCTTTGATATAATTTTAACATAAAACTAAAAATCTTGCACCATAATCTAAAAAAACATACAAAACTGATAATTAGCTAAATTATTATATCAATGCATTCAAAAGAAGAATAACTGAACCAAATACAGACATACCCTATCTAACTGCACTAACTGGTTCTGTGAATACATGATCATAAGTGAAAGAGTATTACAGTGGGCAGTAAGTTCCATAAGAGAAAATAAGATAAATGAGAGATGAATTTCTAGGTGGCCAAAATTTAGACAATAAAAGCTTCAAAGAAGTCTTCACAGAGATTTGAAACGATATAATTTACATAATTCAACAATGTCTTGCTTCCTCAAGTTTAGATGATCAAATGATGAGTGGGGTGGAGAACAGATAGGGAACAACTCTCACTCATGCCAAGTCCCTTGAATCCAGTTGACAAGTCCCTGCCCTTGTCACATCTTCAGTTCTATGCCTTTCATCATTCTTGTATCCTTAGTCACAGTGCTCAGCCCTGAATCATCCCTTGAGTTTTACAATTCACATGTTGCAAAAGTCTCACCCTGAAAAGGACTTAGTGTGCCAGCCAAACCGTTGAAGGAGAAGGATATGATTCCCAGTTCCCAACTATTCACTCCATCTACCTATCTGACATTTGGGCACCAAAAGTATCTATTGTTCTTGGAAGTCCTTAAAAGGAATGATGGCCATAAGGGGTAGAAAGCACCTCCCTTTTCAGGTGAGTGACACATTGGAACCATTTTCAGAACCTTAAAATCTCTGTGTGAAATATTTGCCATTCTCCACCTGAGACAAGAAGAATTTTCTAAGGACAGTAAGGAAAGACAGCTACTATCCAGTTTGTGCTTTGGATGACCAGGCAAATTATGAGAAACAACAGGGTTTTCTGATGCTATAGTAGGAATCAGTATTAACAGTATGGTTATGAGTTGTTATTATGTAGGGTATGCCTTCTATACCTTGATTTTTATAGATGATAAAAAAAAAAACCAACAGCCTATGTTGGTGGAAATATTGTAACAGGATTTAAAATGCTTTCAGAGCATCCAAGAGATGCAGGGTACACTGTCCATAGCAACTTAAATACTGTTTTTACTATTTTATACTACAAATTAATACTGCTGAAATCTCACACTCTCAAGGGTAATTTACTACTAATTAATAGTGATACTGGGCTGAGAGTCTTAGTGTATGCCTGTAATCCCTACTACTGAGGAGGCTGAGGCGGGTAGATCCACTTGGATTTCTGATGGGCAACAGGTTAAGTCAACTGAGTCTCCACACTAAATCTGGCACCAATAAAATGAGTATGTGGAAGTTGATGGGGTAGAGCATCAGGCTGCCTAAAAAGGGGTTAGAAAATAAGTTTATTTTTGTCCTTTGTTCTCAAAGAGGACCATGACATCAGGGAGATGATGACATGACTTGCAGTTGACTTATTTGAGTGAGAGAAGGCTATACAAGGTCACCAGCCTCACTTTCTCCTCCTGAGCCATCTGAGTCCAGTGGCCAGATGTTCATCAAGACAACTGGAGATGGCCCAGGCTACAATGGGAGACCCTGACCCTTTTAAGCTAAAGTCTTTTCAGGTTCTCACTTTGAGTGGGGTAACACCTATTCAGCGAATAGGCCTCTTTAAAAAGTGAGTCAGAGGATACAAAGGAAGTCAAAGCCTCTGTGATAATCAGTATTGGGATTGGATCCATTTGCCTGCTGTACTGCCAGGCTGGGCAAGATGGGGAGACTCAGTCTCCAAAAAAAAAAAAAAAGAAGTTATATTGGACTCTACAGAATTTGGAAATAAGTTGTACAACTGATGAAACTGTATTTAAATTTAACTAATGGTTTAGAACTCCCCAGTTCCATCTATCCATTCAAAAGGAATGAAATAATAGTGCAATAAAATTCAAGAAAGTTTATTATACCCTTCTGTTATATAAATGTGACCTTGAAATTGACTAAATAGATTGAGTCCATCGCCATACCAATTTCTCTCTTCCTACCAAAGGCAGTCAATAGAGTACCTGGATAGGGTTTAGAAATGGAAATGAGGAGGATGATCTTTTGTGCCCAGTTTTGCCATTTATTAACAGTCTTAGGGAATTATTTTGTTTGGATAATATGATTACTGCCATCTACCCACCTTACATAATTTAGCTATACAATGAATGAATTATAGATTTAGAAATTATACTGACTTCCCTGGTTGGAGAGAAATATAATGTAAAATTAAGTATATTAATAATAGCAGAAACCATAATAGTAAGACTGCTATTTTCTTTAGGAATATCTGAAGTCATCCACAAGCTTCCCTATACTGTGTGTATTTCAGAGAACAGAAGTTGGCTACTTCTAGTTACTAATTAGGTCTTCTGTCTCTCATAAAGATGAAAAAAGAATAACAACACAATGTTTCTTAAAATATTCTGGAAATTTCAATCAGTGAAGGATGTATTGTTCTTGCACAATGTACTGAGTTCTTCAATTTTTCACACAAAGATTGAAACAGTTTAATTTTCAAAATACATTAAATGGCACTTGTTCCCTTCTGACCTGAAAGCATATTTCCTTTCTTTTAATGAGAAGGAAAATTTCTAAGCCTAAAAAAACCCAAGTTTGGCTTCATTTAAAACTCATTTTCATTCAACCAACCCACAAACTACTTATTAGATTCTATAAAGAGGGAGAAGGTCAGCAGCTAAATAACACATAGACCAAAAGCCCTTAACTCAAAAGCAAAAAAAATTCAATAAAATTCAATAGAAAATTCAGTAGAATTTTTTTGCTCTAGCAATGTGAATGGAACCTAGATATCTCCATATTTTCCTTTCAGTAACTAAACTGGGGAAAATTTGTACCAGAAGATGGCTTGAATGATCTTAACTGAAGTGATATCTATAAGATTCTATTGTTATAACTGTTAATAACCTCTCCTTATCATCTCTTTATGTAAAAGTTAAAATCCCAGATTTTTCCTTCAATAAGAATCATGTATCAAGTGGTTGAAAAAGTATACATCACAAATTAATTGGATCTGAATTTTTACTCTTCCATTATAGGTTCTAAAATTTAGGAAATCATTTAAATGCTGCAACCTGCTGTATGCAAATATTTATAAAGAAAATTAGTTAATAAAATGAATTTTAATGAAGTTGTAGAATAAAAGAATTCTAATCAGAGATGAAGAAAAACTATTTTTGTAACATTAGTTCAGTTGTTTAAAATCATCATCACAGCCATTAGTCTTAGCTGGACAACTTGTTAATTTGAGAAAAAAAACACAATTACTGGGGATAACTGAACAAATTAATAAAATCACCCATTGGGTACCATGCATTAAACAATAATAACAGAAACATGACTGACTGTATAAGAACTAAAACTATCTAAAACAGCTTATTTGTTAGACAGCTTCAAAGACTGATAAGACCTTAATGGTGCTTACCAAACTCACTGTATACACCATCCCAAACTTAAAACACTGCAGGAAACTATCAGCCAAACCACAATTCCATTTAAAATGCTTGGTGAATGCCAAAATTCTTCCCAAACCACAGAATGTTCTAACAATTACCTTAAAATACAAAGAGACCTTCATTATGCCATTTTGCTTAAATATCACAAAGCTGATGATAAAAGTCTTATAGTACTTTAGGTAAATTTAGATGAGGCCACAGACAAAATAACTGAGTTATAGATAGACCAGTGAAAACAGCCTGGCATATATGGGTGCAAAAGGACTTGAACACTATAAATTGTTATTTGTCTGAATATTAGACTTTAATTTTGTATAGACGGTGCATTCTTGATCTTCTTAAGGTCAATTGGACAAATACAGTATCTGAATCATGTGCATGTAGAATATAACCATGATTGTATCCATGAATATATGAAATTGTTCCAGGACTTGAATATTTATGCAGGGATATAGCACCACAGAACCATATTCTAAAACATAGCTTACATTAGGCTCCAGTAAGAGAAGAAAGCCCACTTAATGCCCACCACAGGCTGTCCCTACTTTGGCTGCTCCTATCATGTGACACCTAATCCATAGCTCTGGTGAGCATGCTCACTTTGTATTTGTTTTCCAATTTGGTAGGGGTTGGACCATGTCCTCTCTTCTTATAGGTTGTAAAGTGCTTGCATTGAGGGCATGGCTTGGTGCTGGAGTCAATACGGCTGAGTTCCAAGAAGTACTTGTACTTGATGACCTCATCATGTGGCAGGTTATATAGAACAGTTGTTTCCTCTAGGTATTCATTGCATTCTGTGATGGGGCATTTGATTTCTGCTTGGCCAAGCTGGACCTAGGAAAAAGACAATTAAAAAAACATAGTTTACATGGTGTTTTCTTATGTAACACAGCTGCAACACTGGTTAAAATAAAAGATTATTTCATCTATCAAGACTCATAGAGTATAGATAAGGCCCCTCAGTTTCATGATAATTAATAGCCATTTGATATTTTCAAAATATCTTGTAAGAAACTGTCAAATTGAAAATGTACTCAATAGGAAAGTATGTGTTGAACCTGTACAGAATTGTATGCGGTCGTGGGGAGGGAGGGGGGTAGTGGGCAGGAGGCGTGGGGGGGATAAAATCTTAATTTTATGGCAGTGATTGTTAAACATTAAAAAATAATAATAATAAAATTAAATTTAAAAAAAAGAAACTGTCAAATTTTAAGCCATATTCACTATCATAACTTTCAACTCACAAACCTCTCAACTAAACCAAAAACCTTAAACAAGACAAACAAATCATCATTACAATCCCCGAGAAACCACAGTATGTTCAAACAACTTGACACTCGTAATAATTCTTAAGGGAAGGTAGAGTGAATATGCTTCAGAATTTTGCAAATACACAGATGGTTTTATATCACAACACTAAGCTGAGGATTTGTTTAAAATTTCAAAGGGTAAAAATGGAGCATTTTTTACAAAAGTGCATTAGACCTACAACAGCTTGAAGGGAAAGGAATACCTCTTACTGTTTTTACTGAATAGCAAGAAGGTGGCTCATTTGTGAGTTTGCCACAGTGCGTCAATTTTGATTCCTGGCAAAACTCTAGTCTTGAACATATTAATAAAAGAATGGTTAATGAAGATTTACCAAAGGAAGAAATAATCACAAAATATTTTGAGTGAAAAAATTATATTTTCTGTAATATTTAAGTACTAATTTTTTGATAATACTAAAGCCTACAGTGACCATTAGCAAAAGGGATGGAGTGGGAGGGATGAATTTCAAACCTTGTCTAGGGTAAATGAATGCTTTGCCTTGGGGGCCTGGACTCAAGTGATGGGATCCTGCACAAGGAAATATGTGCCAGGGGTACCTAGGGAAGCATCGGGAGAGAGAAGCACATGAGTTCTTGGCATCTGTTAGACTTCACCCATAGAAATATTATTGCACATTGTGTTTTGTTTCAATAACAACAATAGGGTATTAATACAGTCCAATACTTTTAGGCACATTTAAAATTAAGAAAGCTTTTGTAGGCTGTCCCAAAGCCCCAAATGGCATATAACACTACTAATACAATAAAATGTGACTTGCTTTCTAAACAACAAACTTAAACGTGAACTTTTGAAACACAGTCTGTTACTAAAACAAACATCACCTGTGTTCAGTCTTATGATGACAATGACTGCTAGGATCACCAGAAAGGTTATAACTTAGATCTTTTTTTAACAATTAAAAAAAATATATAGTCCATTTTAACTCCAGGAAGATGCCATTACAGTAGTGTGAAAATAAGGATGGGTAAAATTCAAACAGAAAGCAAAGAAAATCTTCTGTAGGCACCAAACAGTTACCTGCTCTATGTTACTGACAAGTGAGTGATGAACACTAACCTTCCCACACCAAGCAATGTCTCTGTATTGTCAACAAAAAGTTCTAATTCCCATTGTCATCAAAGTGAAGTCAAAATATTGAAGCACATAAAATATTCTCCTTCAACATTCATTGCAAGTACCACCTCTTACATAAGGCTTTTTCTAATCGTCTAAGTTGGTGGTGAGTCCCCTCTCCCTGAAATGATTTTTTTTTATGCATTTTGTATTTAAATATATGTAAACATGCTTCTTCCCTTCCCTATAGAGTGCAGGCTTCTTTACTGAAGAGACTTTTAAAACTTTTGTCTTTTATTCCCAGAACCTAATACAGTGTCTGGCAAGACACTGTAAATGCTTCTTGATTGCTTCATACAATAAAGGTAGCTACAATGTAGGAAGAAGAGCAAAGGTGGAGGGATGCCCCTAAAGTCACAGGGAATTGAAGAATAACTCAAGAAACAGACCACAAGCCTAGCATGGAGGCATGGTGTCACAATGATTAGGGACTTCCATTATCTAGATATTTGCAGGGGCTCTTTCTCTGACAAAAGTTGAATATTTAATTACTTATGAATCATAGTTTTCTACTCCAAAAGGTGAAAAACTAAATAAAGGCAACTTATATTCTAGAACAAAATCCTGCCAAAGGAGGAACTACTTGCCAAAGTAGAAATGAAGAAATGTAGGTGGGAAGTGACAATTCCAGTGTAGAATTTATGATACAGGAGGTTAAAGCTAGGGCACAATCTAAAATATACCCTAGTCTCTGATCAAAGCATCAACCATGATGACTTCAAAAGCTTGATGATGAAACACACCTGTCTTTTGCCAGAGATGGGCTAGACTAGGGATATAGAAACAAATATGCATTTTCAGAAATGGACAATTTGTTGTTTTGCTTGAACATACATAAAAGAGCTTTTACTCAGGTAGAGGGAGTTGAGTTGCTGGGTAATAATAGACATGAAAAAAAGTGAATCAACATGTCATTTTAAAAGATGAACAGAGATACAGCAGACGAGGTACAAAATGGACAACAAATAGAGCAATTTTTTGTTAAGTTTATATATTCTTTAAAAAAACAACAACTCAATGTTGCAGAAGTTTTTAGTTTCATATATAGTCCTCTTCCCTATTCTTCAAATCTTGAATTGTTTGTAATCATTGATGACTGCTGAATTCACAATAAAAACCTTTTAAAAAGATAAACTAGTGGGGGGCGGAGCCAAGATGGCGGAGTAGAAAGATGCACATACACATAGCGCCGAACCCACAACCCACAGAACGGCTAGAGGGGACCAACTCACGGTGAATTCTGCACCCAGAGGCCACGGAATATTGGAGCGAGGGAAATTTCTGTTCCGGAGAGACCTGCAAACCTCTTGCGGGGGGTCCTTCGCGCTGTGGACTGGGCGCCGGGACTGGGAGCTGAGTGCAGCCCTGCAGCGGCCGCGACACCGTGAGGAAAAGATCCAAGCGGGCTACGGGGACGGGATCTCCAGCGGCCACGCGGGTCCCTCCACCCTCAGAGGGACCTGCAAACCTCTCGAAAAAGGTCCGTCGCGCTGCAGACGCGGAGCCCAGCCCTGTGGCGGCTGCGGCTCCGAGAGGTACAGATCCAAGCAGGCTTCAGAGATGGGATCTCCAGCAGCCGCACAAGCCCCCCCACCCACAGGTGACGAGAGTCGGTGAGAGAGTCTCTTTGGCGGGTGGAGAGGGGAGTGGGGTGCCCCCATGGCTTGGGCCCCCCCGGGAGATAGAAGCTGAGAGGCGGCTGCAGACAGGGGCTCCCCAAGCGGGCCGGAGCCTGGATCCATTGTGGAAGGTCTGTGCATAAACCCCCTGAGGGAACTGTGCCTGAGAGGCAGCCCTGCCCCGACCTGACCACCTGAACTTAATTCTCACACTGAATAGCAGCCCTGCCCCCACCAAAAGCCCTAAGGTGGGAAGCAGCATTTGAATCTCAGTCCCCAAACGCTGGCTGGGAGGACCAGGAGGCGAGGTGGGTGTGAGGAGAATATTCAGAGGTCAAGCCACTGGCTGGGGAGAATGCCCAGAAAAGGGAAAAGAAATAAAACTATTGAAGGCTACTTTCTCGGAGAAAAGACACTTCCTCCCTTCCTTTCTGACGAGGAAGAACAATGATTACCATCAGGCAAAGACACAGAAATCAAGGATTCTGTGTCCCAGCCCACCCAATGGGCTCAGGCCATGGAAGAGCTCAAAAAGAATTTTGAAAATCAAGTTAGAGAGGTGGAGGAAAAACTGGGAAGAGAAATGAGAGGGATGAAAGAGAAGCATGAAAAGCAGATCAGCTCCCTGCTAAAGGAGAACCAAAAAAATGTTGAAGAAATTAACACCTTGAAAACTAGCCTAACTCAATTGGCAAAAGAGGTTCAAAAGGCCAATGAGGAGAAGAATGCTTTCAAAAACAGAATTAGCCAAATGGAAAAGGAGATTCAAAAGCTCACTGAAGAAAATAGATCTTTCAAAACTGGAATGGCACAGATGGACGCTAAGGACTTTATGAGAAAGACAGATATCACAGAACATAGCGAGAAGATTCGAAAAATGGAAGATAATGTGAAATACCTTATTGGAAAAACAACTGACCTGGAAAATAGAATCAGGAGAGACAATGTAAAAATTCTGGGACTACCTGAAAACCATGATCAAAAGAAGAGCCTAGACATCATCTTCCATGAAATTATCAAGGAAAACTGCCCTGAGATTCTAGAACCAGAGGGCAAAATAAATATTCAAGGAATCCGCAGAACACCACATGAAAGAGATCCAAAAAGAGAAACTCCTAGGAACATTGTGGCCAAATTCCAGAATTCCCAGGTGAAAGAGAAAATATTGCAAGCAGCAAGAAAGAAACAATTCAAGTATTGTGGAAATACAATCAGGATAACACAAGATCTAGCACCCTCTACATTAAGGGATCGAAGGGAATGGAATAGGATATTCCAGAAGTCAAAGGAACTAGGACTAAAACCAAGAATCACCTACCCAGCAAAACTGAGTATAATACTTCAGGAGAAAAAATGGTCTTTCAATGAAATAGAGGATTTTCAAATTTTCTTGATGAAAAGACCAGAGCTGGAAAGAAAATTTGACTTTCTAACACAAGAATGAAGAGAACCATGAAAAGGTGAACAGCAAAGAGAAGTCATAAGGGACTTACTAAAGTTGAACTGTTTACGTTCCTACATGGAAAGACAATATTTGTAACTCTTGAAACATTTCAGTATCTGGGTACTGGGTGGGAGTACACACACACACACACATGCACACACGCACACATACATAGAGACAGAGTGCACAGAGTGAATTGAAGAGGATGGGATCATATCTTAAAAAAAAAAAATGAAATCAAGCAGTGAGAGAGAAATATTGGGAGGAGAAAGGGAGAAGTTGAATGGGGCAAATTATCTCTCATAAAAGAGGCAAGCAAAAGACTTATTAGTGGAGAGATAAAGAGGGGAGGCAAGAGAAAAACATGAGGTCTATCTCATCACATTCCACTAAAGGAAAGAATAAAATACACACTCATTTTGATAGGAAAACCTATCTCATAATACAGGAGAGTGGGGGACAGGGGCACAAGCAGGGTGGGGGGGAGGATGGAGGGGAGGGCATGGGGAGGAGAATGTAATCCGAGGTCGACACTCATGGGGAGGGAAAGGATCATAAGAGAATAGAAGTAATGGGGGACAGGATAGGATGGAGGGAAATATAGTTAGTCCTATACAACACAACTAGTATGGAAATCATTTGCAAAACTACACAGATTTGGCCTATATTGAATTGCTTGTCTTCCAAGGGGAAGGGGTGGAGAGGGAGGGAGCTAAAGAAGTTGGAACTCAAAGTGTTAGGATCAAATGTAATGTTCTTGCCACTAGGAAATAAGAAATACAGGTTAATGGGTCAAGAAAGCTATCGGGCCCTACAGGACAAAAGAGAAGACGGAGACAAGGGCAGGGAGGGAGGATAGAGGAGAGAGCAGATTGGTCACAGGGGCAATAAGAATGCTTGGGTTTGGGGGGGGGAGGGGATAAAAGGGGAGAAAATTTGTAACCCAAAATTTTGTGAAAATAAATGTTAAAAGTTAAATAAAAAAAAAAAAAGATAAACTAGTGAGATCCATTGTAGAAGAATGGAGCTCTTACAACAGTTCTTGGCACATGATAGCACTTTAATAAATTCTAGTAATTTACTGGATCACTGAAGAGAAAGGCACCAGTTAGAAAGCAGTGATTAGAGGTTGAAGACGAGAGACAGAGAGAAGTGGCAAGTTAATTTGAGGTTAAATCACCGTGGGCAGTTAAGTGGAAACTGAGTGGTTATCAGCATGAAGGAAGCATCTGTGATCTTTGTCCTTGATGGAACTCAATAAAGGTAGTACGGTAAAATAATGTGGACCTGAAGAAGAGTGGCATAACATTTTAAAACAAATCTTGAGTTCTCTTCCTTGCTGGGTGATGTCATAACATGACTGTCCTTTGGGGGAAGGTGAAAGCCTACTGGAAAGGAGTAAATGTTTCTTCATTCAAAATGAATTTAGATACAAATCCTTTTTTATACTCTTTGATATATATGTATATATTTGCAAAAAATAAACCATATCGAGGCTTTGAAGAGTCTATTTCAAAAGGTACAGAAAAAATATAGTTACAGTCTGATGGCTTAAAATTCTACAAGAGATGTGAGCCCAGAAGAGATGGGAAGTTCTTAAGTATGAAATTCTGAAAGAAGAAAAGGAAGCAATTCTGATGAGAAGGGAAAATAAGAGTTGTTTAAAGAGATCATTGTCGATGCAGAGGGATACACCAACTTAGGTGTTTAAAAGACATGAACCAAAGATGGAAGCAGGAACAAAACGAAACAAAGCATGAATAACAAGGAATGATATAATTTTATTAGAATGCTGTCAAGGTTGATAAGGTAAGGCTGATGAGGAATACTAAAGATGATAAAAATGAGCTTTTTAATACTGAAATGGAGAAAAGGAAAATACCAATGAAGGGAGGGAGATACTATTGCTCAGGATGGATAAGAGCATAATAAAAGGAGAAGGCAGAACTCCTTAATGAAAATGTTTTTGTTTCCATTGGCAAGAAGAATCTTTGGACAGAAAGGACAGAATATAAACAGCTAATAAATAGTCAAAGGAAGTGCAGAAACCAAATAAGTATAAAGCTATAATTCAAGGAGCTGAAGCCAAAGGTAAGCATCTGGATCCTCTTAATAAGTTCAAGTCACCAGTTACAGAAGAATAGTATCACGCATTACTGAAAGGACTAGTAGTTATTATTGATGAGCCTCCATTATCTTTGAAATCTAGGATGAGGCATCAGAACACAGTGGATAAAGCACTGGACTTGATGTCAGGAAGATCTGGGTTTGAATTTTGCAACAGACGTTAACTAGGTATTTGACCCTAGAAAAGTCACTTAACCTTCTTTTGTCCCAGTTATTTCACATAAAATGAGGGGAGTAGATTTAATGTCTTCTAATTCCTTCCAATTTTAAATATATGATCTTACAAAGGAATGAAAAGAACAAAAGTATTGCAGCCTAAAGAAGAGCTAATGATATTCTGATTTTCAAATTAGAACCAGTGAACTTTACTCAATTCCTGGCATAATTCTATCATGTAATATTAAAGGGATGGCTAGTGAACATACAGGAAAGAAGCCAGTGAATGCAAAAGCCTACTTTGCTTTAACAAAAATAGGTCTTTGAAACTAACACCATTTCCTTTTTTAAGTGAAATATCAGATTGGCAGCTCAAGAGAATTCTGCAGATTATATATTGCCTAAATTTTAGCAGAGCATCTGACAAAACCTCTTATGCTATTCTGGACAAAACTGATAGATGTAAGCTATATGACAGTGTAGTTGGATTCAGAACTAGTTAAATGGCAAGAGAGTCACGATTAATCACTTGATGGCAATTTGGAAAAGGGTATCTAGTGGAATTCTGTGCTGTTTAAAATGTTAGTAAATGCCTGGAAAAAATATATATGCATATACACATATATAAAGATACACACATACCTGTGTGTGTGTGTGTGTGTGTGGGTGGGTGTATGGCATGCAGATCAAATCTGCTGATGATATGAAATTTGTAGGAACTGGAGGCATGTTGCATGACAGCTTCAGAATCCAAAAATATCTTGACTGGCTAGAAGGTTGGAATAAAGGTAATAAAATGAAGTTTTATATGGGAAAATATAAATGCAAAGACATACCCCTTAGGGAGATTTGGTTAGACAGGTATTTGTCGGAAAATGTTTGGGAATATGAGGGAACTTCAAACTTAAGGAATCCACAGCATAATAATGACAACTAAACAAAGATTGGGCAATTTGAGAGACAGTATCCAGAACCAGGGAAGTAAAAGACCGTATGTACCCTGTCCTAGTCAGATCACATATGATGCTATATTCAGTTCTGGGTAACATATTTTAGGAAATACACTGATAAGCTGGAAAGTATGCAAAAGAAGGTTGCTTGAATAGGGAAAGGGCCTTGATATCATGCCAAATTAGGACTAATTGAAGGAGATCACTATTTAGCCCAGAAAATATAACTTACTAAGTGATAGCTGTCTGAAAATATCTCAAGGGTGTCATGGAATTCAATTCAATTCCAGAAATATTTATGAAATAGGTAATATGTTCAAGATACTGGACATATAAAGGCATAAAGAAAAGCAGTTCTTGCCCTCAAGGAGTTTATATTCTATGATGGATATCCAATACATACACTAATAATTAAATAAACAATCAACAAGCATTTGTTAATTTATTTCTATGTGCCAGAAACTGTTCCAAGGACTAAGGAAATAAACAAAAGGCATAACCATGGTTTCTACCCTCAAGAAACCTAGGAACACTAAAAAGCATATTAAGTAGAATTCATAGTAATGGGAAAGAGATTGTTCCAATAATCTACAATGGAAAAAATAATGTAGATGAAAAACACACACTACTCATATTAGGATGTGCTGGTGGATAAGCTGTTTATTCTATTAAAGTGTTGATATGTACACCATAGATAGGCACAATAGAAGACAATGGTCAATAAGCTATGCGGAATTGAATAGGAATTAGGATAGACTGGGATAGAATTGCACAATGCCTTCAATAGTTAATCCTAATCTGCTCATTGCTGCAAAAGCTCACGTATTTAAGTCAGTATGCTTCCGAAATAAATGAATTTAATGAAACATTACTATACCATAAGAACTGATGAAAGTTAAATTGTTCAGAAAAGTATGAGATTTGCACGAACTGATCTAGAGTCAGAACAAAGAAAGCAATACAGATAATGACAGCATTGTAAACAAGTAGAATGAAATGAATCCAAGTGTTTTATAATCATAATGACTGACCTTGAGCTTGGTTCCCTCCCTTTACTGCCGATACAGGACATCATAGACATGGACTATCCCTATACTTTTAATTGTAGTTGATGTTAGCTGGTTTTGTGAGATTGCTTTTCTTCTCTCTTTTTAAAATCTTTATTGGAAAGGATGGATTGCTTGAACCAAGGTGGAGGGAGAGGAATAAGGAATATATTCAGAAGTGTGATATAACCATAAATGGCTAAATGTGGATACTACAACTTCAGAAAAATAAAAATCAACAGAAAGACTTACCGTGAGGATAAGCATGATATAACATATTAACAAATATGAATTGAATATAAGAACTGGTATACAAGACATCATCAATGGCATACATGGGCAGAAAAGAAGTGGGTCAGTCATTTATTGAGTGAGACAACAAATAGAAAGCTTCAGTGCCTCATTCTAAACCCTAAAATGGTCCAGGAACCAGAAAGTGACCCTTTAGAAATTCTGGCATATATTTTTTGTGGGTAAAGATGTAGATAAGAATTGAACAGAATACAGAGGCCTTTAGGAATTACAATGTATGCTGATAAAAGTGGTACCCACATCGATGAAACCAATGAACAAAGGTCTCAAAGTATGTTTCCATTACTTACCATAGGTTACCGTATAGATTGAATGTTTTATCTAGATCAGCTTTAGTTTGGATGAGCCACACTAGGTAAAACCAATATAGATAATCCACTTGTGTTTTAGAGTTAACAAGGTATGTTTTTTCTAGTATTATTGCAAAAATCTCAGTCTAGGGAGGCTAACTCTAATCCTTAAGCAACTTTTTATTTTCCCCCCATGAGACTGTATATTATTTTAAAATGAGTACTTAGTGTTTTATTTTACTTTGTATAAAGAAAATTATTCTTGCTTATAACAAAACTTTAGAAATAAAATGACTCTCTCTTTATATTCTCAAAATAATGTTCAATATAATCAGGTTCATCAAAATGGAGCATATCATTTGAAATAAAATCAGAGAATTAAAAAAAATACTTTGTATAGTTCAGGCTAATTTCCTGTAAGATTCAAAAACAAAACATACATTATAATGGAGTCTATTTATAAACCTAGTTCATGAATCTTATTTGTGAGAAAAACTTAAGTGCAAGTTCTATATGTGAAAGGAGCAAACTGAAAAAAAAACCCTCAGATACTTAGAATTTCTTGGTCTTAACCTATTAAAATTCTTTTTAATATCCAAACCCTTTTTAACACTCAATATTCTATACATGTGCCTGAAAAAAAACAATTAAATCACAAATTTAGGAACATTTTACATTTGTGTCATATACAATCCAAATGCTATTGTCTAAATCACTGAAAGGCATGCTCTCCAAGTTAGTTTTATTAAAAACATGCCTCTTCTAGTACGACAAAATTACTTACTTATAAAGTCTCCAAGGGAGTCATTAAGATGTGCCATTATCTATTTAACTTATAAGCTAGTTGGCTAATTTCCCATCTGGGAGAGTTGAATTAAAAAAAAAAAATTAGTGACTCACACCATCCAGAGTATAGGAAAAATGGCAGGTTAATTAAATCTTCAAAAGAAATGGACAGAGAAAGGAAGAACATCGAACTGTTCTTAGATTCACTTAGGACCTGTTGGATGAACCATCTTCCAAACTTCATTTATCACTGGGATAATTTAGTGCTTGTTTTCAGGGTTGACTCAAAACTTGCCATGTAATATGGTAGGAAAAAAAATGAAAGAGCTGGGTTTTAATCCAGGTTCTGCTACTATGTGGGTGATAAGACCCTTAACCTGTGGGCCTCAATTTTCTCACCTATAAAATGAAGAAGTTTGGAATAGACAAGCCCTAATCCCCTTTAATTTTAAATCCATGATCCCAGTTGATGCCATCATCAATGTCAGGTTTTAAATTCTTACTGAAGTGACCAACTGGACAACCTAACATGAAAAAGGAAAACTACTGGACAAGTCACTTAGCTTCTTAATGCCCTGGGCAATCTCTAAGAACCTAAGTTGCAGAACATTTATAGATCTGCATTAGTACAGGGAATTTCATGACTAGGAGCTCCCAAACAAAATTTAATTATTTAATTACATATAAATGTCTACACACATGGCATATATTCCATGCTCTTGGTTTGCACAAAGCAGCATGGCATGTTGAGACAAAATGCTAGACATGTACTTAGGAAGCCCAGCGTTTAAATCTGGTCTCTTACGCTTATTAACTTTCTCAACCTTAGGAAGTCACTTAACCTTAGAATGCCTCAAGCAACAACTTTAGACCTCATCTAAATTCCCCAAGCAGAAGAAATCATAGATCCTTCTGAAACCAGGTGCTGGGGAAGATGCAATAGTACAAAACAGTTCTTGCCCTGAAGGTTCTTAACATCTAGCCTTGGGAAAATAAATTCTACACAGCAAAGTATTTAAATAACCATACAAGGGGGTACAAGACCAAGCTTCCAAGTACGAGGTTCAGGAAAAAAAAGACATTTTTCTGATGAGTGAATACAGGCTAGAATATTCTACAACAGAGGTGTCAAATGCCTGACTTTCTGGGTGTGGAACCAGATTAAAATGTCCTTGGGAAATATTTAACAAAATATATAAAAATTAACTAGAACACAGAAAATGGTAACATATGGTTTTCTAAGTCAATATGCAGCCTTCAGGAATTCTTATATAGTTTAATAGGCCCTGTTCCTATTTGAATTTGGCACCACTGGAAAATGTAATGACTGACTAGACATGTTTTAACTAAAAAAAAGTGACTGGTTTGCTAAAACTGTCAGAGATGAATTAGATGCCAACCTGAATCTCCCAGGTCATTCACATGCAAAATGAAATAAATATTTTATCAGAATGAACAGTAATGGAGAATAACAATGGGTGGGAAGTGGAAAAATGTTAATTTCCCTCAGGTTATCAAAGAGGAAAAGGAACCATACATACAAAAGTATTCATAACTACTTGAAGTAGCAAAGTTATACAAACTAAGTCAATGTCTATCTACTGGTGAATGGCTAAGCAAATTACTGTATATGAATATAACAGAATGTAATAGTACCAGAAGAAAGGACAAAATGATGGTTTCATAAAAATTTGATAAAAATTATGCATAGTAAACCCTGAGTAGAAGCAGAATAATAATTTATACATTAACAACAATATTATAAAGAAGTATAACTTTGAAAGTCTTGAGAACTCTGATTAATGCAATGACCAACTATGATTCTTGAGGACTGATAAATGGAGTATAATAGCCACTTTCCAACAAACAGGTAATAGATTCAATATGAAGAAAATGTTTTCAGATAAAACCAATGTGGGAATTTGTTTTAATTATGCATGTTTGTCATAAGGTCTTTCTTTTTCTTCTTCTCTCCCAAAATGGGGGTGGCAATGGGATTTGGAGTACTGAAGGAGATAAAAATAGGGTAGCAAGAAAGGCAAAAGGAGTGGAGGGAAGGGAAGAGAATGAGGGAAAGGAAGAGATAGAAATGGGGTGGAAATGGGAAGGGAGAGGAGGAGAAAGGAGAGAAGAGAAAAGGGAGCGGAAAAGAAAGAAGGGAGAAGGAGAGGAATGGAGGGGAGTGGAGGGAAAGGAAGTATTTTTTTTTAATGCAGAGAAGAAAACCAGGAAGAAGCACAAACAAGCAAAGCAGCTTTGAAAGCTATAGATTTAACATATTATACAGATAAAAAAGAAAAGCAAACTGTACATAATATAGATCTACAGTTTCATGCACATTCTTTTTTTTGTTTTCAGTATGTGGAAGTGCCTGATTTATTTGACATTTGTTAATTTCAGAATAAAAGTAAATAAAAAACTGAAATTTTCTCTTTGTACTTTTCTTATAATTATTCCAATAGGCCATTTATTATAGTTACTATCATCTACTACTAGATAAAAACAATATTCCACTATTAGAGAATAATTACCCAATAATTACCCTTTCACCTTTAATGTCATCTTCAAGTTTTCACTGTGCTTCAGCCTTCATATCCAATCATTGCCAAATCTTATCATTTTCATCTTTACAACATTTGCTTTATTCACATGGCTGCTACCCCAGTTTAGACCCTCATCACCTCATAATTCATCCCACTATTGCAATAACCTCTTAAATCAGTTTCAGACCTCTACACTCTCCTTTCTAGAATCTATCCTCCACATGGTTGTCAATAGCATCTCCTTAAAAGCACTGGTCTGACTATGCCAAGCCACTAGCTCAAGAATTTTTAGAGGTTCCCTGTTGTATTTAGAGTAAAATAAAAACGCTACCTTTTCAGATTTATTTCACATTCCTCCTCCCTATGCATTCTATATTTTAGCCAAACTGTCCTCCTTATTGTTTCTTGAATTCATAGGATTCTCTAAATTCCCATGCCTCCCCCCCCCCAAAATTTATTAAATTATTTGTTTTTAGTTTTCAGCCATCACTTCCATAAGTTCCAAATTTCCTCACTCTCCCTCCCTAAGACAGCATGCAATGTTATATGGGTTCTACATTTAAGTTCTTATTAAAGACATTTTCACATTAGTTATGTTGCACAGAAGAATTAAAACAAATGGGAGAAATCATGAGAAACCAAACCAAACCAAAACATAACACAAGAGAAAATAGTCTGCTTCATTCTGCATTCTGATTCCATAGTTCTTTCTCTGGATATGGATGGCATTTTGCCTCAAGAGTCATTTGGGAATGTCTTAGGTTTTGCATTGCTGTGAAGGGCTAAGCATATCAGAAACAGTCATCACATACTGTGGCTGTTACTGTGTATATTGTTCTCCTGGTTCTTCTCACTTCACTCAACATCAGTTCATAAAAGTCTTTCCAGAGTTTTCTGAAGTACGCCTGTTCGTCACTTCTTATAGCACAATAGTATTCCATTATATTCATATACCACAACTTGTGCAACCATTCCTCAATTGATGGGCATTCCCTCAATTTCCAGTTCTTGGCCACCACAAAAAGAGCTACTATATTTAACATGTATTGTATATGTAGGTCCTTTTCTCATTTTTATTATCTCTTTGGGATACAGTCCTAGAAGCAGTATTGCTGCGACAAAGGGTATGCTCATTTTTATAGCCCTTTGGGCATAGTTCCAAATCATGCTCAAGAATAGTTAGATCAGCTCACAGCTCCACCAACAATGAATTAGTGTTCCAGCTCTCCCACATCTTCTCCAATATTTATCATTTTCCTGTTGTGTCATGTTAGACGATTTGATAGGTATGATGTTGTACCTCAAAGTTGTTTTGATTTGCATCTGTTTAATCAATAGTAATTTAGAGCATTTTTATATGATTAGAGATAGTTTTTATTTCTTCTTCTGAAAACTGCCTGTTCATATCCTTTGACCGTTTATCAATTGGAGAATAGCTTGTATTCTTGTAAATTTGACTCATTTCTCTATATATTTTAGAAATGAGGCCTTTATCACAGACCCTAGTTGTAAAAATTCTTTCCCAGTTTTCTGCTTCCCTCCTAATCTTGGTTGCATTGGCTTTGTCTGTGCAGAAACTTTTCAATTTAATGTGATCGAAGTTATCCATTCTGCATTTCATAATATTCTCTATCTTTTGGTTGGTGTTAGTCATAAATTCCTCCATTCTCCAAAAATCTGACAAAAAAATTATTCCTTGCTCCCCTAGTTTGTTTATAGTATCAGCTTTTATACCTAGATCATGTACCCATTTGGACTTTGTTCTGGTATATGGTATCAGGCATTGGTCTATGCCCATTTTCCATCACACTATTCCCCAGTTTTTCCAGCAGTTTTTATCAAAGATTATCTTATCCCAGAAGCTGGGGTCCTTGGGTTAATCAAATAGTAGGCTCTTTTAATCATTGACTACCATGTCTTGTGTACCTAACTTGTTCAACTGATCTACCCCCTCTATTTCTTAGCCAGTACTGAGTCGATCTGACAATTGCTGCTTTATAATACAATTTAAGATCTGGTATGGCTAGGCCACCTTTCCTAGCATTGTTTTTCATTAATTCTCTTGATATTCTGGATGTTTTGTTCTTTCAGATGAATTTTGATATTATTTTTTCTAGTTCTATAAAATAATTTTTTGCTAGTTTGATTGGTATTGCACTGAATAAGTAAATTAATTTAGGTAGAATTGCCATTTTTATTTTCACATTACTATTTTTATTTTATTAAATATTATTTAATATTTATTATTGCTCAGTCTACCCATGGGCAACTGACATTTTTCCAGTTATTTAAATCTGACTATTTGCATGAGAATTGTTTTATGATTGTATTCATATAGTTCCCTGTATTTGTTTTGGTAGGTAGACTTTCAGATATTTCATAGTGTCTATAGTAACGTTAAATGGAATTTCTCTTTCTATCTCTTGCTATTGGGCTTTGTTAGTAAGATATAGAAATGAAGATGATTTATGTGGGTTTATTTTGCATCCTGCAACTTTGCTAAAAGTTATTTATTTTTTAAAGTAGTTTTATATTTGATTCTCTAGGATTCTCTAAGTATATCATCATATCTTCAAAGAATGATAACTAAAGTTTCTTCTTCTTCTCTTATTGCTAAAAATAACATTTCTAGTACCATATTGAATAACAGTTCTATAAATAAATAGCAATTATTTATTGAATAACAGAATAATGAACATTCTTGTTTCACCCTTGACCTTACTGGAAGTACATCTAGCTTATCCCCATTATATATAATGCTTGCTGATAGTTTTAGGTAGATACTACTTATTACTTTAAAGAAGTCTCAATTTATTCCTATGCTCTCCAGGATTTTCACTAGGAATGGGTATTGGATTTTGTCAAAAGTTTTTTCTGCATCTATTGAGATAATCATATATTTTCTGTTAGGTTTGTTGTTGATATGGTCAATTATGTTGATACTTTTCCTAATATTGAACTAGCCCTGCATTCCTGGTATAAATCCTACCTGATCATAATGTATTTTTCTTGTGATAAGTTGCTATAATTCTTTTGCTGATATCTTATTTAAAATTTTTTGTATCTATATTCATTAGGGAAATTGGTCTACAATTTTTTTTTCTCTGTTTTGGCTCTTCACAGTTTAGGTATCAGAGCCATATTTGTATCATAAAAAGAATTTAGTAGGACTTTGTCAATTTTTCCAAATAGTCTCTATATAGTATTGGAATTAACTGTTCTTTAAATGTTTAATAGAATTCATTTGTAAATCCATCTTGCCCTGGAGTTTTTTTCCTAGGGAGTTCATAGATGGTTTGTTCAATTTCTTTTTCTGAGATGGGGTTATTTTACTTCCTCTTCTGTTAATATGGGCTATTTATATTTTTGTAAATATTCATCCATTCGCTAGATTGTAAAATTTATGGGCATACAGTTGAGCAAAATAATTTCTAATTATTGTTTTAATTTGCTCTACATTGGACGTGAATTCACCTTTTTCATTTTGATACTGGCAATTTGGTTTTCTTCTTTCTTTTTTTAAATCAAGTTGACCAAAAGTTTATCAATTTTTTTTGGTTTTTTTTTCATAAAACCAGCTCTTAGTTTTATTTATTAGTTCAACAGTTTTCTTAATTTCAATTTTATTAATCTCTCCTTTGGTTTTCAGTATTCCTAATTTGGTATTTAACTAGGGATTTTCAATTTGTTCTTTTTCTAGCTTTTTCAGTTGCATCCCAATTCACTGATCTCCTCTTTCTCTATTTTTATTCACATAAGCATTCAGAGATATAAAACTTCCCCTAGGAACTGCTTTCGCTGCATCCCATAAATTTTGGTATGTTGTCTCATTATTGTCATTCTTTTGCATGAAATTATTGATTGTTTTTATAATTTGTTATTTAATCCACTCATTTTTAGGATTAGATTATTCAGTTTCCAATTAATCTTTGGATTTTTAAAATATTTATATTTTTAAATCATTGTATAATTTTTCTTCTACCTCTCAAATTTTGCTTTTAAAATCTTTCTTGAGCTCATTTAAGAATGCTCTTTGGGTATGAGACCAATTCATACTCCCTTTTGAGGTTTCAGATGTGGGTATAGTATCAATGCTGTTCTCTTCTGAATTTGTATTTTGATTTTCCCTGTCCCTGTAATAAGATTTTATGGTCTTTGCTTTTCTAATTTGCTTCTTGGTCATGGTGATTACCATTTTTTCCTGGCTTTTAAAGTGCATCTCTGCTTCTGGAGCACAGGGGGCTCTGTCCCATGTTTCTTGAGCTGGGAACTAGGGGCCTAGTTATTGACTTTGTATTCTGTGGCCTCTGGTTTTTTCAACTAGAAGCTATATAATGCTGCAGCTTACCTGGTGCTGAGCTGGTTGCTGTGTGCCTGCTAGTGAACCTTGTCTGTGCTGGTGTCTGCCTAATTCCCCTGGCTGTGCTAAGGCATGCCTGGAGTCCTGGTGTTAGTGGTTACCAGCTCCACTCTCCTGGGGCTCAGGATTGAGCCCTCCTGGTCTGCTGAGGTTGGCCTTGCTGGGAGCCTCCAGTCCTGCACTGCTCCCCTTCGGACACAGCAAGAGAGACCTTCTTGTCGATCTCCCCAGCGTCCCAAGCTAAAAGACTGCGGTATCCCTTCTGCTGGCTCCACTATTCCAGGATTTTTCCTGGGGCAATATTCTCTGTGTTTTTCCAGGGTCAACGAGGTGAGTGAGAACACTTACAGGTTACTCTGCCATCTTGGAAAGTTCAAGTAGGTGACTTTCAAACATTCAGTCTGTGGGCTGAAGCCCCAGGAGCAGGTGCTGTTACTGCCATGGGCCCCAGGCTTCTCTCTTACCCAGCTCTACTGACTCCTATTCTGTGCTGAGAGGTTTGAGAATTGTTGCTGGGCACTGTTGCTGGTGACTCAGACTGCCCAGGCCATTCCCTGGGATGTTTCGCTCTGGTATGGCTGAGTCTGTGGAGGGGCCCCAGCCTTGTGTGGTAGATCCTTCATGTTGACCTTTTGGGCTATCTTGGGCTGGAAATCTGTCACATTCTATCTCCTAGTAGATTCTACCACTCTAAAATTTGTTCAGATTCACTTTTTAGACGTATCTGGGGGAATTTGTGGAAGAGCTCAGGTGAGTCCCTGCTTTCACTACGCCATCTTGGCTCCACCCCCCTCTTCCATACCTTTTCACAAGATGTCCTATAAGCTTGCTATTTACTTCTTCACCTTCACTTTTTTGAATCATCATTTCCTAGTCCTCCTAAAAGTCTTTCTTCTTCATGCCATCTACTTATATGTGCACATGTTTCCCAACTCCAAAAAGTATATAAGCTCCTTGAGGGTGGAGACTAGTGTTTATTTTGTCAATGCCTTGCATACAACAACTACTTAATAGATGTTGTTGACTTGAATGAGTTTCGTAAGGATAGATTCCAAGTGAATAAAGTTTACCTTTGTGATTCTTGATATGCTATTTAATAACTTCTCTGATTTACCTCTCAACTGGCAAAAATCAAGTACTCAATACATATTTGCTGAGTGATTAAACCTAACTGATACACGCATATGACATATGCATGTAATTAACTTAGCTTGTCAGCTATCAGTCTCTGACATTATTACCTGGCTCTTCCATTTCAGTGCTTTCTCCATTTTGAAGAACTTCATTTCCCTAACAGATATTTACTCAAAGATTATATGATAAAGAGGATTTTCTACTGAAGAAACCTACCCAAACTCACATTGTTTGTAAGGGGTAGAAATGGGACTAAAATCTGAATTTTCTTACTGTTGTCCAAAATGTGGAATTCCTCTAAATGTCCTTTCATAGTAACATCATATTTTTACCATTTTGCTATGTCAAACAAAATTATTTTTAATAGTTATATTAATTTAGGTAGCTCTCAAAGTACATATTTTAAAATTAAAATATTTATATTGCTCCTAACGTTATCTAAATTTTACTAGTCATGACATTTACAGAGTTAACCATTTATAGAGTTAAATGATCCTTCTTTCTCTGATAACACTACTGTCAGAGAACCAGCATCAGGAGATCAGAACCCTGACTTCTTGGAGTGATTACAGTCTTTGACATAACAATGTTTAAGAGAAGAATGAAGGACCCTATTAAAAAAAAACAAACCCTATTCCATACAGACAATAGCTAAAACCAAAATCACAAGATATCCAATTCAAGAATGAAAAAAAGTCAAAGGAAATGATGAAAACATTTTATAAAAGCAAATCTTAGCTATCAGCAAATCAAATCAAATAATTTTAACATTATGAGAAAAGTAAAACAGAGAAGTCATAAAACAAAGAAAAGCATAACCAAGATGAAAGCAAAAGGAAAGGTTGGGAAGGAAGAGTACAGAAGGCTGTGCCAAAACCTTGTGCCAAGTCACTTACCCTCTCTGGGCCTCAGGTACCTTGGCTATAAAATGAGGGATTTGGAGTACATGAACTCTTAGATCATTTCCAGTGTTTACATTCTGTGATTATGTGAACTAAGGATAGGCCTCTATGAAGTCCACAAAGACAAAAATCTAAGAAATGAAAGAATTTATGAAGCACTCATGGGGTGGGAGTGAGATTCCTCAAGCAAAGAAAACATTGAAAACCATTCTTTCAAACCTGAAAATCCTCCCAATCTAGGCATACTAAGTCCCGTTTTACAACTCTCTAAGCTTTTCATGCAAATCACACTCATGCCAAATCAGTGAGGGAAAAAGAGCATCTCCCATGCAGACTATAACAGAATATTCTGTTGCTCTCTGAAAAACCAAACTAGTGGAATCCATGAAATTTTACACACTGATAATAATGTAAAGCAAAGATATCAAACATCCTGCCATAGGGAGCCTGCAACACTCCCTAGGATCAGAACCAGAGGAAAATATAATTGGGAAACATTTAACCAAATAAAAAAAATACAGTAAAGTATAGGTAATGTTTATTTGAGGTTTTATGTCAATAGGTTGCCCATAGGATTTATTATGCATGGCTTAGTGCACCCCTTCTCTCCCCCTGCTAACTGAGTTGACACCATTGATGTAAAGGATATGAAGGTCCAGCATGCTGGATATTTGTGAACTACCTTAAAAAGTCTTCTATGTAGTAACAATGATGGTGGTATCAAATCATTCTTAGAATAAGATACTTAGGCAAACCTTTGAATGCAATGCCATTTATAGAACAAAAATCTTAGAAGTGAGAGCTCTAGATTTAATCAGTAAGTAAAATCAAACTCCCAATTTTTAAGAAAAAAGAAAATACAACTCTACTCCTTTGGCCATACAAATTGTGGAAGCAAAATTTTGATGCCCTACAAAGTACTTGTATAAATATTTGACTCAAATCAACAAACACATGTATAAACTTCTAACAGTGAAAGAAGTGTGGAATCTCTTAAACAAATTCTTTACTTGAGTTACTTTTGAAATACCTAGGAGTCAGAAAAACCAAGTGGTATTTTATAAAACCACAGTACAAACATAGTGGCAAGTCTCTTGCCCTTATTTTATAGGCTATATTTTTTTCCTTCCTTTTTTTCCTTCTCCATTTTCTTCTTCCTGCCACAGCAAGTTTCTTGAGAGTACTCTAATTTTTTTTTTTTGCATTTCTCATTCCTCTGTACAATTCTCTACAGAGTGCATTCCTCCTTTTGCAGAAAACATGGTAGAAAGCTAAAGTCCCAAGGGTATTTAACTTTTGTAGACATCAGGACTGTTATTTCTTTTAGTTCCTCTCTTTTGCTTAATATTTCCTGTGTTAATATCTTGAATGTAGGAGCATGCTTAGTTTGGTACTCAAACTTACTTCTTTTCCCATTTTTATTTTTATCTTTCTATCTAAAAAATCTTGCTACAATATCCCTCAGTTGTATATTGAGTTAGGATAACAAAGCCCCCATTCTATATGTGTTTGCTATCACTATGAGACGCTTCCTTCCAGTTAAAAAATTTTTGTTAATCAATTTTATATTAAAAATACTATAGCTTTCTTCAGTTTGCTCTTTTAATTCTCAAAAATAGCCAACTCCTACCTGGACTATTATCGTAGTCTCCCAACTTTGTGCTTCTGTCTTTTTAAGCCATTCAACTTCTTTTCCTTCTTGAAAACTGGACAAACATTTACAGTTTACTTAGCTGCTTGTTAGCTTGGAGTCAGTCTCCATCAATTGCTCAGAAACTGGACTATCTTTTGAAGTTTTTGAAAAATGCCTTGGTTTACATGAATGTATTTTCTGTGATTTTCCAATTTGCACACTTATGATCTCTGGCATCCTCTTGAACAATGACACTCTTACTTGGAAATGAATTGAATTATTTTGATTTTAGAGAAAACAGATTTCTTGCTAAGATATCCTGTTCTTAGTCTTTTCTTCTGTTGATTTTTCCACTTAAAGCTATTTTACTTATCCATTTGCTATAATTCAAAATATGTTTATTCCTTTTTTGGTCCAGGGTTTTCATTACAGATACTCAACAACATGGATGATTTTGGGAGTTTTGTTTGTTCAAAATCAGAGAACACAGCAGAGATGATTAACTGAATTTAAAGTATTTTTTTAAAGGAGATTTCTGTTGACTACAACCCATTTTTTTCTTAAAGAGACATAAAAGGGATATGTTCTATATTTAACATTCATGGATTTTAAGGATGAAAATAGAAAAAGTATAGTCCTTAGATGAAGGTATTATGCATAAAATATGTTCCACGGAAGAATCATAAAGAAGTTTGGTGAATCCCATTTATAATCACAACAGCATGTTAGTGCTAGTCAGGCATCAGAAATGAAATGAGCTAAATGAAAAAGACTGATGTTTAGAGGAATCAGGTTGAATCATCTGGTCAGTTCTCTGGATGGCTTTAAAATTTCATCTACCCAAGCAAGTAGTCTTCTTCTCCATCTTAGCTCTTAGACTTTAGCTGTTTATGTAGTACCAACTTATTCTGCCATTTTAGGTTATTCCTGTTTCTCTTCCTGAATCTTCCTTTATCTTTTTGCCTCAGCAATTTTCAGGAATTTCACAGTCACATGGTAGACTTCCCTAAAGGGAGGTGTTACACTTTAATTGTGAAGTAATAGTAGGTTGCAACCTATACAGTTAGATACAGGAGTCTCAAGATCTAGCTGGGGTAAAATTATAGGATCATAGAACATAGATTTAGAAACAGAAGGGACTTTAGGATGCCACCAGGTCCAACACACTAATTTTACAGATGAAAAAACTAAGATACCAAGAAGTGACTTGCTAGGGACACAGAGCTAGTGTCTGAGGTGGGATGTGATGGAATTATGGATCCAGAAAATGTGTCCAACAATTTTTAAAAATATAAATACAATACTCCACTTTTTAAAACTGTGAAACTAAATAGACCATGAAAGCAGAAAAGAGAGAGAGTGTTTGACAATTTGCTTGGTTCTAGAAAGAAGAGAACCATAAACCAAACAATGAAATCAAAAAGCCCCAAACAGGTATTCATCATGAGAGTCAGAGCTACCTGAACAGTGAGCATTCAGGGTGATATGGAAAGGATTCAACTACTTTGTTTTTCTATCAAATGACTATTGATCACCAGTTATATACAAGGTACTCTTGAGAACACAGAATAACACAGTATATATAGCTAGCCTCGTAGAACATAGAACATGGTTGTGTACATAAATACAAGCACCAGATATAATGTGGAAGAATAATAATCTAGGGCAGAGATTCTTAACCTTTTTGAATCATGGATCTTGCTCACAGCATGGTGACTACCTTGAACCCCTCCTTAAAATGTTTTTCAGTGAATAAAACATAGGAACACAAAGGAAAATAACTATATTGAAATAAGGTTATTGAAATATCCAGTGAACCCAGATTAAGAACCTCTGATCTAGAATCAAATTCTATGTTATCATAAAAAAAGAATGGTATTTCCATTAACTGAAACAGAAAATTCAAAAGGACCCTGTGTTGTCATTTACCTGACTAAATAAAGCAGAGCTACCTGGGAACCTGTAAAGATAATAATAAGGTCAGATCATCTGAAAACTGGTTGTAATCAATAATGGAAGTTAGAGAAAAAAGACATCTATAAAACACGTATAGTCGTAAGCTGTGGAGAAATCCCTTTTATTTTGGTCACTCTACTGGACAAATTTAAAAGAACATACCAATCTAAAACAAAACGGTAAGCAAATACATATTTTCTGAAATTCAGATCCTGCATACTTTCCACATACACTATGTTTTTAAAAAACTTGCAGTTTTTTGATGATTGTGTTGTTTGGTATTTAAGTATGTAATAATAGAAGGGCAGCTTATTCTGCACAGTAGAGAAATATGTTATGTAAAAAAAAATTAAATTCATTTTCATGAAAAAAATTTTAAAGTACTGTAGTAGTTACTTGATTCTGTACAAGCACACCATCTAAGCAATATCCATCTATTATAAAAGAAATACTATGTAGGAGCTGCTGCTAATGGTGAGTAAAATTTTTTTTGGCTAAGTGATTAAGTAAGCAAGTTTATGTAACTATTTTCAGAGTTATAACAGATTAAAGAAACATACTATTAGTTAATAAACTAATTCATTGCCTTCTGAGGTAAAGAACCTTTTTCTTGCCAGACACAGTTCTTCCTTATAAAATCCATTTAGTGGATGAAACTAGTTGGGAGAAAGAAAAGAAGCTAACTAATCCACACTCATGCATTTTCTAGGGAGGTTAAAGCATGAATGGTGCTCAATTCAAATGAATGTGTTATGTGTTGATTTTGATTTTACTCATGTAAACTATCACTTTTTTCATAAAATAGGTATAAAACTTGCTATAAGATTAAAGAAGGTAATGATACAGTTAGGTTTATGGAAAACCAGCCATCCTCAATTCTAAATGGTAAGCTGGCATCGGTCCTGATGAATGCCCCCATGCTCATCCCACAAAATTATCATATTATAACAATTCACCAGGGGATCCCTACAGGAGAAAAGTAATTATAATAATAACCCTCTAACTTGGTATCTAAGCTTACGCTCTTCTCACTCAAACTTAATTCCTTTCTTCATGCTTACAACTTTCATAGTGCTTTAAACACCTCAACCATCCACTTAAGAAGGCTTGAGGCATAGATTGGAAATGGAAACGAGAAGGCAAAGGATTTGGCTAAATTCCAAACACTAGAAGGGATTTTTCTCCTTTATTCTTAAACAAAACAAAATGCTCCACTTCAGTACAATCTGTTAAAAAAAAGACATTAAAAAAAATGGAAAACAAGAGTGATGATTTGTTGTATACTAATGCTGGAAGACCTTACCCTACAATAAAGGCCATAACCAGACTTGGGAACTACAAAGACTCAGTAAATGGGCTTTTTTTTTTAATGTAGGAAGAAAATCATAAATCCATCAAATATATCCTCTTTCTCTTTGAAAAGCATAGTGGCACATAATACTAGATGGCAAATAAATACTTATTTCCTTGAATTCAATAATAAAGCTTGTTTCTTTTAGTAGAGTACTCCCAAATTCTATTCCCTCATTGTAACTGTCTACTTGTCAACTACCACATAAGGATTTAGGGTGAAAGATAAAAGCATAATATATACCTAAAGAAAAACAATCAGGGGAAGATGGGAAGTTGGAAGGTAGGAGATGAAACAAAAAGCAAAAATAAAAGATGGTCAACAAAGCATTTGAAAAACAGAAGAAAATAAAAAGAAGTCCTTAATGGGGATAAACAGGACAATTATATTGCTTCCATATTACATTTAATATATGCATTTTAAAATGACACTTAAAATACAATTAATTCTCCTTTTTCATTCATTAAATATATCAAAATGCTCTTTCTTGTATTTCATCTTTAAAATGAAGGTTTATTTATATCTGTTGGAGTTTTTTTAATGTTAAACTTCCAATAAATAAACATTCCAAAAAATGTTAAATTTCCAATAGCTGACTTCTTTAGTTACCCAGAAAATCAGTAGAGTCTCTTAACACTTATCTCAAAAGTCTTTATTGTGGAGGCTTGCTACATTCATTTTTTTCACTCTCTTAGCATAATCCAAATTACTTTCCAAAATGGTGAGATAAATCCACAGAGCCATCAACAATAAATTAGTTTGCAAAACAATCGACCTAGAAAACATATTGAGGAGAAAAAAATGTAAGAATCATTGAACTATTTGAAAGTTAAGACTGAGAGAGAGAGAGAGAGAGGGAGACTACATATCATTTCAAGAAATTATAAAAGGAAACTACCCAGATCTTTTAGAATCAGAGGGAAAAGTGGCAAAAAAAAAAAAAAATCCACTAGTCACCTTAAAAAAAACAACACAAAATGAAAACTCTTACAAATAGCATAGCAAAAATCTAGAACTTCCAGATCAAAGAAGAATATATTTTAAACAACCAAAAATAAGGAATTCAGGTACTGAGGAACCATAGGATCACACACTATATGAAGGAGTAGAATTTGGAAAATGATATTCTAGTATGCAAATGATATAGGCTTACAGTCAAATAACTTGCCTAGGAAAACTAAGCATAATCCTACAAGGAAAAAAAGCTGACTTTTAATGAAATATAGGACATTTAATCATTCCTGATGAAGAGTTACATAGTAACTTTTACTATTACACAGTAATAGTGATGTGGAGCAATTTTTCATATGGCTAGCAATGGTTTGAGGACTGTTCATATCCTTTGGTCATTTATCAACTTGGGGAACAGATCTTATTCTCATAAATTTAAATTAGTTTGAAATGGTACCTTTATCAGCGAAACCTGCTACAAAGATTTTTTCTCAGTTAACTCTTTCCTTTCTAATCTTAGCTGTATTTGATTTATTTGGACAAGTATAAGGCAATTTATCTTGAGAAAATGAATTCTCATAATACTTATGTTAACCTAAATTTAAAACTTAGAAAAGTTATTCAGCAATCACTGGAAACAGTTTCCTGAAAATATCAGCCTACCATGCCACTGTGACCCAAAAGAGCCCCTAATTTTTGGGTAATGTCCAAAGGGAAAACATTAACTTATGCTTGCATAAAAAGCACACTGAATAGCATGCTTAGAATATTGTGTGCACTTGTCAACATCACATCTGAAGAAAGACATAAAGGAACTAACTGGAGGAGCCCAAGAAAAGAACTTAAATGATTGTGCAGATGATATGATTCCACTATAAGAGAAAACTTAAAATAACTGAATAAAAATTTGACATTCTTTGGTCTAGAAAAACAAAGGCTGAGGACAGAGTTTATAAACTCATGAAGAGCACAGCAAAGGCAAACAGGTAGTGTGACATGGTGGATAGAGGGCTGACCTTAAAGCAGGAACACCTGAATTCAGTGGTGCCTCTCACACAAACAAGCTATATGACTTTACTGAAGTGACTAAATCTTTCATTGGCCCAGGTTGCTCTTTAAAACTGTGAATTACAGAAACGTAACAAGCTTGGATAAAAGAATTTTCTTCTACACCAATGAAATAGGTACAAAACCTATGACATCCAAGAATTTAAGGACTTGTTCCCTAAATCTGGAAATAGTGGAAATACAGAGAATCTCTTCAAATTTGAAAGAATAAATAACAAGATGCATTATTTTGCTTGGCATATATATATATATATATATATATATATATATATATATAATTCATTTCCTTCAACAGGGGATTCAAACTAAAAATAATGAATAATTTTAAGGAATAAAAATTTTGAAAAAAATCATAATCATAGATTCACAACAGAATACTCAAAGAATCAAAGAAGCCAGAGGTACAACTTTAATCTGAGCTTTAGTCTGGAAAGCAACCATATGATACTGGCACCACCAGAGACAGAAAAGGGAGCTGGAAAGGGAAATGATGATCAGATCCAACATAGATTTGTCATGTTATATGTATAATTAAGAACATGGAAAATTAGACACAATTCTGATAATCCCTATTCATAATTACTACATTATCAGTATAATTTCATATTTAAAAAGCTTTCTGAATGAACTAGAAATAGGCACTCCCAATTTAAATGGCAAAATGTACTGAGGACAAATGAGTTGATTCTCTTTCTGGCCCTAATCTGTTTTAATGAGTGGGAAGAATATGACTTTCAAGATGTAAAGTAAACCCTTCAGGATTACTCCACAACAAGAAATATTGACTCCTGCTATAGTTTTATGTCATTCACTAAAAGTGGCATCCTGCAGAGAGATGATGACAAAATAAAAGAGGGGGAATAAAATAATAGAAAAAAAAGTCTTTCCTGCTGGACAACTAGGGGAAAAGTCTACCTTTAGGGCTTAATGTCTATTGTCAAACATTGATCAAATAGAATTTGCTTTACAGTTATGCTATGACTTGAGAAAACCTGAAAATTTAGGATAAATAAAACTCATAATCAAAAACACAAAACAATGCCACAAATACAAACCTTGGACTTTCTGAATTTGACACACTATAGGACTTTTAAAAAATTTTATTCACTATCTTTTAAAGATAATTCTACCATCTCTCCCTCTTCCCTCCCTCTTCAATGATTTTGACCTTCCACTCCATTAAGAAACTCTAGGGCATCAGAGATATATGGCCAGGATACAGAAAGTACAGTGTGTAGACAAAGGTTCTAACAAACTATTTCAGTTATTTAATGCAGCCCAATAACACACAACTTCAATCCTGAAACTGTTTGGCTATTAGCTTCAGGCTGACTGAAATTTTATCACTTCAAAATATGGATGTATGCTCATTCTGTCTCACCCTCTCTTCCCCTCTGCCAATTGTGTGCTATCAATGGAATGCATGATACGTGAACATCTCCATGCTAAAAAGAAATCTTTCTTTTTTCCTTGGACCTGTGATTTTTTTGGTAGAGGGAATTTCCGATGAGAAAACTCCCTCTACCATGTCAATCAGTCTCAGCTATGGAACTCCTCATTTTAAAGAGTTGTCCCAGGCCCTTGAGAGATTAACTTGCTCAGGGTCACAAAGTCAGCACATGCCAGCGCTAAACTCACACAGGTCTTCTGGTTTGAGTGTTAGCTGTCTATTCAGAACAACACAAAGAGAGATGCATATTGCATTTATGGTCATTTTCACTACGACATGAGAGATTCACACATATTGCAAGACAGGGGAACAACAGGGCCATAACACAATGCACAGAACATATGCATAATACATGGATGCTGAATTAAACTGAATTAAAACAGAAAGTCCTTCAAAATTTCTACCACTCAAAATACCTTCCAGAAAACAGGAGCCAGTCAGTAAGTCTTGACATAATAATGATGACGTGGCTATTGGTCATCTATTTATTATTAAATAAATGATTAAAAGCATTAAAAAAGGCCCATCTACACAGATCATTATATGAAGTTGCGGTGGCCTCAGCCTTCTCAATAAAGTCAGTTAAAAGGCATAGTGACTGCCCTCTAGCAGCTTAACAGCAGGAAGGTAATTAAAAGTCTCTGAGTTTAATAAAGAGGTTAGGCAGCCTTCTTTAAAGAATTACTTCCTCTTTGTCGCAGCTTAAGGAAAGCACAATCAAATAGACTGTTCTGGATAAAAGTTTCTGAACTTGGTTTTAATGAGAAAAGGCCCAGGTTACCTACAGAAGAGGGTCTTTTGCCCTGGGATTTCCTAATGGATAAAACATTATAGACCTTCACAGATCACCTCAAATGATTGATCAGGTGAGTTGACAGAAAGCAAAGAGCAGCTTTCCGAATTTGGCAACAAGAAGTAGATGTCATATGTCTTCTTGCTTGTCTCCTCTCATTTTTTTAGCCCCCTACTCCAATTGGTGAGTTCCTTCCAGAAGCCTCCATTTAAGGAAGTACCCAGGACAACCATGTTTTCTTTCCCTTCCAGGTTGCACTACTGATCCATCTCTACAGGAATTTTTCTTCTATGCCTCCTTGCCAGAGGTACCTATGTATTATCCTCCCTCATTAGAATGTTAACTCCCACAGGCAAGTGGCTGTCTTTCTTTCTGCTTCCACTTTTTATTCCCAGCTGGCACATAATATGCTTAATAAATGTGGTCTGTCTATTTCTGTCTCTCCTTTGTCTCTCCATCTCTGTCTGTCTCTGTCTTTCTGTGTCTCTACCTCTGTCTCCGTCTTTCTCCTCTCTTACCTGGCGTAACATAGTTTGCTAACTTGACCCTGCACAGAGCCTCACAACGTACAATTGTAGCCATATCGATCTATTTCTCTAATGTCTGAAAGTACTGAGGCCTAGTGATAAGGGTCAGCCGAGGCCAGAGTCCAGATATTGTCTCTGCCACATGGGCAAATTGATTAAACTATTAATCAATTTATTAAGTGATTACTATATGCCAGGCACTGTGTTCTACACAAGAGGGACACAGTTGAAAGCAGAAGGGACCCTGCCCTCAAGGAGCTTATGTTTTAACGGAAGAGAAAAAAAAACACTCACATAAGCAATATAAGCTTATAGAAAATTAACACATGGCAATTTAGGAACAAGGTGTGCTATCAGCTGGGAATTGAAAGGGGAGAGAAGAAAAAGAAAGGTCCACGAAAGGCTCAGTTCTTGAATTTGTAAAACGAGGACAAAAATATCTGAAATATCTAATTTGAAAGGTTATTTTAATGATCAAATGAGATAGTGTGCATGGAGTACTTTTTGAACTTCAAAGCACTACTTAATTCAATCAATAGGGACTTATTAAATTATCAGCTAGTAATTAATATTAGTAATAAAAAACTTCAGTAATGCATATTAACTTTTTAAAACTTATAATCCAAAAATTTCAGGTGCCCGGAGAAAATGAATGCCTTATAATGCGCATGAAAACACCCTCCAGTTTGTCAGTCGCTTTATACTTACTTACTAATGTGCTTTCCAATATGTATCATGTCATCTGATACGACAACAATCTTGTGAGGCAATGGAATGTATCTCTGTTTTATAGACAGGGAAAGTGAAGATCAATAAAGTAATTTTTCAGAGGGAACTCAGATTAGGTCAGGTCTTTCAGCTCTTAATCCTTTGCTCTTCCCAGAAAAGTATCAGTCACATGTTAATGTTTAAACTTGACATATATAAAGCAGCCTGAAATGGTTTGATGCTAAATATCAGCTAAGCTGTAACATGAGTGTTATGTATCACATGTAGTAAACAAAAGATACATGAACTTTATTGCCTCTACGTTTCTAACTGACAATGTCATTTGTTTTGAATAGATGTTTTAGGCAGTTACAAAAATTTAACATTAGTGAGAACAGGGCCATTTAAGAAAAACAGATTTCACATTTACAAGTCAAGGTTCTGTAATCTTTCTACACCATCTGGACTATTGAAATCCAATACTTAAATTTGTCAAGGAAGGACATAACATCTAGAAAACACTATATAAGACAGTTGGACTAATTTAACAACTGGTTACTGTTATAGAAGTACAGAGTACCAGTAGATTAAGCCTAGTCTCAAATCCAATCTTAACCTAGTGGGTATTTGGGTCATATGGTGTAATGTTAAGGAAATCTGAAGATCTTCCCTGCCCCTTAACAGGCCCATGTGACCTGTTCTGAGCTTTGGCCCAGACCACAACCTGAGTCACATGGAGCCAATGGTGGGAGGAGCTTGCCAAATGGTTGGAGCAGCAAGGACAGAGCCGAGAGAGAGTGAGGGAGCTGGGAGAGAGCTGAGGCAGAGCAGGGCAGACTAGTTAGCATGAGAAAGGGAGTTATTTTGCCTAAGGGAGCTTGTTTGTGGGGAGGTCTCACAGAGGGAAGGCTTGGGGATGGCTGTGCTCCCTTTATTGGTAATGTGTCCAAACTTCATTGCTACCAAGGCAGAACTGCCTTTCTGGTATCTGAATAAATATTTTGGTTTCATTTTTGAGGAAGAGAGTTTATATTTTGCGAATTTACCCTGGAAATATGTATGCATATCCATCGTGGCTGCTGTGGATATTTCATTGGTGCTACATATGGGTAGAGAACAGACAGACAGCAATGTGTCAACACAGCAAACAACTCTGCCCAAAGTCCTGCTGAGAGTTGGAGGTCTAGTAAAGGAAACTGACACTAGCAGCAATGAATATGAAAGAGATATAGAAATATACAGTTAAGCTTGGAGTATGCAACAATACTTTGTCCTAAGCTTAAAATACTGTTCTCCATAAAACTGAATGAACTCAAAGGTAAAATGGAGGACTCTTGAATATATTTATATAATATATAAATTATACATAATATATATAATATAAATATATTTATTTTGTCAGTCAGTCAATAAGCATTTCTTAAATACCTACTATATGCCAGGCACTGTGAAAAGCACTGGAGATACAAAAAAAAGTAAAAGTAAAAGATATTCCCTGTTCTCAAGGAGCTAACAGTCTATTGGGGAAATATGAAAACCATTATGTATAAATCAGCCATAGGCAGGACAAATTGGAGATAAGCAATAAATAGAAGGAATTTGAATTAAAAGGGATTGGGAAAGGCTTCTTGGATAAGGGGGTAAGACTGAAGGAAGTTGTGAAAGCCAGGAGGCAGAAGGAAGGAAAGAATTAAAGGTATGGGAGACAGTCAGTAAAAATACATGAAGCCAGGAGATGGATTGTCTTATGGGAGGAATAGGAAGGAAGCCAGTGTCACTGGAAGCAACTAAGTCTGTAAAAAGACTGAAAAGGTAGAAGCACACCAGGTTATGAAGATCTCAAATGACAGAAAATTTATATTTATTCCTGGAGGTGATAGGGAGCCACTGGAGTTTACCAAATGGGAAGGGGAGTGACATGGTCAGATCTACACTTTAGGAAAATAAATCTCACAGCTGAATTGAAGATGGATTAGAGTGGGGAAAGATTTGAGGTAGGGAGACCAATCAAAGGCTACTGCAATAATCCAAGTGTAAGATGATAAAGACCTACACCAAGATGGTGGTAGTGTCACAGAAGAGAAGGGGGAACATACACAAGATATTAGGAAGGGGATATCAACAGACCTTGGCAAATTAGAAATGGAAGTTAAAGGGAATCTGGAGTTGAGAATGACACCTTGGGTGTAAGCCAGGGTGACTGGGAAGACAGGACACTCAACAGTAGTAGGGAAGTTAGAAAGAAAGATTTGGGGGGAAAATATGAGTTTAATTTTGAGCATGTTGAGTTTAAGATGTTTTTGGGACATCCAGTTTGAGCTATCTAATAGGAAATTATGAACAATGGAGAGAGATTAATGCTGCCCAATTAGATTTGAGAATAATCAGCACAGAGATGTTAACTGAATACATGGAAGTTGATGAGATCACCAAACAAAATATCAAAGAGAAAAGGACCCAAGATAAAGCCCTAAGGGATACCCACAGTTAGCAGGCATGACCTGAATGAAGATCCAGCAAAAGAGCCTGAGGAAGAGGGGTCAAATAGTAGGAGAAAGACCAAGAGTAGTGTCATGGAAACTTGGAAAGAAGGGGAGCAAGAGAGAAAGAAATATGTATTTATTAAGCACCTACTATGTGCTAAACACTATCGAGGAGAATCAGACGAATAACAGGGGCAAAAGGTATAGAGAGGTCAAGAAGAATGAGAACTGAGAAAAGGATTTAGGTATGACAAGAGACTGTTGATAACTTTGGAGAAAGCACTTATGGTTGAATGATAAGGTCAGAAGCCAGACTGCAAAGAATTAAGACAAAAGTGAGAGTAAAAGAACTACAGTACTGTAGTGAAGATGGCCTTTGCAAGTATTTTCAAAGAGTAGAATGAATAGAGGGCACAGCAGATAAAGCCCCAGGCCCTGAGTCAGGAAGACCTGAGTTCAAATCTGGTCTCAGATACTTGTTTTAGCTATGTGACCCTGTGCAGGTCATTTAACCCTTTTTGCCTTAGTTTCCTCATGTGTAAAATGAGTGGGAGAAGGAAATGGTAAACACTCCATCTTTCCCAAGAAAACCCCAAGTGGGGTCACAAAGAGTTGGATATGACTGAAACAATGGAACAACAAAAAAGAAAGAATATAACCAAAGGGTGGAGGGAAGGTATTCTGAGAAGAGTTGTGAAGTTCATTGTCACAGTATTATAACAAGCAGCAAACAGTAAATTTTAGACTGCTCAGTAGAAATAAATGTCAAATGTGCCCTCAAATTGCTTTCCTAGTATTATAAAGGAACTGGGCAAGTTCCTCTTAAAATTAATTCGTGTGAGTTTTCATACAGGCTACCTGATCCCTGACTTCTTCCAAATAATATATGTATATGCAAACATACAAGTGTATATATACTCATACATGTATATAACATGCACACACAGAGAAAGATAATTACCAAAAAGACACTATGCTAAAGAAAAATATTTTGAAAAAAGGTTTTCTCTCATTTCTTTTAATTTAAAAAAAAGTTTTAAATCATTTTTTACATTATTGCTTTTTGTCATTTTTGCTATCATTCTTTTTAAATATAAGACATATTTGGAGGAGAAAAGCATGGCCCCTATTCAGATCAATTCAAGACATACTGTCATTAACAGATCATTTATATTCAACAAATCCAAATGTGGTCTATCAGCCACTGAAATAAATCAGAGCATTTTCTGTTATTTAGTTAGTTAAAAGTTTCTCTATTTTCTCCCAAATTGCATGGGGTCAAGAAAAATGAGAATTAGAAAAAGGCCATTAGATTTAGAAGTTAAGAGATTATTGGTAACCATGGAGAGGGCAGTTTCAGTTGAATTATGAGTCTAGAAGTGAGACTGCAAAGAGTTTAGAAGAGAGTAAGAGGAAAGGATGTGAGAAGGACCTAATTTAGATGACTTTCTCAAGTTTAGCCACAAAGGAGAGGAGAACTACAGGAAGGTAGCTACTGGAACTGGCTGGATCAAGATGGGTTTTTTTTTTTTAAAGATGAAGGCAACTCCTATACAGCAGAGAAGGAAGGACAGAATGACATGGGATAAAGGATAGAATTTAGAGATTGGCATTGCTATGCATGAATAAAAGAGTGAATGAATAAGACTAAATTATGAAGCCTTTAGCATGTAGTAGTCAGCTAAATGCTAGGAATATAATTTTATTTTTAAGAAGAGACAGTCCCTACCTTAAGGAGCTTACATCCTAATGGGGAAGACAACACAAATAAGTGACAGGTGGCAGGGGAAGGTTGTTTTGTCATGGGAAGGTATAAAAAGGGGAGAGGTAAGGCAGGTAGATGGTGAGAGGGCCTTATTGCATGGTTGGATGGAATGTGAAAAGACACCCACTCTCACCAGTGGAGTGATGTTGAGGGAATGGCCATGTTCCTCTCCCACTTGATCTCTTATACTGTCATCTTAGAGGTGAAAGAGACCATGTGAAAATGTCTGATCCAGACCCCCTAACTTTATAAAGATAAAATATGATTCCTATTTTACTGATGAGGCAGGTAAGTGAGGCGTGGAAGTTAAATGGCTTTCTGATCATCTAGTACAATTATCTCATTTTGTAGATGAGGAATCTGAGGCCCATGGTGGGTAACAACTAAGGTTACTCAGGTCTTAAGCTGGAGCACCAAAATACAGGCCTAGATCCTCTTACTCCAAATCCAGCACTTGCTTAATACCAAATATCAATAATAGTTGCAGAATTTAAATCTGGTGAGCTGTCTTCAACTCTTATTGTAAAGACATGACAAAAAGCCCTAAATTAAAACATTAATTTAAACATAAGAATGATGTACTATGTGGTAGTATACTTGGAAATTCCTTACCAACATAAAAAGTTGGATCTCAGTATATGATGGAAGTTCTTTTACTCAGCTGGATTTACCTCTTATGAGATGCAGTGAATAAATCTGATTACCATAGGTGTCCAACAAATTAAGTATAAAACTGAAAACAACTTTAAGCAGAAAGTAGAAAACACTTGTCAGCTATGGTTTTTTTTAAGCTGTGGGTTGAACTAGAAGTCCCTTCCAACATTTAAAATTCTGTGATTCTGTAAATTCTAATTCTTTATTCATTAGTAATTTCCTCTGTGTCTTTCAGCAGTCATTTGATCCCTCTGAAATGAGATAATGTAAGTTTGCCTCACAGGGAAGTTGTGAGGATTAAATAATAAATGAATGTAATCACATTGTACAAACACAAAGAGCCAGGTAAATTCTTAATAGCAGCACTAGTTTCGGATTATGGGTTTTCTTTGACTGATGCCCACCTCAGAGGAAAAACAACGCAAAACAAAAAAGAGCACAACAGTGGAGAACACATCCTATACAGAAACAATAGTTCTGGAGGGCAAGTTCTATTTACTTAGAACCCTTACAAAACATTACAAACTCCATCTCACAAAAAGTCAGTGATAATCACTGTGGTAAATACATTTAGTCTATTTTTAAAATCCAGTGACAGAAATGAAGGTGACTTACTTGTCAGGAACCCTGACGTATACTTTCTTTGATTTCACCGTATTCCAGGAGAGGTGCATGTAATGATCATACTTTCAACATACTAGGAAAGCCAACCAAATAAAGGAAACTTGTGGTGAGGCTTTGTGTACAGTAAATAACCAATCCCCTTAAATAAATTCCTATTTAAAAAAATTGATTTTCTTTTAAAGTGAGGCACACCTGTTTGAAAAGCATTTGCCTTTCAAATAGTATGTCTTTTCCAAATAAACTATTGAGCAGAAATGGAATGAGTAAATTAGAGTTTAGTATATGAAGCCACACAGTAGTATTAGCAGGAAACTGCTGCCCCAAAAAAGTTAGTGGGAATTACACAAACAGAACCAAGGAAAAAATTCACTTTGTATTTTTTTAAGGAAATGACCATAAGCAGTTAGAATTAAATGGGCTAAATTCAATTCAACATATATTAAGCAACTGAAACAAGCAAAAGCACTATGTTAGTGTAAGGGACAACTGTCATCTGGTTGAAGTCTCTTAAACAGCAAGGGCAAACTTCAGTGGGAAATCATAGAGATTTTAGATTAAGAGTTTACCTGTCAGTTTAAGAATGAGGGAAGAGTTTAAGACAAACATTATGAGAGCATTATGAAATGTAAAACAGATGATTTTGATTCTATGAAATTAAAAAGGTTTTGCACACACACACACACTTACACAAAACCAATGCAACCAAAATTAGAAGGAAAGCAGAAAAGTGGGGGAGGGGGAGGGAATTTGCAGCAAGGATCTCTGATATAATTGATCTGCCAAAAATCTATTTTTGTACTAGGGTATATTCTTTTTTGTTGCCTGAATTAATGAGGCAACATGTCATTGTTGGCAGAACCCATGACTATAAGACAGAAAGACTAAGTTTGAGGTTCAGTTTCCTTATCTGGGGATAAAAATAGTCTCACTGTCTACTTCACAGGATTGTTGGGGAAATCAAATGAAACAATTCATGTAGAAGTATTACTACCACTACTACTACTACTACTACTACTACTACTACTACTACTACTACTACCACTACTACTACCACTACTACTACTACTACTACTACTACTACTACTACTACTACTATTACTACTACTACTACTACTACCCTTTTCTTCAGTTTTGGTACCACAAGAAATTTTCCCACTATTCACTATTTTTTTAAATGTTTCAGGTTGTTTCACTTTCCAAATTCTCTTAAACTAAACAAAATGTGTTCTACTTCTAAATCTCTTTTTTCTAGTGCTCTTCTCATTTTTCTGCTGTCATTCTGAGGTAAGCAAATGCTTCTTTTAGCATGTTGCCTAAGGCTAGACACATAAATTGTAATCTCACCAGTGCTGGGTAGGAGCAACTGAATTATTTTAGTTAAGATTTACTGAGCAACTACTATGTGCCAAACAGTATTGAAACATACAACTAAACATAAATACTTGGCTTCTTATATCCTACAATGCAATGTCTTCCCTAACGACTACTTTCAATCCATATCTGTCTTCCCATACGCCGAGCACACTGGAAATCATCTTTGGACTTCCATCTAGGGTCAGAAAGATGGTATTTCTCCCTTCTGGCCTGGCAGCTTTAGTAGTTGCTCACTTCTGAAACTCACTATTAAACTACTAGTTGCAGCAAGAACTTACACTTGTCTATGTGAGTTTAAGACTGGGTCTCAAGGCGCTACCTGCTTCTTAAGCACCGTATTCATTCCCTGAGCACAAAGCACTAAATCAGGACCTTGAGATGCATGTTTCTATCCTTGCTGAGAATCTTTTGAGCTCTAGAGGCCAGGAACTCCCAGATACAGTCTGGTTGCCCAGAAGGAACCATTAATTAGGAGATGACCACCACTAGTATAATGAGACTTAGGCACCTGCATACCAAAGGGCAGAAACTTGGTTGAGTTGCTTGGAGTATAGAGCTGTGGTAAAGATCAAATGACTGTTGTGCCACAATATATTTTATGTTTTAATGTTTTCTCTATCAGCTTCCTATGTGAGTAAAATAGGTATACTGGTTACTGTTTCATGTTTTAAGTATTTGTCAATGTATGTTTATGAAATGTTTGTGCTTTAAGAAAATCTTTATTGTTTGAGGAAATAAAGAATTGTGGGATAAACTCTGAGTACTTTTTAGAAGGTATTCTATAAATATCTTTTGAAGGGATGACCTAGATATAAGCTATTATTGAGCACTGTTGAAGAGATTTTCCCCAGAATTCCCAGGATGAAGACATAAGTCAGAGAACAGAAGAAGACCCCAACTCTCCTCTCTGGAGCCAGGCTGCCCCAGGACATGAACCTAACTGTAGTTGAGTAGAGAACTGGGACCCCTTAGTAGAAGAGAATATGCTGCCCTCCTGGTCCATTAGGATTATGAGGAGTGTCCCAAAAAGTCTTAGTGCAGTGTTAAGCTTTAATAACTTAAACAGTGAGTTTTAATAAATTAAAATTGCACTAAGACTTTCTGTTATGCCTAGTATTTTGAGGGCTTATTTGAAAATTGCAGTTCTGAGTGTTTAATTTCTCTTCTGGCATATCCAGAATTTTTTATAACTACATAACATAGTCTGCAATAGAATTATTACTCCCACTGAATTCTGCTTATTTAGACCATTCCTTTAATATGATGCCTTTATATTTGGTTATAATATTGTATGTTTCAAGTAATTAAAAATCCCATAAATTTTTGATGAAGTACAGTGAATAGTGTCGGTGTTTTACAGTCATACAGCCCAAGCTTCTTTAAACTTATACTTTAGAGATTTCATCTAAAATTATCTAGAAGATATAAACTAACAGAGTTAATAACAGCATACCTCTCAGGGCATATTTGGTGGCCAATTTCTCCTCCTACAGGTATGCCTTCCTGACTCCAGCCCTACTTGCTATCACTCATTTCTTCCTCAAATTATTCTGCTGTTATGTACCTACTAGTGTGGGGCAGCTAGGTGGTGCAATGGATAGAGCACTACTGCAGGAGTCAGGAGGACCTGAGTTCAAATCTCACCTCAGACATTTGACATTCACTAGCCATGTGACCTTAGGCAAGTCACTTAACCCCAATTGCCTCATCCTGGGTCATCTCCAGTCATCCTAATGAATATCTGGTCACTGATTCAGATGGCTCTGGAGGAGAAGTGAGGCTGGTGACCTGCACAGCCCTCCCTCACTCAAAACAAAGTCAAGTGCAAGTCATGTCACTATTTCTCTGATGGAGTAGTTTTCTTTGGCAATGGATGAACACACCTATTGGTGTCCTTTCACTAGAACACAAGATCCTTGGGGACAGTTTTTCAATTTGTTTTTTGTATCTCCAGCACCTAACACAGTGCCCTGTATGTAATAAATGCCTTTTGAACTGAAATGAATTGAAGAATAACACTGAAATTTAAAACTGTCTCCACTAAAGCAAAAGGGATAGAAGTTTTCAAATTATTTTAAAAATACTAACTTCTAGGAACAAAATAAAACTGAACTGACTTGTTTACTATCTTTTGGAAGACTCTCATAGCTACAATGAATCAAGCACTTTAAAATGGAAGTCTAAAAGGAGAATTTTTTGGTCTCTTTAGCATTTGGGGTTGCAGTATGGGATTTTGACAAGGGAAAGGAATAAAACAATTATAAAGTTGTTAGATAAACAAAGGGAAGAAACTTCAAATTTTGCAAAGGAGGCAGAATGTTTCTAGCTAAACCTCCTCACTACCACCTTCCCTCCAAAAACCCCTAAAACAAACCATAACTACTATATTATTAAAATATTAATGATATATCCACATTATAAAGCCAAAAGATTACTTTTAAATCCCACAAGCTGATTACTGCCAAACAAGGCTAAGGAGTACCAAGGGAAATTTTAGGAACATTTAATGGAAGTATTTTGAATTAACAGAAGAGGGTATATTAAAAACTCATTCTCGGGGAGAAACAACAAATGCTCATTATAAATCTGCCTTTACTAATGAAGTCTCTGGAGTAGTATTATAGCTACTATGAAAATTTTTTAAAAATAGAAGACCCCCAAATAGGCAAATGGGTGAACTAACAATAGTCATGAGGACATTCTGCATGGTTTCACTGAATCATAGAATTTCAGAATTGAAAGCATTCTCAGAAGCTATATCACTCAACCAATATGTGAACAAGAAGTCCAAGAAATGGTCATATGTGCTTTGCTTAAAGACCTGTTTCTGGGTGAACAGTTACCAGAGAGGCCCCTTCTATTTTTGGTTAGTTCTATTTTTCCTTTCACAGTCAAATCTGTTTGCTTCTTTGTTCAAATACACATTTCTAACTGTATTTAGACAACATTGCAAAAGATATCTTATAAGTTACATAGTGGTGTCTCATAAGTGGTGGTTATTTTACATGTACAAGAGAATGGGAGTTTTAAAAGCCACTAAAAAAAAAAAGACTGAGAAATAAGAAATGTGGTAGGACAAAATAGAACTTACCAGTTGAGCTTTACATACTATTTAAATTGCTTTCTTCTCCTGCTTGTGCCCAAATATGTGTATTCAAAAATTATATCAAAAGTATAGAAATTGGAAAATTACAGCTGACAGACATACAAACTAGCATTGGGTCATAAATCCAGGGCCCAAGAAATTAATTATTTTAAGTAATAATGTTAGTAAATATTGAAATAAAAATTAAAAAATAATGAAATATAATAAATATAGGACAGTATTATAATGTCATAGATCTTCAAGCTTGATGAAGAGATAATGCATTTAGGGAGCTAAGCATTACTATCTTTATTTTTCAGATGTGACAACTAAATTCTATAAATTTTAAGAACTGCTCTGTTACATCAGTAGGAAGGAGTAGTACAGGGACTAGAAGCCAGGATTCTTGCATTGTGCTGGAATGCTTTTTCCATCCTCAGCACCATATCTAACAGCTCTTGATCCTGAGACATACTATATCCTTTGGGGGTACACCACAGAGGACAGTCTGCCCAGACCAGTGAACCAGGGAAAACTGGTTTGGCTGATGTGGTTCCTGCCCATCAGGATACACATATGGTAAGATTAATTGGTGGTGGGGGTTGTTGTGTTCATCCTTCATTTTCTTTTTTTTTTTTTTTCAAGGTTAAAACAGAAAATCTCCTTTATTCTGCTCTTTCAAGAAACTGGGCGGTCCCTTCACCAGTAAAGCTGGAGTAGGGAGGCCTCATCCTTCATTTTCAAAGAGGACCATGACATCAGAGAAATGATGACATGACTTGCACTTGACTTTGTTTTGAGTGAGGGAGGGTAATAACCAGTAACTGGACATTGCTCTTCTTCCCAGCTTCTTGCTGGACGGCACACTTAGAATTGACTTTCCTAGATCCTTGCCCTTCATTCCTTACACCTTATTAAGCAATTTAGATAATACCCTACTCATACTTGGTCCCAGCTATACAACTATTTTCCCTTATAGATGAAAAGGCAGTCTTCTATTGGTACCATGCTGGCTCTTTGTCTAAAATCCTATATAAACGTTGTCCTGAAAGGCTGAAGGAATATTTCATATCCCTTGAATAAAGTAAGTTCACTCTGTCCTTTTGGTGACCTCTCAAGGAACATAACATGCGCGAGTTGGCCATGCCTTAATGTTTTGGGAACTAGCCACTCCCGGAACACATAGATAATACTTGGAGGATCTGGCTAGTCCTCCCAGTATATGATTAATTAACTTATATCTTGTGGCCCCCGTATGATATCTCCTTGATGGACAAAACCTGTATTCCCATGGCCATGTGCCTGACCAGCTTGGAACAGTGTGCAGAGCCGTTGGCAAAAAGCCTTCTTTGTCTAGGTCCCTATAAACTCCCCCCGCCAGTGTAAGTCCTCGGAATCTCACCCATGGAGAGGACGCTCTGCCTGGGACCTCTGTGCTCCCAATTCGGACCCTGAACGCTGTATCCCGGGATTCCCCAGCTGATGAAATCCAGGTGTTGGTGCCTCCCCGAATTGGTGATGTTTTCTTTTTCTGCTATACTGATTGTTATTATACTTATTACTCTGTGCTTATTGTGTATTATCTGTTGTATTAGATAGAGAGTCTATTCCTTGTATTGTATAATTAAACTACCTTCATTTTTAAAGCAGCGTGGGAGTGTTATTTACAGGAACGAATCCAAACCCCTAAAAATCACAAAACAAAGGCTATGGGCCTTTGATCAGAGTGTACAAACAATTACACATGATTCCATATCTAGAAACTACCCTATTGTATACTCTCCTTTGCCAGGAGCAATGAGGGTCAAACACCTAGACCATTCCCTGACAGTACCTGTTCTCCTCTTACTTTAGTGAGTAGTAATAAAATCCTGTTACCTACTATCACTATATGGTTCTGCTGTTTTTCATATGAAGTCTAGTGAGCTACAGAGTAGAAGCAGCTTCCCCAAAAGGTCCAAACAGAATCCCTAATTCTCAAAGCCCCTGGATTGGGGGGGGAGGGAGGAAAGGTAGTCAAAGAGGTGCTATGTGGTAGAAGTAGAATCTTCACCTCGCCTCCATGCAAGTTAGGTTGCTTTTTTTCCCTCTCCTTAAAAGGTACTAATGCCATCTTCAAGAGTAGGCTGGATCAGCTGACTTAAGGCTCAGGCTAGTGACATCAGTGCTGGTGTCCTGAGTACCAAGTAGTCACCAAGAGTTCCGGGGACTATTTCATGCTTGGCTGGTGGAAAAAGGTGGGCTTTGCTCAATTGAATCCACTTGAGGTGTCCTCAAAGCCCACACTCCTTGAGTATCTTCCTGCTATAGTTAAATAAATCTCCTTTTATTAACTGTTGTCTGGCCTAAAAGTATCTCATACTATTTGAATATTGAATCTATACTATCAAGGTACTCATCTAAGTCATGCTAAGCCCCAAAAAGGTAATGGTGGTCAAGCAACTGAGGTCCTAGAGGAGGGGGACCCAAAGCATACAAACCCTGGAAGCGATGGTCTAGAGTCAGAAGAAGGATCAAGGACAGTTTTGTTATGTTATAGCACTACCAGAGGAACACAAAGGGATGAATAGGAATGGAGAGCATGCTGGCATTGAATCAGTGCACTGGATACCCCATCCTCTAGTTGCAGCTCTGACCACACAGCCAGCTAGACATTTCTACTGCCAAACAAATTAATACTCATCACTCTTAGGATAGAAAACAAGAAACTTGTACCAAACTACAGGATATTTACACCCAAAAACTCCTGTGTGCAGTTCTGTCAATGAAAGGGAGATATATCCCAGCTGCATACAACTTTCTTCAGCAGCACTTTTTGTTATAGAAAAGAATTGTAAACAAAATGGGTAGACATCAAATGGAGAGAGGGTTATGCAAATTAGTGTATATAAACATAAAAGGATAGCATTGTGTTGAAAGACACAAAAAATGATGGAATTGGAGAAACTTGGGAAGAATTATATACACTGATGTAAAGTAAGCAGAAACAGAAAAACAATTTGCATGATGACCACAATAATTAAAATGAAAACAATTTTCAAAGTTTTCAGATCAAGATAGTGATCAATAATGACTTCAGATGTCTAACAATAAAGCAGGCAGCCCATCTCTTGCCAGAGAAATGAATGACTAAAGGTTCAGAAAGAGTAAAAAATTTACAGATATAGCCAATGTGTTGATTTGTTTTGTTTGACTATGTAATTCTATTCAGAGAAGGGTGAGACTTGGTGAGTAGTATTAGGGATTAAAAAAAAGAAAAAGGAAAGATCATCAACAAAACATTTTTAAAATACACAGAAAAGAACATGAAGTATAAAATTGGATGTAGAGAAGCAAGAAACTTCTGTTAACATTTTAAATTCGAGAGGTCTACAGAAATAAAACTCAAATAATGAAGATGATATAAGAATTCCTCATGAGGATAGGACAAAAAGTTGAGGGCTATTCTGTTTAGGAAAACATAATTTGAAAAGAGATAGGATCCCAGCCAATAAACTGATAAAATGGATGAAGAGGGTGAAGAAATACTAAGAACTTGTTACCAGGTTCATGATGACTCAACTAGTATAGTAGCTTCTTTGTCAGTTGCCATATCATTATAAGTCTCACTGGCTCTTTTGTTTCAGGGAAGAGGCAATCATGTTGCATTCTCTGATGCTCATTTCAGTCATTTTAAGGGTCAAAGGGATGCTTATTTTAACGGTCAGTAAGTATGTGCAGATCTAAATACTGATGAACTTAACGGCTATAAATAAAACCTGCAATTTCCATCTAATTCTCGACTCTTAAAAAAAAAGTTTTGCCAAAGTCTTTTGATTTTTAACAATAATATCTTGATGTACATTTACCCATTGATTGAACTCTCTTTCATCATAAGAGAAAAAAAATTAATTAAAACCAACTACACCTGAAGATATCTGCAACACTCTGCTCCCACAGTCACCCTCCTGTCTATTAAGAGGAAATGTGTTCCATTGTCAGTTCTTTAAAACCAAGACTGGTTATTACAATTAATTTGAGTTCAACTGACTTTTAGTATTGTGTTCACGAATGGATGGCAGGGGGGAGCATTTATTAAGTGCTTACTGTGTTCCAGGAACTGTGCTTTGTGGCAGTGGTGAAAATACAAGCAAAAAAGAGAGTTCTGGTCCTCAAGGAGCTTATATTTTTAAAAGGGAAGACAATGCAAACTTGTTAGCCAGGGTGGTGTGTTTTGGATAAGAAATCAGAGGGAATGATGGATGAGATACCATACTTGTCTTTTCCAGGAATGATAGTGTTGATTTGATTACTGTTCTCAGATCAAGAAGTGGAAAGGGAAGGGAGGAGAAATTAGGCAGTAATTCTGGAAGTCACGGGTAGAGAGGAAGACAGTCATTTATAATTTTTTGCTGTTTCAACTTATTTCATTCTGTAACAGTTCACACAAGTGTTTCACATTTCACTAAATTCTTATTACTTGTCATTTCTTACGTTGATGCAACATTCCATTAAATTCATATACCACACATTTTTTCAGTCAGTCTCCAATCAATTCAATGGGTCATCACTTTGTTTTCAGTTTGTTTTGTTTTGTTTTGCAATCACAAAAAAAAAAAATACAGATACAAGTGTTTTGGCATATGTGGGACCTTTGACCTCCTTGGGGAACATACACCATGTGATCTCAATTTTTTTTATTAAACAGTAAAAACTTTCAGGAGAAAAAAACTAGTGAAGCTCTGCATGTGAAAGTATTCTACAACATTTTTAAAATCTAAGTATATATGTAAAACAAATCATCCTCTCACACTTTCAGGATAGGATATAATATTTGAGTGCTATGGCAGGCTGCACCCTGTGATGGCAATCAAATTAGGATCTTTTGCTGTTTTTGTTTTACTAAAAGTGCACTGGGTCAGAGGGTTTTGCCCTCTGGCTCTAAAAAGTGTAAATACTCTGAGGGTGAAGTTTTATTTTGGGGCTTACTGACTGGAAGTGTTTCTTTGGCCAGAGAGATTCTGGAAAGTCATTAAGGACCTCCCCCCAACCCTGGCCTAAAACCCAGAAGTTGATGCTGCCCTCTCTGGTAACTGTGTACGTATGTAATGGTCAGACATGTGTATGCATGTAATGGTCTGGCAGTCTGAAAGTGCTGTCTGTTGATTTATTTTTGATTTCTCTGAAATTTTGATTTTGATTTTCTCTAATACCTGTGCTTGATTAATGTGATTGTTAACCCCTCAAAAGTTGCCTTTCCTTTTGTGAATGCAGATCTAAGAACCCGTTGTAGTAGGCCCTCCTGTGTGTTGGGGTGCTTACTGATACACATCCCAACTTTTCTAAAAATTACAAAAAAATCACCCGTGCAATGTTGGAAAGATCTAACAATGGGACAAGGAATGCCCAAGCACTCTAGTTCATTTACCCTATGCCTTGTTCATTTTTCTATCAGACATACGAGTACATTAATATGGGGAACTCCCAAAGGAAATTCCCTCTCTCAGGGCAGATTAGCACCTGCTAAATAATTTATAATCTTAGAGAATTGCTTTCTCCATTTACCAAAAGTAATTTGGCACCTGCTTCTCAATGGCTATATTAAAATCCAAGGGAGTGGAGGGATGTTTTGTTATGTTTTTTTAATTTTTCCTAGTCCCTGCCAGACTTTTAGGACAATTGAAGGTATGATAACCTTGACCCGAACTGGCTCTTTACAGTTGCCTCAAATGAAAACCTCCATTTGTTTCACCTACAGATTTAATTAGGCTTTTTGCATAATAGAATGTAATCTAGGATTTCAAATAAGTATAGGTCAGGATGCATCTACAATTTAACATGATTAAATATGAATTTATGGCTTTATTTTTTTGGTCACTCAATTGTTTCCTACGTACAGAATGATCTGCATGTAACAAAAAGTACCTTGTCACTTTAACAGCAAGACACAAAATGCATAATGCTATATTGTTCATGAACTATTAAAACAATGCTAGGACATCTGGAGAATGACTTTTCTCAATGTAGAGCTTTATGTAGATGAAGTAATGAATGGGAATGGGTGAGGCTAGTGAGAAAGCAGTAGGACTACATATCACTCCTTCCTTATACACTAACATAGCCAGAAGGATAGATTTCATCATCACTTATTAAGTGCAATTACAAAGGTGAAGGTAAAGGAGGATCAGACGAGGCTAGAAGATCTCTCTCCAGTGAAGTCTGCGTCCCTTGAGGGCAGGGGCTGTCTCACTTTTGTATTTGTATCCCTGGGCCTACTACAGTGCCTAACATACTGCGGGTGCTTAATAAACAATTGTTGCTTGATTGTTTCGAGTTTTATCTTTAAAAAAAATTCCAGTCTTTGAGTAATATAAGCTAAAGCCTGGCCCTAGTTATTTCCCTTTCCCCACCTCCACCCCTAACTGAATGCTTGCTTGTGCCCTAGATCCCTATTCCTAAAATAACTTTAGAAGCTTGTCTCTTCAATCATAGACTTACCCTAATCTGTCTCTTCTTATCCACTGGCACCTTCTCTACTCCTTACAAACATGCCAGAATATTATTCATCCTTAAAAATTCTTTACTTGATGCTAAGATTCAGTCAAGCTACTGTCCTCTGTCTCTCCTCCCTTCCTCAGTTAAATGCCTTCCTCTTCTCATCACACACACACACACACACACACACACACACACACACACACACACACACACACACACACACACACAGCTCTGCCCCCAATAATGTATCTTCAGATCTCATCACTTGATTGATGAGGCAGATTGGTACAGTAGAATGAGCACTATTTCTTAGAATCACAGGACCTGATTCAAATCACAGCTGTGATGCTTACTACCTGTGTGATCTTGACAAACCAAATTAATAAGCATTACTGAGTGCCTAGTATGTTCCAGGTACTGTACTAAGAGCTGGGGACACAAAAAAGGGTGAAGGAGCAAAAACAGCCCCTACCCTTTAGTATATCACAATCTAATGGGGGAAACAACCTGCAAACATGTAAGTACAGATGAAATATATACAAAATAAACTAGAGATAATTACTGAGGGAAAGCATTAGCATTTTAAGCAGAATAAAGAGAGGCTTCTTGGAAAAAGTGGTATTTTGTTGTTGTGTTTGTCCTTTGTTTTTCAAAGAGGACCATGGCATCAGGAAAAAATGATGACATGACTTGCAGTTGGCTTAGATTTGAGTGAGGGAGGGCTGTGCAAGGTCACCAGCCTCACTTTCCCCTCCTGAGCCATCTGGATCCAGTGATTAGATATTCGTCAGGATGACTGGAGATGGCCCAGGATGCAAAATCTAAGGCCTTTTCAGGTACTCACTTAGAGTGAGGTAATGCCCATTAAGTGAATAGGCCTCTTTAAGAAATGAATCAAGGGATGGCCCCTTTAATTAGAAATAAAAAAAGAAAAAAAAATCAAACTGGGAGGGAAAGACCATCGGGGTTGCTGTTACAAACAGAAGGGGCAGCTAGATAGTGCAGGAGTCAGGAGGACCTGAGTTCAAATTTCACCTCAGATACTTGATACTCACTAGCTGGGTGACCTTGGGCAAGTCACTTATTGCCTCATCCTGGGTCATCTCCAGTCATCCTGATGAATATCTGGTCACTGGATTCAGATGGCTCTGGAGGAGAAGTGAGGCTGGTGACCTGCACAGCCCTCCCTCACTCAAAACAAAGTCAAGTGCAAGTCATGTCATTATTTCTGTGATGGCATGGGCTTCTTTAGCAGGAAAGGACAAAGACACACACAAAGAGAAACAGCATTGACATTCACAGTAAGACAGAAGAGTACAAGCCATTAAGTGGAGCTTGGGCAGGGACCCATTGCAGCGTAAGCTATGAGGTTCAGGGTGAACTGGGTTCAAGGTTTTGTGAAAGAGGAAGGAAGGAAGGAAGGAAGGGAGGGAGGGAGGGAGGAAGGAAGGAAGGAAGGAAAATCTAGTCAGTAAAGCACAAGTTAACTGGGCAGCTTATAGTCATTGAAATTTACCTTCCTTTGGAGAGGAGAAGTTATTTTAACTGAGAATTAAAGGAAGTCAGGGAAGACAGGAGTCAGAGATGAGGAAGGAAAACACTGAAGGGATAGAGGACAGACAGTCACTGAAAACACCCACAATCTGGAGGTAAGGTGGACAGTGTCGCTGGATCATAAAGCATGCACGTGGAAGGGAGTAAAGTGTTAAGAAGACAGGAAAACTAAGAAATCACTCAACCTCCTTAGGACTCAGTTAACATATCTGTAATATTGTTTGGACTAGATGGTCTCTGAGGTACTTTTCAGCTCTACAGCTATGATCCCATGGCTCCTATCAGGCAGCACTCTCCAAGGTTAAAAGCAATCTGGGCTTTTTCTCAGTCTTTATTCTTCTTGATCCTTCTGCAGCATTTGATGAGGTTCTCAAGTCACTCCTCCTAAACATCCTCTTCCTCCCTAGGTTTCCATGACGCTAATTTTCATGGTTCTACCTATTTTCTTCTCAGACTACTTCTTTGCCCCACTCCTGTACATGAATATTACCTGTCCTGGTCTACGTTGTTTTCTTACTAACCTCAATCTTGGAGATCAGCTTCCATGAGTTCATCTATTGTTTCTATCCAGACAACTGCCAGACCTACATATGTTTCTCCACTATCTCTCCAAAACAGAACTCATTACTGGCATATTCTTATCTGAAACTATCCCATGTTTCTAACCTTCCTGATTTTGTTGAAGGCACCACCTTCTTTCCAGGGACTCAGGTTCATCAACTCAAGAATCCTTGACATCTCACTTTCCCTCAACCAACTGCCAAGTCTTGTACCTACATACATCACACCAACCCAGCTACCACCTTAGTTTAAGCCTTCCTCACCTTTCACCTGAACTATTCAAATAGCCTCCTAATGAATCTCTCTACTTTAAGTCTTTCCCTTCTCCAGTTCATCCTCCAAACTGTCAAAGTGATATTCCCAAGACACATCTGACCCTTGTTAAGTGTTACTAAGGGGTTCTCTGAACGTGTCTTTTTGAGTTGCCATATTTTCTAGATACATTGGACCCAGAGCATGCAGGAGGCCCTGAATGTGTCAAGGACTAAGGCCTCCCCTCCTCAACTGACGTAATTTGTTATTGGTACCCCAAGATAGATCCCCTATGGGCCCTTGGGAAGAAAGACAGGTGCCAGCCCATCTGTGACAGGCTGGGAAAATGCTTGTACAACTGGGGTCCTTTGTAGATAAGTGGACCCTCCTATCTTCATAGTCTAGTCATTCCAAAGGGAAAAGAATGCAGCTTTGGATATTACCTTGCTCTTCACCTTCAAGTGCTTTGTCCTTTTGCCCACCTTTACTGCACCTTTCCCCTCCTATTCCACTCCCCTTCCTTTTTCTCTTCTTCCTTTTGCTGTACTATCATAAATATGAAAACTTCTATAAGGATTGTGAACTCTTTGAGTTCCACATGCACATTCATTTCTCTGGTTTTCACATAATTCTCAGGATGCTGCGAATGCCTGTTGACACCCTGTTACATCCATGCTCAAGAAGATTCAGCAGGTTGTTCTTGTTCATGTTGTTCCTGTAGTCAAACTGACCTGTTTGTTCTTCCCAAAGACATAATTTTCTGTCTCCAGGCCTTTGTGAAAGTTGTCCCCCTGGGATGTTCTTCTTTCTCACCATCACCCCACAGAACTGCCCTTCAAATTTTATCCCAAATCCCATTAAAGGAATGTATCCTGGAGTCCCCAGTGCCTAGCACAGTATCTGTCCAGCAGATACCAGGTAATTAAGAAAGGCTTTTGAAATTAAACTGAATTAACACCAAAAAAGATTCAAAATATTATTTTCTGACAGTATATACTCCATTCCATATACAGTGCTCCAGCGTTTCTTAAGGAAAGAAGTTTTACTTACTAATTAGTTATTCAGAACTAATATTGTTCATTTCAATTCATTATGGTTAGAATACTTTTTAGTGTTATGATTTTTTACGGCATTATAAGTACTAGATATATTGTTTTCTTGATTCTGCTTTCTTCACTCTGTATGACTTCATACAAGTTCTCGTAAGTTTCTCTGAATTTCTGATATTCATTGTTCTTACAGCACAATAATATTCCATTATATTCATAAAGCACAATGTTTGGTCATTCCAATTGTTTCCAGTTTCTTGCTAACACAAAGAGTGCTGGTATGAGTATTCTTATATACATCTATATAGAGATATATGTAAATATCTGTATATCTATATAGATATGCCCATATCTATATAGGCAATATATATACACGTATGTCTACACATGAATATATGCATATATGTATATACGTAAATATACACCCTTTTACAAAAGAAGACATTCAAAATACAATTTAGTTTACGTATGTGTGCACACATCCACACCCACATCCACTGAAGCACATCCTTCAGGTTCTAAGGCATGAAGAGAAAGGGGTAGTTATCTTCCAGACTCAGCAAAAGCAAAAAGCAGACCACCAGGCTCCAAGCCAATATATTATAATTGCTAACCTAAAACTGCTAGGTATCTTATGATTGAGCACACCTAAAAAAGACTTGAGGTGACACTAGAGAGTCATCGTACGCTGACAGTACATTATTTTATACTGCTAATCCTTTTTTATTTAGAGGTATCATACTGCAAGGACATAGCACCGCCTGTCTGGGTGGGTGGGTAGGGGCTTAGCTTTATGTCACAGCCTTAGGGAGAAGCCCAGTAATAGCTTGTATTTATGTAGGGCTTTATGATTTACACAGGGCTTTATACGCACATTATCTAAAATGACCCACTCAACAATGCTGTAGGGGTAGATAATGCTAGTATTAACCCAGTTTTAGAGATAAGGAAATTAAAGCTCCAGAAACATTAACTCATTAACCTAATTGCCCAGGGTTGCATAGTCAATAAATGTCAGGGCCAGGACTCAAAGCAAGATTTTCTGACATGAGATAAACAATTTTCTCCAGGGGAAAAAGTGTTTCATTCTCTTAAAGTCTACCAAAAAGAAAATCCTTTGCATATTTAGTATGCTAAAACTTACTTAGGAAAAAAGTTAGAATGATTTTGAAATTCAGCATCTGGCCATAACTTGACTAATGATAAATTTAGTACAATTAGTAAGTAACTCATACCTTGCACCTAACTGTGTAAATTTTCATTAAGAAAACTTAGCTAAATTTCTATGCATTTCATTCTAAAGTATTTCCATGATAACATGATCAAGAACATATGGGGGGGCACAGCCAAGATGCTGGAGTAGAAAGACACACATACTATAGCTCTTCCCCCACAGTCCATAAAATACCTGTAAAAAATGATTCTCAACAAATTCTAGAGCAGCAGAAGCCACAGAATGACAGAATGAATGATATTTCCAGACAAAGGTAACCTGGAAGGCTGACAGGAAAGGTCTATCCCATGGGATGCTGAGCAAAGCAGAGCTCAGCCCTGGCTACGCAGCGCCAGGAGGAACAGGACTGGAACAGGTCTCTAGGGCAGAATCCTCAGCGGGGAGGGTCTCAGATCCCTCAACCCACAAGTGCCAAAGAAAGCTTCAAAGGTCAGTAAGAGGGCTTTCCCAAATGGGTGAGAAGGGAGTAGAGTCCCCTACATTAGCGGCCCTAGGTGGCAGCAGCAGTGGCCCTGCCCCACCTAAAGCCCCTGAGGGAATTGAGTAGCTGATCTGAATGTCATCCCTGAGCAGGGTCCTGGGGTGAGGAGGAGCATTAGGACCTTCCTCTTGACAAAGGAGTCAGAAGTCAAGTAACTGGGTGGGAAAATGCCCAAAAAGGAGGAAAAAAATAAGACCATAGAAGGTTACTTTCTTGGTGAACAGGTATTTCCTTCCATCCTTTCAGATGAGGAAGAACAATTCATACTGTCAGAGGAAGTGAAGGCTTTTGCATCCAAAATGAATATGCAATGGGCTCAGGCTACGGAAAGCTTGAAAAGCAAGCCAACAGCTTGCTAAAGGAGACCCCCAAAAAATGCTGAAGAAAATAACACCTTTAAAAATAGGCTAACTCAATTGGAAAAAGAGGTCTGAAAAGCCAATGAGGAGAAGAAGGCTTTAAAAAGCAGAATCAACCAAATGGAAAAGGAGGCTCAAAAGCTCACTGAAGAAACAGTTCTTTAAAAATGAGAGTGAAGCTGAGGGAAGCTAATGATAAGCCAAGAAATTACAAAACAAAACTAAAAGAATGAAAAAATAGAAGACAATGTGAAATATTTCATTAGAAAAACAACTGACCTGGAAAACAGATCCAGGAAAAACAATTTAAAAATTATGGGACTACTTGAAAGCCATGATCAAAACAAGAACCTAGATATTACCTTTCATGAAATTATCAAGGACAACTGCCCTGATATTCTAGAACCAGAGGGCAAAATAAATATTAAAAGAATCCACTGATCACCTCCTAAAAGAGACCTGAAAACAGAAACTCCTAGGAATATTGTGGCGACATTTCAGAGTTCCCAGGTCAAGGAGAAAATATTGCAAGCAGCTAGAAAGAAACAATTCAAGTATTGTGGAAATACAATCAGGATAACACAGAATCTGGCAGCTTCTACATTAAGTAATTGAAGGGCTTGGAATAGGATATTCCAGAAGTCAAAGGAACTGGGATTAAAACCAAGAATCATCTACCCAGCAAAACTGAGTATAATACCTCAAGAGAAAAAATGGTCATTCAATGATATAGAGGAGTTTCAAACATTCTTGATGAAAAGACCAGAACTGATGAGAAAATTTGACTTTCAAATACAAGAATCAAGAGAAGTATGAAAAGGTAAACAGGAAAGAGAAATCATAAAGGACTTTATTAAACTGAACTGTTTACATTCCTATATGGAAAGATAATATTTGTAATTCTTGAGACTTTTCTCAGTATTTGGATAGGAGGAGGGATTATACACACATACACACACACACACACACACAGCACAGGTTGAGTTGAATCAGAAGGGATGATATCTATAAAAAAATAAAATTAAGTGGTGAGAGAGGAATATATTGGGAGGGGAAAGGGAGAAATGGAATGAGGCAAATTATCACTCATAAAAGAGATAAGAAAAATCCTGTTCAATGGAGGAGAAAAGGTAGAAGATGAGAGGGAAAAAGTGAAGCTTACTCTCTTCACATATGGCTTAAGAAGGGAATAATATGCTCACTAAATTTGGTATGAAAATCTATCTTATACTACAGGAAAGTAGGGGAGGGGGGACAAGTGGGATAGGGAGATGATAGAGGGGAGGGCAAATGGGGGAAGGGAGTAACTAGAAGTAAACATTTTTGGGAAGGGACAAGGTCAAATGAGAGAATAGAATAAAGGGGGGACAGGGAAGGATGGGGGGAAATATAGTTTTAAACAACATGACTATTATGGAAGTCTTTTGCAAAATGACACATATATAGCCTGTATTGAATTGCTTGCCTTTTCAGTGGGGATGGGTGGGGAGGGAGGAAGGGAGTGAAGTTGGAATTCAAAGTATGAATGTTGAGAATTGTTATTGCATGTAACTGGGAAATAAGAAATACAGGTAATGGGGTATAGAAATCTATCTTGCCCTATAAGAAAAGGAAGAGGATGGGGATAAGGAAAGGGTAGGGTGTTATAGAAGGGAGGGCACATTGAGGGAAGGAGTAATCAGAATGCAAGGTGTTATGGGGTGGGGGGAGGGGAGAGATGGGGAGAAAAATTGGAACTCAAAATTTTGTGGAAATGAATGTCGTAATCTAAAAATAAATAAATTTTTAAAAAGTGAAAAAGGATTAAAAAAAAGAACATATGGAAATATATTATACCTCTACTATAAAGTCTGCAAGTAGCTACTTGCATGCGAATAAGAAACTAGATCTTGTCATTCTAAGCAGCTTTTTATTAAGTTGCTATGATCTCTAGTTTTCTTCCTTTTACAGTAAAGATGAGGAAATCAGTGGAAGTCTAATGCTGCTGACTTCTGTTCAGCAAAAAGGACAATAACAAGAGGCCTAAGGCACACCTTGTTTTGGCAAAGCAGCCAACCACAGGTTTTCCTTCAGTTTCTCTTGGGAAGTCAATCTTTGTCAATGCTAAAAATTGCCTGCTGAGCACATATAGCACAAGGGGAATGAGGAGTTTTCTTTGAGTCAATCAAAGGAAATAGAAAGCAATAAGCATATAGACAAATAAAAGGTTTACAGGAAATAGAAGACTGAAGTCAGGTGAGGTAAGGCAAGGGTCTACAATTTGTCATGAGCAAGAAAGGAGACCAGAGAGGCAGTCTGGCTTAATGGAGAGAAAACTGTCTGGGAATAAGAGAGTTCAAGTCCAGCCTGAGACATAAACTATCTATATGACCTGGGGCACATTGCCTAACCTCCAGGTGTCTCATACAACTCTCTAAAGAGTTTATATTATTCCACTATTGCTAATCTAAATTGGTAGAGGAATTCTTCTCCCTGGAACTTTCCTATACAGATGAAATCATGAACTCAAAAGAATAGGAAAAAAATGTTTAGGGTAAGGGGAAGAGAGTATTGTGAAAGAATATGTTTGAGAGACATTTTCCAAATGTATACCAGTGACAGGAATGAGGTATGTCAGTAACTGTCTATTTAATTGTCTCCTAAGGAGCTTGAGTGACACCACTGAAGTAAACACTGAAACAGAAACCGCATCTAATGACAGTGGAAGCAGCCAGCTGCCCTGCCCAAACGATTCAAGACCTACCAATCAATTACCTGGCAATATATCATAGCCAAAAAACTGTTTCCTCTACTTGCCTCCTCTTAGCTCATTATCAACAAAGATGACGTGATCTTACATTTGGACGCAGAGGGACACAAATAAAGCAACAGACTTTGTATTTCAGGAAGACTTGCTAAAAGGAAAAGACAGGTTGGGCCTTTTGGAGTCAAAATCTATGATGCCCACAATGTTCCACCTCCATCCTACACACCCTGCATTCCTTCTTTTCTGGTCAGGAGAGGAAGCCTCTACTCTTCATTACCCACAACCTCTAACCCAGACTAAGAGTGCAAAAATGGGGTCAATTATTAAGATCAGAAAAAGAGAAAGATTATAGGACAAATCCTTCTACACTCACCAATGTCTTAAAAAGAAGTATAAATACGTTTATTACCTTCATCTCTAGGAAACTATTTAATAGTCACATTAGCTTCACAGTCAAGGATTAGGTTAGTACGTATCACTGGTCATAGATAACCTAGTCAGAAATGCTCAGGCTATGGTGGCAAATGGTCAGTCTTCAGGACTTCAATAATAAAGATGTAAGAGTTCCCTCTACATAAACATATCCAACAGAAGGGGGCTCTTTCATCTGTTTACTTTATACGGTGCACAAACTGCCTGGATTGTTTGCAGAGAAACAGCAAAGAGATGCTGTTCCACACAATTTTATATGACTGGCTTCTAGACATCCCAAATTCAAAATGTCCAGAACTAAACTAATCTCTTCCACAAAATTTACCCTTTTCTTCACCTTCCCCATTTCTGTCAAAGAATCCTCAACCTTCTACTCACTAGGGCTCCCAGTCTTAAAATCATTCTGATCTCTTTGCTCTCTCTCACTCACCCATATCCAATCAGTTGCCAAGTACTATCAATTCTTCCTCAATAGCATCTCTCATAACCTTTCACTTCTCTGCATTCACACTGATCAAGTAGGCATCACTGACATCTCAAGTCCTAAATTGAGAATTGTCTATAATCCTTTATATTTTGAAGTTTCTGATAGGAATATAAGGAATACTGTCCTGGTTTAAGACTCATGATTCATTCAATTCAGCAGCAAGGTACCCAGGGAGGAGGTGGAGGGACAGTTTTTTCTGATAACATGTTTTCTATGTTACCAACTCCAACAGAATTTTCCAAAATAACTTGTTACAGATCTATCATTCATGAATTTATCTAAAACCATCTTAAATCTATTTCTATTTTTTCAGTACTACCTCAGAGAAAAGTACTCTACAAATACAGTGATCTGTTTCAATTATATTCACCTCAAGAGAAATGCACACACACACACACACACACACACATACACACACACACACACACACACACACACAAACCTTCCCTCCCCAAGAGATTCACAAACTAATGGGATAAGCAGAAAAAACCTGTTTTCCAAGTGTTTAGGAATAAGCAGCCAAGCTTGGCCAAACCAAAAGTTAGTTATTTACTGTTAGGCTTGGAGAAATTGCCAACCCCAAGTATGACTCCGGTAAATTCTGTACCAACAGCCCCAAATCCTTCTCAGGAAGGTTCCAAACCACAGCATCCCGGTTCTGTTTTAAACTTCTGTCTAAGAAATGAAGCTTTAACATATAACAGTATCATCCATATTGGCACAGATCACTTAAAAATAAATACTTTTTCACCAGTGGCTTGATATCAAGCTACAGGTTTCAAATGTCCAAAGGAGATAGTGCAGGGGGCTAAAGAACAGGGGCAAAGAAGAGCTTCTGAGGCTTTTTTCCACAAATGTGCTAAAAGGAATCCTAGGAGCAGGTGAAAATTGAAAAGGCCAATGGATGGCCTTTGGATGCCAATGGAAAGGCTTATAAACCTATATTTAAAATCCAAGGTCAGTTATTAGGTGTATGACCATTTACCCATCTAGGGTGCATTTTAAAGATAGTGGCTTAGTTTTATTTCACTTTGATCTTTAGGGCACGATCTACGTCTTAGTTGTACTTTTAGCACCAGTGCTCTGCTGTGAGTTAGGTGCTAAATGTTTGTTGAATTGAGTAGTGATGCTTAATATTTTTTGAACTGAATAAGTTCCACATGGAGGTAGTTAAGAAATAATTGCCAGCAAAGCCTAGATTCAATTGTCTGAGTCAGATTTACTTCAATAATGAATTTAAAAATGAACTGAAAAATCAAATTAGCATATGTAGTTTATATAAAACTTCTTTCTTTGTAAGTTGACAGAAAAAAAAAGAAAAATGACTCAGGATTATTCCAAGGAACACAAATATGAAAACATACTAACTTACATGTAAACTGCTTTAGTTAAACTACTAAACATTTTCTCACTAGGAATTTTGAGGTCAAGAGGCATTTTCCCAGGCTTGAAGCCAACTGGTCAGGGTGAGGTATCTAAGAATGAACAAATTAAATGGCTACTGGGAGAAAATGCCCAAATCCTAGACCCTTGCATAATAATTGAAGACTACAGAAGCATTATGCATGGGCCAAATGTTGGACCCTGATATTACATATACAGTACATATATCTAGCCTGTTATTACATATACAGTACACATATCTAGCCTGAATTAACCTATTAATTATTTTAATTAATGATTATTATTAATTATTAATCTTTTTTTAAGGAGTACCACCGGCACAAAGATGTCAACCTACATGATTTTGTGTAAGTAGTGCCTTGCTTTGTGGCAGAGACCAAGTACAGGAAAGAGAAAAAAAGACTGAAGAACTAGAAGTATAAGGTGCCAGGTAACAACGGACTGCAGGAAGAAGTAAACAGATCAGAAATGGAAAAAGGAGGAAAATATGGATCAGGGAGAAAAAAGATTGCACTACTTTGGGGAAAATTGGAAAAGGGTATCAGTGTTGAAAGACCAGGTCCTTAGAGCCCCACTCAACAACAACAAAGCAAACTTTGGACATAAAGCAGGAATTTCAAGTTGGCAGGAGGGGTCAGCAGTAAGGCTGAAGAAGAGAGGGATCAGGTGGGTGAGAAAAGATTCTATCTGATTAAGAGCAGAAGTGGGAAGGTAAATTGAGAAAGACGGAGACACTTAGAGGAAGCTGAGGTGAGAAGAATTAGAGTCAAGATGTTGTTTCATTTAATCCACAAATGATCACGTTGCTCCAGCGCCCAGAAAGTGACTGCTAAATTCCACAGCCATCAAATGAACTTCTCTCTTACTCAGTAATAGAAATGTTCGCTACTTATAAAAGGATAAATAAACAAAGATGTTTCTGATAAGATAATGACTTTATACCACCCATGGAATTCTTCTACATTATAATATTTTGCTTTGCTAACTAATATCACTAAAATAGTCTATTTCACTTCTACCAATGTACATATGTGTGCACACACATGCACACACATTCATGTAAGTCAAAAGCAGTTTGACTTTAAGAAAAAGGTAGTTCTTGAAATATTTATTTCACACCATATCAAGAATCTGATAGTTTAAAGTAATACTTTCAAAAACCACATAGAACTTTCCTTCTGTAATACTGCCCAATTACAAATAAGATAAATTGGGACTGACTACTTTAGACCCCTTTCTTTTCTATATACTGAGAGTTGAAGGGTAAGTCAAAGGTAGTAAAGTTAGCTTTTGACTTGCTATGCACTGTGCATTTTCTTATTTATCACCATTCTAAATCCCAGCACTCAGCATTATGAAACATTCATTCTGTTTCCCTTCTCTCAGCACTAATAGACCAAGATTCACTGCTCAGCACTGCTGCATGGAGGATTTCATTACAGTGTACTGATACTGCACAAAGCATTGGTTAGTACAGTGAGAAAATCCTATACTTTGCTCAAAACTGTAAAGGTGAAAGAAAAAAAAAACCATGAAAATGGGTGTTGGATTAATACTCTGGTTTAAAATTTTAGCTTCTTCCACATTTCTAAAAGACACCACTTATTAACATCAGTGGGAATTTTACTTAGTCAATTACCTAGGAAATGCCCTGATGCTGACGTTCTACTTTCCAAGTGTGAAAGCATATTATCTTATCCTAATCTATCTTTTGAGGAGGTAAGAAATTGATATACGATAGCTATAGATTGACACCTTCTTACCTAACTTCTCCTCAGCCCCTTCCTTCTAGAACTCTTATTAATCACTCCAGAATCTAAAAAATAGTTTCCATTCCCTACTGACAACAGCATGCCCCTTAAGAGATGCAAAAGAGGCTTAGAGTTGCAAGCTCAATTAGGTATATAAGAAAATCTTTGAAGAATTCTATCTTAAAATAATAAATTCTACCTTATTGAAGGTTAACTTTGAAACCATGAATTACAGTAACATTTCTCTTTATTTCAAGCTAAGGTGATAGGGAGAAAGTTGCCATTCAGACGTTCTAATCAATTGCTAAATGTACTTATCAAGGAAATCAATGTATAAATTCAAAATTTAATGGGATACCCAATCCATAACCTCTAATTAGTAAAACCATTATTAGAATTATGTTATTTACAACTGAAAAAACTCTCACTGAAAGCATTATTCTACTTCTGACAATTGAAAAATGAAAAATGCCTTGTGGCTGGGGAGAATTATATTTCATTAACTATTTTAATTGTCTGCTTCCATATCCAGTTAATCTATTTCAGTATCTTGCTCCAGTTACTAAAGGATTAAGCACTTTGAGGAAAAAAACAACTTAGGGTAGAATAAAATCTGGAAAGATTACCTGAAACCAACTGGACTATCCTATCACAAACATATCCTACAAACTCCATCTTTGGAACAGCAGCGTGGCAGAGTAGAAAGGTGTATACTCACATGGACCCTGCTTCAGGAAGAGTGAATTCTAGTCTCAGTTTTGTCACTATGTTCATTTAATCACTCAATAAATATTTATTAAGCACCTCCTGGGGGCCAGACACTGTGTCATTCAGCATGTCACAATTTCAATAAGCATCAGTTTCCTCATTTGGATCTGGCAGATAGTCAATGCTTAATGAATATATTTTCATTCATTCTTTCATTTGTAAAAAGATGGAGTTAGACTACATGGTATCTAAGGCCCTTTCTCAATATAAAATTCTATTCTATTATAGGTTAAGCAATTCTCCAAAATGTCTATTTCCCTAAGGAATTTAAGGGGAAAAAAATCATTGTAAAATATCATATTCATCTTATCCAAGTACATTACCATAAGTACCACAATATCCTCCTTTGTAAGTCACAAAAGGGATAGCCATAAAAATACAAAATCTAGTAAAATGACAGTATTGTCAGAAAATTGTACTCTCATAAAAAAGAATATAATTTTCTGATTAGGCAAAAAATTCTGACAAGGAAAAGAAAATGTTTGTGTGGTTCATGCTACTGGACTACCACATTATTTAAGGCTTTAAACTTTTAAAGTATAAAGCTTCCCAGTCTCAAATCTTGAACTTTTCTTCTCCCCTCATAGCCAATCAATTGCTAAGCCCCACTATTTCTACTTCTATGAGGCTTCCACCCTATTCTCTTTATTCCAACCACCACAGTTCAGGCCTTGCAGATTTGAGGAGCTCAGCATTTGCTGAATGGAGTCATTGTGGTGAAAGATGAAAAAGCTCTGGTTTTCTGAACCAGAATATTTGGAGTTGCGTCCTACTCCCAAAACTTATGAGGTATTTGACCTTGGGGAAATCAATTAACCTCTGAGTCATAAATTCCTTGTCTGTAAAATGGTAGTGATGATAATACTTACATTACCCCATTCATATGGTTACTATAAATCAAATGAGATAAACGAACATGGAAGTATTTTGTATATATAAGGAGAAAATAAGCATAAGCTATTATTTCATCTTATACTTTACTGATATTGTTAAAAAAAACAACCAAAATAATACCTCATGTAAGGTAGATACTATGGATATTATTATCCCAATTTTTTATATGAAGAAATTGAGGCTGAAATGTTTGATGATTTGCCCCTGGTCACTGAAGCTAGTGATCTGAACCCAGGTGTTTCTGGCTCCAAGTCCGACACTCTATTCACTACACCAGTCCCTATGAGAAAGCACAACTATAATGATCGTCTTTTCTAAGATGAGGAAGCAGACACAGAGAGCCTAAGGGACTTCTTCATGTTCTTACATAGGAACTTAGTTAACAGAGTTGCAGAATCCTGATTTCTAGCCCTTATTTCTATTACACTACATTGAACAAATCAGAGTAATATGATTATAAATCTAATAAGAAAGGAAATAAGGATGGTTATTTTCTCTCCAGGTTCCTCAAAGGAAGTAGGGAAATGAATCCCAGCATTCTAGTCTCGGTAAGGCACGTAGGTATCTAGTGAGACAAGAGCAGCTGCCTGTGAGAAGTGTCAGCTGAGAAAGCAAACACAGTCCAGCCACTTCTGACAGCCAAATGCCTCTGTGTACCTGCAGTTGCCACTGTCATCACCAAAGTCACAAATGAGCTAAAAAATGGATGGAAGAATATGTGTCTTTCTTACAAGCAAAAGGTTAAAATGAACAAAATATATAACACATAAGAAAGTAATCTCATTATAAAACTTGGAATTTAAAACCAGCAAGTCAACAAAAGCCAAAGGTCACTTTACTTATTCTTTACCAACACCCAGAACTTTTCGCATCTCATATATTAAATACATATTGGCCCAATCAATTTTCTTCACTTGGTTTATACACATCTACTAGAGTAAGGGAGAAGCCATTACAGATTAAAAAAAAATATGCTCATGAGTGTAAACCCACCATGTTTTTACACAACCAGCATTCTGAAGTTTTTCAAAGAAAAAACTTAAAACAATGCTCTGATGCTCAGGTGAACTAAGAAGCAAGCAGAGATCTCAGATACCAGATCTATAGTGCTGAGTGTACCTCAAAGTCATGACCTCTTCAGATGAGAAACTGATCACTTCTAGAATGAACCAAACAAAAGGCAGATGTTATCATGCTTCCTTACTCAGCAGCATTTAAAGCCAATCATTCCTTTTTTGTTGTTGTTGTGGGTGACCCAAAAGACAATGAGTAAACACAGAGTAGGTGTAAGAATGCTGCAACTTATTTCCAGTCATGAACTAAATGCAAGAGTGACAGTAGTAATATAATTTAGAAATGTATGATAAGAAATGGAGACAGACCACTTATGTAAGTAAGAATAAAGAATTACAGAGAAGGAAGAGGAAGGAGGAAGAGCAGAAGAAGGACAAGGAGAAGAAGAAACACTACTACTAGAAAAAGGTCCCCAGAACACTGAGTGGATTCTCTTTGAAGATGATGGATAAAGATAAGACAGGAGGAGAATGCTTAGAGAGGTTATAATTTCCATAGCTAGAAAAAATATCCATATTGAAGAGATCACAGATCCATTCTAAGTATTTAAGTATTATAGATATTCATTGATAGCTACATGGTACAGTGGATAAAGTGCTGGATTTGTGATCAAGGAAACCTCTGTTCAAATTCTGTCTCAGACATTTATTAGCTGTGAGACCCTGGACAACTCACTTAGCCTCTCCCAACCTCAGTTTCCCATGCTATGAAATGAGGATCATCTCCTAGGGTTGTTATAAGGATAACATTTATAAAAGCAGTTTGCCAACCTCAAAATGCTAGTGATTATTAGTTCAGTTAAAATTCTGAGGCCTAGGAGGAAAAGAGCAAAATCTGAAAAAAAAGTGCTAATGATGCTACAAAATGACAGTTAAGAAACTGTAAAGTGAGTCACACAGTCTATGAGTTCTTGTGTTTACAAAACAGAACTTGTAATATGTGAATTTGATTAGGCAACCATATGATCCTTCTATTTGGAATAACTTCAAAACTTCAGGGATCTATGATCGCATCAGTCTGAGTATTCCCTTGACTACAAGAGGACTTTAACCTCTCTCTACATGTCAGTAGTGTCTTCATGGGTTTCTGTATTCAGAGAAAAAAATGTCACCTGGTGGCCACCCTAGCTTATCACTGTAGTCATATTCAGAATTTTCCCCATTTGATAGAATCTGTCACACTTCATGCTCTGCTGATGCAGCCTTCAAGAACCAGTGTCTCCTTCACACCACAATGAGGCATCAGAACAGGACTTCAGTGGCAGTTTTGGAATAAAAATGTTCATATTTTAAACTATATTTAAATTGTCAAAGACTATACAGGTATATAGACAACCCTCTAAATAAAACATGAACCTGATAATCTTCACTTCCTCCTTCACTTAAGATCCCCAAAAAAATCTTCAAGATTGATTTGTTTGGAAGAACTTTAGAAATTCCCCAGAATCTAATATAATTTCTTTATTCTTTCACCTCACCTAAACTTAAAAGTGCTAATGAACAATTAGAATGCAGAAAAACATGGAGCGCTGGAAAGAGCACTGATTTTGGAATCAGTCAGTCTGGTTAGAGTCCTGGTTATATCATTTACTAACTGTATGACCTTGGGACAAATCGTTTAACTTCAATCATAATAACATTTAACCTACCCATCTCACAGGGTCGTTATAAGGATCAAATGTGATAATGTAACTAAGGTGTTCTGCTGAACTTTGTATCTGAATAACATTCTTACTTTTCATGTACATAATATATAAATATATATATGCATATATACACAAATGTATTTATAAATGTATATTAAAAGTATACATAAAATCATAGTTCTCAGAATGCCAGGGCTCAAAAGGCATTATAACAATTATCCATTTCAACTCCTATTCACTTTAATTGGGAAAAATTAATGCTCAGAATCAAATTTATATTTAAATAAAAAAGCTATAAAGTGAGAAGCAAGAAGGTATGGCAGAAAGTTACAGAAGGATCTTGGCTCTCCTTCCAAATCTTCCATTCATTGCCTCAGTGACCAAAATGAGAAGGATGAATGGGATGATCTGTAAGGTTCCTTCCACTTTAAAACCCTATGATTCTAGGCCAAAAGAAAGGGCAGAAAATGATTTTCAGTGTTATTTCAAGGATATTGTAGTTGGAGAGGGAGGCTGAGTTCTCAGTCACAAAATCCCTAAAGAGATACAGAGAGAACACTCAGTAACTTAACTGGAGAAGAAAAAAGAAAAAAAATGCTAGCTTTAGACAAGTGGGCAAAAGAACAATGATGAAATTCAGCCATAAGGAAGCTCAGAGAAAATCCAGGGCAGCCTTTAGACCCAGTCCTTGAAAAGAATGTCAGTGAAAGTTTGTTACTCACCTCCCACTCAGCCAACAGAAATGTGCTCAAAGTTGCAAAAGAAAAGAGATAAAATTACTTAAGAAATTCAGAAGGTATTATTCTCATGCAAATTTGTGGAAATGGTGATCTTCCATTCTGGAAGCAAAAGTTCAGGGTTAAGAATGATGTGAACTGGGCTGCAGAGACAAATAGGTCACAAGCAGAAGGGAAACTGGAGGGTCTCAAACTTCAATTGTTTCTCTGATGAAGGGAAGCAATTGTGCTTTTGTACCCTTCCAGATCAATATGAACATTTCTATTTCTAGAAAACCATCTTAGAGAGTGTAGACAGGCAGATAGCTACCCCATAAAGGTTGCTATTTCAGTGATGATAAACTATTACCTAGCAATACTGTTAATGAAAAATCTGAACCACTTTGGAATGAGAAATTCAGACCCATAAATCCCACAGGTTGCATTTATCTCCTCTGAAGTCATCAAGAGTTTCATAGAAAGTTAAAGTTAGGAGAGACCTTAAGGACCACCTGCTTCAGCACTCTCCTTTCTATACATGAAGAAACTGAGTTCCTAGGTTAAAGGGATAGCCCAAGATGCTGAGGAAAGAGAAAGTCACCACAGAAAAACTGAATATAGTAATAAAACAGAAGATAACCATACTGCTCAATGGAAGCCCACATGTTAGGAAATTAAATAAGCTAAGTGAACAGGATGATGGGGGAAGGGGAGTGAGAGAAGAAACACTTGTGATTTCACTGGTGCAAGGATCTCTAACTGCCTCCAATAATGAATTCAGTCAACCATAAAAAGATTGCCTGTGGGCATACAGCTTGTAGGTTTCAGAGGCAGGACCTGAACCTGAGTTTTCTGGTCACAAAGGTGGCCTTCTCTCAGCTATGTCACCAGTGACATATGGATTACATTTCTATAGCATATCTTCCTTTCTTAATGGCGAAACTTTTTTATTCAAAATCCAGAAAAGCATTTTAAAAGCTTCTTTACTACAGTAGCAACCTGAGTTCTAAATAAAAAAACAAAAAAACCCGATTTTTACCTTAATAGGCCAATAAAAATATAAGGAAATACATATTCCTCATCATAACCAGAATTTACATAGAGTTTTAAGGTTTATATAAATTTATAAAGTATATAATTTACGTAAAAAGTTGTACAAAAACTTTCCATATATTATCTCATTTGACCTCAAGAACCCGATGTGTAGATGCTCTTATTACTCTCATTTTATAGATGAGGAAAAAGTCAGAGAGAAGTTAAATGACTTGTCTACAGAGATGTGGTTAAATGTCTGGGGTGAAATTCAAATTTTTCCTAACTCCAATCCAGTACTTTTATTCACTTTCACTTGGCTGCCGTTCATCTAATTACGTTATGCAAATTATGCAAAAATACACTATGGAAATCAACATAAAATGGCTAATTTTTTAAATCATAGAAGTTTCAACTTCATTTTAATGAGTTTGTGGCATTCTAACAAGTGCAGAGCTATGACAAATGTGGCAGCATAGTGTACATTTAAGGCAGTGCTTCCTTGGTGCTCCCTGGTGGTATCCTACTCTAGTGGGATATTCCCCATACAGATTTCTAGGAACCAAGAATCCTATATACCATTAGGTTCCCTTCAAAGTCTTTATATTTAAAAATAGTTTACCCAATATGCAAAAACTTAGTGGTCAAAGGCACCCCAGTTATTTGATAAAGTAGGTTACATGAGAACAAGGAAATTGGATGGCGAGTCATAGATCTCAGGACTCCTCCATTTCTGAGTATCTAATAACTATAAACAGATCAATTGTTGCCCTATCAGTTGGCGGGAGGCCAGGGAAAAGAATTTTTAAGTACTAGGCAGAGTTATAGGAGGAAAATGGCAAAGGATAGGTCTGTAATCTTAATAAAAAATCTAAAACATACCTGTGGCCTATTAGACATATCTTCCACCGCAGCACTTGAGTGTAGTCATCAAATCTTTTGCAAGTGCTGAGGCCCTGCCTGGGCTGGAAACCTTGCTCTTTCCCTTACTACCTTGGGACCTTTATTAAGTTCAATCTTTCTAGGATTCAGTTTCCTCATCTGAAAAATGAGGAGGGTAGACTAGATAACTCTTAATATTCCTTCCAATCCAATATTCAAGAGCTTATAAAAGCATTTTTTGAATTGAAAGGGATCTTAAAGATCAACTAATCTGACCTCTTACCTTGTAGATGAAGAAACTGAGACCCTGAGAAAGGAAGTTACCTTTCCAAGGGCATACATTACTAGCAAATATAAGGCACAGTATCATTTCAGGATCAGCAAGAGAATTTTTAAAAAATACACAGTACAGATATTTTGAGAAGAACATGTTGAGCAGTAGTATGAGACAGTAAAAAGGGTACTCACTGATTCTGGAGGCAAAAGACCTGGGTTCGAATCCTACTTCTGCTGCTTATTACCTTTGTGACTCTGGCAAGCAACCTCCCTGTATCAGTAAGCACCCCAACATACACAAGGGGGCCTGCTATCACAGGTTCTTAGATCTGCATTTATAAAAGGAAAGGCAACTTTTGGGGGTCAACAATCACTTTAATTAAGCACATGTATCATTCATTTAGTTCAGGGGAAAAAGTCAGTACCCTGAACTTCAGAGAAAATACAGAGAAATCAAAATCAACAGACATGCTTCAAATGTCTGACATAAGCAATACACACACCATAGATCAACAGACAGATCCAACCGTCTGACCATAGTCACCAGAGAGGAAAGCACCAACATCTGGGTTTTCAAAGTTGGGGGCTCCTTAGCAGCTTCCCAGAGTCTCATCTGGCCAAACAAAATACTTCCAGTCAGTAAGCCCCAAAGTGAAACCTCACCCTCAGAGTAATTATACATTTTTCTGAGCCAGAGGGCATCACAACCCTAGAGAATCAGTGCCTCATTAGAAACTTAACAAAAGATGTGGGCCTTTCTACAAATCTTCCCTAATCAAACTCCCCTTAAAGTCCATTAATGGGTGGGGAAGATCTTTAATCACATTAAAATAATTAACAATACAAATACATATAGTGTTTGAAAGGCTTGTTTCTGTATTTACTCCTAGTAAAGACTCTTGGTTGATAAAGGCAAGATTCAATCGGAAGCACTTGATTATACTAAAACAAAAACAGCAAAAGATCTTACTTTGCTTGCCATCACACCCTCTTAGCCTGTAAAATGAGGAAGAAAAGTCCCTCCAAGTCTAGATCTATGATCCCATATTAAAGAAGAAAAGCAGACTGAAGAGTATTTATAGATATAGCACGAAGGTGGAAAAGGTATGGGTTGGCATAGGAAAAATCCACTGAGTAGATACAACTGGAACATCTTGTAGAATCACAGGAAACTAGAAATCAATTAAATAATCAATCTGTGCTAGGTAATGGGAATATCAAGAAGAAAGGACTAATCCCTGTGCTTAGGAAGCTCCTATAATCTATCAGAGGAAACAAACTGAATAAATCCTGCCCCAAACCCACCTTCTACATGAAGCTTTCCCCAGTCTTTCTTAATTCTAGTACCTTCTTTCCATAAATTATTTCCTATTTATCCTGTATATAGCTTGCTCCCCCATTAGATTGCAAGCTCCCTGAGGAGGGAGACAATCTTTTTTGCCACTTTTTTAATCCCCAGTTAGCACAGTGCCTGGTGTAAAGTAAGCTCATAACACATATTGATTGATTAATTATGCACCAAATATATACAAAGCCATTCTGGTAAGGAAGCCACTAAGAGTTGGAGGATGGGAGTAGGGGTCAAGAAAAGCTCCCAGTAGAAGATAGGGCTCCAGCTACATCCTGAGGCAAAAGATGGAGGTAAACTGAGAGAAGTGGCAACAGCCAGCGTAAAGGCAAGAAGATGGAGATGGAGGGAAATGTGTGAGGAACAAGGCCAATTTACTTACATACTAATAGTGTTCCTGAAAGAGAGTAAGGCATAATAAGACTGGAAAAGTGGTTTGGGGCAGGTTAGGATGGCCTTTAAAGGAAAGGAAGGTAGAACACTGAGAGAAGAAATATATTAAAGGTTTAGTTATATATCACTACTCCATATTCGTATGCATAATTCCTGTATATTTTTAAAAGACATTCTTCAAACAAAAAGAAAAGTGTTTTTTGGCAGTAACTGTTTCATTTCTGTCTTTGTATCTAGCTTTTAAGTAGTGCCTGTCAGGAGAGTACGTGCTCAAATACTTTTTGATTAATTGACACTATAATGCTCCCTGGGAATAAGCATGAAATCTTCCTAACTTTATTACTTGCTTCAAAAGCTTTACTGATAACATGCCATAAGACAGAAAGTATACAGTGTGCCCTATTTCTTTTTTTCCCCCTCCTTTTTGTTTTCTTCCTGATTAAAAGTCTTATCAAACTTTACAATCTTATCAAAAGTATAGCAGCAGCATTAACCAGAGACAGGAGGTAGGATACTGTTGATACTGAAAACAGTCATTTCCTGGCTCTACCAGGAAATAGCTTTACCTAATCTAACAGACTTCCAAGGCTGACCACACCGAAAGGTCAAAAGAAAACAGATACAAAAATCACATATGCTGTTAAAGAAACTAAAGAAAACATAAAATACCTCACTGAATGAAATGCTTATTTGTTTTACATAGATGTTTGGGAATTAATGTGATCTGTAGGAATGTCTATGACAGCTCTCTAGGTAAAAAGAAAAATATTCTAATACCAGTGTTAAACAGTTACATATATGATATGTCTGAGAATTGTCTAATATTGTCTCTCACAATCATTGCTATAAACCTGTTGTCTCAATGCTCTCACCTTTTCCCACAGGCTCATTCTGAATGAGTAAAAGGTGTGCCTATAAATAATGATAGGTTGGGAGTAGCTCTAAATTAACCCAGAAATTTGCCTGATGACCTTTTTGGTGTTCAGACTTTTTGCCTGGTTGAGAAGCAGGCTAGAAACAACAGCAGCCTGGTAAATCCCTGACAGATTTGACTGGCCTGTACATACAGGAGGCTCACTCAAACAAGACCTCTGCTGGGATTTTAACTTGAAATTTTAAGGTGGAATTTGTGGATATAGTTTAACCTTAAATTTTTAAGTGGAAAAGGAAAATGAACTTTAATGGATAGTGTTTAAATTCTGACATCAATCAATCAACAGGTATTTATTAAGTGCCTATACATGTGAGGCATTGTGCCAGGCACTGAGGTTACAGGCACAAAGAATGAAATAATCTTTATTCTGAAGGAACTCTAATGAGGGAGGGGAGAGAAAACAAGTAAATATCTGAGAATATCTGCAATAACTTGCAATTGCTTACACACAAATTCTTACATTGGAAAAAATGTCTAAAAATAACTTATAAAGGTATCTTCACTTTCTAATTATTCTTTCTAACTAAAGTAGTTTAACTCTTCCATCCTCTAAAAGCAAATCTCTGCTTAACAAATTCATGTTGTATCAGAAGGTCAGGATATGGTTTTGATTCTTTAAAAAAAAAATTATTATAAGAACAGGAAATTCTAAGAATCTTACTTTCTATCAGTAACTAACAAAATCTTGGTGAACTTCAAAGTTTAAAGTAGCATGGTGTAATGTCTAGAGCCCTAGACCTAGAGTCAGGAACACTTAAATTCAAATTACACCTATAACTCTTCCTATGTGGATTCTGCCTAGGTGTCCATGAGAAAGTGGTCTAACCTCTTTGAACCTTAGGCAATTTTCTGAGATAACAGGACCTGGATATATTCGATATATCCACCAGGATAGTGAGTAAAGAGCTCCAGGCTCCTCCCTTGGGGCAAGAAGAGTAAAGCCATTCCATCAAGTCTCCAGTGGGGTCTTCAGCCTTGAGGCATGGGCTAAACAGCCCAAACCCCACAAAGAACTCTTCCCTGAGAACAAATTCCTAAAGTCAATGAAAATTTAACTGGCACTCAAAGATTAAAAAACCCCCTGGTCATATCCTCCCCATTCCCGGTGATTGGTGATTGGGAACACCTGGCAATCATCATCAAGCCCCATTCTCAGTTCCCAGATGGCTAGGCCAGACGCTCTATTCCCATTCACCTCATCCAAACCCCAACAATGTCCCTTTCTAAAGCTACTTACCTTTGCCACTATGCTTTGTGAAATACATGCTCCATAGGCAGCAAATTGGCTTTCCTCAAATCTTTTCTTTGCCCACTCCTTTATATTTTGGCAGTCACTGAGACCTGGCTCCCTTCTAATGACAGTCTTCCTGACTTCCCTTTATCAGCTCCAGCTGCACTCTCACTCATTTTTCTCAACTCAGTAGTCAAATTTGGGGAATTGTTATATTTCTTATTCCCCATTACCCCTTCCAAGGTCTCCTCCTACTACCTCTGCTGGTTTGAGGTTTATACACATCCACCCAATCACAATTCTGGTAGCTGTTGTCTACAATCCTCCAGCACATTCCCCCTTCCTTGCTCAAGAGTCCAGTACTTGGCTCACGATCTTACTCTCCTCAACTCCTGTCCTCCTACAAGGGAACTGAGACATACTGATACTCCCTCAAATACTCGAATCTCTCAGTTCCTCAAAGTATTCATTTCTCAAAGCTATTCCTCCACCTCACCTTGCACAAAGATGGCCTTATCCTTGGATATTCCTATCAGCCACAAATATACCACCTCCTTCACATTCAGGAACTCTGAAATTCCCCTCTCTGATCATCATCGATTGACATTTGACTTATTCCTCTGCCTTCTAATCCCTACTCTTCATTCACACTGTGACCTCCAGTTGACTTCTCAGTTCTCCCTCAGATCATCTCCTTTGCACTAGCCACTCTCTTTTCTTCTCTCCAAGCTGACTCCTTAGTGAATCAGTTTGACTCTATACTGTACTATTCTTGAGTCCCTTGTCCCTTTGTTATATTGCTTACTGTGCCCTACGAACTCTTAACCTTGGATCACTCCCACTATTCATCATCTTCACTGCTACACACATAATGCTGAATAAAGGTGAAGAAAATCACAGAATCTTTCTGACTGGTCCACTACAGATTTATGTTACATATCCTCAGTTGGGCCCTCACTGATGCTGGGTAATCCTTCTATACTTCCCCAATTAGTTCACTATCCCACTCACTACAATGGTTCTTCCAAACCTTTTCATGTGTCTTCAAACTTCCCATGACCTCCCTTCCTCCCTCCTTCTTAGCAGAGAAACTTCCTCATATTCTACTGGAAGAAAAATTGAAGCCATTCCTCTAAAGATCCCTCTTCTCTCCTCATCTCATTATCTCTCAGATGCCTTCTGCCACCATCTACTCCTTTACCCCTATCTAACAGGAAGAGGCAGTCCTTCTCCTTGCCAAGGCAAACCCCTCTACCTGCACAAGTGATCCACTTCCATTCCATCTTCCCTTTATCATCCACAATCTCACTTATCTTCAGTCTCTCCATGTGTACTGGTGGCTTCTCTGCTTCTAAACATGCCCATGTCTCACCCATCCTCAAAATACCTTCACTTCATCATCCATCCTTGTTAGCTATCACCTCATATGTCTCCTTTGTGGGGCTAAACTCCCTGAGAAACCTGTCTATAATGCTTGCTACAACCTCCTTTCCTCTCACTTTCTCCTTAATTATCATTCAGCTGAAACTGGTCTCTCCAAATTTGCTAATGATCTCTTCATTCACAAATCTAATGGCCTTTTTTCCCATTTTTATCTTTCTTCACCTCTATTAACACTATTGATCACCATCTTCTCCTTAATACTCTCTCTTTCTCTCTCTAGTTTCTCTGGCTCTCAGTGACTCATCAATCATAAGTCCCAGGCCAAGCTCCACTTGGTCATGGTTTGGGTCCTGGACTGGCTTAGAATGAACGTAAATAGCAATTATTTCTATTTTGGCTAGAAACCCTAAGGGTCTTCCCCTCCCAGACTGAATTTTTTTTTAGACTAGATAAAGAGGCCATTCTCTGCCTCATTTCTTACTTAGCGTTAATCACTGAAAGGGTGTTGCCTCAATCAAACTTAGACCTCTTAAAGTTCTTAGCTTAAAAAGGCCTAGGTCTCCCACTGCATTCAGGGCCATCTCTAGTCTTTCTGATGTATATCTCACCAGAGGACCCAGATGGCTCTGGGAGAGGAGAAAGTGAGGCTGGTGACTTTGCACAACCCTTTTTCACTTAAATCTGATTCACTTGAGTGTCATTTCACCACCTCCCTGATGTCACAGTCCTATTTGAGAATGAAGGACAAACAGCAACAAGGTTTTTGTGACAATATTCTCCCCTGGTTTTCTTCCTACACCTATCTGACCAGTCCTGGACTCTCTTTTCTTCTCCTTCTATACTTCTTCACTTAGTGATCTCTATGCTAGCAATTCTCAAACCAACTCACCTAGCCCTTAACCTTTCCCAACCTCCAAACTCTCCAACTGCCTAACAAATATCTTGAACTAAATGACCTATGGACATCTTAGATTTGACATGTTCAAATGGGAATTTATTATATTCCTCTCCCTTCCCCTCCTTTTTTCCTAACTTCCCTATTACTGCAGAAGGCACTACTATACTCTTAGTCATCTAGGCTTATAACCTAGGTATCCTCTTTAAGTCCTCACTCTCTTACTCACACCCCTCCATCCAATCGGTTGCCAAGGGCTATTGATTTTACCTTCATAACATTTATTTTATATACTCCTCTCCTCTGACACTGCCATCATCCTAATGCTGTCCCTCATCACCTCATTCCTGGACCACTGCTGCCACAAATCTCTTCCTAATGTGCAGGACTGCCAATATTACCTGCCTCTATACTTAAAAATCCTTAAGGACTCCCCCTCACTATTGAATATAAAATCCTGAGTTTGGCATTAAAAGCCCTACATAACCTGCCCCTAAAACCCTTTCAATCTTCTTACACTTTACACCCACCATCAATACAGTGATAATGGTCTCCTTGCTCCTCCTTAACCAAGACACTCACTCCATCTCCCAATCTAAGTACTTCCATCAGCACTTTCTAGGCACACTCCCACTCCCACAATGTTCTCCTTTCTCATCTGTCTCCTGGTTTCCCTGGCTTCCTTCAAGTCTCAAATAAAATTCTACCTTCTACAGGAAGCCTTTCCCAATCTCCCTTAATTCTAGTGTCTTCCCTTTGTTGTTTATTTCCAGTTTAGCCTGGATATAGCTGGTTTGTATGTTGTTACCTGCATGTTGTCTCCCTTTTAGAACATGAGCTCCTTGAGAGCATGGACTAACTTTTGGCTTTCTTTGACTGATTGACTCTAAGTCAAAGAATGACCTAGTAGCCTTTATCAGGTTTTTCAGAGGGCTGGTCTTTGTACATATATCTTACTTAAAATAGTAAAGATGATCATCATCAGTTATTAGCTTTAAATTTTCAAACATTACAATGCATACTAGAAAAGAGCAATGGATCAAGGTCAAAAGACTGCAGTCTGAGTCCTTGCTTCTCTATTTCTTAGCTAAGTAGCCATGTAATGTACAATTTGCTTAGCTTTTTGAAGCCTCATTTTTCTTAGCTAAAATGGGGATGATACCATTTATGACACCTCATAGTTACTCTGAGTAAAGTGCTTTTTAAAGTATAAACCTCAATAGAAATACTATCACTAATAATAATGATAACAAAGAGTCCACATGTCAAACGGAAGCAGCATGATGTCCTGGAAACAACACTGGGTTAAGAGTTAGTTCTGTCTCTAACTTGCTATGTGACCTTGAACAAATAATTTAATTTCTCTAGCTCCAGTTTCTTCAACTGTGAAAAAAGAGGGTATTAGATATGATTATCTCCCCAAGACCTCTCATTAGCTCAAAACTCTGACTCCTTCATTCAGGTTTACAAATGAATTCACTAAAATTCCATCTGTATTACAGACTTGGCATTTAGTACCGTATGCATGCCTAATGCTACTATTATTCCACTCTCTCTAGTATTCCTCATGTCAATACTCGTAGTTCTTAAGTAAAAGTAGATTCTTATAGAAAATAAACAAGTTAATGGGGGGAAAAATCAAAGAATGAAGCCCCTATTTCTATCTATATTTCAAATCTAAAGCACACAATTCTGGGGGGGAGGACCGAGGGGTTTGTGGAGGAAAGGAAAGAAAGGAAAAAAGAAGACAATGGAGAGTTTTTCAACACTGATTATTCTTACAATGTGGTCTTGATACTATCTGTGAAAATTTCCAACCCTTTCTTCTTCCCAATCACCTTTTATGTTCCAAACACTCAGTCTGGCTTCATAACTAAGGGAAAGATGGATGACTTCCCTTCATAGCTCTTCAATCTTATTCAAAGATAATTAATGCAAATCTATTTCCACTCCTCATGCCGTCACAGGAACTAAGTAAATTGCTTTCACATCCTATAAAGTCATCAGTGTTTGACATTTCCCCCCCCACAAAGATATCAGTAACATTAACAAAGGTGGTTTGGAAAACAAATGCAGTATATATCCTGTTCTTATAATGATTACAAGCTAGAGAATGGGGAGCATAAGCATAATTAATTCACTTTTAGGCAGCACCCAACTGAGCACCACATTGAAAGAGATACTTAATAAATTCTTTGTAGCATATGAATGATCCAAGATATTTTGACAAAATGTGTCACTTCACCAAAATGACTGCATGTATACATATTATTTTTGGTTTCAGTTTGAGTTTTTATGTGGCAGGACGCATCTCTGACCACATAACTGTTTCAGGAAACATAAGAGAAGTTGCAAAGTGTTTGAGCAAAACACTGAAGAAAAAAAGAAAAAAACCACAGTTGCCTCACAAAGTCATTTTATATTTCTTAACAAAATAGACATTTATGAAAGCAAGAGTGTTTATTGTGATTCCAAGATGAATCTATATTCATATTTTAATGGGTTTTTTTGTTTGTTTGATTTTACCTCAGATTCAATTTATTTTCCATAAAATCTATTCTTGATAGGAAGAATAGGAAAGTGGGCAGAGAGAGAAACTGCACTAAATTAGAAAGTCACAATAAATAGTCAATGAATGATCTAAACAGCAAAAGTTCTATTTGAAAATAACTTTAGTACAAGTCAGAGGTTAGATCAAGAGTTCTAAGAGGCAGAGCTTGAGGTTTGCTCAATTTTCATGAGTCTACAAATAATGCATTCGAAATATTTTTAATTTAGTAAAACTGCTGCTTGAATGATTTCACAATAATTAAAAGAATGCCATTTTAAGGAATCACTTGGAGAAACTTATTAAAACTCACTGTTCTATGGAGTTGTAGTCTGCCTACTCAAATCACAATTCAGTCCTTTTGGGCTTGTTTCTAAACACTTCATTTACCAGATACTTTCTTATTAAAAAAAACACATTTCTATCAGCATTTCACCCTCAAGTGAATTTTTCATCATAAATTATCAGAGAAATGCTGTACATGAAATGGTTTAGAACTTTATGAAGCACATACATGTAAGAACAGGAAAAAACATCATCAATCTTTTCAGCTTAAAGAGCAAGAAAGCAGTTATTTCTGAATCATTGTTTCCTAATCTTAAAAAAAGCTAAAGTAAAAATGAAATATAGTTTGGTATGCATGGATAATTAAGCCTTGACCTAGGAGCCCTTACAAATAATTATTATAGGTAGTGACAGTAGAACCAACATAATGAGAAAACAACATTAGAAAAAATAAGATGTTTCTCTGGCTGTCCTTCAGGCCTGAAACACCATGTCTCCTCTGTTAGGACTACTGATCTCCCTTTACTTCTTTTATGCTCCAATTAAAATCCTCCCCGCTTTTTGTTTTACAGGAAGCCTTCTCCAAACTCTCTTAATTCTTAATCCCTATATTAATTATGTCCTATTTATCCAGTATATTTGCATTTGTATGTGGTCTTCCTCATAAGACTGTAAGTTCCTTGAGGGCAGGGATTGTTTTTTGCCTCTTTATATCTCCAGTACTTATCACAGTATTTGGCATATAGTAAGCACTTAATAAATGTATAATTGCTTGACTAATTAAAAAGTGATAGTACTTGATGACTAATCAAATTGGAATAAATTGGTTTCTGAACCAAATAGTGGTTAAGCAAGGATATTCAAAGAAATTCAATAAAAAGGACTAGTTAAAACAGAAGGAACAACCAAGAAGGAAAGATTACCTCACAGAAGAAGAGGCTGGTCCAGCATGTATCACTGATCTTTTTGCCATTAAGCTTTTTGTTTGTAAATGGTCCTACACGTAAACTACATATCAAATTATAAGGGAAAGATGACACAAATGTGATATAATAGGAAGAACATTAAATTTGGAGTCAGGAGACCTGCATTCAGAACTTGGTCCTGCTATTATGTGATCCTGCTAAGTCATTCACTGTTTTGGGCCTCAGTTTCCTCATCTGTAAAACAAATGAGAGTAGGAGTATATGATGTCTAGAATAACTCCACATTAAATCCTATAATCCTATAACTCACAATGAATAACAATTCTAAGCTACTTGGAAGGGAAGGGATTATAGCTGGTATAAACGTTCTCTAATGAAGGTATAAGGTTTAAAATGGTAGGGCAGGGAGAAGGAATATTCCATCCATTTCCCCCTGCCTTCCCTACTTGTCAACACAGAATTCCACTTTGAATCACACTGTTGTACACCAAAAGAAGACAGGATATGTAGAAGCCATTGGAAAACAGACCTGAAGAACTAGTGGTAGGATGAAACTATAAGAAGATCTGATAGGAAAAAACTTCATCACCAGACAAAGGACAGAAAAGATCCCAGAAAGCAGAATGGAGAATTTGGTTATATAATATTAAAATAGTTTTTGCCAAAATAAATTCAATGAAGTTAAAATTACGATAGAAATAGTTAAAGGAGAAAAATATTTGTAGAGAATTTCTCTGATAAAGGTTTAGTATCCAAGATATATAAAGGAATTGATTCAAATATATAAGAACAAGAGCCATTGCTGGGTAAATAAATGGCTAGTTTATGAATGGCAGTTCTAAATAGAAGAAATAGAAACTATCAACAGCTATATTAAAAATGTTCTAAATCACTAGTAATGAAAGAAATGCAAATGAAAATAATTCTGAGGTTCCACTCTACCCATATCAGATTGGCAATGATGAGTAAAAATAAAAATGACAGTTGTTGTAGGGAAACAGGAACACTGGTATTCTGTGGAATAATATAGCCATATTTGGAACTATACTCAAAAAGGCACTAAACTATGCATAACTTTTAACTGAGTAATGCCACTCCTAAGCCTATGCTCCAAAGTGACCACAGAAAAAGGGAAAATGTCCATATTTGCAAAACAGTGTTTAGTTGCTCTTTTTGTGCTGGCAAAAAATTTGAAACTAAAAGAATGCTCATCAATTAGAGACTGCGAAGGAATACCATTGCAGCACTATAAAAAAATGGGATGGTTTCAGAGAAATTCAAGATGATCTGTATGCACTGATGCAGAATAAAGTAAGGAAGACCAAGAGAACAATTTATACAACACTGTAAAGAAAATAATTTTGAAAGACTTAAAATTCTTATAAATGAAATGACCAACCTCAACTTCAGAGAACTGATGATGAGACTTGTTACCTATTTCCTGCAAGAGAGGTGATGAATCCAAGCTATGAATGAGACACACCTGTTTGGACATGGCAAAAATGTGGATTTGTTTTGCTTGATTATACTTATTTATTACACAGGTAGTGTTTTTCTTTTTTTAATTTGAGGATGAGGAACTTGCTAGCGAGAAGGAACCTAACATTAGCATAGGCCCCCTAAAAAAAGAAATGAGGAAAGAAAAGAAATGTTTTAAAAATTGGAAAATACTGAAGTTTGAAGGACATATAGATAAGTAAGACAGCTTTGAAAGTAATATACTAAATTTATATTGTGTGGTTTTTTTAAGGTAATCGGTAACAGATACCTAGTTTTATATACAAACATCTTTTCCTATTTTATTTTATATGTGGAAATGTTCTCCCCTCCCCCCACATACACACACACTCACAAACACTCATTAAATTCAAAATAAAAAATAAGATTACTTTTAAAGACCTGATTTTAGCACCAGAATTGGAGAAAGTGGTGGGTCATGGATATGAGATAAGGACCTGAGAATGGAAACATCAAGGGTTGGGAGAATAAGGATGGTTCCAGGAGACAGATGGATGTCTGGTCAAAGCAAAGGTCAGTAAGCAATAGGAAGTCAGGACACGTTCAGTTACTTTAGTTAAAGCAAGGATTACAGGCAAAAATCAGAAAGGTAGGCACCAGAACACAAATACTGAAAAGCTAAGCAGATGCTCAAAGGGCTGGGCAGGCAGCCAGGAACTGGCAGATCCATAGGAACCAAATGGGCAGAGCAGTGGAGTCAAGAAAACAGATTCAAATCAGTAATAAAAACAGAGCTTGATTGTGCAACAAACTAAGCCAAAAGCTTCTCCTATGCTTACTGCCCAAGGGCTTGATCAGCCTTGAATAGACACATAGCTAGAGGGAATATGCAGGTCAAACATAAAAGCAGATCCTGAGAGTGGAAACCTCAGCTATAGTGGGAATCTCAATTTTATGACACAGGAAATCAGAAATCCTAGTATATTTGGAATGGAAGGAAATAAACATTTAATATGGTGGTACAGTAGATAGAGCACTGGGCCTGGAGGCAAGAAGATCTGAGTCCAAATATGGTCTCAGATATTTACTAGACCCTGGGCAGGTCACAATCCATTTGCCTCAGTTTCCTCATCTGTTAAACGAGCTGGAGAAGAAAATGGCAAATCACTTCAGTATCTTTTCCAAGAAAATCCCAAACAGGATCACAAAGAGTCAGACACAACTGAAATGAACGAACAACACAGTTTGTGACAGATACTGCACTAAGCACTTTTTTTTTGGACAAATATTATTTCACTGGATTCTCACAACAACTCTAGTAAGTGCTACTATTATCCCCATTTCACAGTTAAGGAAACTGAGGCAAACAGTCATTTAAGTGACTTTCCCACACAGCTAGTAAGTGCTGAGCCTGGATCTGAACTCAGGTCTTCCAGACTATAGGTCTAGCACTCTACTATGGCTTCAGCTACCCTATAGGAGACATTCTCTTTGTTGGCATTAAAACATTTTCACACCTTTCTATAATATATAGACACGCTGTCATTAAAGTAACTCACCATAAGAGCACAATATAAGCTTCTCCCAAGTAGAGTCTATTTAATTTTTGCCTTTATGCCCCCTGCACCTACTATAATTATTCTATACATAGTAGCCATTTCATAAATGACTGTTGAACCGACCTAAACTCAATTGATATATTACTTTAAAAAGTACTCTGCACATATCATCTCATTTATTCCTCACAATAACACTGTGAAGTGTATTCTTATCCACATTCTACCATGAGGTAACTGAGTCTCTGAGATGAAAGGACTTGCTCAAGCTGCAAGTTTAGTAAAAGAGCCATCTATACTCAAATCTTTGAACTCCAAATCAAACATTCTGCATCCACTAGAACATGATTTCCTCCTTCTATCATGATATTTTGTTAAATACTTTCCTGGTGTGCAGCCAGGAAGCTCACCTACCTCACATCCCTTAGTTCCTCCTTCAACAATCCCAAACTCTTCTGCCTCGTTTTCTTCTACAAACAGTGCCGAGCACAGTGCTACATACAAAGTAAATCCTAAATACAAACCAGCTAAGAAACTCTTTCTGATCAAATTCTTTGGTTCTTTTCCTTTCCCATTTCCTTTGATTATCTTAAACTACCCAAATTCCAGTAGTCTAGATACTGAATCCTGGAACAACAAACCCATTCTCTAAGCTCGATGCTCTTCAAACATTCTTTAGAATGTATCCTTTGAGTTGTCTTTCCAGAAGTGCTAAAACAGAACGAAAAAAGCAGCCAGCCAAGGCAGGACCATGAGGGATTTTTTTTTTTTTTGGTTACACCATTCCCATTATTAGGTTTTTATCACAGTCACTGAATTTGTGGCTGTATCGCTATATAAGTAATTGTGATTCTATTTCATTGCTGCTGCCATACTTCTAAATAGAAAGAAAATACTTTGAAGAGATAAAATAGCATTTTTTTGTATGATGAGGTAGAATACAAGGGAAGAGGAAGAACAATTTTCATACCTTGCTTAGAGCACAGAAATATAATTAGTGACGTAATCATATCGAGAATCTTGCCAGTTCTTTACCAATGCCTTTTGTGGCCAACGGAAGGTATCCTGACATACTTTTGGTTAGTGCTACACACTACTTAGAGGACCAGGAGTCACTGCATTTATCATTTTACTTCCCTCAGCACCTAGCAGCATTGCGCTGCTCATAGTATGCCCATAATAAATACTGTGTATCCACATGTGTAGGTTTGTGTGGTTTTTGGGTAGTCACAGCTCTTAAAGACATTTGTTTATTTAGAGTCTGAATGAACCTTACAGACCACCTACCCAAAGTTCTCATTTTATGGTTAACAAAACTAAGTGCTACAGGTTAAGCAACCTGCTCCAGGTCACACAAGCAGAAACAGAATTGGAATTCAAATCCTTTGAATTCAAGTTGAACACTCCTTCTGCTACATCAAGAAGCTTCCCTAGACTAGCCTGCTTGGTTGTTGGTTGTTGTTGTTTTTTCGGGGTGTGGAGGGTGCGGTGTGAGTCATGAAGGAATGGAGCATGTTTAGGACCTATAATTTTATTGATGTTAGGAACTGCTGGTGTGCTAACTCTCTCTTTGTAACTCATGGTACTAGAGTGGTAGAGTAGCCTGGAGGCATCAGAAAGTAAGTGACTTCTCTGCTGTCACACAGCTAGTACGAATCAGAGAAAAGACTCGAAACCAGGCCTTTCTTTTATAAATGCTGTTTTTCCTTCTCACTATTTACTCCTCCTTACTCACACAAGCTACTCCTACAGACTGAAACCCTGACCTTGGTCTTGTTAACACCATGCTCTAAATAATCTAATGTGTCAGTGTCTTTTGATTTTAAAAAAACAACAACTAAATGTGTTTTGAACAGTCCAAAACTTCTGTTCCTTTTTAAGAGAAAAAAAAAAACAATGCACTGTATCACTTTCAAAACGCTACTTGACCTGAGAAACAACAGAAGCGAAGCCCTAGAAAAAGAAGCGTTTCTTTCAGTACATTCCTGGAAAGTTTTTCTAAACTCCTACTCCTTTACCCTGAGACAACTTATTTATTTCTTACAGGATGCCAAATTTCAGATGTACCTAAATAAGTTTGCATGTGGCAGACCTGTACAGCTCTAGTATCACTGGGTTGACTTAGTATGTACCCAGGGTTCCCTGTTTGTTTAATGCAAAATACTCTTGAAAGTTATAGAGGCACAACACTATATTTAGTAATATATGGAAGTAGTAATATATGGAAATACCAGAGAACATTTTTCACTTTGGTTTTAAGAAAAAAACTACTTTGAAAGGAGCTTCAAAAGAAAATTTGTTCATTATGAAGGAAGTGGTTGAAGTTTGACTTCAAAATGGTTAAAACTTGAAAAGAAGGTAGAGTTCTCAAGAAAGGAAGAATCAGTGGGGTTTTCCAGGGAGAGAACATATAATGCTCCATATATTGTATAGTTCTGTGGAAAAAGAATTAAACCCTCCCAACCTAGGGGAAACCTTCCTAGTGACAGTGGCTAATAAGTTCTGGTCATATCATAGTCTCTGGATTTCACCCAAGGGATTCAATTCAATAAACGCTTACCACATGTACCTAGGCATTGTTCCAGGTGCTGGGAATGTGACAAAAAATGAAACAAACTCTGTCTTCAAGAAGCTTATACTCTACTGGACTCCTGAAGTAGCCTGCTAATTGTTTTCTCTATTTCAAATCTCTCTTCTCTGCAATCTGGGGCAGTTATGTGGCACAGTGAGCTTGGGAAGACTCATCTGCATGAGTTCAAATACTGTCTCAGACACTTACTAGCTGTGGGACCCTGGACAAGTCACTCAATCCTGTTTGCCTCAGTTTCCTCACCTGTAAAATGAACTGGAGAAGGAAATGGTAAATCACTTCAGCATTTTTGCCAAGAAACCCCAAATGATATCACAGATAGTCAGATGTGATTGAACAACTCTGTAACCTATCTTCTACTGTCAAAGCAATTTTTCTAAAATATAGACCTGGTCATATCGCTCTTTTGCTCAGTTAACTCCAATGGCTCCCTATTACCTCTAGGATCAGACGCAAACTTTCCTGTTGAACAATTAAAACCTTCACAATCTTATTCTAATCTATCTTTCCAGTCTTACTATGCATTACTCTCCTTCATGAACTCTGCAATCTAGCAACACCAGCTTTCTTAATGGTCATCATGCATGCACTCCCCTTCCTGACACTTTTCCTTTGTGCAGTATGTTTTCCATACCTGAAATGTACCTCCTTCTCCCCTCTACCTCTCAGATCCCTAGTTTCCATCAAAATATGGCTGAAGGGGTAGGAAAGGGAACAAGTATTTTTATAGCTCCTACTATGTGCCAGGCATTGTGCTTCACAAATATTTGCATTTGATCCTCACAAGTTTGTGAGGTTGTTGGTGGTGGTGGTCCTTTTGGTTTGAAGTGGACCACGACAATATGGGGTGACGTCCTGACTTGCTAGTGAACAGGATTTAGGTGAAGTCATCAGCCTCACTCTCTCTTCCAGAGTTACTGAAGTCCAGAGACGCTGGATGCAGTCAGTGACACTGGCATCTTCAAAGTCTGACCAAACTCTTGTTCAGCCATCTTTATGGCCTTGTGAAGTGGGTGCTATAGCTGAGGAAACTGAGTCCAAAAGAGGCTAAGTGACTTGCCCAGTCTCAAGCAGCTAGTAAGTGTCTGAGGCTGGATTTGACCTCAGGTATTCCTCACTGCAGGTGAACACTCTATTAATGTATTACCTAGCTGTCTTACATTAGTCTCCTTCCTGATCCTTCCAGCTACTAGTGCATACTCAACCCAAATCACTTTCTATTTATTGTGTGTACATGTGTATACATATATGTGTGTGTATGTGAATGTATAAATATATGTATCCATATGCTTCTATTTGTCCATGTTGTCTCTGCTAACAGAATGACTTAGGATTTTTGTCACTCTGTCCCCAGGACCTAAGACAATGTTCAGCATATGGTGCTTATTGATTATATGATAGTTACTAGAATAGATTTCAACACCTGGATTTACTTGATAAGAGGAGGGGGAGCAAAATGTAGAAATTAGAAAAAATTAGCACTAGGGATGAAATGGCATTAATTAAAATGCTGAAAACTACAACAAACAATGATAACTTATTTTATCTTCCTATTTTAGATTATTAAGTAACTAAAGGGCAAGAGCTGTGTTTGTTTAGCTTGTTCTGTACCCTGGGCAAGTGAGTGCATGGTAAATACTTTTTGGTGAGGGTAATAAGTATCTGTGGAAATAGGGGGAAAACCAACAGCACAAAAGGGAAGCAATTTGCTACACAGCATATAATTAACCCATGGACCTTATGGTGGCAAGATATTATTGAAGTAAATAGATTAGAAAGATTTAGAAAGGGATTAGCCATTTATGTGAATAAGCCCAGCATCTAGAGTTACAGGAGCCAAGAAAAAGGCCATCTACTCGTTTGCTTCATGCATTCTGATCTTCAACTAGAACCAGGAAAAGATTTCTTACTCCATCATATTACACTGTTACATAATCAAATGGTTAACTATTCAAGTAGCAACTCTGTTTCCCTTAATAGAAGCCTCCTACCAACCCATAAAATCTGGTGTCTTCATTTTTTATTCGAAAGGCCCAGGTTACTTTGGCCTAGATATTATACTTTCTAGTAATGATTATGAATACACACAACTACTTAATTCAACAAAAAAACTGTTTCTCCTGCGTATAGGCTACTCTGCAGGAGATAGAGATATGCAGTAGAATCTACTTTCAGGAAGCTTAGAACTGATTTGGGGAGTGGGGGGAGGGGAAACAAGTACATAACAAGAAAGGGATGTAGGGGATAAAGGAAGAGATTTCAACAAACAAAGGTATAGAAACGAGAAATTAGGAAGAAGGGAGCCCACTGTAAGCATGGAGAACAGTGTGCACAGAGAGGGCAGTTTGAATAGTGGAAAAGGGAGTAGTTCATTTGAGGTCTAGAACTTATCAAAAAATAAAGAAGTATGAGCCAAGGCTGCAAAGGTAGATCAAAGCCAGTCTGCAGAGGGCTTTGAATGCCAAGACAAGAGATGGACAGTTTATTTAGCAGACAATGGAGAATCACCAAAAGCTTTCAGAGTAGAGGACTGGCTTTTATCAGAGTTGTGCATTAGGAAGAATATTAGGCTTAGGAAAAAACCAGTTAGGGAGGTATTACAATTGTCTGTCCAAGAAAAGATGAAGATTTGAATTAGGGTTATTCCAATAGAAGTAGAGATGAGAAGACTTTTTGAGAGAGACTATAGGTATGGAATCAATAGGACTTCATATTGGGTTGGACAAGCGGGGTGAGAAAAAGGGAGGACTCAAAAAAATTTCCAAGGATATGAGCCTATAGTGATTGAAAGGATGGCGGTGGCATCACCAGAAATTAATGAGGAGGATTAAATTTGGGTCTAATATCAATGAGTCTAATATCAATTTTGTTAAACAATTCCCATTTTCCCTAAAATTATACACATACACACATATATGCATATATACTTTCTGAAATTACATATAGATAATGAAAAAGTAGGGCAATAGTTATGTAAAAAGTTGGATATAATAAAAGGCAAATAAAAAACATAAGTATGCTTTGAAACTGACTTGTAGGAGAGACCAGAATGGTAAAAAGCTGAAGTGGTTTAGAGGTTTTTAGTCTCAGTGAAAGTGTCCTTCCTAAGTCTTATTACCCTTTCAAAGTAAAGAATGGTGGAATTGTTGAAACATACTGCTACTTATAAATGTCCAGCATGCTGTAGTCAAACCATTTACAAACGAAAATGTTTCTTTTTCTGATAGCAGTTTCTATGTAAATTTTGCTTAAAATTGGATGAATCATTATTAAATGATTCAAAAACAGACTAACTGTTCTAACCAAAGTGAATAATGCTACAGGACCATGATGTGCTAATTAGGATTATTTTAATTAAAAGACTAAAAGAATCGCCTACAAACTACATGGTATAGAGAAGAGAGTACAGTTCTTGTAGTCAGAGGGTTAGAACACCTAATCCTCTATGAACACTAATTATTTATGGAATCTTAGGAAAATCAGTCTCTTAGGCCTTAGTTTCACCTTTCATAAAGTGAGAATAATCAAGATGATGTACAAATGAGAGCTCTTATTATTATAAAATACATAGAGAACTCATGTCAAAAATCAGACTAAAATAGTCTACTACCTTCTATTACCACCCAGATACATGTACGTACATACATACATACATATATACATATATACATACATACACACACATATATATGTAGTCTTAGAGGATTGGTCTACAGCATTGAGAGGCCCATGGCCATACAGTCAGTCAATGTCAGGTAGCACTAAACCCAGGTCTTTCTAGTCCTAAGGCTTCTTTCTATATACTACACAATATTGCTTCTGGATCAATAACCACTTAGTCTCTATATCACCAGTGATCAGCTTAGAAGTCATATAGGAATAGCTCCAAAGGATGAAGACCATATGGTACCAGATTTTGACAAACATTTATATGAACAACTCATCGAGATAGTCCAAACCACATCCACCTTAGCCAGGTACTGCAGATGAACTGGGCCTCAGACTTAACAGAAGCAAGAGATCAGGGTAGATCATTTGGGGAACTATAGCACTTTCAATAATATTAAACAACCTCCTACAGAAAATGACAGAAGTTATGAAATAGCAGAAAGAGGACTGAATTTAGAGTCAAAAGACCTGATTGGAATCCTATCTCATTTAATGAGAGTCAATAAAAACTTATTAAGCATTTATTACATGCCAGGCATTATGCTAAGTGTCGGGGATACAAATAAAAAAAAAATTAATCAATAAACATTTATTAAGCACCTGCTAAGGTCCAGGCACTGTGTTAAGTACTAAAAGGACAGTCCCTACAGTCAAGGAGCTTAGAATCTAATGCCGGAAAACAACATAAAAAAGGAGCTAAGAGAAATCTGAAAATAGTGCAGCCAGGTGAGAAATGAGATATTCTGACCCAAGCTCTCCCCTTAGAAGTTTTATAGTTCATTCTCTAACCTCCAATCAGAGAGATGGAAAGTAATGATGAGGGGAAGTCTCAAGATTGATGAGATTTTACAGGTTGATGAGATTCTCCCAATATTGTCTACCTGGGACAAGGTGTTAAGAGTCAGATAAGTTTCAAAGTAGCGCAGGCAGGTGAGAAATGAGAAGGGTCTAATTTTTTTTCCTTGTGTGATCTTGGGGAAATCACTTAATTTTTATGGGTTACCATTTCCTCTTCTGTAATATGAGGGGTTTCAATTTGATGCTCTATAAGGTCCCTTCTAGCTCAACACCTTATAAGTCCATCTGTTTAAGGGAAGCATTTTTCCGGTGATGCATTCTGGCTATAAATTATGAAGAACCAAAATCTCGGGAAAATAAACATTTCAGTGGATGCAAAGGAGAATAGAGGTGTACACTAGGAAGAGTGGACTGTATCATACTGTCTATGTTGACTTGCATGCAAGCCAGTAGTCATCACAGAAAAGAAAGTAGGATATTCATGTAGCAAGAGACTAGATAGCAACTTAAGTGCTAAAAGAAGGTATTCATCAAATGTTAACAGAACTGGAGAAAGACTTCTTAACATGTTAGGCAGATCCTCTATAGTAGGAGATGGGCAAAGATCTCACAAACTGAAAAGGTGTGAAAAGGTTAAGATGTGCACCAGTGGAGGGAAACCCACATCCATGATAGTGCAGATTCATTAATATCAAACATAAAGGATTAAGAATGCTCCTCTAACTGACTAAAACATTATCCCTCAAACTGCAGATTAGGGGTTGAGAGTAATAAGTAGGCCTTTTCGGGGCCTATGTAGACAGCAAAGGAATGTGTCCATTCTCCCTCAAAAAGAAGCAGCCAAAGAAAACTTTTCTCTCCCTCTTTGATCAGAAGGTTTCATCCTATGGAGCTGAACCAGGAAGATCAAGCTGGTCCTTAGTCCAAACAGAAAGAAAAGTTACCTAAAAAAGTAATACTTTACTTCCTACTCTAGAAGGACAAAGATGTCATCTGACACAAAAATGCTATAATTTTACTTTAAAATAAAAATTTTCATCCTACTATCTGTTTTTTTTTTTTACTTACAGATAAAAAGATGCACTATGTCAATTGATATGTTAGTTCTTCAAGGTCTTTAAATTCCAGGCCAAATTCAACTCAGAAAATAAAAAATGGAAAGGAAACTTAAAAGATACAACTCAAATACCCAAGGGAAAGGGCTTACATACATTTTTACTAATGCTATCACAATTGTCTTTTTTGGTCAATTTGTTTAAAAAATCCAGAGTTACTTTTAGCATACATAATTCTTAAAGGTTACTGAATTCATTTTTTAAAGATAAAACATTATTCAAGAAGGATTATTTGATTATACAGGAAGAAAACCGCTAACTTGAGTGTACTTGATGACTATAAAAATCAACAATTAATCAGTTTTTTGATTATTATCACTAGTCACTTCATTTTTTCCCCCCTAAATGATAAATTGCTGAAAAAAACCTGTCAAAAAAAAATCTTTCACAGTATTGGCAAGATGGACAAGTTCTTTAAAACAAAATACTACAGATAATTTCCATTTGTTTTGCATTAGTCTAAGTCACATTTTAAATAGCACATCTCAATGACTTCCTCATTTGGCACATGTTGTTTATTGTTATTTTGGGGGTTTTCCCCCAATTGTTGTTTACATTTCTATGTGTACACATTTTACATTGTTCCAGCTAAACAGACCCAGTCCTTAGGGTCTTATACTTCTACGGATCCTAACAGTGTCTACCACTGTAACTTGCACATAATAAATAATAATAAAGTCACTCAATAAATACTGACTGAAATGTTATATGTTGTCTCAAGGTATGAAGCTGAACAAATAATGTATTTCATAGCTTCAAAAAGACACATAAGAAATTTAATTTTAATATACTTATTGCTTAATGTTGCCTTTATGTAGCCTATTTAGTAAATTTTGATAAAATAAATTATTAGCATTAAGTTTAATAAATTTTAACTATATTCCCAGTTGCCACTGAAGAGAATCAATGTGATATGGAAAAAGCACTGGACTTGGGGTTTAAAAAAAAACCTGCTTAGTCTTCCAGCCATGCCAGCTGTGTGACTATGGGCAAGTCACGGGGACCTCTACAGTAATCAGAGTTCTTCACACAAAAAATGGACTAAATGTTAGTCTAGACGATTTCTCAGTTTCCTTATAGATCTAACATTCAATAGACTTTACGATCCACATGGCTTTGACCTTCTAAAAAACAAAATATACAATATATTTTCCTGCCTAGTTTTAAAGAAATGTTTTGGAGATGACAAAAACAGCTACAACAACTCAGAAACAACTTATAAATGGCAGAGACTAAGCATGTTGTCAAAAGTAGCAATAATGTAGTCAAAGTAACAATAAAAATGTGCAACTGTCAGCATAAATACTGATCATTTATGATGATTTATGAAACAATGTAGAGGGGGGCAAATATGCAAGTAGCAAAAAACCTCTCAGACACATACACTCTAAAAGTCACTCTAGAATGAATGGCTGTATGCTTTATAACCACCTCCAATATAAAAAGTATGATCTGAATATACCTAACATAAGGGTTATTAGTTATCCAAATATAATGTTAATTATGTTAATGAGAGTTAAAGGTCTTCCTCATCCATTAAGGAAAGCTTGATTAGGGGAGATGTGTTTTGTAGGAAGGCCCACACCTTTTGTTAATTTTCTAACGAGGCACTGGTTCTCCAGGGTTGTGATGCCCTCTGGCTCTGAGGGGTGTATAAATACTTTGAGGTGAGGTTTTATTTTGAGTCTTACTCATTGGAAGTGTTTGCTTGGCCACACTAGACTCTGGGCAGCTGCTAAGGAGCCCCCCCCCCACACTTTGAAAACCCAGATGTTGGTGCTTCTCTCTCTGGTACCTATGTTATGTATGGTCAGACAGTTGGATCTGTCTGTTGATTTGTGATGTATGTATTGCTTATGGAAGCCCTGTCTGCTGGTCTTTCTGCTTGTAATTTCTGTTTGTATTTTCTCTGAAGTTCAGGGTGCTGACTTTTCCCCCTGAACTAAGTGAATGATATATGTGCTTGATTAAAGTAGATTGTTGACCCCTCAAAAGTTGCTTTTCCTTTTAGAAAAGTAGATCTAAGAACTTGTACAGCAGGCCCTCCTGTGTATGTCGGGGTCTTTGATGTTACATCAAACTACCAAGTAAAAAAATTGCTTCAAAAGGAGAAAGAGAACCCTGCCTATCTGAGATCATGGGGTAGAGTGAGAGTTTATTTGTCACTACCAGTTGAGAGTATGGGTTACTGAGAGTGGACTCCAAGTTTTCTGGGTATTCTATGAATCCATCATCCATCCAGAAATCTTCTTGCACTAACTTTAAGAATAAAAAGGCATACCTTCTCCCCACCTCTTCTGTTTGTGATCTAAGAATTAAAAAATTACCCTCATTCTTTATTTCTCATAAGGATGAAATATAGAGAACAGTATATAGTGTCTGGGGGACCTAGCAATATCACAGACACTGTAGCATAATGGAAAGGGTAATGTTCAGAGAAACAAGAGGCCACAAAATCAAAGTGAGGGTAAACTGATTTAGAGCTACAAGTGGCCTCAAATAATCTAGTCTAACTTTCTTATTTTTCAGATGGGTAAAGTGAGGTAATTTCCCAAAGGAATACAAGGTAGTTTGGTTCAAAGCTGGAATTTAGACCCAGTTCTTCTGATTCCAAAACCAGGGATACTATGCTGCCTCACCTGGATTCTAATTATAGTTCTGCCAACTAGCTGTGTGACCTTCAGCAAATCTCAACCTCTCTGGGTCTCAGTTTCCTCATCTGCAAAAAAAAAGAGAGAGAGGTTTGGACTGTATCTGTGGTCTCAAAGTCAATTTTTATTTTTGCTTTAAATTTGTTGCACTCATCTATTTGCACAAATATATTATTTATTCTATCACAATCTAATTACATATTCATGAGAACAAAGGGATCATTAACTACAGGTTCCTAGGTAGGAGATCCATGAACTAGATACTCCTTAAAGTCCTTTGCAACTATAAAATTATTATTTCTATCTACAGTAAAGGAATAAAACAACAGCGAGTGGACACCCTTAAGTAAATAGGCACTCTTACTCTATTCCCATATCTACTTACGTGAGGGAAATTGGTCAAATTAGAGCAAATAAAAAAGGCAAGGATAAAATATAAGGTTTTTTTCCCTGGATTATGTGCATGGGGCCTATGAACTTTTTTTTTTTTTATTTGATAACTGTATCTCAGTATAATCAGCTTTCTATTCCTTTGTATTTTATTACATTTTAAAACATCCTCAGGGACCCATAAGAAATAGAGAATTATTTATAAACAGTGCTTTAAGGTTTGCAAAGTGCTTTAGAAATATCATCTCATTTAACATCACAACAACCCTGGGATATCATAGATACTATTTTGTCCCTATTTTATAGATAAGTAAAGTGAGGCAGATAATGGTTACATGATTTGCCCAGGATCACGGAGCTAGATCTGAGGCTAGATTTGAACTCTTTCTGACTGCAGGTCAATCTGTCTATCCACTGTGCTACCCAAGATCCATGTATGACACATATAAAGGTTCAGAACCCCTGTCCAGATCAATTTATAACTCTAGATAGTTAATGGGACAGGAAAAACATGACTCTCCAGGTAATGCCTTGCTTATGTAGGATAAAAATTTCAGCAGAGAATATGAACACACCCTAGAAAAAGCAAAATTACTACCTACTCCTACCAAGTCAGGCTATTAAATTCACAGAGGGGAAAAAAAAAAGGAGAAAAGAAGGAAAGGGGGTGTGAATGGGAAGAAAAGGAAGAGAAGGAGAATAAGGTCAATAAGTAGTAAGAAAGAATAAATATGAATGTGAAAGACAAAGGAGGGCATATAAGATACAACATGAAAATTAGTAGCAAAATACCTCAAAAACTCAATTAACGATTGTGCATGTACTAATGTTCATTTTTCAAAGGGTCAAAGGTCATCACTTCAAAACTGATACCAGCTATGATTTATTTTTCATGATTTTAGGGATATCAAAGCCACACCTAGTGTAGGGTATATGAATTAACTTGAGTATGATATGTGTAAATAAGATAGCTTTTAAAGTCTATACTGACTTGAGCATAGTATAGTAGTAATAGAGTAGTACAATATCTACAAATAGTGTAAATACTGACACAGTAATACAGTATCTATAAATATTCTTGCTGCCATAAGGCTTAAAAGAAAATATATTTTAAATTACGTTTTTATCCAAGTCACATTAGATGACCTAGGGATTAGTAATAGGATCCCCAATCTTTCTTTCACCTCTAGATTATTGATTCTAGGGTATCCCCCTGGTCATTTTTAGAAATCACTATTCAGCAGCTTCTTTTGTTCACAATCTGTATAAGAAATGTATCTGTATAAGAAGTGTATCTCTTCTGCTTACTACACAGGTTTAGAAGTTATAATTCAGAGCCATCTGCCAATCCAGGGGAATACTCAGCTGAGAGGTAAAAGATACACTAGCAGCTACTAGGCCAACTTTTAAAAGCTTTTTTTAGCATTTCTAATTCTCTTCCTTTTTTACCCAAATGTTTTAATAGTTCAAACTCTAAACTGTACTGCAGAATTTTCTCAAGTCCTTAGCCAAGGAGAGTGATTTGGTACATCTGAAGCCATGTTCCTTCATGTAGACTTTTGTTAATTACCATAACCAAAAGGTTTTTGATTCTTTCAATGTAGACATTCCCTCCCCACAAAAGAAGGTTGTCTTCATGAGTTCCTGTGACAAAAACATGAAAGTAATCCCTTTATGTCCAAACTGCTGCTAATGAGCATCTCTAAAGGTATCTAGACTCATTATAAGATGGCAGACACAGTCAGGCTCATACTGTAACAGCCTTTATGGCTTGGTTGGACTTGTCAGAACTTAAGCTTTATTGTCATGAACTTGGAGAACTCAGGATCATAACCAAACCACAATGAGATACTAGTAACGCAAAAAGATGGGAGAGAATTTTTGAAATCTGAACAAGCTAGTTAGCTATAATGTGTGTGTAAATTATGAAAAGGTTTTTCTTCCCTAGATAATTTTTAGTTAAGATCTAATACAAGTCATTCAAATTAGAGAATTCTTTTCTTAAAAGTAAAATCACAAAACGATCTTAGATACATAAGGCCCTCTTTACTGATGCCATTTCTAACCAACCTTACATGGGTCACTGGATGAAGGTATCATTATTAATCATTCATATAAATAAAGTACATTTAAATGAATTTTAGTTTCTAATATGAAAGTCCTTCTGTGACTCAGTCAGGTTCCTTGGTTATATGATATCTACTAAAATACAAACAAATAATTTACAATCTCCTCAGATCATCCTTTCAAAATATAATTCAAGAATTGGCTGATTGCAACTATACTGCCAAGCAATTTCTCTCTGAAATCTCTATTTGTATTCTCTCGCTATGCTACACAAAGTTACTTAAGGCATTAACAATTGTGTTTTGAAAATAAAAAAGAAATTCTATTATATTTTAAATCATAATATCATGATACTGAGGCTTAGCCTAAATTGCCATTGTTAAAGAGTTGAAATATTGATCACAGACAGCCTCCAGTTATTCACCACAGAAAGAGCCTTTGGAACCAAAAGAGGTAAAGCCAACATCCCCCCCAAAACCAAGCCCATTTCTTCTGGGTTTGTAGGTCTCCTTTCAAAAACTTTTGATATCTCCGGAAAGAAGGAAGGCATTAATCTAACTAGGCAATACTTCAATCAACATTTAATGTGTACTTTTAAAGTTTGTATAAAATGTTCAATAGGTACCCTGTAATCTTTTCCTTCCACTAAAAACTCTCTCAAATAACATATTGGGCATCTGGTCCAAAGGAAATTTACAAAGGAAACGAAGAGCAAAATGAATGATGATGACTAATTTGAAATCTTTTATATTCATTTTATAGACTGCAAAAGGCCTACAGATTCAGGCTATAGTCTTGCTGAATATCAGAAGCTCAGATGCAATATAAGGCCTTAAAAAGATGGAAGAAGTTGTAAATTTCATGAAAGTAGGTATTAGATTTAATATATCCTCCAATGACTACCACTGTGTACAGTAGTTATTTAATAAATATCTGTTGAATTGAGAGTTCTAAGCACTGAAAGAAATGGGCAGGATATAGATAATGAACACAGAGATTGGTGACTGAGTGTTAATAATTTCAAGTCAACTGAGAACTGCTTTGGCTATAATAATGCTCAGTGTTATGATACTGTGATGTAAAATGGAAGAGAATTTGTTTTCCAAAAATTAATGTTCTATTAGACTTGTTCTATCATTAAGGTACAAAGAAAATGTACCTAGAGGGCCAAGAACAGGTAAATCAAATACCTTCTTTTGAACTAGTTCAGAATTTCCAGCAACATCAATATATAATCCTAGAATTTTGGGTTGCTCAGAGATACTTCATTTAATAGTAACATCAGAAAGTACTTTAAAGTATATTGACTCTGGTGGAGTCAGTGCCTAAGTTCAAATCCCATTTACTACCTGTATGACTTTTTTACAAGTCAATTAACCTCCTAGTCTTCAGTTCCTCCTCTGTAAAATGAGAAGGTCAGACTAGATGACCTTTGAGGTTCATCCAACTCTTCATTTATGATCCTATGATCTCATTTTTACATAGTACAAATGTAAAAGAAACGCCAGTTTTATAAAATGAAAATAACTGGTAAAGTTCTTGAAAAATACTATTAGATTTCTAAATCTCAATTTATTATTAAAGACAGAAAGTATACATATTAGTTTGTTTTAATTCCCATTATCAAAAGAGATAAGTTCATTTTTACCTCTAATAAAAATTTGAAGCTACATTTGCAATTTTTTCAGGAAATTCCATTTTTAATGGAATTCATAATTCAGGGCTGTTTTCAATTATTTCTGCATGATGAGCACCCATAGCATTATGACACTTCCAGACATTACTACTAGTGAAATTGTACTATAAGTGATCAACACTGATTGTTATACTCTTTACCTACAAAGCTTCAACTCCAAACCAGTTAACAAAACCTCACAAATATAACAAGCAGATATTACTACTGCTAAAGGCACCTATTTCTGGATTAAGAATAAAGAGAAATCAAAATCCTTTGTACCAGTTTGGTTAACCTCAAGTGCTAGCCAAATTATTTGGCTAACATTCCATTCTGCCTACCTAAAATTTCCTGTCTGTTCAATTGGATACAGTATGTGTGTAATGTTGCCATGTGACCATAAAAGGGTTTCCACATTTTATAGAGAAGTAACTGCATGTGAATGGCTAAACTTGTCTTTGTAAAGGATTTGCAAATTCGAGTTGCAAGCAAATATATTATTATGAATGAAAGTTGGTTATTAGTTTGCATAAAACTTTAAACTTTCTAATATAAAATCTAATATGCAGAACACACTTTGCGGAAAGTTTCCCCCAAACTCCTTTGGTATGCTTCTTAAGGGTTTTGTTTGAGGGCATTTTTTTAAGAAAGAAAAAAATGCTCTATTTGAATTCACCTTTGGTGAAAACAGTGTCCACTTTACTCTGAAAAAAAAAAAAAGAAAAGAAAAATGAAGCAGTGGGTAAAGAACTGAGTACATATTTCTAAATGGGGACAAAATGTAACTGGCCAGTAAGTTATAAATGGGGCCAAAATGAGATGTGGTCAGTTATAACTAGATATCATTGACCTGAAACATTAGTATCCGCCCCTTAAAAGAAACTGAGAGCCCATTCGATTCACTCTTCCTTCTTAGATTGCCACCAGAGTACCACTGGTTAAAGTCAATTAACAGTCAAGCTTCCAGAAAGGCAAAGCCAAAACAATAAAGAACTAAGATATGAGAACTGGACAGGCGTCATAGAAAGATTGCCTTGTCATCATCCCTTCCTTAGGAGTAGAAGAGGAGGACAGGGAGGGAGGCGGACAGCGGGTGAGGCAGAGAGGGGGAAAAAAGAGTGGAAGGGAGGGGAAGGGAGAAAGAGAGAGGAGGGGGACAGGATGGGGGTGGGGTGGGGAGGGGGTGGGGGGCAGGAGGGCGGGGATTTGGATGGGTTACCTGGGCACTCAGGTAGCGCTTCAGGCACTCCTCACACACTGCCTTCTTACAGCACGTCAGGGGCTTGATAGCCTTATCCTCCAGACACACCCGACAGCTCAACACAAGGAGGGCACTATAGGGGTCCCCCAGCCCTCCCAGGCCCGGGTAGGGCGGCGCTCCGATCAGGCTGGACACGGAAAAAGGTTCAGGAGCTAGATATAAGTCGAGCTCAACGCTGCTGCCGCGCCCGCTGCCGTCGAAGGCCAGAGGGTCCGAGGGGGGCGACAAGTCAGGACTAGGGGGGGAGGTGGCGGAGCTGGTGGAGGAGCTGGTGGAGGAAGGGACTGCTGGAGGCACCGGGGAGGCCAGAGCATTTGGGGAGGAAGGCTGCTCCCGGGTCGGGGCCTCGGGCAGGTCGTTTTCCACGCAGTACACCGTACAGTAGATGTGTCTCTTGGCTGCAGGGTGGCGCCGCCGGCCAAGCACTTCCAAGACCAGCCCGTCGGGGGGACTGGCTCTCTCCCCGAGCTCGGGCTCGGAAGGCTCGTCCCATTCTCTCCGCTCCTGCTCTTCCTCCTGCTGCTGCAAAGTTCGGGGATCTAGTGGCTCCGTGGATCTCGCGGCGGCGGGCTGCCCGCGCGCTTTCCTAACCCTCTTGCCAAGCTCGGGGGAAGCCCTGTTCCAGCCACCGCCGCCGCCGCCCGGGTCCGGAGAGGGGGCTCGGGGCCCTGCTGCCCCGCTGCCCTCCCCCTGCGGCCGCCGTGGCTCCGTCTGCTCCTCGACTACGTCTTCACCGCCTCCGGGGGGCCGCCCCTCGGCGGGACCGTCTGCATTCACCGTGCTCTGCTCCTCTCCCATCGCCGCCCATCCAGCCGTCCGACCTCGCACCCAGCCCCGGCGGGCAGCTGGGGCCACTGCTCGGCTCTAGCTGCTCCGGCCCCGCTTCTGCTTCCGGGTCCCTCCGGGGCTGGGCAGCGCCGAGCCAGCCGCCTCCTCAGCCGCAAGCACTGGCAGCGTCAGGCCGGGGCCCCCGCTCTCGATGCGTCTCCTGGGGCCGGGGTGGGAAAGCGAGGGAGCCGGGGCGGCCCGCGGCGGCCCGGCCCGCGCCGCTCCGCGTCAGCCTCCTCCGGACTGCCTGTGCCCGGCTGCCTCGGCTCCGCCTTCGCCTCCGCCGCGGGTGGGACTCGGGCGGCTCGCCGCAAGCTCAGGGACCGGCCGCATCCAGCCCCCGCGGCAGCTTCTGGGCACTGAGCGCTCGGTGGCCCGGAGAGCCTTAGCCTGGAAGGAGGACCCGAGGGGGCGGGGGCAGGGGCCGGGGCTGGAGCAGTGGGCAATCACTCCAGAGGCATGGTCCTGGCCCGCTGCTGCCTCCGGGAGCTCGTCCCGAGGTGCATCCTGGCACTGAAGCGGGTGGCGGGGAAGGAGCTGTGCAAAGAGTAGAGGAGTCTGTGACCTGGAGGCGCAATCGGAACACAAGGAGTGTCGGCCCCAGCGGGGAGAGGCGGGGAGGAAATGAGACCTCCTGTCCTTCCCTCGAGCTTCACCTATGGTGCTCCGCTCAGCCCGACCGCCCACTCCTTCCAGTGCACACCTCCCCACCCGAACACGCAGGCACGCGCACACACACGCGCGCGAGCACAGACACACAGACACAGACACAGACACACACAGACACAGACACACACAGACACACACACACACACACACACACACACACACACACACACACACGGTAAGGCTTGTTGTCTGACACCCAGCTGCTCATTCCAGACATTTGAGAATGACGGCAGGGACGGTACTATTTCCTCCAGGAATTAGTCCAACTTAGTATAAAACTAATAAATGTTTTTGAGCTTTTTCTTGGAAAAATGTTGGATACTTACTGATGGTTTTAGCCTGACTGGTGCCTGTTGGATGAATACAGTTTGGTGGTTTGAGGGGAAGGGAGGTGTCTCAAAAGAGGAGGTCCAGGCAGAAGCAGCCACAGTAATTTCATTCAAAAGGCTTTAAATTAATGTGGTTAATTATCTATAGTAGTATGGATGTAGGACTGGTGGCAATATGGATAATTGAAACTCACAGATGATCCAAAATCTGTTTCCTCCAAACTGACCACATGTGTTACATACGAATGTTAAAAAGTAATACACTTTATAAAATGAAATACATCAAAAAAAGATATTTAACTGTTTAACCTCTCTGAGTCTCCATTGCCTCATTTACCACGTAGATAACACCTATCTGAGCACGTTGTTGTGAGGAGAAAATAAGATTATGTGTACAATGTGGTTTGCAGAAATTTTAAAAAGTGAACTATCCGATTTGGAATTCATGCCTTCTGATACCTACCCTCGACCATTCTCATTTATACAGGTTTGCTTGTTTTTTAAGACTTCAAAACGACAAAAATGAATATCAAGAGGGACTGATAAGCAAGGGATCTTGATAATAAACATATCACCTTTTTAAATGGGTTGCATTTTACATAATATCTACGATCACAATTTTCTAAGCTGAACATTTATATTTGGGCCAATATTTATGATCATTCATTTAGACCTGTGAAGGTATCAAGTCCATCAAGATTATGTAGCTTTCTTCCTCCCCCTCCCCCCCCCTCCAAGTTTGCAGATGAGAAAACAGGCTCAGGGAGGTTGTGACTTGCCCAGGGTTAGCCATGTAATAAGGGACAGAACTGAGATTTGAACCCAGGTACTCTGACGGTAAATCTATTCTCATTTAGTATGTTGATTTATCTTTACTAGAAGCATTAGTCACCCAAACACTGGGCAGCTTTATTTTCTTAAAGGTAGGGAGGAAAACATTTTGGGGAAGTCAGTGACTGCTTTTTAATCCTGAAAAGTAATTCAATTTGCACATGTATGTGATGGAAAAGATCAGTGCTGTGTGGAGGTAAACATAAATGTAAAAAACAAAGAAAAGTGAATTAAAGAGAAGGAAGGAAGGAAAGAAGAAAGAAAAGAAGGAAGGACAGAAAGAGGGAAGGATAAAAAAAGAAGAAAGGGAAAGGAGAATGGAAGGAAGGATTTGAGATAACACTATTGTTTTCTATTTGTGGTTCTTTTGAAAATGCTGAAATTGTCTTCAAGTAAATGTGCCCAATCATCCACTGTGCACCAAAAGGCAAACCAAAAAAAAAACCCAAAAACATTGGGATCAAGGAGTTTCAAATGATCAATCAGCAAACTCAAAAAATTTTATTAAGCGCTTACATGAAGTGCTGTGGATACAAAGTCAAAAATGAAACAGTTGCTCTGGAACAGTTTACATTTCGGTGATGGAAACAGTATTTACTTTTATAGGTATATGTGCTAGACAGAAATCAAATATGAGATAATTTTATAGTGCAAGATGTTATCAACTAGGATGAATAGGCCTCATGTAAAATGTGTGATTGAGAGGAGTTGTGAAGAAACCCAGGAATTCCAGGAGGTAGAAGTATAGTAGGAGGGCACTGCTAGAATAGGAACCAGCCAGAGTAAAGCCACAGAAATGGGAGATAGTATTGTAATAGGAACAGCAACTAGGTCAATGTGGCTGAACCATAGAGAATATGGAGGAGGGTAATGTGTAAATAGACTGGAAATACAGGAAATAGCCAGATAGTAAATAATATTAAGTCAAGAGAGTTTATATTTGATCCCTGAGGTTAGAGGAAGCCAGTGAAGTTTATTGAGTAGCAGAGTAACATAGACTTTCCCTTTAGAAGAATCTCTGGCAGCTATGTGGAGGACAGATTGGAGTAAGGAGACACCCTGAGGCAGGGAGCCCAATCAGGAAGCCATTGAGGTAATCTAGATAAGACATGATGAGAACCTGAACTAGAAATGTTGAACATATGAGAGAAAAGAGAGTGTATGGAACTTGTGGACAGGGGAAAATTTGGCTATTAAAGAGGTATAAAAGGTTAGGGAAAATTGAGTCAAAAATCAAGTTTGAAGACCTGGTTGATTGGGAAGATAGTGGTATCTTCAACATAACAGGTTCAAAAGAAGGGTGTGTGTGTGTGGGTGAGTATGAGAGAGAGAGAGAGAGAGAAAGAGAGAGAGAGAGAGAGAGAGAGAGAGAGAGAGAGAGGGAGAGAAAGAGAGAGAGATCTGTTTTGTGTATGTTGAGTTCAAAAAGCTTTTAGGTATTCAATGGGAAATGCTGGAGAGAGAGTAAGAAGGAGGAAGATAGGTAAGTAAGCAATCATTGGATCATTGGTAACTTTGGAGAGTTTCTGTTGAGTGATGAGACCAGAAGTTGCAGAAGAATGTGAAGATAGCAAGAAGAAAAGAAAGAAGAACTTTGGAGAACACCTGTTGTTGGTGGGTGAAATATAGATGGAGAGAGAGAAGGAACACTGGGACATAAGAAGAAAACCATGAAAAAAGCAGTTTCATGCTAGAAAGTTTGAGAGGATGGACTATCTAGTTTGTAGGAGGTAAATATAATTGACAATATCAAATACTGTAGAGAGGATGAGAAGAGTAAAGATTGGTAAGTAAATGATCATTGGTTACTTTTTAGAGTTTCAGTTGAATGATGAGGTCAGAAGTTAGATTGCAAAAGAATATAAAGAGAGTGAGAAGAAAAGGAAATGGAAGCAGTGAGTATAGACAGCTCTCTTAAGGATAAGAAAGGGAGGAGAGATATAGGGCTATTGTTAATGGGGATGGCAAAATCTAGTGAATTTTGTTTTGTTTTCTTTTTTGGATGAGGGAAACTTGGGTGGTCTGTAGGAATTAGTAAAGGAGTCAGTAGATGGGGAGAAATTGTGGGGTGGAAGGTGGTGATAGTAATGGGTCAATCTATTGGAGAAAATGGGAATGGATGGGATCAAATGTACACATAAAGGAGCTGGCCTTGGTAAGGCCACCTCTTTATTATAGACTAGAATAAGGAAATGGAGTGTGGGGTGGGGAGAATGAAGTCAAGAACATGTGAGATGAGAAAAGGTAACTAAATGAACTCGATTTTTCACTTCTTTTCTTCTCTTTCTTTCTTTCTTTCTTTCTTTCTTTCTTTCTTTCTTTCTTTCTTTCTTTCTTTCTTTCTTTCTTTCTTTCTTCCTGTCTTTCTTTCTTTCTAAAACATGAGTCAAGGTCCTTATGTGAGGAGGTAATAATTTGGGAGTGTTGGGACAAATTGGTATTAGATAAATTTCTAGTAGACTCAGGCAGCATGTTTGTGTAACTTCTTCCAGGTGCACATGAATAGTAATTGAAGGGGACAGAAATAATCCAAGGTGGAGTTTGGCAAGGTGTGGATATTAATGAAGCAAGGGATAGAAGGATTCAGGAATAGTGGATAGTGTCAAGTTGACCTGATTCACTAAGAGCAGGAATCATAGCTTGAAGATAACAGAGTGAATGGTAACAATGAGGATGAAGAAACAGTTTAGAAGTAGTAGGGCATGGGTAGAGATGGAATGATAGAAGAGTATGATCAGATAAAAGAAACTGGGAGTTCTTGATGAAAGAAGTGGAACCTTTGAGAGTGATGGCAGGTACAAGCCTGTGACCATCCTTGTGTGTTTCTGACATAGAGTGCAGAAGTATACCATGGGAGTCGAAGAGATGGAAGAACTATGAGGTGAGGTTGCTTGAGGGAAGGAACATCAACATGTATATTGAAGTCACTGAGCATGAGGGCAGGAACTGGGGTGAATAAGAAGACTATAAGCCAGTCTGAGAAAGGAGAAAGAACATCATGGGGGTCAATGGTCACTAGAATTTGGATTTGGTGATAAATTCAAATATCTAGTTAGATAAATAAATTTAAGTGTCCTCAAAGGAGGAATTGTTGTTGAGTGATGTCAGTAGAGAGTAGATCTGAATGTAGTCATGAGGTGTAAGGTGGGGGTCAAGGAGCATTCTGACTCCTCTTTTGGACCCACTTACAGCATATGAGAGAAGGTACAAGCAGTATAAGAAAGGCTAGCCAGTGATACAATGTGCTCTAGGTGGAGGCAGGTATCAATAAATGCCAAAAAGTAGAAGAAGCAAGGACGGAGTCCAAAATGAAAGCAAATTTGTTGATTTTAGAGAGAGAAGTCTAAGGGGTGTTAAACATTGGACTTTGGGGTGGTGGGGTTGTGGTGGATAAGGAAGAGAGAGTTGGAGAAGTTGCTCTTAGGCAGGAAGTGGTTAAGTATCAGTGGGACTCAGAAAATAAGATGGGGTGAGAGTTTGCTAACCACTGGAATGAATTCATAAACAAAATCAGTAAATGAAGGAAGGAAACCCCGTACCAAAGAAGGCAGGCAAGTAAAATGTTCAGAGTCAAGGTCCAGCATCACAGTTCTCTATTTCTGTGCCAGAGGTTTACTGTTTTTGATCCCAGGAGGCTAACTTACATAGAAATAGTCTCCTGCCACTTCAGCCTTAATTTTATCCATTTGAATTTGAATCTGTCTGGTCAAAGGATAATATATAGACCATTCCTAATGCATGCTGGGAAGTCTGAGGGTCATTTGTATCTAGCACTGGATTTGGAGTAAGAGGATGTGTTTTTTACTTTCTTTACATCCCCTATCACAGCACAATGGAGAGCACAAAGCAAATATTTAATAAATGCTTACTGACTCACTGACCCAGATTTGAATTCTGGCTCTGCTACTTATTACCTATGTGACTATGGGAAGTTTTGGGTTTTTTTTGCAACTTTTCTGGAACTGTTTCTTCATGTATGGAGTTGGAGAAGATGACTTCTAAGATTTCTTCCAGTTTTCATTATATGTTTCTATGATCATCTATCTTGGTCAACTGATCTGGGATAATATATTTGTCCTCTATGGTGGCATCCATAATCTCAATTGGCATGAGCATGAAGCTGATATCTGTGTGTGTATATGTGTGTGTGTGTGTGTGTGTGTGTGTGTGAGTTAGTGAGTGAGTAATAGTGCCCCCACCATTACTCTTAGCTCCCAGGTTTTTAAAATATATATCTAGCAGGGAATTGAACTGGAGCACCTCCTGCGAAAATTGGCTTATGCTCAGGTCCACTGGTGACACATGAGCTCTGCTCACTTGCTAAAGGATGTGCAAGACTAAAGCTCAGCTCAGCTCTTGATTGGTCCCTCAGTCCCCATGATGGTTTGGGGGTAGGGCACATGTCAAAGATGATTGGTGATTAAACTAATGAGAGTAGCCTACACTATAGGCAATAAAGATCTAATAGAAATGACTTTTGGTTTTTTTTGAGCCTAATTCCAGTTTTTCCTTGGACATCCAACAAGGAAGATGGATTATATAAGCAGTATAGGAATAAGAAATTTCAAGTAAGATGACAAATAAAAATTACAGTCAAACACATGGTGAAAGGAAAATATTGCCATTTGATTTTAGAATAAATGAGACACTGACGACAGTAGTCCTTTCGGAATAAATTAATTGATGACTAAGTTTTGGAAAATATCACTTGAAAATATTATAAAGGAAATAAATGTGATATATACCACAAACTAAGTATTATTTGTACCATAGCTCAGACTGCTAGTCCCAACTTACCACACAGTATAGAAACTAGTCAGCAACCAGATAAGAACAAACATCAGTTTGGGGCTTCTTTCCACCTCAAACCTCAACAATTTTCAAATGTGTCATCTGCAGTGAAATGAGCACCTTCCCTGGAAGGAGACCAACAGTGATAGAGGGTGTTTTTTTTTTATAATGTCAGGCTAATAGCTTCTGGTTTCTTCACAAGTTTGTTTTTCATTATTTCCTTTATTAACCCAGCCTTTTCCCTTATTCTCTGATGATTTTCCTAGGCTTTTGGTCTCAGGGCTCAGGAAAAGGACTAGAAAATTAGTCAGGGAGTTTTAATTCATTCCACTGATCAAGAAATGAAGCATCAGGAAGTCACTTTCCACCATTTTGTGCTTTTAAAATGAAGAATACAATAATATTCATTTCTTTCCAACTGTTGGGTAGAACAATGAAACTATATCTCCATAAAGCATTTTATAGATCCTAAAGTTACATTCAGAATATGCCTGATAAATAACTATAAAACCTGAATATTCTTGGAGGTACTATGTCAGGCTACTAATTCTAAACTTTCAGAAGGAAAAAAACTCTGCAAAATGAAGTTAAAATAAGTAAAACTACAAAATCTCAGAGCTGGAAGAAACTTCAGAGACCACCTAAACCACTTGACCAAGAACTTACAACATCTCCTGTATATAATTATCCAACCTCAACTTATTTACCTGCCTTCTAAGGCAAGTATACTTTATACTTTGGGATAATTCTGTTAGGAAATTTATCCTTATATTGAATTTAAGTTTGCCTCTTCAAATGACTACTCATTTCTCCTAGGTCCACTCCTTCAATCCTTTTAATTCTAGAGAAAAGTATTCTTGAGGATGAGCAAGGAGAAAAATGGCATACATTTAAGTCTACTTAATACATAGATAAGCAACATATCAGAGTGGAAAGAGAGCAGAAGAGAGTCAGGAAAACCTGTCAAGTCATGCCTGTGAGATATGTGTATGTATATATGTATGTATATAAGTATATACAGTCTGACCCTGGATAATCACTTTATTCCTTGGTGCTCTAGGCTGCTCTGTAAGACACTAAACTACAGAGATGGTGTCAACCTGAACTAACTGAGGAAGTTCCTCACCTGGCACTTCCTACACTGGTAAAATCACAAGTCAAGTCCCTATTTCTACCCCTAATTTGTATGATTTAGCAATTCCTATAGATGCCCCCATCCTCAAGGGATCTCCAGGATACTCTCAAGAATTTCCAAACTTCAAATCATAGATAGGAAAGGACTTCAGAGGGATCCCAGACACACTCCTAAATGTAGTCCTGCCTCTGTCACTAAATCAGTGTGTAATCTGGAACCTCTTTAAGTTTCCTCACTTGTAAAATGGAGGGGTAAAGCTTGATTATCTTTATGATTCTTCCCTGCTATTAAAGTATACAAATCAAATGGAAGTTGGGTGTAGGCACTGACTTCTTTAAGAGTTTAAGAATGGTCACTTCCCCATCATCAGTAGTAATAATGATAATAGCTGACATTTTATATTTATAGGATCAAAAATCTAGAGCTGAAAAGACTCAAAAGGCATGAAGTCCAACCTCATCATTTTACAGGTAAGGAAACAAGTAGTAAAAGGGGTAAAATTTGAACCTAGATTCTCCAGCTCTTGATGTTAATTCATTTCAGCCCTGTCTGACTCTTCATGACCCCGTTTGGAGTTTTCTTGGCAAATTTAATGGAGTGGTTTGCCATTTTCTTTTCCAGCTCATTTTATACATAAGGAAATTGAGGCAGAGTTAAATGACTTGCCCAGGGTCACACAGCTGGTAAGCATCTGAGGCCAGATCTGAATTTAGGTCTTCCTAACTCCAGAACCAGCTCTCTGTCCTCTGCCCCTCTGAGCTGCCCTCTGACTCTAGTCAGTGATTTTCACTCTATTCCAGGTGGTACTTCAATCTTTGCAAAATGCTTTACATGTATTACATCATTTGATTCTCACTAAAACCCTATGAAGTAAGATACTATAAAATTGTTATCCTTTCTTTAAGATGAAGAAACTGAGGCTCAGAAAAGTTAAGTGACTTTCTCAGAGTGTGCAGCTAGTATGTGTTTGAGGTGGGATTTGAATTTAACTATTCCTGCCTCCATGTCCAGTGCTGTCTTTATTATACATTACTGCCTTTCTATTATTCTAATTTCTATAACTTGAGAGTTTCTAATTTATTCTCCACTGAGGAAACCTACAAAGATTTTTCAGTATGGAGGCAGAACTATGAATGTGGCTCTGGTCTATGCAAGAATGACATCAACCTTTTCTTGGGTTTAGAAGCCCCCTCTCCAAGATCAGAAGTTTTAAAACTGGAATTCCTCTGACGAACCTCTTTGATATTATATGATACTTTCAATTAAATTTATGGGTCTTCCTCTGCCCCAGCTCCCAAGGAACTAGAGGCAAGCATATAGTGACATGGAAATACTGTGGAGCCACATCTTCATCTTTCTACCTCAGCTTCCTTTTAAGGATGAGACTAAAGACACAGTACATTTGTCTTACAAGTTTTGTTTATAGCTGAAGCCAGAGGTATACTCCTCAGAGTTCTGTTTCTCTGTTTGAAAATCCACAGCTGTTTGGTAAATGGACAAAGAAAGACTCTTTTCTTTCTCTATATTTTGTCCTTATAGGAAGAGTGTGTGATCACCGTCACCACAGTCCCTTGGTGATAGAGGAGAGAAGCTATTTCATCCAGAGGAAAATGAATCATCTGAGCTTAGTACTTGAAGGCGCTCTCTTTTTATAAATAGTTTAGCTTTTAGTTATGTGAAAGAATTACCTTAATAGGCAAAATGTACATTTATACTACCTTTAGAATTAAAGATAAAATTAGAAGTGCTCTCCAGCCTAGAGAGTTTGACTGAGCGTTAATAGTCTGGGGTTAGTTGGCATTTCCATGTCAAGTTATGATAGTTATTTTTGTCCTTGTAATTTAGCTTACAAATCTGGTTATTTGAATAAGGAAGGAAATAATGAGCATGGCATCATGAATCTTAGCATTTTAGGGGATTACCCTGTCCAGATCTCTCCAACTGTTGGTATCCTCCCCCAAACATAAACTTACCTAGTATTAGTTTTTTACATTTTTTAATATTCTTATTCATGTACACATTCCTCCTCCTCCCCCAAACCCACTGCTCAGGACAGTGTGGGTACATTGACAGCAAGGACTATTTCAATCTTGTCCTCATATTCCTAGAACCTAGCTCAGTTCCTAGCATAGAGCTGATCATGGACTGATGAATGACAATAGATACATTTGAGAGGCTGTTTGGTATGAAATGAACATGGAATTTACAGTTAGAGGATCTATGCTTAAATTCTGGCTCTGTACTCCTGACCAAGGAACTCAAACTTTCCAAATCTCAGTTTCTTTATCTGATATTTTTATATCTATTTAGGGGGTTGGGTTAAATGTTCTCTGAGGACCCTTCCCCAAACAAATGTCTGACAATAGGACTATCAGTCAGTAAAATGGAGAAATTAATCCTTACCCTCGATCTATGGTATGTGATTAATTCTATGATATCTAGAATCTTTTGAGCTACATAAGGGTCACACATAGATATAATTTATTGCAGTATACTAAAACACTACACTAAAACACATTCTCCTCTTTTAAGAGGTTGCATTACAAAGGTACAAGATGTATCTAGCAGACTACACTATTGCAGCATATAATGATTCACTTCTGTGGGCGCTTTTCATTTTCTATTTTCCTAAGTATATGAGGCAACACTGAATAAATTAGGGAGTCTATAGTGGGAAAATGAAAAATATAAAATGTATTATTTCCTTGACCAATTAGGACTTGATTTTCTTGGATAATATAGATAATTAAATGATATCTGAGTTCAATAGGTTATCTTGGATATTTTTAAAATGCAATCCATTTGTACCATTTGGTAAAACCAAGGAACTAGGTTCCAGATTCTCTTGTAGTATTAAATTGACTGTCAGCAAAGCTTAAGTTAGTTAAGCTATCATTCTCTTATTACTTGGAGCAAGTATTTTACTCAACTTATTATTTCATAGCCTGCTGCTACCATGCAAGAATGAGTGAACTCAGCTACTTTTGAAGTTTGTTAAATGTCACAAGCTGTTTTTCAAATATTGTTTGTTCAATAAAGTTCCAAATATTTTGTCAGATACTTTAAAAAAAATTGTAATGATCTTAAAGGATTTTTATTCACATATTTCTAATCCATTTGCATTGACATCATTATTTTTTTAAATGTCTAAAACCTCTTTGACCCTTTCTGACCAGAATCTGAAGGAAGAGAGGAAGGAAAGGAAGGAAGGGAGAAGGGACTAGCATTTTTCAAGCACTTACTATGTGCCAAGTACTATGCTACACACTTTATAAATATTATCCATTTGTTCCTCATAACAACCTTAGGAGATGGGTGGTATTGTTATCCCCATTTTACTGTTGAGGAAACTGAGGAAGACAGAGGTTAAGTGACTTCTAGGACCTGTCAGATGCATGATTTATATTCAGGTCTTCCTGATTTCAGGTTTAGTGTTCCATCCACTCTGTGTGGAAAAAGGGAAGGAAGGAAGAAAAGAAGGATGGAAGAAAAGAAAGAAGGAAGGGAGGGAGGGAGGAAGAAAAGAACAAAGAAAAGTAGGGAGGAGGGAAGGAGGGAGGGAAAGAGAGGAGGGGGAAGGAAGAAAGCAGGAAAAGAAGGAAGAGGAAAACAAGGAAAGAGGGAAGGAAGGCGAGAGGGAAGAAAGGAAAGAAGGAAGAAAAGAAAAGAAGGAAGAAGGGAAGGAGGGAGAGAGGGAAGGATGGAAGAAGGAAGGTAGAAGAAAGGAAGGAAGAGTGGAAGGAAAGAAAGGAAGGACAAGAAAGGAAGGAAACAAGGAGAAAAGAAAGGAAGACTCTTCCCCAAGAGGATTATTGACAACTTGAGCTTTATTTGTACAAAGATATTCATAGCAGCATTATTTATTATAACAAAAATATAGAAGCAAAATATGTGTCAAATGGCTAAACAAACTGCTCTAGCAATGTAATAAAATCATACTGAACCGTAACAATTCCAAATGTGAAGAATTTAGAGACAAGACTTGAAGGGATGCAAGCAAAACCAAAAGAACAATGTATGCAGTTGTAACACCAATGCAAATGAAATCATCTCTACAAGTCAACTTTTGCCAAAACTCTGGCCAAACCCAGTGGACAGTCTTATGCTGCTTAGAAAAGTAGAAGTAGATACAGTGCTGCATTTGGAACCAAACTATGCCTCAGCAACTTACTGTGTTCTCAAGGACAAGTCACTTCAGTCCCAAGAACCTCTATGTCCTCATCTGTGAAAAGAAGTGACAATAATACACTATTGACCTTTCAGGTTTGCTATGAGGAAGGTACCTTGTAAACCTTAAAACATCTACAACTGTGAATTACTGTTATTAGAGTTAAAGCACATGTCATTCTGTTAACAATCAGTTAACTACAAGAGTGGAAAGTGACACGTATGATCAGTCGTAATCATGACACTAATTCATAGCTAAAAGGGACCTTAGATATTATTTAGCTCAACAGTTTCATTTTATATATGAGGAAACTGAGGACTAGAGATGTTAAATGACTTGCCCAAGGACATCCAGGCTGTCTGTAGCAGAACCAGAATTTGAAACTATTACTCTTTTCACTGATTATTATTTTTTCTTTCAGGAAATGTATTTGGTAGAGACTTGGGAAGTCTTATGTTTTTAAAAAAGTATTAGTAAGTTTAATAAATGCATTCAGAAAAAAAAGTAACTTTTCCCTTAAAATCATAGAGTTACATTTTTCTTATGATACATACAACCAAGACTCAGTAGTTTTCTTTCCAGCTGGTCCCATATTTTCAAGTTGATGTTACGATTTTGAAAAGCCATTGTCCCTGTCCTAATTCCATTTTTCAAGCCTAGCCATTTGAGCATCATCTATGTGTTTCAAAGTGGGTCAGTGATAAGCATATTTGAGATTATATACTGACTTTACAGTCAGTGTTACTTTATGATCAGATGCTATTGATATTACTTTGGCAATGGCCCATATTACTCTTTTTATGGCTAAGTTAGAAATGTTTTATCTAGCTCAGTAAGGGATTTTTTCTCTTCCTTATCTTTATATAATCCTCCTCCTACTCTTCTGACTACACCTAATCAGTTGACTCAAAGTTTTCTTGTTTCTTGATCAAGTAGATAAGTTAAAAAATGTGTCAACTTCTTCAAAATCATTGTCCAGTTCCTTCCATGACATAGAGTCTTATTTTCATTGTTTCTGATTTTATACTTGAATGAGAAGGAAGAACAAAATATAAACTAGTGATGTCCTTCCTTCAGATAATCACCCAATGCCATACTCAAGGATCTCCAAGGAAATATTGTACTGAAGTTCTGAAAGGTGTTTGGAGATAGGAGCTGCAGAATTCTGAATTACTACTCAGTGGTAGGAGCAACCACTTATCTGAAAACCAGTCAATAAATATTTTTTGAGTGCCTACTAGGTCTCATGCACTATGCAAAATGCTGGGAATGAAAAAAGGAGGTCAAAGATGGTCGCTGTCCCTGGAGCTTATAATCTAATGGAGGAGACAAGCCGACAAATATATACAAATAAGCTATATATAGAATAAATAGGAAATAATTAAAAGAGGAAAGGTGCTAGACTTGAGGTTTGGGCAAGACTTCCTGTAATAGAAAAACCAACATTCAAGTCCCTGTTGACCAGATCATTGTTCTTCATGTTTAATTTTATGAGAATTTTTTTAATATATTGGAAAAAACATGAAATAGAAGAAATATTAAGTTTGACCATATATAAAGGTAAGTGGTTTGATTCAAACAAAATTTGCCTTCTGGGAGATCCAACTTTTATCTTTCAGAAAAATGTATAATAAATTTTTTGAAGCTTTGTGTTAAAATTAGACAGTTTGTTAAAATAAATAATGATTATTGCTCAGAATGAGTCATCATTAATGTTTAACATTCACTGAAAAGAATATCACCATATAAATGACACACATGGGAACTGGTTGAGTCATTTTGAAAAATGATGTGATAAGTTTAAGTTATGGCATCTTCTGTCCTCATGCAAACTAGTCACACTTACCCTACCCCCTTTAACTTGTTGGGGATAGAGAAAGGAGGAAATAAAGAGAAATACAGTCATGGAAATAACTAAAATGATCCATGCATAGGTAAGAAAGTTACTGCATCACAGTTTTGTCTAAACTATTTCTAGAGTTTTGAGATTAAGGGAGATTCACAATAAATTAGGGCCTTAATCATATAGGTAATGTTCTGTTGCAGTTAGGAATTAGAAGGAAAAAGGCACAGCTAATACTCGGGAAATTTCTCTAGGTACAAGTTATTGATATCAAATCAGAAGATCCTTAGATGATGTAAGTGCTCATGGGGTCTAGATTGTGTTGGGCATGTGATACATGGCAGCATATACCCAGTCCAAGGAACTGGTCAGCTCACTCTAGGACTTCAAATTGGCCCAAGCGGTCCCTTATTCTCAGGGCTGGGAAGAAGTTTGTATTTACTCTTTCCCCTGGATTTTTATCATCCTTTGATCTGTTGTTATTCTTTCCTACCTGTCAGTCTGATTCTTCTAGGACTTGCAGTCTCATCATACATATTCTGCCTTTTAACATAGGAGTACCTTAAGCGATCTTGTCATGAGCCTCCTCTTCTTTTTTTTATACTTGTTTGGCAATCTCATCATGCACCATGGATTCATTATCATCCTTTTGTAGAACTCCCAAATCTACATATCCATCCTTCATCTCTTTGTGAGTTCCAGCCTGAAATCTTTAAGTATCTGACAGAAATCTCTCCCTGGATTTCCTGAAGGTATTTCAAACTCAGCATGTGTAAAACAGAACTCATTACTTTGCCCCTCAAACCCATCCTTTTCTCTAATTTCCCTATTTTTGTTGAGGGAAATTCCGTTCTTTCAGTCACCCATGTCCATAATCTAACAGACATACTCACTGTTTTACTCACCTCATTCTATTCAATCTGTTGCCTAATCTTATCAGCGCTACTGCCTCAAACTTCTCACAGCTAGCTCTTATTTTTTGTTAACATCACAACCACCTTAGACCTGAAATTCATCACTTCTCAGTTGTGCTATTGCAAAACCCTTCAAATGAGTCTCCCTGCATCCAGTTTCTCTGCTCTCCAAACTGTATTTCAAACAGCTGCCAAACTGTTATTCCTGAAGTGAAGGTCTGACCATGTAACCCCCCTGCTTAAAAAAATCAAGTAACTCTCAATTGCCTCTAGGAGAAAATACAAATTTCTGGATTTGATATTTTAAGCCCTTCATGATCTCTCTCAAGCCTCTCTTTCCAGGCTGATTATACAATACTCCCCCTCACTTCCTTTATGCTGCAGCCAAATTTCCCTATGTATTTTTTCTCATATATTGCATTCCATTTTAAATCTACACTTTTTTTTTTTTTTACTAATTATCTCTCAAGCTTGGAATGCTATCTCTATTCATCCCCTTTTCTTGGAATCCTAGATCCTCCAAGACTCAGTTCAAGTGTTACCTTCCCCCTAAATAGTAATTGTTCATGGGTAGGCTGAACTAACATAATAAAAGTTACAATTCTATCTAAATTAATTTGCTTCTTCAGTACCATACCAAATTATTAAAGAATTATTTTTAGATCTAGAAAAATAACAAAATTCATCTGGAAGAACAAAAACAAAAGAGCAAAATATGAATATCAAGGGAATCACTGAAAAAAAAGTGAAGGAAGTTCATTCTAGCTGTATCAAATTTCAAACTATATTATAAAGCCATAATCATAAAAACAATCTGGTGTTAGCTAAAAAATAGAATGGTGGATTGGTGGAATAGATTAGGTACACAATACACAGTAGTAAATGACCATAGTAATCAAGTGTTTGAAAAACCCAAAGATCCAAGCTCTTGTGGCAAGAATTCACTATTTGACAAAAATTGCTAGAAAAACTGGAAAGTAACTGGACAAAAACTAAACACAGACCAGCATCTCACATTGTCTGCCAAGATAAGATCAAAATAGGTACATGATTTAGACGTAAAGAGTAAAATCATAAACAAACTAGAAGATCATGGAAAATTTTTACCTTATCTATGGATAAGAAAAGAACTTATGATCCAATAAGAGATAGACCATATCAGAGGAAGGATAATGGATAATTTTGATTGCATGAAATTAGAAGATACTTGCATGAACAAAACCAATACAGCCAAAATTAAAAAGGAAAGCAGGAAATGGGGAGGGGAAATTTTATAGTTAGCTTCTCTGATAAAGGCCTCATTTCTCAAATGTATAGGAAACTGAGCCAAATTCACAGAAATAAGAGCCATTCCCCGGTTGATAGTCCAAGGATATGAGCAAGAAGTTTTCAAAAGAAGAAATCAAAACTACAGTTATATGAAAAAAAACACTCTAAATCACTAGAGAAATGTAAATTAAAGCAACTTAGAGGTATCACCTCACACCTATCAGATTGGCTAACATTATAGAAAAGGAAAATGACATGCTGGAGGGGATGTGCAAGAATAGGGACACTAATACACTATTGGTGGACTTGTAAACTGATCCAACCATTCTGAAGAACAATATGGAATGTTATAGCTATCAAATTATACATACCCTTTGACTCAGCAATACCACTACTAGGTCTATACCCCGAAGAGACCAAAGAAAAAGGAAAAGTACTTATAGGCACAAAAACATTTCTAGCAGCCCTTTTTGTGGTAGCAAAGAATTGGAAATTGGGGGGAGACCTTTCTACTAGGGAATGAAAGAACACATTGTGGTATACGATCACGATGGAATAGTATTGTGCTCAAAAAAATAACAAGGGGGATGGTATCAGAAAAATCTGGGAAGATTATATGAATTGGTGCCAAGTGAAGTGTGTAGAATCAGTAGAACATTGTACACAATAATAGCAATATTTTAATGATAATCAACTGAGATTTAGCTATTTTGATCAGTACAGTGATCTAAGACAATTCCAAAGAAGTCATAATGAAAAATGCTCTCCACCTTTAAAGAGAAAATTGATGAATCCAAATGTAAATCAAAGTATAATTTTTCACTTTATTTTTCTTGCTTCCCCCCACACAACATGGCTAACATGGAAATATGTTTTGTGTGATTTCACATGTATAATTGATATCATATTGCTTTTTTTCTCAATGAGTGGAAGAGGGGCTAGATAGAAGGAAAGAATTTGGAATTCAAAAGTTTGGAAAAATAATGTTAAATAGTAAATTTTAAAAATTAAAAACCAAAGAAGTTACTACCTCCAAGAGTCCTTTCATGATTTTCGCAGTTGCTTATTGTGTATTTATTTTTCACATTCAAAACTGTATATGACCTTGGAGAGGGAAACACTGGATATAGTGAGAATAGCTAGATGGTACAATGGATAGAATACTGACCTGGAGCCAAGAAGAGTTAAGTTCAAATCCAGCCTCAGATACTTCTTCTGCGTGTGACCTTTGGAAGGTCACATAACCTCTGTCGACTTCAGTTTCCTCAATTGTAAAATGGGGAAAATAATGATGTCTGCCTCCCTGGGCTGTTATGAAGATCAAATAAGCTAATATTTGTAAAGCACTTAACACAGTGCCTGTCACATAGTAAGAGTTTAATAAATGTTTCATTCCTTCCCCAGCTTCAATACTTTCCATTTACTTATTTGTGAACTTGTTGTATCTTCCTGTTTGTTGACTGAAAGCCAAAAGAATTGGATTCTAAGACACTTTCCCCAACTTCAATTCAATAATAATTTTTTAAGAGACTACTCTGTTTCAGATACTGGGCTAGCCAGTTCAGATACAAAGACAAAAATGAAATAGGCCCTAAAATTTAGTCCTTGATTCTGTATGGTTGGACTCCTGGTGCCTGGGTGGTCAGTGGAACTTTTAATTCAGTAGCTGTGTAACCTTAGACATGTAATTTACCCTTCTGAGCCTCAGTTTCCCATCTATAAAATGAGGGGACTGAACTAGATGGTCCCTTCAATGGTTCTAAGATTATCCAGTTATTTCACTAAAAATGACTGAAAGGAAAGTAGGCAAAGTAGGGAAAAGACTCTATTTGTAGTAATAATGACATTTTTTAAATTTATTGGTCAGTAACCTTATCAATGAGGTCATAAGCCCTTTGAGATATCAAAGCCCAACCATATAAAAAATCATCATATGTACAAATTCCTCATCATGTATAATAAACATTATGCAATGTAATACTGATCTATTTTGTATTCTGAATCACCTGTCTACCACAAACCAATAGGGAGTGCCTTATTGTATTTGCTTTTTACTAAGCCAGCCATGTTTCCTATCACTGACTCAATTTGTTTTTTTACCCAAGAAGTGTTTCTTATATTGATCATTTATCTTTTATAGGGAAGCTTACTTTGATGCCAGCCTACCTATCCTTAATAATAGGGAATCTATCTCAAGTTTTCCCCAAATTTCCTCTTGTAAAATTTGCATAATTGTCCTTTAACATAGTATTTTCTTTACAAATCACATTAAACTGATCACTATGTAATTGCTTCTTATGCTTTATGGCCCCTTCCTATAAAACAGAATTTAATTTAATGTTCGAAGATTTCCATCCCTCAGGACTTTATTTCTTCTTCAAGAATGTAGACTTGTTAATTAAAATGTCAAGGATTCAGTAGGGACTCAAACAAAAGCATGGGAAAGAATTGAACCATTGCCCTTAATGAGGGCCCAGTACTTATGAAGGAAAATGGAAGGTACTAACTTTCTATTTAATAGAGCAGTCTCTTCTTTGGATGAACAATAAAAATGGTCACATTTAGTGAAGCGGAGTAAGAAAGAAACAAGATGAAAGATGAAGGACTAGAAGGAACCTCAGAAGCCATCTGTGCCAATTGCTGTATTTTATAGATGAGGAAACTTAAGTCAAGGGATGTTAAGTAACTTCTCCAAAGCCATACAGCAAATAAACATCAAATCTGAACCTAGGCAATGTTCTTTCTACATTAATATATAACCTAGGCTAGCTCTAAAGCCACCCCCCCCCCCACCATGTTACCATAGGAACGTGGAAGGAAGGGCCATCAAGTTTCCATGGTAACATCTCTGTGGGTAGAGCAAGCCCAGGTTACACAGAGAATTGATTTTGTTTTCCTGAATTGGAAGATATTTTTGAGAAATTGGAAATGCTGATCTGACCAACTGAAAACTGCAAACATATGAGAAAATCCAAATATTCTCCATATTAGTCTCATAAACAGGGAACCTCTTTGACAGTTATTTTCCTTGCCTCATTATAGCATTTTAAATTAAATCTTTCCACAGAATTACCTGACAAAAGAGCATGCTACAGAGAATGATTACTAAGAGGAAAATGAATTTTAAGTTGATTAAATTATTCAGCTATTCATAGTAATATACAAGTGAATGCTATCCCAAATTAAGACTAAGCAGCTATATTATCAAAATTAGACCATGTATAATTCTCAGCATCCAAATATCTATTATTATCACCATCACTATCACTATCTTTTCATTTCTCTTCCTCCTCTTTCTTCTTCCTCTCCTCCTTCTCTTCCTTTTCCTCCTCCTTTTTCTTCCTTACAGAATATCAAATGTTTGTTAGAACTTCTTTTCTAATAATATTACAAGCTTAGGAAGCCACATTTTAAAAAATCATTTGGTATATGAGGACTTCACAATGTTAATAATATAAAAGGGATTCTAGAATATAATTAAATTAAGTAAATGTAGCTTGTCTGTAGGCATACAGGAAACTTTTCAAAATTATCTATTTAATTATGTTTTGAATTCTCCTTTATGCTACATTTCAGAAAGATGTTGAAGACCTCATATTCACTTCTGAACCTGCAAGAATGTTTCAATCAATTCATTCATGGTGTTTGTCCTTTATTTTCAAAGAGGACCATGACATCAGGAAAATGATGACATGATTTGATTTGAATGAGGGAGGGCTGTGCAAGGTCAGCAGTCTCACTTTCTCCTCCAGAGTTTTTTGAGTCCAGTGGCCAGATAATCTGGCTTCCAAACGAATCCATTACTGCTCTGTAGGCTTACTGTGTTCATTAAAAAATTTGCACTTATTATAAAGAATCAAAATTTAGAGTGAAAATAGACTTCACGGGTCATTTAGTCTTAACTCTCTCATTTTGCAAGTGAGGAAACTAAAATTCATGGAGGTTAGCTGATTTACCCATAGTTACACACAAATAGTAAATAAAGAATTGGAAATAAGACTCAAGATATGGTATTCTTTCAACTTCTAGGTGGCACAGTAGATAGGAATTAGGAAAACTTGAGTTTAAATCCTGAAGAGAATGTGAAAGCTTCAGGAAAAAGAGGAGTATATTATTCCCTATGGAGCAGAACTTTCAGAAGGCACAGTGGACAGGGTGGGTATGGTTGGTTTAGGACACAGGTGGACTGTAGTTGAGAAGGGTTGAGAATAAAAAACAAATGAGGATGAGCCAGGGAATAGTTTTCTGCCAAATGATCATTGACCAATTATTGCAGGGATAAGGAGATAAACGGGAGAAGCCATTGAGATAATAGTGGATGGCAGGAAAGAAGCCTAGCTTTTGTGGTATGTTGCAATGAGATTTGGGCTGGGGTTGGGTTTATTCCTTCTTTTGGGGAGCTGTTGAGAGGAAAAAAATATGTTGGGAAAGGTGATGGCATAGGGTATCGATCATCAGTCAGACCTGGGTGTGGGTTCAGTGTGGGGCCTATCTGTTGAATGCCTTGTCTTGGGATAGAGAATATTGCAAAGAATAATTAATGATTTTTGAGACAACCCATGAACAGCGCAAAGAAAAACTCCAGGGAATAAATGACTTTTGAATTATGAGCAAATACCTTGTTGGCTTATGAGGTTCCTTTTCAATTCCTGTAAAAGGTTCCGTCCCTATAGAAAATATTGGATGCTCCCAGAAGCTGAAGATCATTCCTGAGTCTGTACCACAGGTATCATGTCTGTATCACAGAGTACACAACCATTTCTTTTTTTTATTTATTTTTTATTTATTTTATTTTGTAATGTTTAACAATCACTGCCATACAATTGCGATTTTATCCCTCCCCACCTACTCCCCACTACCCCCCTCCCTCCCCACAACTGCATACAATTCTGTATAGATTCTACATATACTTTCCTATTGAGTATATTTTCACTATAGTCATGCTATGTAGTCAGACTAAGATAAATGAAAGAAATCGTATAACAAATCAGAACATGATACACAAACACATACACATACACAAACATGATCTGCTACAATATGTGAGTGACTTCCATATTTCTCTCTCTGAGTGTGGCAGGCATTTTGCCTTGAGATCCTCCATTGGGATTTTTTTTTTTTTTTTTGGTAAGAAGTTCTTGTGTTATTACAAAAATCTAAGTCTACCAGAAAAAACTCTCACACACTGTGGTTGTTGCTGTGCATGAAGTTCTCCTGGTTCTGCTCCTTTCACTCAGCATCAGGTCATATAAGTCCTTCCAGGCCTCTCTGAAGTCTTCTAGTTCATCATTTCTTATGGCACAATAGTACTCCATTACATTCATATACCATAATTTATTCAGCCATTCCCCAATTGATGGACATCCCCTTGACTTCCAGTTTTTGGCAACTACATAGAGTGCTGCTATAAATATTTTTGTACATGTGGGACCCTTTCCCATTTTTATGATCTCTTGGGGATATAGTCCTAGTAGCGATATTGCTGGGTCAAAGGGTATGCACATTTTTGTAGCCCTTTGGGCATAGTTCCAAATTGCTCTCCAGAATGGTTACACAACCATTTCTTGAGAGATCTGATTGTTGGAAACTCAAATTATCAAAGACTTAGATGACTTCATAATCTCGTTGACCTGGTTACTCTCTCCATTGATACAAATCACACTTCCATGCATACCCATCCTGTAATCTGCCACAGAAGGTTCATTCACCTTGTGTTTGTCTTCTCTTGACATTGAAATGTAGCAACTCTTGTGTCAAGGCTGGACTAACTGCATCATCAGAGGTCCAAGTTGTTGAAGACCCTTTTGAGCTGAGGAGAGAGGACTCAGCATGAAAGAAGATAAGAGCTTTGGGTACAGTGGGAGTTTGAGAAAGCTCTCTAGAGCTTTTTCAGACAGGAAAGCTAGAGAGGGGGTGGCCATGGCAGCAACAAATGGATGATTTCTCCACTATCCTCCAGAGAGCTTTTCAGATGTCAGTTATACTAAAAGCTATACTCACCAGTCCTGACCATGAGATTAGTTCTCTTCTGGCCTTGGAAGAAACACAACTCCCAGGGTCTCTAATGATTTATACCTCTGAGGAGGCAGTTAGTACAGACTTTCCAGAGGGGCAGCTAGGTGGTGCAGTGGATAGAGCACCAGTGCAGGAGTCAGGAGGACCTGGGTTCAAAAATCTCACCTCAGACACTTGACACTCACTAGCTGAGTGACCTTGGGCAAGTCACTTAACCCCAATTGTCTCATCCTGGGTCATCTCCAGTCATCCTGATGAATATCTGGTCACTGATTCAGATGGCTCTGGAGGAGAAGTGAGGCTGATGACCTGCACAGCCTTCCCTCACTCAAAACAAAGTCAAATGCAAGTCATGTCATTATTTCTCTGATGGCATGGGCTTCTTCGGCAACAAAGGACGAACACACACGTAGTACAGACTTTTCAGAAGAGATATTACATAAGAATGCCAGGACATGGGTTGTCTACCAGCTATCCTTCTTTCTGATCATGTGACCTGCCCGTCTTTTCTGTTCATACTTTTCTTTGATAGCTTCTTTTACTCCAGTTCTTTGCATTTCCTTATTTGAGTATGTTGCAGTCACTCACAACTACAGACATTCATTGACCTTTAGGTGACACTGATTTTAGAAATACTGCAGACAATCTGAGTTGATTTTAGCTTCCTTTGACTGTTATTTCACTGTTTCCAGATTTTGCTTGTCTATCCTGATCTATAGTTCTTCTAAATCTTTGGCGTGTTCATATTTCAGAAACTTGCAGAAGATTGCTGTTTTCTCCCTGTTGTAGTGGAGCTGAGTTATCCACCTTTGTTCTCTTCAGTAATAAATCTTTCCTCTCTTTCAGTCAATTCATCAACCATCGATGATCTCAGAATTCAATCCTACTTGCCTACTTTCCTGGATTAGTTAATCACAGAGCTGGAAGGAACCACAAGAAACCATCTGATCCAGGCTTTTGCTTTTAGACAGGTGAATGACTAATCCATTCAGGACATATGGTTGTCTATTTGCTTCTTTAAAATCTTCAGGGATGGAGAAATCTGGCAGCCTTTCCTATTCTCATCCATTCTCCACACATAGCCAGCCCAACGGAGCCTCCTGGGAATGAGCACTCCATCAAAGCTGATAGCTTGGCCATGGTCCAGGAAGGATGGCATTGTGGAGGATTCTATCTTTTCATGAGTGTGACTCATAGGTGATGCTGATGTAGATACTCAACTATACACATACCAATAATTTTAGCAACCTATCTGGGCTCTAATCCTTTCCTTTAGATGAATTCCTAGCCAGGGCATATTTTATAGCATATAGCTGGAAGTAGGAATTATAGGCTACATTGTGACCAGGCCTTGAACCTTCCTGAAGCTGGCAAAGACCTAATTCTTGCAGAATTATGTTTAGAGATACTTACTTCCATTAACAGCTTTCAGGTGACTACCTGAGAAAATTACTGAAATTCAATGCAAGTCAAAGTCTTTTCCTCAGGATAAAAAAAAATTGCCAGAAAGAATTTTTCAGGCACAGACGTGTTTCCAGGCTCAATCACATGTGCGTATGTAAATGACTGTGCACATAAACATATACTAAATCTCTCCTTTTCCCAATCCATCCTTTACACATCTGGCAAAATAATTTTTCTAACTCATAGTTATGAATTGTCACTTTGATGCTCAAAAAAATCTTCCATATTCTTTTTCTTGCTTATAGAATGAAATACAAATTCTTTAAAATTCTCCACAATCTAGATGAAACCCACCTTTCCAGGCTTATTACTCCCTTCAATTCACTGTACATTCCAGCCAGACTAGACCATTAGCTGTTCTCTGATGTCATCCTTTTGTCTCTGAGCTCAGTGCATTCATTCAGGTTTTATTCCCTAAATGGCAAACATTCTCTCCTCATCTCCTCCTACAGAGATGATTCTCATTCTTTAAGTCTTAATCCAACCCTCTCATTTTATAAATGATTCTTAGGTACCACCTTTTCTATGAAATTTTCCGTCATCACTGCCTCTCCTTGTCTCCCAGTTGAAATGACCTTTCCTTCCTGATTTTTCCCACTTTACTTAGATCACTTCTTGGACCCTATTATACTCTACTTTATATGCTACTTGCTGATGTACATACCCTACCCCCTCCAATTATCTTATAAATAATTTGAAAGCAGAGATTATGCTCATTTAAATTTTTGTATTCAGGGAATCACAGATCCAAGATGGTTCCCAATTCAACATGAATAATAATACCTAGCATTTATATAATGTTTTTTAAGTTTACAAATTGCTTTACATATATCATTTGATCCTCACAACAACCCTGAGAAGGTGTTATTATTATTTCCATTTTACAAATGCAGAAACAGAGGTTGAGAGAGATTCAGTGACTCACCAGCTAGTATAAGTGTCTGAAGCTGTATTTGAACTCAGGTCTTTCTGATTTTAAGTTCAGTACTCTGTCTACTGCACCACCTAGCTGCCTCAATAAGAAAAGAAAAGAGTAAATAAAAATAAATAACAAAATAAAAAAAACAACAACAATATTCCTGTGTTTTGACTGGCCATATTTTTTTTTTGTAAAGACCATTTTTTAAAAACTTACTATTATTATTCATAACCCATAATTAGGAATTCCAGATAAAGTGTGAAGAAGAGCCATTAAAATGCAAGCTCTTTGAGAATAGAGATTGTTTCATTATTTGTATTTGCATTTTTAGTGCTAAGTGTAGCTCCTGGTACGTAGTAGGCATTTAATAAATGTTGTTTGTTTGATTGAATGATCTATCTACTGGATCTGTCATAACATTAAGTCACAGAAGAGCTGTTTTACTGAATTGGATCTCTCACTAACACTTGTATGTAATAGCCCAGAGATAGCAATATTGCCTGGTATGGGAAGAGCAGTTCTCAGACTCTTAGAAACAGTTTATAAAAGCCTTAAACTATTGCTGGTTCTGAGGTCCAGTTCTCAAATATTCAGGGGTAGGTTAAAGGAAGAGTAAAGGGGAGGATCTTACTGAAGAAGAGGTATATAATTGACCAAGTTTCTGGTTTTAGTATGGGCAAAAATAAAGAAAAGAAGTCTGGAGAATAACAGTTGGAGTTGGGCAGCAAGAGGAGAATGAATTCTGGGGTCAGAAAACAGTACTAGCAATCTGGCAACACTTGTTTAAGCAGACTCACAAAACAGATAAAAGAAGGGAAATTAGAACAATCCATGTGGCCAGAGGCTACCACAATGCCCTAGACATAGAAGACTCAATAAATATTTGTTGAATTGAACTTAAAGGTACATCTAATCAACAAAGACTAGTAGATATATCATTCCTCTGCTCAATAAACTCCAGTGACTCCTTACTACTTCTCAGATTAAATTAAAACTTCTCTATTTGTCACTTAAAGTACTTCACAACCTGACTCTAGCCTATCTTTCTAGTCTCATTATATACCACTCCCATTCATTCTCTATAGGATTCAGCCAAGCAGCCTTCCTGTTCTTTACACACAGCTCTCTGTTTCCTATCTCTATGGCTCTGCACAGACCACCCCCTTGCCTAGAATACAGTCCCTCTTCATCTTCACTCTTAAGATTTCTAATTCTTTTTAACCCTCAGGTCAACTCTACCCTTCTATATGAGACCTTTCTTGATTACCCCTATTGGCTAATGGTCCCCATCTCCCCACCACAGAAAACTCCTGACTTGTGTTTAGAATATATATATACACTTACATACATATGTACACACATACATATTTTTATACACACTCACATATTATCTCTTTTGATAAAATGCAAGGTCTTTGAGAACATGGAATACTTCATTTTTTGTTTTTGTATCCCTAGCACCTACTACAATGCCTCATACATTGTAGGTGCTTCATCAATGATTGTTAATTGACTGATGGTTTGAATAGAGATAGTATAGTGCAATTTTAAGAGTGCTGCATTTAAAGTCAGAGTAGCTGGATCCAAATATTAGCTCTTTCACTTAGAACCTATTTGGCCATAGACAAGTAACTTAACCTTTTTGAGCTTCAGTTTCCTTATCTACAAAATGTAGTTGCACTAGGTTGAAGATGCCTTCAAACTCTAAACCTTTAATCCTAAGTATATAGATAAAGAGAAGTGGACTAATATTTATTAAAATACCTACTCTGTGCCAAGTACTTTACAAATGCTTTGTGTTAGCAATTTGTTACAAATTACTTTACACTGCTTTACAAATATTATCTCATTTGATGTTAAGGAAGTATAAAGGAGGTACAAAGAAATATTTGCACTTCTTTGCTCCTTTAAGAGGTATGAAGTTTCTCAATCAAACTCAATCAAAATGGAATTGCCATTGGCTAGCCAATTAATTAGCATGCTCTGATGGTCTTGAAAATTCAGGCCAGGAAGTTTTGGAGTCAAGATAGGAGGAGGTTTTCCAGCATTAGGAATCATTTCTGGCATTTGAGAAGAAAGTCAGCTCTTGAGAGGGAATGACTCTTTGCCTTTTCCCTTGTGTCTCTTCCACAATGCAGCAGGGTTAGAAGTGGATTTCTCTTTCTCACAGAGAACCTTGCTCATCTTATAGCAGATCAGAGGATGGAGCACCTATAGTGCCAATGTGATTTTCACAGCTCCTATGGCAGCCATGAATATCTCAACCCAATTCTGAATTGTGAAATACAACAGACTCTTCACATAGAAGACAGAACCAAAACATTTATTCAGACACCAGAAAACCAAATCCATCATAGTAAAAAAGAAAATTATACACAGTAACAATGTAGGGGGTAACACTGTCTTCAAGCCTTCCCCCTGCCAAGCTTCTCACAAACAGGCTCCCTTAAGCAACATCACAAACAAGCTCTCTCCCTCACACTAGCCAGCTGCCTGCTTTCTCTCTCCTTCAGTTCTGACTGTTCTGATTAATTTCCTCTCATGGCTGCTCTAGCCCTGCCTCTTCCTGCTCTACCCCTTCCTGTTTTTTGTGACTTAGACCAATGTGACTCAGGCTTCCATGGGACTGAAGCAGGTCACATAGGCCTATTAATGGATGGGAAAGATTTTCTTATTAAGAAGCAAAATTATATTAACAATAAAAAAAATGCAGAGAAGAGGTCCAGAATGTCTAGAGGAATGGCCTGCTCCTGGGGGAGAAGCATGATGACATTATGTAAAGAGAAAAGGTACCAGGGGCCCTAAAGGGCAGGATTGTATTTCTCCTTAGCCATTTTTGTGCCCTATCTGCATGCCAGGATTATAGAATAAAATATTTTGTCAGTACTCTTCATGCTATGCTATTTAAGTGCAGCATTCCCCCCACCAACTTTCACTGGTACCTAAATGCTGGGTTCCCAGGGAGCTATAATGACCTCAGGTTCTGAATTACTCTCCAGGTCTACTCTGCTAACACCATAGCTCATGAGTCTTATCAGTGTAGAAGTGGAGGCGGGGGGAGACAGGGGGAGATGAAGGAGAATAAGTATTTATTAAACACCTACTATATGTCAAGTACTGTACTAAGTGCTTGACATATATTATCTCATTTGACTATAATTGTGAGGCAGGTGCTATTTTTACAGCTGAAGAAACTGAGGTAGAAAAAGGTTAAATGACTTGCCCAGGGTCACACAGCTAGTAAGTATCTGAAGCTGTATTTGAACTTGGGTCTTTTTGACTCCAGACCCAGTTCTCTATCCCCTGGGTCACCTAGCTACCTAAAGTATGTGGTTAACTTTTTTAAAAGGCACTTACTAAGAGAGCATAGCAAAAATAGTAGACATAAAACATTCCCCCATGAAAATGGAGTAAATACTCCCATTTATAGCATCCATGAGAAAAGTAGGCTCAAATTTGACATATAGTAGTAATGAGAAATATGTGTAAGATACATGTGTGGCAAAAGCAAATCATGGCTCCTGGTACTGGACCTAAAAATCCTTTTTCCCTCCATGAAGTCCTCATCTAGATCTCCTTGGGTATTGTATCTGCCTGGTAGGGGCAGCTAGGTGGTGTAGTGGATAGAGCACCAGCGCAGGAGTCAGGAGGACCTGAGTTCAAATCTCACCTCAGACACTTGACACTCACTAGCTGTGTGACCTTGGGCAAGTCACTTAACCCCAATTACCTCATCCTGGGTCGTCTCCAATCATCCTGATGAATATCTGGTCACTGGATGCAGATGGCTCTGGAGGAGAAGTGAGGCTGGTGACCTGCACAGTCCTCCCTCACTCAAAACAAAGTCAAGTGCAAGTCATGTCATTGTTTCTCTGATAGCATGGTCTTCCATGGCAACAAAGGACGAACACACACACATCTGCCTGGTATTTTGTTCAGCTGAATTCCCAGGAACTACCCTTCTCTATGGATGTCTTTCTTCTCTGTTGCCAGGAGTCCTGCTCCTTAATGCTGCTTTTGCTCTCAAGCAACTACCTTTCTGGATCTATGACTGACTGGGGTGTGTCCTTACTCTGTTAGCTGTGACTCAAACTCTCACATTAATGAACTCCTGAATTGCAGATCTCTCTCCTCTCTCCCATGCAGGGGCCTTATTTTCAAAGTACTCCCAAGTCTGCTTTCCCTCCATCACTAGAGCTTAGCTATTTAAGAGTTCAGTTCATTGAATGAAGTTGCTGCCTTTGGCTCTGCTGGGAGCCATTCACACATCCCAAAGGGATCAGGGAATAGACACATCTTTACAGTTAATTTAACACCTGAACTTTAACAGCCTGTGATTATATTTTGAGCCTTCTGACTTGAAAGGTTCACCAAAGATAAATCCTCTACATGAGTAAAAGCCTTTGCTTTGAGGTAATTGTATCAATAGATTGATGTAAAAGTCAAAACAATAGTGAGGTCTTTGTAAACTCTAGTTGAGGGGTGAAGACTCATAGAGTACCTCAAACCTGGGATGTTCATACACCACAGGACCCGAATGGAAGAGAATAACCACATGCAATCCCATATGATTTTTTGAAGCATGCTGAGCTCTGCATGGAGGTTATATATACAAATGTGTGTTCACATACGCAGTATCTCTCCTGCTTCAAATTCTCTCTCTCTCCTTTAACATGTGAAAGTATGTTTTTAAAGTGAATTTATTAAGAGATGATCATTTTTACAAGACACTAACAATTCATACTCTCAGGATTCTTTCACTAGTACACTTTTCAGCTATATTCAAAACATGATTTGATTTACAATTTTTTTCATGGATCAGCCAATATTTTAGTTCATCTAGTACATAATAAAAGGTATAACTATAAAGAATTAATCTGGGATTAATAAAAGTCTTTTGGAAATAAACCTATAATCACATAGTACAGAGAATGCCTCTGTACCTCTAAGAAAAATACTCCAGGACATAAAAAATATTTTACTCTATGGAATCTTGACCTTTTTGTATTATTAATCAATGAGATTATTTGCCCAATATATAAAGGAAATGGGGATGAACTGTTTCAGAATCAACTAAGAATACCTTGTCATCCTTAGGAGCTCTAACATAGGCCAATGAAGACTACTTTGTAGGGGACTGAAGAAAACCATGAGTGGAGAGGGAAGAGAGTATAAGCCTAAGGAGAAAGAGAGAAACAAAGGGAGAAAGGAAAGGGAAGGAAGGAAGGAGAGAAGGAAGAAAGGAACGAAGGAAAGAAGAAAGGAGCTCTAAGAGTTCTAAATCAGACCTGTGCTGAAAGGTTTAGATTTAGGGTGAAAGTTAAGGGCAATTAAGTTATTTTTGTAGCTAGGAACTGATCAATGAGAGCAGATTCCTTATGAACAAGTATAGGATGGCATAATCCCCCAAGTAGATTTTGGAATATGCACAAGTATTTCCTATTCACTTATTGTGCAATGAAGGATGTACCTCTTTGACTGGCTACTGAGCTAGAACTGAGTGGGCATACAAAAAATGACCATAGGGACAACTCAATCGGTTTTCTTCCCTTGTGGCCACATAGAGGAACTAAATGCTGACTGCCTCCAGATGTGGTAAGGGCCTCAGGCCTTTTCGTACTTGAAAATATCCTTAAAACCTCAAGCTGGTGCTTAGAGCAGTAACACCAGAGCCAATATCCTACTCTCCTCTCCTGGGTTCACATGAAGTCATAAGCATGTGGTGCCGATGCATCTGTCCTCATTGTTACTACTCTTTACTGTCTTATAAAGAAATGCTGGAGACAGAAAGGACTAGTTTGCAGCCTCACAAGTTTTATTAGGTTTGAGAGAGTATCATGGGAGTCCATGGAAAATTAGTAGGTAGTCAAGCCCGGTGAGAGGTAAAGCTCCAACTGACCTATCCTAGCTCTACAGTGGATGAAATAAGAGTCTGGTTTCCACAAGCAAAGGACAAACTTCATCCTCAGCTATGTAGCTTTAGAAAGTTAACTTGGTGGGGCAAATAATTTGTGTCAAACTGTTTTTAGTTTTAACCCACTATCCCCAGGGACTGAAGTGGGATAAGAGGAAGTATGGCTCTGGTTGGGAGATGTGGGATGTGAGTGGGATGTGTTTATAATTCTATTTTTGTTATATCTTTTTGGCAAATATTCCTGTGGCAAAAGCTAATTGATATTAGGACTCCCATCTTGGTTAACTGATATTGGGAACTTCAAGTTCAGGCTCAATTCAATAACACTGGAAAGAATGACCCAACCATTTAGGGTGTTCCTTGAATATTGAAACCTTACTCTGGGGACTTTACTTGTTATACGAGAGGGAGTTCAGAGGAGGACTCCCAGAATCTATATGAGATAGGATACACTTTTTCCTTAGTTGTAAAATAAGAATTGTCATACTGAATAAATACTTTGTAAAAATAAAATGCACAATGGAGAATATTTTGTGGGGAAAACTATGTAAATCCTTAGTGCCATTTTAAAAATGGGTCTAATTATTACTCCCAGTAACCCAACTAAATGATAAAACAATGATTTTTAAAAGCTAAAAACTTAGGAAAACAATCTTACTCTTTTAAAATATAGGGGATAAAAGGATAGAACTTTTTCCCTTTATAGTTTTAGGCATCAGTTTTATGTAGAGAGACAAAATATCTACTAAAATAATTGTCATGACCTGTAAATTAAAATGAAATTTTAATGAGCAACTAAAGATGTTCAATTAATGAGAGAGCTCCCACAGGGGAATAAAGTCTCATTGGTCTAGATAGAAAAAAAGTCTTATTTTGTTTGCATAGTTTTCATATGTGAAACTTAAATTCATGATGAACTTAAATCCTAAGAACTTTGTACCCTGAGCATGACTGGAGTTGAGGGCACTTCCTGGTCAATACCATTTGTTTATTTTTTTAAAAGGTGTTTCAGAAAGGAACTTTAGCCTTTGAGAAAAGGAAATCCCTGGCTATTTTGATGAGACGAAGCAAAAAGAAACAGGAAAGGAAGAAAGAAAGGAAGGAGAAACCATATGGTCATCCTTTTCAATAGATTAGCTTAAGGAACCCTACAAATTTAGTATCTAAATTACAGCATTAGCATTCACAGTAATGCTGTCAAAGAAAATGAAAGTCAGAGCACCAAATAGAAATGCTTCACTTGGAGCCAGATAAGTTGTAAGCAACTTGGTACTCAACAAATATTATTTGAATATCCCTTAGATATGTTGTTATATGTATTTGTAGGTGTGCATATGTGCTTGAGTTGGGGAGAGCTTCATAATGCTAAGTGTTATTTAAAAAAATTGGTCCAGTTTAAACACATGGATATGCAACTAGTAATACAATTTATTATGAAATTCAGTTTACATTTAGTAAGCACCTACAATATGTACGGACACACTGTGGTAGACCCTGGTGATAGAAAGATGAAAAAAAAAAGTAATTCTTGCCTTTGAGGAGCTTGTACATAAATGTGGTCCAAGATATATTGTAATCGGAACAAAGGAGAAATCCAGAGAAAGTGCTCAATGAAAATGAATGGAGGGTGAGACCACTTTCAGCTGGAGAGGATCTATGTATGTATGCATATGTGTATACACACGCACACACACAACCCCTTTTCTGTAGATCTCTGTATCAGTCGGTATTTATTAGTTTCTTACAGTATGCCAGGTATTATGTTAAAGCAGTGGGGATACAACAAAGTGAAAAAAAAAACATAGTCCCTGACTTCAAGGAGCTCATATTCTAAGGGAGGAGACAACATGCAATAGATATCTATATACACAATATATACACTATAAACTGAAGTTAACCTTAGACAGAAAGCAGTGACAGGTGTCAGAGGAGACCAGGAAGAGCCTCCTGAAAAGGGTGGGATATTAGCTACATTTTGAAGGAGGCTGGCAAAGTCAAGGGGTGGAAGTGAGAAGGGAGAGTATTGCAGACACAGAGGGAGAGGTGGTAAAAATGTATGGACTTAGGAGATGTTCCTTGTTGAGCAATAGCAAGTGAACCAATGCCATTGAATCTCAGAATATATGGAGGAGAGTAAAGCATAACAAGACTGCAAAGGTAAGAAGGGGATTCATAATCACAGAATCTTAGTGTTGAAAAAAACTATCTACTCCAACTTTACCTAAACAAAAATGTCTTCTACCACATCCTCTACAAGTGCTCATCCAACCTTCACAGCAAAATCTTCAGAGAAAGGGAAGCCAAGACCTCTTGCAACAACCTGTTCTGACTTTAGATTGCCGTGATTATGAGATAGTTTTACCTTATATCAGCAGGGTTTGGAATAGGAGAGGTTGGAGTAAGTGTGGCATTTTTAGCAAACCTCTGAGGGGAAAGGTAGATCTGAGCCATAACAAAAAAGACTGAGTAAGAAAGGTAATGTTTCTGCAGGCATCTCAAATCCCAAGAAGAAACTGGCTCTTTCCACAATATCTCCTCCTAGTGTCCATTTATCCATAGGCACCATAATATAAGCTACCATTTACTTACCAAATATTTCTGGTAAACTGAATTTTTGCCTCAACCATAAGGAAGTCAGAGGTTAAGCAGAGATAGATATAGTTGTAAAAATTAGTCAGAAAACCCAACTTCTGCTTAAATATTGAGAATTATCCTACCCAAAGGCTTGGAATAATTGTGACTGAGTTCATAGTTGTTTGACTAAAATAGATTCCCTCTGGTCAAAGTTGAGGTATTTTAGAAACCTTTACATTTCCCACTAGGCTTAAAAGAATTTAATTCTTGTAACAGTATTATTTTTACTAGCTTTTAGATATCCTCATAGTCCTGGCATATTTTTCCTTTTCTTTCCCTCAATAATTAAATCTCATTTTTTCTTCCTGTTCAGTCTGCTGCATAGATGGGGAGAGACTGATCTTTATCTTTGTTATAATAACCCTTTTATCTGCAGTGTGTGTGTGTGTGTGTGTGTGTGTGTGTGTGATGGGAAGGTGAAGTGGGTGAGGATATTTCCTAAGGAGCCTCAAGTCACCCTGCAGTATTATGGAAAGGGGAGCGAGTGACTTTACACTGTGGAAAGTCACTTGTTCTTGGGAAGGAGGTAGATGTTTTTGGGAGGGGGGACACATCCTTTTAGTGTTTTGAAGGGAGCTGTTGTTACTTCTGAAGAACCAACATCCTTAGGAAATAGTCCTTTCCAGTGTGAAGATGCCGTGTCCAAAGATCCCTAACTTTGTAGGACTGGGAGTATGAATTATAACAATATTCAATATTGTGCCACTAATCTATGACTAGAGCTTAGTCCTCTTAAGTCAGCCTTCTGTTTAAATTCATCCATTATTGTTTAATTATTTTACCCTTAACACAAGTAGCTAATTTGCCTCTCCCTTTTAAGCAGAAAACCAATAGTGTGGACATCCTCATATTAACAGTTATAAGTAAGTCGTCCTTCTTATGGAATTTACCAAGCGGTTTTACAGGACCAGACTGAACATGTCTTAAGAAATATTTAGAGATTAAACAGAAACATCTCCACTAACTGCAGATTCACAGGCAGTGGAGAACTTGTCACAAATCTGGTCAAAGGAATTGGGAATTTTTAGTGACAAGAGGAAACTTAGAAGGAAACATGTTAACTGCTTTCAAGTATTTGAAGAGTTATAATGCAGAAGACATTACGGAATCACAGAATCTAGGGGTCACATTGGAAGAGACTTCCAAGTATAGATAGTATAAATAGAAATACATTGGAAGACACTTCCAAATAGAAATAGTATCAAAAACTCTATCAGAACCAGTCATACTAGACTATTTCAGATTCCCTGCTCAGGACTCCCCATCTCTCTTCACCCTGCCATCTCGCTAGAGTGCCTGGTTAGGTTCCCAGGCCTGGAATGCTTCCCTCCCCACATCTCCCTCTTAAGTTCCCCGGTTTCCTTTAAAACTCACCTTAAGTTCCACCTTGTGCTGGAAGCCTTTTCCAGCATCTTCCCTCCCTCCTCCCCACCCCACCCCACAGGGCTTTCCTGTCTTATCTATCATCTTGCATGTTGCCTACTCTATTTGAATGTGTACTCCCTGAGGGAAGAATCTATGCTTCTGCCTTTCTTTGTATCCCCAGAATTTGGCACAATGCCTGGCATACACCAAGAACTTAATAAATGCTTGTTGACTGACACATACTAGCTGTATGACACTGGGCAAGATACAATTCATTTGCTAAGGCAACTCTATTAAGGCTGTAAGTTGTAAAACAGTTGCTGATGTGATTGCTAGAGATAATTTCCTATACCACAGAAATCAAAGGTGTGTTTAAAAAACAAGCAAAAAGAAAAGATGGCCCTGCACAAATCAGGCTAATCAAATTTTGTGATCACTAAATTTGATTCATGCATACTATGGATAACCTGAACCACAAATTTGGAGAAACATTTTGGATCATTTAAAAATAAAGATTTACTGTCTCTTCTTTCAAAAGTAACTTGTAGGTATTATTGAAACAGCTCATAACTGCATGAACGCAGGAACTGTCCTCCCTGCCCCCTTCTTCAGTAGCTAGGTGGTACAGTGATTAGAGTGCCAGACCTGGAGTTAGGAAGATTCATCTTCCTAACTTCAAATCTGGCCTCATACACTTACTAGCTGTGTGACCCTGAGCAAGTCCCTTCACTCTCTTTATCTAAATTTCTTCATGTATACAATGAACTGGAGAAGGAAATGACAAACCGCTCCAGTATCTTTGCCAAGAAAATCCCAAATAGGGTCACAAAGAATCAGACATGACTGAACAACCTCTTTAAACTGATGAGTGAGGAAACTAAGTTGCTTCATATGACATGACTGAGGAGGAATGGAGAGAGAAATATAAAAAAGCATACATTAAATTATCCTGAAAGAGAAGGCTAGGAAATCTGATTATATGATTCCACAGTGTATTTAGACTAGAAAATAGGAACCAGGCTACTCATTTAAAAAATAGGCACCACATGAGCTTTACATAAACCATTCATTCATACCAGTACTTTTTTCCACTCACCTCACCCCTATCATTCCATATCATAGCATGTTGCTAATTATATTTGTGACTCATTTTTATTGCATTTATGTAAACATGTTTTATTGAAGAGATTCTTACTTTTACTGTTAGATAAAATTGAAATAGAATTATTTAAATAGAATGTGAAAAATAGATAGAATAGGGATAGAATTTGGGCAGACTTTTGAAGCAAACCAAGGAAAATAAAAGATGGAAGTTACAAGGCAGAGCATTCCAGCTACGTAGACAACAAAGACTTGGAGAGAGGAGATGGAGTATCTTGTTCAAGAAACTGCCAATAGGCCATTGTGGTTGGATTTATAGTGGACCTTGAGAGGAGTAAAGAATGTTGAAGAGGTGACAAAGGGCTAGATTATGAAGTGCTTTAAATGACAGAGGAGTTTATATTTGATTTTGGAAATAATAGAGCTCACTGAACAGTGTGATGACCTATACCATAGGAAAAACACCCCAGCATCGGAGTGGAAGATGGGTTGGAGTGGGGGGACAACTAGTTAGATGGCTGAAAGGTGATGAGGGCCTGAACTATGATTGTGGTTGTGTGAATAGAGAGAAGAGGGATAATATGAGAAGTCTTGTGAAGATAGAAATGATAAGACCTGGAAACTCCCAGGGATGCCCAAAACATTGTTCTTGGACATCAGACTCATTAATGAGAGCAGGGTTGGAACATAGAGGGCTTGAGCTAATATAGACTATATTCATAAAGTGGTACCTATTTTGTTATCCAATAGTCAGATAAGATAATGCATGCAAGGTGTTTTACAAACTCACCAAACTCTATTAATATTGGCTATGATTATGCTTCCCAGTGTTGTAAAGATCAGACTTACTGGAGACTTCCAAAATAACCAGATTCACTGATTTTCTCATATCCCCCATTTTGTTGACTAAATTGATTGGCTACGTTGGTTATGTTTAACTTCTGTGTTGAAAATATATTATCATGTATGCTTAAGATTCTTGATATGTTTTATTTACTTTTTTGATTTTTCACCCCTAACACTTAGCACAGTGCTGAGCACATAGGAGGAACTTAATAATGTTTCTTATTGATGGCTAGATGGAAGGATTGGTTTCTAGAGGAGAAGTATGCATTCCTCAATGGAAAATTGGTCAAAGGACATAAGTAGAAAAATTTTAAGGTGAATATACAAATCAATAATTACATGAAACACCATGTAAATTCCCTAATGATCAAAGAACTTCAGATCAAGGTAACTTTAACTCACCAAATTGATAAAAATATTAAAAAATAAAATACGGTATTGATAGGACTGTGGGAAAAATCTGATACATGATTGGTGTGACTATAGAATAGGTAGCATATAATTTTTAGAGACCAATTTGACAATTGACAATAAGAATAATAAAACTGATGATGCCTTGGGATCCAGCAGTCCTGTTACTGGGACTATGTTCTGGACATAAAGAGGAAAATGACTTAACTGCTCCAAAATATTCATAACTGCATTATTTATTGGAGGCATAATAGCTTGTATACACAGTGATTGAAGCATGGGTATGTATAAAATGTTAGGTAGTAGTCTGTCTGAAAATGATCTGGAGGTTTTAGTGGACTGCAAGCTAAATATGAGTCAACAGCATGATGTCAAGAGTCAAAAAAAAAAATCTAATGAGATTTTAGAATTCAGTGAGATGCAAGGCATCCAAGACAAGGGAGAGCTCATTGCACAGTGTCCTGGTGAGATCATATCTGGGTACTGTGTTCAGTTCTTTGTGGCATAGTCTAAGAAAAGCATTGATAATTAGGAAAATGTCCAGAATAGCAAAGTGCCTTGAATTCTTGTCATAGGGCAACACTTGGCCTAGAAAAAAAAAAGACTTGGGTTTAAAGTTATTTAAAGGTCTGACAGGTGGAAGAGGGATTTAGTTATGCTGTTTGTCTCTTGGCAGCAGAATCAAAGCAATGCGTAAAAGCTACAAAGGGGTAAATTTAGATCTGCCTTAAAGAGAAATTTCCTGACAGTTATAGCTATTGAGAAGTAGAATGGGCTGCCCCCAGATGATGTGGGCTCCCTCTTATTGAAGGTGTTTAAGCAGAGGCTGGATAACCTTTTAATTGTGAGGTATTGGATAGTAGGAATTTAATTTTGCTGCAGCAGAAGCAATAACAACAACAAAAACAGTATTATACCACCATGAAAAACCCCTCAACATATAAAGAATGCATGAAAATGTAGGCAAAAAATGACCTATGATGCAAGTCAGAACGGGAGACAAAAGCATACATGTTGACCAAAGAATTGTATTGCAAAAGACCAAGGAGAACAGTTTTATAATTATACTGACTACTCCTGGAAAGGACAGAATGCAAATGTATTTGTGTATGTTTTGCTTTGTTACAGTGTATATTATCAGTATTTTGAAATTTAGGGCTTTTAATTAGAGAATCACTCCATAGTTTAATTATTTACATACCAGTATTTCAGAAAATAAATTTATAATTTTTTTAAGAAAAAAGGAAAAAATGTTATCTTTAAGAAAACTGAACTCTTGACATAATAACCATAAAGTAACTCTGAAGAGGATGCACTAATGTTATTGGTGGCTTTTCCTAAGATCCTCTTCACACCTGGGAGGTGTGTAGGGTGGGCAAGAAAGAGAGCCCAGGATAGACTGTCTGACTTAGAAGTGCTAGTTCAGAGTTGCTCTTATAAGGGTTGAGAGTCAGGTATTAGAGATGTGAATCCTAAATCACCATGTATGTTATGAGAAGGATTTCACCTCTCTTGGCCTAGGTTTGTTCTTTGACAAAGTGGAGATGATGTCTGGAGGGGATGGGTAGATTGAGGATTAAAGTCTGCTAGGCACTCAGGGATTCTAGGATGACAATAGGAGGGCCTCATAAATGCATACATTATAGTGACTTTGTGTGGTAGGTGTGGCATGACTAAATGATTTCTTTTAAGGCAGCAGAGGAAAATAAGAACTACATGAACATAGATCTAATTTCACTGCCTGAAGACCAGAGTTCCCTGAACGGTAAAGAGGCTTAAATAATATGCCATTGATTTAGAATATTTATTTGTGCCCTTCAAATTAGAAAGCTATTCAAAGAGTTCCAGTGGAGGTAGTTTTCACAATGGCAGATCCCAAGTAATTGCCAAAAATATTGCATAATTCTAATTTTTCTGGATGTTGTTACAAGCATCCATGTTGATATTTTGAAGTTCAGGGCTAACAATAATAGCAGACTTGTGCATGGAGGGGCAAACTTGTTTCCAAACACCACAGTCAGAATGTCTGACAAAAGTCATCAGAGTGCCAGAGACCTAAGGAAAAATCATAAATCTGCCATTGTTTTCTTACCCCTCTCAGAAACAAGAGGGAAACCCTACTGATGACTGTGTTAACAAAGGGAGACCAATCTTTTCCCTTCCTCCTGTCTTAGGGCTGCAAAGATTGAACTGCAGAGGTTAAATGACCAAGACTCACTGCTAATAAATGTCTGAGGCAGGATCTGAACTAGGTTCTTCTGATTCCAATACCTTATCCATTGTGTAATACTGCCTCAAAAGGAACAAAATGAGATGAAAGAACAACAATGAAGCAATATATCTGGCTACTGGGATCAGATTCTCCATAAGTGTAAAATTCTCATATGGGTTGGGAATATCCAATTCTAAACAACTGGATGAAAATAGTAGCATTCTCTCTGTGCCCCTTTATAAAATTTGTTTTCCTTACCCACCTCCGATCCAGAAATTTGAGTGATTAAAATGTTTTTGTCTAACCTGGGATGATCAGCTTCACGTTATCTTAGCAGAACTACTCCAAAGGTCTTGAATCTCAGATTTAGATGCAAAAATATATGTGGAGAATCAAGACAAAATAGTGGAAAGAGCACTTGAGTAGCACTTAGGAGCCTTGAGTTTTAGACCTGGTTCTGACACTAACTGTGGCCTTGGACAAGTCAATTAACTGTAGTAGACTTAAGTTTTCTCTTTTTTGAAATGGGAGATGGTTTGATTAGATTATCTCTAATATCCCTTCTAGCCCCATGACTTTATGGAAGCACATTGGACCCTCTCTATACCCTTGTACTACAATGGGACTTAGTATAAGGTGTGATTGGGGCTTATTTAAAGGGGTTCAATTATCGATATTTTAAACGTCATTTTAAGATTGGACAGGTAGGTGGCACAGTGGCTAGAAGTCAGGATTCAAATTTGGCCTCATATACTTACTAGCTGTGTGACTCTGGGCAAGTCACTTAATTCTGTTTGCCTTAGTTTCCTCATCTGTAAAATGAGCTGGAGAAGAAAATGGCAAACCACTCCAGTATCTTTGCCAAGAAAACTCCAAATGGGGTCATGAAGAGTTAGAAACCAGTGAACAACAACATTATAAGATTATTATTATTTTACCTAGAAGGGAAATCCATTGCAAGGATCCTAAGGTCAGTATTATGGTGAGTCCCTAGTATATTTGTCTAACCAAAGCAGAATTAAAAAAATTTATGATAGTATAATCAACTTCTCTCAAAAGACTTTTGGTAATTTTGTTTATTAGGTCATTTGGAAATAGTCAGAGTATCTATACCAGAGATTCCCAAATTTATTTGGCCTACCACCCTCTTAAAAAATTACTCAGTACCCCTCTGGAAATCTTTAACCCTTTAACAACTTTTTCAAAATTTGCATCGTTTCAAAAGAATAATATATATATATATTTTAAAAGACACATCTTAAATTTAATAATTTATTATAAATTTGTGTTTTTTTCTACACTGAAATTTTGATGATGCAATATTGTATCATCTAACCATATAGTATTTTATTATAAACAAATCATTACAAGCACATATTCCTACTGATGCATGATGGACTTCCCAACAACGTGTAATATGCTCACCTGCCAACACTTGCTTATTAGGACCTGTCAGTGGACTTGACCACTAATCAGTTAAAATTTGCATTTTGCATGTTTATTTGGAAAGTAATGTAATCACAATGACTTTAATTGTGTTACACTACAGATAAAGCATGTATGAATGATTTTTCAAAATTTTCTTATCTTTTCTTCTTTCCTTATGCTTCCATCATTCCCTTATTTTTATTCAACTCCCCGTCATTCCAGTGTCCCCCACTATCACCCACTTTTTTTCAGTGAAAAGAGAAGGAGAAGTAAAAGAGTGCCAGCGAGGGGTAGTAGTAGTAGAAATGGAGAAGTTACCAGGTATGGTGACTCACATGGCATATGATACCTTCTACAGGGGAGGCTGAGGCTGTTGGATCTCTAGAACTAGAGAGTTTTGAGTTATAGTGAGCTAATCCAATTGGATGTCTTCACTTGGACCAATACATTGAAGTCCACACCGCCTGAAGAGGAGGAACCCAGCCTGCCTAATGTGACCACTGTACTTCAAGCTTAGGTAAGATAGAGAGATCTAGTCTCCAAAAGAAAAAAAAAGATTAATAATTACCTGATTTTAAGATTCTTATAGCCATGTAGATTAATTTTTTTCAGTATTATGAAACAAATTACATTGTCTGTAGATAATTTCACCATGAAGGAAAACGGAATGAAATAAAAAAGAATTAAGTAAATTTCTTTTTGTCAGCCTTTACTTTCTCAAACCTATCCTTCACATTATTGCTAAATTAATTTTCTTAAAGCACAGATCAGAGCTAGAAAGAAATGGAGTGGGAACTTTAACCTAGATCTTTGGAATTTTATGGTTCTAAGAGAGTAAGAAAGAGGAGGTAGGATAAAATTAGTTTCAGTCCCATTAAAAATTCAGTCAAGTAATTCTGTTTCTTTAAACACCTACTCTAGGTTGAATAATCATTTAGTTACTATGTATTTATTGTTAACAATTCACATCACGAGTGGGGGAGGAAAATTGTTAAACCATCTTCCCTTTCTTCAAGGAATTTAAATATAGTTGAGGAGAAAAGACACACATGCAAATACATATTAGAAAGTTAATTTATGGTGTAAGCCAATGTAATACTGTCACATGAATGAAATAAATAGTGAGTGCTATTGGAGTTCAGAGAAGGTTGCACACTATGGACTGTGGTAATGTGGGAAGATGTTATGAAAGACGCTGGAGTGCAATTGGGATTTGAGTAAGTAGAGGAAGAGGAAGCACATTCCAGGTGCAGGAAACAGGAACATCAGAGGTGCTGCTGAAGTGGGATGAAAATGCCCAGGATGTATTGTATAGCATCACACTGTTGAAGCATCAAGAAGAGGAAAAGAAATAGAAGACATTGTCTTGATTCTCATGGGGCCTGTAATCTAGATGGATAGACAGGAAATGTATACATGAAAGAAAGAGTTGACTAACGGTATTGATTTGAGAGTTAGGCCTTCAAGGAGACCAGAGACACAGGCTCCTTGGTGTAGTTAAAAAAAGTTTTACTTCACATATTTGATTGTTCAGAAAATCTGTTACAATACTGCTTTTTGTAACATTTTTATTGTTAAATGTGCTACACTTTAAAAGTTTTGTCCTTTTACTGTTCCTTATAAATACATTTACAATCTACTATCAGACATAATTTCCTAGGGGCAGGAAAAAAGAAACTAAGTATATTACAATCTATCTTAGTAATTAGTTACTGTTGCTAACTACTAACTTGACTCAAGGAAAAGAGGAAATTCAGTAATATCAATTTTTACTTGAAAATAGTGAGAAACTAAGACATTTAATTTCTAATAATTAGAATCTTAATCCTCTTTATTTTCTTGAGTGCCATTTTGAGATATTAATATTATTTCAGAATTTCACAGCTAAGAAGTCACATTCTACATCTCTGGATTCAATTCTCAACCTTGTTAACTCCTCCACCTTTGAATTTTTTTTTTATTCTGTGTTTAACATGTACCAAAAAAAGAGATGATTTCCATATGGAAAGGAGAACAGAAAAAGATTTATAAGTGAAATTGTGAGTTTCTGTTACATATAGTTTGTTTAATATATATATATATGGATATATGTGTAATTTAACACTCTATTTTCAAAGCCGTCCTGTTTCCCTCTGACTTCCTTCTATTCTTTTCTGTCCATTTTAAAAATGCTTCCTTGACTCTCTTTTGTTTATTTTCAGCAATACCATGGACATCTCCCTCACTCCACCTCCCAAATTGCCTCTTCCCATGGAAAAAAAAATATTCCTTGTAACAAATAAGCATAGACAAGCAAAATGAATTGTAATATCTAGATCTGTGTCTTATTTTATACCTTGGGCTGATCACTCCTCTGTCAGAAAGAGAGTAACATGTTCCATCACTGGAATCTCTGCATTGTTGCATTGGGTTTCAATCTTTACAGATTCCTATTTCAGTCTTTCTCTAAGGTAGATCCTGATCCTGGCAATTATATGTCTGTCAGTTTATACGTATACACAGATAGGTATTTATATGTATATATGTATCTATATATATACAGACACATATGTGTGTGTGTCTGTATATATGCATTTACACACATATTCCTTTATGGACATAATAAGTGTAAGATATATATGGTAGCTGTCAGACATATGACTGGCTTGAGTGTGGCATGGATACATTTCTGATCTGGCATTTTGCCTACCCTGTCTCCAAGATAAACTGAAATTTTCACCTTTTCAGAGAATAGAAGGAGAGCTATGCTAGTGTTACCATAGACTAGCCAGGGAGAGGAAAGCAGGTTTCAGGTTTTCCATGATTGAGTTATCTCTTTTTTACTTACTTGTTTCCCATGGGCTTACCAGGTTAGAATTGTATTTATCTAACACAAATCAAATATAGATATTTGATTATAAAGTTTTGAATTAAAAAAAATTTTTCCCCACTTTTTTCACTTTCTCTGACTGCTCTCTAGAGGTTAATATTTAGCTCACTATCATCAGCTGATCTCCCTCCTCCCAAGTGCTGGTTATACAAAAGACCATCTTTTAGTTAGCAGACCTCTTTATCTAAGCAAGCACTAAATAGAAATCGGGGAATTAATGCAGATTGTGATAGGTGAATGAATATACAAGAGTAAACGAGATCTTTGAGAGTGAAATAAAATCTCCAGCTCCAGCAAGGAGAGAGAGTAATCTTACCAAAGGGTGAGTTCTCATTGCTTTTGTAGCAGCCTCTAGGGTTGAAAGTTCTGGAAGTTAGGGGACACGTTGTGGGGGCCAGATTGTTCACTTGTCTTTAGCTCCAGGGAGGTCTCCTGTCCATCATTCAAAATGTTTTCCTCTTTTTAAGTACTCCACGTGTCTGAAGTCCCTTCTCCATTCATGTAGGTAATAATCTCTTAATAGGAATTGGGCACCTACACAAATAACCATATTAAAAATTAGATCATGTTTTAAGGTTCAGAAAAGAATTATGACACAAAAGATTCAAGGATGACTGGATTAATTCTTGCTGGAAGCTTTAAGGAACATATAATGAAAGAAGGGGCATTTAATCTGATGCTTATAGAGAAGAAGTATTTAAAAGGCACTGACATGAGCAACAGTTATGTGGCACCGTGGATAGAGAGCCAGGCCAGAAATCAGGAAAACTTGTCTTCCTGAGTTTAAATCTGGCCTCAGACACTTACTAACTGTGTGATCCTGGGCAAGTCACTCATTTTTTTCATCTGTAAAAATGAGCTAGAGAAGGAAGTATCTTTGCTAAGAAAACCTCAAATGGGATCACAAAGAATCGGACATGACTGAAACAACTCAACAACAACAATAGATGTGAAGGCACAGTATTCTAAACATGGGGGTTGTCAAGTGCAAATATAGAAAAGAGAAAAAAGGAAGGATAAGACTGGGAAGTATCAAGTAGTGTAATTATCAGAACACATAGTGCATGAAAGGAAATCATGTACAATAAAGTTAGGTTGGAACTAGACTGAGGAGGATATTAAATAGTAGGCTAAGGAATTCATATTTTACTTTGTAGGCTAGAATGAGCCTCAGAGAAAAGAGCAGACTTGTGTTTTAAAAAGATTCCTTTGATGGCATTGTGAAGGATGGATTGGAAAGAGGAAGCACTTGAGTTAGGGCTACCAGTTTGGATACAATTACAATAATCAAGATGAGGGTGTGAAATGAGTCTCTGAATTGTAGTAGTATATAAGATAGCAGTTGTAGAAAATAGTGGTGGGGTTGACATTAAGTAGGAATAAAAATCGGCACCTGAGAATGTTGGTACTAATAATTTAAATGGGGAAGTTAGAAGGGGCAAAATTTAGAGAAAAAACATTGAAGCTTATTTTAGACACATTGAGTCCCAGGGCCTATCAGTACTTCAAACTAGAGATGTCTAGTAGGTACTGAGAACTTTGGGACTTGGGTTCAAGAGATATTAGGATTAAATGCCTAGATTTGGAAATAATCTTTATGAAATTAGTAATTGAAGATCATATTTGAGGTTACCTCTATAGGTGGATGAAGGGGAGAAAACATATAGAAAAAAGAGGTCAAGGACAGAACCCTAAGAAATATCTGCCTTAAGGGATAAGGATAAGGATACAGAGCTAATAATGGAGGCATAAAAGAAGCAATCAGAGGGATAGGAAAAAGAGGAGCTGCTCCAAGAGAGGAGAATAAATTTAGAAGTAGGTAGCCAATAGGATTAGAAGTCGAAGAAAAGTCAGGAAGCTTCAGTGTTGAAAAAGAGGGGATTAAATTCAGTGATGTGGGGACGGACTTGGAGAGACAAACTTCGTAGAAGGAAAAGAATAGAAATTAGAATGCAAATCATTGAAGCAAATGAGTAAAAGAAGTAGAAACATTGGGTACAGGATATAGTAAATGTCTCATTCACTATTTGTTTTTCAATCTTTTGTTGACAGTTTTTTGCCATTTCCTGTTTTTCCCTCCCCACTGAACTCTCTTTTGTTAACAAAGGAAACAAAGTAGAAAGGGTCTGGTATATAGACCAAGTTTAACGATCTATGAAATATCCTCTCCTACTCTTCTATCTCTCTGCTATGAGGGAAGAGATATGTTTTATTGTTATTTCTCCAGTATTTTTGCTTGTTTTTCAGTTGCACAGAGTCAGGCTTACTTGAGTGATATTTTCATTTATGCTGGCAAATATCTTCCTTTCCATCATTCTCTTTGTTCTACGTAATTTAATCTTTATTCATCCATAAAGATTGTACCATATTTCTGAAGTTCTTTCTTATATCATTCATCTATCATGTTTCCCAGCCATGCTCCCACCAATGAGCACCCACTTTTTTGTTCTTTGCCATTACAGAGTACTGCTATGGATATTTGTTTACATGCATGTATGGATATGAGATTTTCAGTGGCATGTTTTCATACGAAAGAATCAGAAAATGTGACCAAAAATTGGTATTGACAATGGGACTTGACCCAAAACAGGAGTTAAGGCTGCAACATCAGGTGAGATCTATATTGCTTTTAACCTTTGAGGTCAGACTGAAGAGTTTGAACTTCACTCTATAGGCATTGTGGATTCTTTGCATATTTTTTAACAAAAGAGTGAAGGCTGAAATTGTGTGAAGGCTGAAGATTAATCTGCCGGTGATGGAAAGAATGAATTGAAGGAAGAAGAAAAACGTGTCAGAAAGATCATAAAGGAGGCTACTTGCAAAAGCTTGGTAAAAGGTAAGGTGAGTCTAACCTAGGATTGGAGTAGTGGGAAAGGAAAAGAGGGAGCAAAATCCAGAGATGTTGTCAGAGACAGAATCATCAAGATTTTAATAAATTATCAATCAATCAACATGTTTTAGTTAAGTACCTGGGCATGGTGCTTGTTATGTGATATAAAGACAAAAATGGAACAGCCTCTGTTCCTAAGGAACTTATAGTCTATTGGGAGAGGCAACACACACACACACACACACACACATAAGTATATATAACATACATATGAAATAAACATGAGCTAATTGGTGAGGGGGAGACACTAGCTGCTGGAAAGATACAAAAAGCCTTCATGTAGGATGTGGCATTTGAGTAGATGTTGTAGGAAAGCAGAGGTTTTAAGAGGTAAGGAAGAGGAATGAGTGCATTCTAGGCATGGGGGAGCACAGAGAATGGAGAATATTGTGTATGAGGCTAAAAGGCTAGTGTGCCTGGATTGTAGAGTAGGTGAAGGGGGATAATGTATCACATGACTAAAATGATAGATTGGAGCCAGATGGTGAAAGGCTTTAAATACCAAAAAAGTCTGTATTTGGCCCCAGAAGTAATTGAGAATCACTGGAAATTACTGTGTCAGTAAGAAATGTGTGCTTTGAGAAAGACCTGTGCCTTAAGAAAATTTGGCAGCTAAGTGGAGATTGAACTAGGGATGGACTTGAGTAAGAGTAATTAGGATAATTACAATAGTTTAAGGGAGAGGTGATAAAGATCTGTATTAGAGCTGAGGCCATGTAAGTAGAGAAGACAGACGTTAGATCCAGAACTGGCAATTAATAGAGTATATGAGGTGTGAGAAAGTGGGGAGTAAAGATGACTATATGGTTATAAAGCTCAGTAATGGGAAGGATGGTGCTGTCTTTGACAGAAATAGGGAAGTTCAGAAAATAGGTGGATTTGGTGGGGGCTGGAGTTGGGAAGCTAATGAATGAGTGAAATTTGGTAACTTGTTGGACATGGGAGATGAGGAAATTGAAGAATGACGCTGAGATTTTAAACCTGAATGCATGAGAGAATACTGCTACTGTGAACAGATAAAAAAAAAAATAAAAACCAGATGGTCTGTGGTGGAAGATAAAGAGCTCAGTATAGACTTTGCTCTTAACTCTTTCTCTTTCTTAGTGGTTGTGCTATTTACCGAACTTGGGATCATCGTTTCCTCATCCCACTACTATTATCTCTAGAAATCATTTGTAACCTTTCAGCCTCTTGCCTCCTTTAAATGAGGTGATGTCAGTAGAATCTAATTCAGTGATAGGAGAGTTGTGATCCTTCTTGGGAGAGTTTAAAAAAAATGTAGCAACCTTTGTAATGGCTTTAAATTTTGCTCCTGAATAATGATACAACCAATTTGATCTCACAATTTACATCTTGTATGCATCCATGACATTTATAGTTTGTCCCTTAGGTGATGAATGTCATATTCATGGAACGTTAGAGAAAATGACTCATATTCCTTTTACCTGAATCTTGACCTCCTCAGGATTCTTCATTCTTTTTTCAATGAGGTTGTCTGCGGGGAAAGAGAAATATAGATGTTGAGAGATCAGATCTAATGGGAATGGACTATTCATAGCTGGTCCCAACTCTAACCTCCTGGGTCCCCATCATCTACCTGACCCCCACTATATAGTCCAAGGTTCTGGAGTCAGCGTAGGCTGTTGCTTTTACCACTCTCTGCATCCCTAGAGTTGCAATCACAGGATCATGGATTTAGAATTGTAAGGAACCTTTGAGACTATCAGTCCAACTTCCTCATTTGAAGATGAGAAAAATGAGGGCCAGAGGAATTAAGTAACATGTCTAAGACCATACAGGTATATGAGGGATAAGTGATAGAGGCAGGATAACTGATTCCTTTGTCTACTCTTTTACTTCCCATTTAATTTAGATAAGACAAGGATAGACTATGTCAAAAGAAAATGAGATAAGACCCTGGCTCCCCACTTTCTTTCCCTCCTATCCCCCCACCCCACCAACCTAAACACATACACACACACACAATCATATATTTTATAGAGTTTACAGAGTCCATGTTTCTTACATGGATTGATTACATTGTAGCCAGAGATGAGATTAGTTGTTATAGATCATGGTCAATGCAGTCCTTGATTCCTTTATCTTACTTGCATGCTTTCTGGAGAGTCCTGTCTCAAAGGCCCACTCTTCCAGTCTTCAGTTTTTTCCCATCCTGCTTCTTTAATTAAAAAGTCCTTTGATTCTTTCTTTTCTGAGGAAGCTTAACATGGTAGCCCTACTCACATCTCCAAGTCTGGGAGGATAATAGATTGCTAAATGGCTAATGACTCACTTTTAGCTGGAGAAAACCTTTTATTTTGATTGATATGCATTATTATGAATAACAGAATAAAACCCTACACATATATAATATCTTGATAGGTATGGAAAAGGGCCCCTGTTTCCTTCCTGTGAAGAAGGTCACTTTTCCTATGTAAGAGTGCAATGTAACTAAAGCCAAGGGAAGATTGAGTATCCAAAAGGAGAAAATGGTTAAAAATGGTTTAAAAAAAAGAGGAAAAGGAGGGAGACTGTGGGACAGCATGTAATCCATCTATATCTTCAACTCCAAATTCTTAGCTTCCTTCAAAGCTCAAACTGGTGCCATCTCCTTAGTATTGCCACCTTCTAAGTAGAACATAAGATTCTTGAGGGCAGGATTGGTTTTTCTTACAAGGGATGGTTTTGGAAATGAAAGATAAAAGCCAAAAGGAACCAATAAAGAACATTGAAAGAAAAAAAAGGAAGTAGTATGACTATTCAGGAAAGAGATAATAAAGGTCTGAGTTAGTGGCACGGCTATAGTAATGCAGATTGACAGAACTTGGTCACTGATGCATACTTCTGCTCTCCCCCTCTTTCCCTCCTTTCATCCTCTTTGGCAGAGTCATAAATAATCTCCCCTGAGAATTAGGCAATAGTCAGCTACAGGGTGGAACTGAATGACCAGATTACCTGGTCTCCCAGGGGCTCTAACATCTTCCCCTTCAGTCCAGGTGGAGACCACAGACTCCCTGATGCCCCTTGCTATTCTGACTCCTGCAGTGCCATGTCCAGAAACCTCCGTTTTTTCCCCTACCATGTCATTTTGATTTGTCTTAGGTTTTGAGGGTGAATGGATAAAGTAACATTATGGTTGTTGTTTTCCCAAGCACAAACCTTAAAAGATTCTTTGTATACCTTTGGAACAGTACACTGTAATCCACGATAGATAGATAATTTATTACACCCTTACAACATGCTAGAAATGTGCTAATTGCTGTAGATATGATTACAAGATAAAAAGACAGCCCTTATCCTCAAGAAGCTTACATAAAGGGAAGCTGGAAGTGGGGAATTGGGGGTGATACAAAGGGTCATCCAAAGACTACAGCAGAAGTAGAGAAGTCAGGAGAGTGTAGAGTAAGAAAGATATACATCTTGAGGTCTGGGAACCTCAACAAATGGTGGCCGTGGCTAGAGACTCACCAATCAACAACAGGTTTCAAAGCTATGTAACTTCAAAGCTATGTAACTTCAAAGCTATGTTCTTCTAACAATAGATAACACAAATAGTTCTTGCTATATGCCAGGCACTATGCTAAACTCTTTACCATTAATATCTCATTTCATCCTACAAAAGCTCTGGGAAGGTGCTATTATTATCCTCATTTTGCCCAAGAGGATACTGAGGAAAACAGAGGTTAAGAGACTTGCAAAAGGTCGTACAGCTAGTAAGTATTTGAGGCTGTATTTAAGCTCAAGTCTTCCTTACCCTAAGCCTGGTAATTTATCTATTGTTCCATAATCATAGTATTTCATGTGTATGGATCACCCCAAGTTTCACAAAATACTTTCATTGAAACACTCCTGTGAATCAAAATAATGCAAGTGGTTTTACCTGCATTTCTCAGTCGAGAAAACTAAAGATCAGAAATATCAATAGTAACTTAATAGTCAAGCCAGGATTCCAACTAAGTGCTGAGACCAGACCTTCTTTTTCTACTATGCCCTGCTCCAAAGAAAGGGATCACAGGGCTTTATGTAGAAAGGATCTTTTAGCTCACTTAGTCCATCCCATTTCATTTTATACCTGAGGAAACTGAAGTTCAGAAGGGCTGTTATATGGAAGAAGGATTTGACTTGTTTTACATGGCCCCCAAAGTCAGAAATTAGGAGTAATAGGTAGAAATTGCAGAGAGATCTATTCTTGATATAAGGGACAATTTACAGGGTAAACAGAGCTATTTAATAGTGGGCTACTTTAGGTTCCCCTTCACTGTATGTCTTCAAGCAAAGACTAGATAAGCCATTTGTGGAGTATGTTTTAGTGGGGATTGCTTTCACATATGAGTTGGTCATGTAATGGTGACCTCTGAGGTTCCTTTCAACTCTGAAATTTTGTAATTGTCAAATAGAAGTTCCCAAAGTGGGTGACACCATCCCCTTGAAGGGCAGTGGAATGATCCAAGAGGGTAGTTGTAGCCACAGGTGCAATTGAGAGGCATTGAATAAAAATAAGGGGGCAGTGGAAGCATAGAGAAAAAAGAGAAGAAAATTTTGAAAAAGCATTTGAACATGTTTCATCTGTTGTGTAACAGAGTTAAAGTTGTAACGATAACATTATTTTCCAAATAAACACACAAAATACAAGTTATAACTGATCAGTGGTCAAGTCCACTGACAAGTCTTAACAAGCAAGTGTTGGCAGGTGAGCATGTTGCACATTATCAGAAAGTACAGCATGCATTGGCAGGAAGATGTGTATGTAATGCTTTGCTCACAGTACAATACTATATGGTTATATGATGCAATATTGTGTCATCAAAATTTCATTGCAGAAAAAAACCTACAAATTTACAATAAATTATTAAATTTAAGATGTCATTTAAAAAATATACAATTTTTTTTGAAATGATGCAAATTAAAAAAAAACAAAACCATTTAAAGGTTAAAGAAAGATGTCCAGGGGGTGCTGAGCAATTTTCTTTTGAAAAGCAGGCGGCAAGGTATGAACTTTGTCATTAACAAAAAATTCTTTGTACTTCCAATCTTGTACATGGTAGAAAAAAATTTGTGGAATTAAATGGAATGAGAAATCGAAAACAAACAAACCTTTAAAATTCCTACTCAGGCTGACTTGGAAAATGATGATATTCTTTTAAAAAAATAGAATCAGAGAGGAGACAGGTTTTGGAAAGCAGTTTTGAGTTTTAGTTCTCTTAGGCTAAGCTTGAGGTCTTGGCAGAACAATCAGTTAGATTTGCAGAGAAGTCAGTTGCGAACCTCAAGAGAAACTGGGCATAGATATTTAGGCATTATCCTCCTAGAGCTTATAGTACTTGAAGCTATGGGAGTTGATGAGGTTACCCAGAGAGAGGAAAAGGTTAGAAATAGAATCTTAGAAATCGTTACATCCTGGGGACAAAGAGAGGAAGAAGATCAAGAGGAGACAGAATGAGCCACCAGAGAGGTGGGAGGACAATGGGGGAGAGTGCAATATAACTAAAGCCAAAGGAAGACAGAGTATCCAAAAGGAGAAAATGATTAAGAGTAACAAATGCTTCAGAGAGGTCAAGAACAATGGTTGTCAATTAAGTTCACTCTTAACAGAAATAGAAACAGAACAACTTCAATGGGGCAAGAGGTGGAGTGTGGGGAGGTGCAATTTATAAGGCCTTGAGGAGAGAATTGGTGGGGAAGAAATGGAAGCAGAAAAAATAGACAACCTTTTCTAGAAATTTAACAATGAAAAGCATATAAATTCCTTGTTAGTGTGAGGAGGTAACCATGCCAAAGGCAGTCGTTTTTGTTTTTGCTGTATTTTAGGATTGAAGAGACTTGATTATAATTTTAGATGAAGGGGAAGGATTAAGGAAGGAGAGATGTCTTAAAACAAAAAAATAAAGGATGACTCCTGGAGCAAAATCTTAGAGGAGGTGAGAAGAGCTGGGAGAAAAAGCATTACAATAGAAGAATTAGGGGGACAGTTGTTTGGGCACCTTACATACTCTAGAAACAAGACACTGTGTTTTTTCTGTGACTTTACTTTGAGCTTTTGTTATCACTGGTATATAGAGCTTGATTCATCACAAAACAACTCCATATGATGGACAGATGATTTCTAGGCATTTAAATATTGTTGTTTTTTGTTATTTAGTCATTTCAGTTGTGTCTGACTCTGTGGTAGCATCTGGAGTTTTCTTGGCATAGATACTGGAGTGGTTTGCCATTTCCTTCTCCAGCTCATTTTACAGATGAGGAAATTGAGGCAAACCAAGTTAAGTGACTTGCCCAGGGTCACACATCTTGGAAGTGTTGGAGGCCAGATCTGAACTCAAGAAGACAAGTCTTCCTGAATCCAGGCATGGAGTTTATGTATCCATTGTGCCACCTTGCTGCCCCACTCAAATATATACATTGATAGAAACAAATATGAAATAGTATCCCTCATTGTACCCTGCTGCATGTTGATCCCTAGGCAACTTCTGTCTTTTCCTACTAAAGATAGAGAGGAGTAATGAGACAGGAGGCAAAGGGGAAAATGGATGAAGAAGGTAGAAACAAACTTTTGAGATACAGGGGAGGGAAACTGAGGGAATTTCTTCTGAATTACCTTAATCTTTTCAAGCAAATCAACAAGCATTTATGTAGTGCCTAGCACTGTGGTAGGTACTAAAAATATGAAAGCAAAAGTGATAGAGTCCTTGTTTTTAAGGAATTTATGTTCTTTTAGAAGGATGCAAAATATATTCACAACCAAAAATAGTACATATACAAAATAACTACACAGTGAAGCAGACAAGGAGGGGCACTAAGAACCAAGAGAATCAAGATGGCCCTTAGTTTGACCTTTTAGTGGTTTGGGTAGGGATTTCTAAAGACAGAAGTTAGGAAGGAGAGCATCCTAGGCATAGGGGGACAGGGAGTGAGTAGAGGGAAGAAACTACTTAGAAATACAGGGTCTGGGGAGAAATATTAAGTATGGAGAAATGACAAGTAGGTCATTTTGGCTGGAATGTATATCATGGGAATAGAAGATTGTAATCAGCCTGGAAAAGTTGGGGCCAGAAGTGAAAGGCTTTAAATGACAAAGGAATTTATATTTTGTCTTAAAGTAGAGAGGAACCCTTGAAGCTTCTTGAGCAGAGGAGTAACATGATCAGAGGTGAAACTGAGGAATCCCAGTTTGGCAGTTGTAAGAAGAATGGGTTGCTGAGGTGAGAAATTTTGAGTCATTGAGACCAATTAATGGGTTGTTACATTAGTCCATGTAAGAGGTGATAAGGACATGGACTAAAGTGGCTTTGTTTATAAGAAGAGAGAAGGTGTAGATGTGAGAGATTTTAATTTGTAAACAACAAGATTTGACAATGGATTGGATAGGATTGGGTGGAGTAAGTGAAGATGAAGAGTCAAGGATGACTCCTAGGTTACAGACCTAGGTAACCAGGACAGTAGTGTAATCCTTGAAAGAAATAAGGAAGATTGGAGGATGGGTGAATGACGGGGGGGGGGGGGGAAAAGTCGTTATGTTTGGGACATATATAGTTTGAGATACCCATAAGGCATAGGTGGAAATAGCCATCAAGCAATACTCAGGAACTCAGGAGAGAGAGGACGGCTCATGGAGATTTGGAAGTCTCATGTAAATAATTGAATCCATGAAAGCTGAAGAGATCACTAAGAGAGACAATGGAGAAAGAGAAGAGGAAAGGGCCGCCACTAGAGCCCTGGAGTAAATCCATAAATAATAGAAGCAGCATGAATGATTATATTGCAGAGAAAACTGAGAAGAATCAGTCTGACAGGTATGTAAGCTATTTGTTACGGAAGGACAGTGCTCAGCACTTAATGTAAGTAGACTGACTAGGAATTGAACCACAACAGAGTAGTTTCAGAAAAATCCAGGGAGGAGAAAGTAGGGGAGGGTGGTCAGTAGCATCTATTGTTGCAGAGAGGACAAGAAAGACAAGAAATGAGAAAAGGTCATAGGATTTGCCAATAAAGAGATCATCAATGACCTTAGGAAGAACAGTTGCATTGGAATGGTGGAGAGAAAATTCAGATTTTAAGAGTGAGAAGTGAGAGGGATATGACTAAGCAGAGACAATGAATATGGAAAGCTTTTTTTTTTTCTAGGAATTTGGTCATAAGATCACAGCTTATGGAAGTTGCTATTTTTTAAAGAATGGGCAGATCTGTGTATATTTTAAGATAACAGGGATGAAGAGAAATTTTAAATTAGGGAATGAGAGAAATGATTGAAGGAGCAAACTTCCAGAGGAGGTGGAAGGGTGAAAAATAGGGTATAGGTATTGACAAAGAGGAGTCTCTTCATCTCCTGAGACTGCAGCAAACAAGTCAGGATAGGAAATGATTCTTAGATGACAGTAAGTGAGGAATTGGAGATAAGATAGAGCTTTTGAAGGATAACCTTAACTTTTAAAGAACAATTTGAGGTGAGGTCCTCTCCTGACAAGAACAGCTGCAGCAGGTGGTATGGGAGATTTGAGGGGGAAAAGTTTGGAACTGCATCTGGCAGTTCCATCAGTTCAATCAGGCAGGAATTATAGGATTGGTGTGTAATAGTGAGGGAATAGTTGGGATTAGAAAACAATTTATAGTAGAGTCATTTAGTCAATAAGCATTTTTTAAAGTACCTACTATGTACCAGGTGCTGTGGACAAAAGAAAGGTAAAAAATAGTACTGCTCCCCAGAAACTCACAGTCTAATAGTAGACTGAGCTATTACAGTGCTGTGACTTCCTCCAGAAATGTTTAGCAGTATGAAAGTGTGGGTGGAGGAAAGATCTTAATCCAGCGCTATGGAATGAGTTGTTGATAGCACAATGGGGCAAGAAATTCTAGGGTGGAGGTCAGTGTAAAATGGAATTGTGTAATTAAAGGACTGAGATTTTAAAGGGAGGGAAGTAAAGGAAGAACAAGGGTGATCTTCTAGAAAAGCAGAGTGGTAGCCTGACTGGAGTTTGACTAAAATGTGTTTAGGTAGAGGTAAGGCCTAGGAAAAGAGAAGGAGAAGTATTAAAGATTAGAAGAATTTCAGGAATTATGGATTGTTAGTGATGATGAAAACAAGCATGTGTATGGAGTGTAAGCATGAAGGCACAGGAAATGGTAGCCAAGGAAGGGAACTTTGATTTAAGTACTCCCAAGCTCTAAATTATAGGGACTTTGAATGGAGTCATAGGGTAGTAGATTGTTTTGCCCTTTCCAGCAGCAATAATAATATTGATTTGATCATATTCCCCATGCAAAAATGGAAAAAGCATTTGTATATGTGGACAGTGACAAGACAGATGGCAAGATGTCTGGGGTGGCCTGGCTCTGACTCTCAGTGGAATGACTGGACAGGATAAAATTGGTCTGGAATTGAGGTATAAGTGAGATAATTGGATAAAAGTGAGGAAGTTAGGGTTAAAGTTGGTAACTGGAGGAGTTTGTTAAAGCAGACATGGTATGGAATATAATAAGGAATATTGTAAAGATATCAGATGGGTGAAAAAAAATTTAAGCAGTGATGTGAGGGGTCAGCTGAGTTCAATAATGCGAATATGTAGAAGACTTAATTAGTATAATTTTTTGCCTTTCTCCAGTCATTCTTGGTAGTTCAGAAGCAGAAAGGGAGAAAGCAGATGGTGGATATTTTCTAGGGCTGGGAACTGGCAAAGCCAGTATGACAGATAGTTAAGGGGGTGGGAGGGAGAGATCCTAGGACATCAGCAAGGGCAGTATTGAAATAACTGAATGTGAGTTTCAGAATATAAGGGGAAGAGTAAAACTCAAGGTGAAAAATGGATAGGGAGAATAAGGAGCCAAGGGCATGATACTAGAACAGAATTTGTTTACTATGATTCCACTAGGACTGGTAGAAGGTTATAGTCAGATAAGGGAATTCTGGACTAAGAAATTGAAAGCAGAGAAATTTCAGGGGTAATAAGTTCAAAGTATGGCATGGTAAGAGTCAAAGGTCACTGGAGTTGGAAAGATCAAGGGGGTTGAAAGTTTAACCACCTGATGAAATTATTTATTTTCAAAAATTGTATTTATATATTTTGTTTTTATATAATCTTTATTTCCAAATATATAGCTCCCTTTTCCCCTACCCAGAAAGTCACCTTTTGTATGTATGCACATTATACATATTTTATATACATATACTATATATGTGTGTACATATATATATTTTTTATATACATGTACTATATATATGATATATGTGTATATATGTATTGCTTAAACCAAAGTTAAAATATGATACTTTGTGAGAACGGGGCCTGGGATGGCAGTAAGATGGCTTAGGCCAGAGAAGTTTAGGACCCCTCAGAAGCTCACTTCTGATGATTAGAACCTCTGTGGTCTTAGGCAAGTTATTTAACCTTCCTGGGCCTCATTTTCCTAAATTGTAAAACAAAGGCACAGAAGGTGTCTGGATGTGGAGTAGCTGACCTCTGAAATCCTTTCCAGTTCTAGACCTATGATTCCAATGGTCATCTTTTGCAAGGTGTAACTTTTCTTCATGTGTCCTTCCAAAACATTACCTAGTTGGGGATTAATTTCATTTTTCCCCTTAAAAACAAAAGATTATTTTGAAACTTTAAAACTATGTCATCCTTTCCTTGGTATAACAGAATACTTCTAACATGAAAGAATGGATTGATTTTAAAATGGTAGCAATTAGATTTCCAAGTCATAAAGCTCAAAAATAGCTTCTCCAATCTCATCAAAGTTCCACTTTGTAAATGAGGCCCATTGTGTGCAGTTTTAACCTTGAAGAAGAAAATATACAAGAATTCCCATAGTTATCAAGAATGAGATGACCCATTTTTCTTTTTTGTTGTTGTTCAATTTCAGCTGTATCTGACTCTCCATGACTGCATTTGAGGTTTTCTTGGTAAAGATACTGGAGTGGTTTATCATTTCCTTCTCCAGCTCATTTTACACAGGAGGAAATTGAGCAAACAGGGTTAAGTGACTTGTTTAGGGTCACACAGCTAGGCAACGTCTGAGGTCACATTTGAACTCAGGTCTTCACTACTTCAATTCCAGTGCTCTATTCACTGTACCCCCTAGTGTTGACTCATTAAAACATAATAATTGAAGATATACAAAGAAGGATGTTTTACTACTCTTTATGTTTAGAAGTAGAGAATGTATCGATTAAAACTAATAAAGATTTCAAAGTAATACCCTCAAACAATGAGAATAGTTCTTTTTATCTACCTCAGAGAAAGAGCTTTAGCGCTGTCATTTTCCTTTACCTTGTTTTCAGATCTTTGACAACCTGGGATTGTGCCTGCTATGTAGTTCCTATGACAGTCTAAAAGCATTTCAGGGAGCATGGGTGCAACAGTGGCTGTCAGTGACCAACATAGTGCCTAGGAAAGCATGTGATTAGAACAATCATTTTCCACGCTGTTAAAAATTTGTCATCTTTTCACAATAGTGTCCCTTGATGAAATGGAAGGATCAAGGTCCTTGGCTTTGCTCCTTAGTGGACATATGGTCAAGGCTAAATCACCTCAACTTTCTGAATCTCAGTTTCCTCATCTGTAAATTGAGGATAATAATATGTTACCATTCTATCTCCTCTGGCTGTGGTCAGCATCAAATGAGATAATGAATGTGACAGGGCTTTGTAAAATGAAAAGCATTGTAAATGTAGGGGATCATTATTATTAATTATTATTATTGCTACTATAATTATCACTTATATGGCAGATACATTACTGATGAAATGTGACATCATAGTGACACTAAGGAACAGAGAGCAGGAAACCTTTTTCTATTTTAGGGAAGCAAACTTACTATAGACGTTCATTTTCCCCTTGTGGGGGTGACCAACTGTTTGGCAAAACTGGAAAGCTAATACCAGTAATGAACTCAGCATTCTTGTGCATTGTCATTTATCTGATTTACTTTTTAAATTCTCTTCTTTCATGAATCAGGGGATGTAGCAGTACAGTATACACAAGGATGCAAACCATTTGTTTTTTGTCATTCTGTTCCATGTTATCTCTATGATCCAAATCCAAATCCATCTTTTCCCACAGTTATTGAGAGATACAAACAAAGAATCTGAGAGCTGGGAGAACGTCAGCAGTTAGTCCAACCTTGACTTGAGCTAGAAATCCTGTCTACAGCCTGACATCTGACAAAGGATTATTTGGGCTTCATTAGCCTACTCATTGAATGGGTGTAACTCACTCAAAGTGAGAACGTGATAAGACCATAGCCTGAAAGGGCCAGGGTCTCACATTGCATCCTGGACCATCTCCAGTCATCCTGATGAATATCTGGCCTCTGGACCCAGATGGCTCAGGAGAAAAAAGTGAGGTTGATGACTTTGCACAACCCCTCTCACTCAAAACAAAGTCAACTGCAAGTCATGTCATCATTTTGGTGTCCCGGTCGAGAACGAAGGACAAACACAGCAACATCAACAATTTGGGCTTCTTTTGAAGGACTCCAGTAATAGGAAACTTACTACTTCTTGACCCATCCACTTTGGGTGAACTAATTACTAGAGAGTTTTCTCTTAAGTGGATTTTTTTTTTTTTTTGTAATTTATGTCCTCTGCTCCTACTTTTGACCTCTGGGACCAAGTAGAGCATATCATGTCACTACTCTAAATGAGAGGTTTTAAAATATTTGAGGACAACTAGCAACCTCTTCTCATTCAGGTTAAACAATCTTGATTGCTTTAAACAATCCTTGTGTGATTTGGTTTAAAGTTCCCTAAGTAGCCCTTCTTGGCAGCATTCTTATCAGAACTTTGAGGTAGGGATAGAGACTTGACCTTTGATTTCATTGATATAGAGAATTCATTGTCCAAGGTGAGAGAAGTACTCTCGAAATTCAAGGGTCAATATACAGGGCTCAGGCTCAACAGGTCTTCTCAAGTGTTGGGCACAGAAGTAAAGCAGGGCGACTCCACCAACAGTGCTGAGTTGCAGGTCCAGAAACAGAGAAAACCAGTGACGTGGAACATTTCAAAGAGAATTGGATTGTCTTTGAGGACTAAAGAAATGGAAGGCATGAAAAGTCAGACATAAGAAAACCTCCTTCTGGTTATCATTAGAGTCACAGGTCTACCTTTTGTTATGGCTGTGGATTAGATGACTATACTTAAGTTGGATGTACTAGCAAAGAGTCTGTAGCATTGTTCATGAAGAAGTTAAAATCTTATCCAGCTTGGGGATACTGGAGGGTGGCCAGGGAAGGAGGTCATCTTCGGCCCCAAGGGCAGTCATACTGACCTCCTCATCAGTTCCTTTTAGGTCTATTTCATGCGGACTCAACAGATCTCATTCAGAAGCGATGTTTTTTATGACATGAACTCCTGTCCTGGACAATGGATCTCAAGTTACCATCCTTTTCCAGTCTTTTTAGGTCAAGTGTTTGGGGAAAAAAATTTTTAAAAGCTATGACAGAGTGTGAACTTGGTGGTTTTAGTATCAAAGATTATCCACACCAGGAATACATTGAAGTGAGATTGAACTGCTCAAGGAAATTGTTGGTGTCAATAGAAAAGTTGATACTGAAGCTTGGGTATGTCCAGACCCTCTCCCTCTATCACTAGAGTGTCAGTACCGATTGGAACTGATTCAGGTCTTCACAAAATTCTAGCAGGATATTGCAAAAAAGCAGAGTTCTATTGAGAAAGTTTGATATTCAAAGGATTTATAAGTTAGCTTACTGATGGAAAAGTTGTTGAGAGACTGGGCAAAGAGCCTGTTTACAAAATAGCCCCAGAGAATGGAGGGGGCCCTAACAGGACCACTCTTCATAACTATCTCATGCCCATAGGAGAATTAGTTGGAATTTCTAATGAGCATAAGAAAAGAACCGATGAACTCAAGTTCGTGTCCAGGTTCAACTGCCAGATAAATCCTTCTTGAATGGAGTCCTAAAGGTCATTCCCAAATGTTCCTTGCTCCTCAAAACTGTGTCTATTAATTTCACATCCAATGTATTTAAAAAAAAAATCATACTACATTCTGTTTGGAACTTCATTGATATTCTGTGAATTATTTTACTAATCATATAAAAAGTATAGTGAAAAGTAGCCTCAGATTCCAAACTTTGGGGATGCTTTTAAACATTGTTGCTCTTAGTGAGGGATTGCTAGGGCAGGGTAGAGAGAGTGGAGAAGGAAGTGGACCCCTAGCTTAAAAAAAAAAAAAAAAGACCAGAGACTAATAATATAATCATTTCCTCACACCAACCCATGCCCTATTTTTAACATCAAGGCAAAGTAGGAATGCTATGCCTTCTCCCCTCCCCCAATCTCCTATATACACCTTTCAGGCTACCCTTTGGTTACTTCCATTTCTCTCCAAGGCTGTTCTTGATGCTTTAGTCCACGTAAAAAATGTTACCAGGGAGAGGCAGGGAGAACACATAATGCGATTTGTTCTGACTTCTTACCTACTAGGGAGAGCCCTAGATAACAGTAACATAGTACTCTGGCCTTTTACATAGCAATTCTATTTTTGTCCATGGATCACTGTATGCAGGGGAAATTCCCTACATTTTCATCAGGTCATATCTATTGAGTAAGGGGGACCCTTCTGATAAGGTGCATTTGGAAACTCATTTCTGATGGATGTGACTCCTCAAATTACCTTGTCATTTTATTGCAAACTAACTACATTATCATTTTTAGATACTGAAAAAACATCAGGAAATCAATATCTGATTATTCCCTGATACTGTCCAAGAAGAAAACAATTCTATTGGTAGGAAATAATAATAGTTGACATTTGTATTGTACTTTAAGGTATGCAGACATCCACCTATACATATGCATGATATATATGCACATATTATGTGTATCTATGTATGTACATACATATGTGTATATACATATACATGTGTATATATGGAGATAGATAAATATGTAAAATCCCATTTGTTCTTCATCAAAATTCTGTTAGTTTAGTGCTCTTGTTATTATCCCCATTTTACAGATGATAAATTGAGTTTCAGAATTGATTTGATTCAGCCAAGGTCACATAGCCAATAAGTATGTGAAGTGGAACTTGAGCCCAAGTTTTCTTGATTCTAAATCCAGTACTCCATCCTTTGTGCTGTACTGCCTCTGATTACCTGAGTTAATGAAGCTAACTTTGTAATTGTGGGTGATAGGCATGTGATTTCTTTTTAACATTAATTACTTTTGCTTTGCGTTACTTTTTGAATATGCCCCTTCTCCTTTCTTGCCAAGTGAACCTTCCACCATAAAAAGGATTTTTAAAAATCCAACCTCAAAACAGCTAAAAGAAAAATCAAACCCAACCAATAAATCAGTCACATCTGAGAGCATGTGTAATTTTCCATAATCGTAGTCTCCCACCTCTGCAATGTCAGGAGAGAGATGCATATTCTGAATTCTTCTCCAAGGCTAGTTTTGATTACTATAATTTAAGTGATTTAACTGTAAATTATTAAAGAAAAAAAAGGTGAGCAGTTCAAAGAATTCTTCTCCCCTTTTTTCTTTCCCCATTAATTAAAATTCTAAATGAATATTTACCTTTATATATAATCCTTCATTACCACTAAGTTACTGAAACTCATTTCTTCCTCAAATTCCTATATTCATTTTTATGTGGTTAGAACTCATTACATTTATTCATTCAGCAAATATTTATTTAGTATTTGCCATATGAAAGTTCTTTACTGGGTACTGTGGGGAATACCAAGGCATCTAGGGGCAAAGCCCCTGCCCATGGTCTAATCTAATAGTACAGATATTACAGTTCCACAAATAACTACATAAAGATGGTGTTTTTTTTAATGCTGGAAGAAGAAGGGAGAGAATCACTTTTTCCCAATGAGTAACTCTTGGAATCTTTGGCACTTGGACCAATAGAGTAGAATGCTAGGCCAAATCCTAATAAAATATATATACAACTTTTCATTTTCATTTCAACTTAGCACAGTACTTGGCACACAGTAGGCATTTAATAAATGTTTATTGATTTTGATCGATTGAAGCCATAAAGATATTTCATGAATGACTGTAAGCACATAGATTTTTAGGGAAATTTCTATCACAAGATAAATATTTATTGCATTAACACTTCAATGAGTTTGTGATTTCCTTAATGTGGGTCTTCCAATGAAAAAAAAATTATACTCCAATCAAACTTTTTCATTTGGTGGGATTCTTATTTATATCCTCCTAGGAATCCTCCATGGAAGGATTATCCAGTGTTCTGGAAACCTTCCCCTGCATGTTGTAATAATCCACAGGTACCAGTGCATCACTCAGACTGTGCATGTATATTTTCCCATGCTCTCAATACATAGCTAGCTAACCTCCTCTTCTGACCTGAACCTGGATCTTCTAGATGATAGCAACTTCTTGCATGTAAGTCATTTAAAAAAAAAGTTACATTTTATTTGTGCTAATTATGTAGTTCACATTGGCCTTTGGATCATCAGCAATTTTCAGTCTTCAGAAGCATTGGCATTCATGGCCAAACAGTATTACCAAAAGAATATTTATTAAAAATATTTCCTTTGTTTCAGGGAGTATTTTGACATCATTGAAAGGGCTGTAGTATCTCCTAAATACAACTTAGTATAATTTTTTCCCACAAAATTCAATTTTTTGATTTGGTCAAATTCTGGTCACACACAAAATATACATAAACACAATACACACACATACACACATGTGTATATATATAATAGAAATGTGTATATGTATGCCTACATGTATACATTTGTACACATACAAACACACACACATATACTGATGGACTAACTCAACAACCATTCTTTCAACTGTATGTTATAGTGTAGGTAATAGGAAAGATAATGAGTTCTTTTCAGGTCTTATTGAGTATGAGATACTAATGAGGCACACAGTTTTAAGTGTCTCATAGCTATTTGGAGATGCCAGACTGAAGCTCAGAAGAGACACTAGGGCTGGATCTGGGAGCCATCTGCATAGAGATGATATTTGAACTAATGGGAACTGATATTATCAGAGAGTATAATACAGAGAGAAAAGAGAAAAAAGAACAGGGCATAACCTTGAGGGATCATCCGCAGTTAGGGGATATGACAAGGATAAAGATCTAGCAAATGGGACTAAGAAAGAGTAGTCAGAGAGGTAAGAAGAAATTTAAGATCAGGGTCATGAAAAACCCCAAAGAAGAAGGTATTTAATAGCAATAGGGGATCAATAGGGTCAAATACTCCAGAGAAAGGTCGAGTAGAATGAAGATTGAGAGAAGGTCATTATATTTGGCAATTAAGATATCATTGGTAACTTTGGAAAAAGTAGTTTCAATTGAATTATGGGTTCCTAGATTGCAGTGTTTAGAAGACAGTGAGAAAAGAAGAAATAGAGGCACTCAGGATAGATGTTTTTATTGAGGCTTTTAGCAGAGAAGGGTAGGAAGGACATAGAATGATAATAATGGGGATGGTAGGATCAATTAAGGTTTTTTTTTTTAAGAATGATAGGCAAATGGACATATTTCTATATAGAAAATAGATAAAGAGTCAGCAGAGAATTATTGAAGAACAGAAAAAGACTGTGGATGCTGATGGGGATGGGGGTAGTCTAGTGGAGAAGATCAGAGGGGAGAGAAATGAATAGGCATGTGAAAGTGATTGGCCTTGGCAAGGGAAAGACCACCTCTATATAAGAGAGTAGAGCAAAGGAAGAGTCATTGGAGATGATATCAAAAGGGTAAGATGAGAAGGGAAGAGCTTTTTTGAATGGTTCTAGAAATCGTTGTATATCATTATATATATAATAGCTATATTGCCTCCTTCTTACTTCCCTGACCTCTCCTTGGAGCATGCTCAGTCAGTATTCAAGTGAAGTGCATTGAAACTTGGATTAGGCCTACTTCTAGACATGTGTGATGGACATGAGTGAAGGGAAACTTCCTCTCTTGCCTTCCAATCCAGAAAGGCACAGTTATCCCTTGATGACTTAATGTAGGTCATAATGACTAAGAGGTTTGTACTGTGTGGTTATAAAAAGTCTATTAATTGGTTCCTGAGCTGGAACTTTGTTGATATGTGAAAGGGGTAGTCCTGGCTCCCCAGGCTTATTATTCTTGCCAACTTGAAGTGTAAAGATCACTCTCTTAACTTTCAAAAGTCTGGTAGAGGGAAAGATGTACTTCTCTCCACCTGAAAGCATACATTGAGCTCATGGCTTCCTAGGCAAGGCTTTGTCTGGAAGAGGGAAAGCTCTTGTTTGTAGTTTCTCTTTTTTGGTATAGGGCCTTGGGAAATCCCAAAAGGCAGCTGGCATTTTCTCCTTTCCAGGTACCTAAGTACCAGGGTTGTAGCTATGAGAGCAGTAATGATGGGCAATAGCGTCAGAAGCAGACCATTCAAAAGGCTAACAGTAGACTGGAAAGAAAGGGGCCAGAGAGAAAAAGATCCCATTTGTCATTGATTAGGTAGGATTTAGGGGAGCTAAAATGTAAAGTGCCTAATTAGTAGCTCCTGAAAAGCAATTATTTCTGTAGGGATGTGTTCTGTGTGTTGTCTTACCCATTTAGGTTATGTGTATTCATATGAGTCTACCTAGATGTGAGCTTATTGCCTCCTAGGCAAGGCTGTATCTGGGATAACATGGAAGCAAAGTTGAATGTTTCCAGTCTCTGTCCTCCATTCTTTTCCAAGAGAGACTTTGATTACCAATGGAAAGGAAAGTAGGAGGTTGGAGCCAGAGATTGGCCAATTTATTCTCCTCAGAGAGAAGAATTATCAGACCAGAAGATTATCACCTGCTTCCTTAAGTATTGTTAGTCTAGGGGGAAACCTTCTAGGTTCAAGCTGCATTTTTGATCACTGTCCCTCAACAAAGGAATGCCCCAAGCTTTATATTTAAAGCTTAACTCTTTTCCCACCAAATGTCAGTTCTATAATCAGTATATGTAGCAAATAACAAAAATAAATAAATAGATAATAAATATATAGTGATCACAGCTATCAGACAGAAGTCAGAGGAAGTATACATACCATAATAAATAACAGATAATGCACAGAGCAAATACGTTTTCCCATTGAGAGTGAGATTATCTCAGCTCAACCAAGAGAGGAAATCCCACATCTCACTCAAGGGATCATTCCCCCAAATCTCTAGCTGGTAAGACATGATTGTGGTATTGGCCCTTCTACATCATGACTTCTTTCCAGTACAGCTCTTTCTTCAGGGACCTAAAGAGAGTATTCACTTCATCTTCATTCTTGATGCTGAAAGTCAAAAGACCAGTATCTCCCTCACGCAGGTGGGCAGAGCATTGAGTAATCAGTATCCCCCAATGAAGATAGTCTTATGCAAATGAACTTTGAGTCGTGGGTTACAATTTCAAATGTTCCAAAGAGGCATGTTTGCTTCTCAGCACATCACGCAATTCTCAAAAATACAGCCTCTTAACTGGCTGTAATCATTCTATTATTCTTTATTATTTCCTTTTCTGTATAAGAATAAAGCTATCTGTTCCATGCCTGATTCATATGTGTACTTTGGGTGTCTATTTTTACTCCCTTGTATCTTCACCACCCCCACACTCAACCCCTACTCATGCGCTCTTGTTGAGGAGAACTCCTTAGACTAAAACCCAAAATAGAATTGCTCCTTAGATATCTGAGGTAGGGGTGGAATTGGGACCCTGGAGAGCCAAGGTCCCCTAATCCTGAGAAGACAGGCAACCTCAGAGCAGTAAATAACCATGAAAACAAGGAAAAGGGGAAAAAAAGAGAAAATGAAGAGAAAGAACCTCCAAGGACAGAGACAATGAATGGTGGCTCTTGGTTTGCTTTGGTAAAACCAAAGTAAGAAAAAGAAAAGGAGAAGTATGTTTTGTAATTCTCTAGTAGAGAGGAAGAAAGTGGAAAGATTCACTCACCTGGCTTCAGCTTCTCATGGGGAGAGGAGAAAGAGGGAGGAAGAGAATGAGAGGAGACAAGGGAGGAGGGGAAGGAAAAAGAGATAGGTCCGTGCATGAGAGCTCCCTAAAGCCTTCTTGGTGGTTCATTTGCAAGAGAGTCCAGCAAAGATCTTGCCTCTTAGTATCATCTCTATACCCTGCTTCTCTTCTCACCCAAGGATGTGAGGCAAAATCATATGATTTGCATTTCTATTTTATGTGGTGTTCTCGTTTTTAGTGAACAGGCTAGATCTGAATCAACTGGGTCCTCTTTTAACTATAATAAGCTGCTTTTCCAATCTAGCAACATATCCCACTGTCTTCTCTTGCTTTGAGACCTATTATTTTGGTGGGAACTGAGGAGAGGAAAGTAATTCTCTCCAATTCCAAAAATCTAGATAGTTACAAAGGGCTAATTTATAATTATAATATCATCATTCTCCCTCAAAATCAGTGTGATAAGTTCTAATAGGAACCTAAAACATAATACCTTAATTTCAGAAAGCTAGTTTTGGAGACAGAAAGATGTTGATTCAAGTCTTGCCCTTAACACTTATTAATTCCTAGATGTGATAAATGGAAAGTCATTTAACCTCTCAGTGCATCAGGCAATTCTCAAAAGGACAAATGACAGATACTCTGCAGAATTGCATCAGTGGGGAGGGGATTTCCATAGAGGGGAATTCTGTAAATAGATAAAATCATAAGTTCAAGTTTAAAAAAAAACACACATTAGTTTGTTTTGATTTCTGCTTTTTTTTTTTTAAAACCACAAATGTCTAGGTTTCATTTTCCCATTTAAATTAATTTTCAGGTGCCCTATTTTCTTTTTGTCTGTCTGTCTTACTCTTGTCATTTGCTTTCTTCTTTGTTCTGGACATTTTATCTGTCAACAAAATTCAGTCAAGAAGCTGAATTTTCTTCCAGTATTATTGCCTGTTGCAGAAAAAATGTGCATGGATTATAAGTTTTTTTTTTAACTTGTATGGATTATAAATTTTTGTAAAGAAAATATAAGAGGAGTTTATCAAGATTCAAGGCCTATTGAAGTAAAAGTAGGTCTACTTTTTTGGCCATATGGTGAAAATATATGCTATTTTCTGAGAAATAACTGCGTAGTCTATTAATATGACTCTTGCTGTTTTATCAAGAATATGCATGTTGATGATTCATGATGTCTTTGAAACTGAAACCCTGGTCTTAAATGTCTAAAGCATGAGCTGCTAGCATATTGAGAACTCTGATTGATATTAGTTTGTTAATATCACAGGGATAGTGTTTTTTTTTTTTTATCAGATTTTACCATCAGAATTATTGTTGTTATTATTCAAAGTAATAGGAATGATGCATATTTGCAGAGTACAGTTGACAAAGCATTTTCACCTACATAATTTTCTTTGATTCTTAGAATAACCTGGTGAGGTTAGTCTGGAGAGATACTAAGACTCCCAAATTACAGATGAGGTAACTGAGGTTCAGTGAAGTTCGGAGACTTGCCTAAAGGCCATGCAACTAATATAATCCTCCATATTATAGTGGGGCATTGGTTTAGGACAGTGGAAGATGAAATTTTTTCCAAGAATTTTATGAATACTCATAGTTTCAATACGCTTCAATATATTTTTCTAATGAGAGTTTTGTAAAGGTAATGTGCTATGATAGGAAGAGCACTGAACTTAGAGTCGAGAGACCTAGGTTTGTGTCAAATCCAATTTAGTTCTATCTGAACTACACCATGTTATCTCCCCAGAATTCATGCTAGCAAAATAATTTCAATTTAAGACAACTTTTCACAAGCAGCCATGGCATGATGGATAGAGTTGGCCTTAGAGCCAGGAAGACCCTGGTTCAAGTCTTATCTCTAACATATTCTGACTGTGTGACCCTGGGCAAGTCACTTCACCTCTCATTGTTTTAGGCAGTTCTCTAAAATGATATGCTGCATAGAAGGTGCCAATCTGAATTGGTGAGTTCCCAGTATCCAAGAAATCATAAGTCCTATCCATATTCTCCTTTTGCAAAAATTTGTAAAAATTAAGTTTTTATTGATATCTTTTTTTAAATGACCATAATTTCCCCTTGCTTCCTCCTCCAAGAAAGCCATCCTATAAAGCAAATATTTTTAAAGAAAAAATGATGAAAATGAAGAAAAAAGATTATAAAATCAGCATAACTAATCAAAGCATTTAAAAAGCATGAAAAACTTGCAACATATCACACTCATAGACCTCTCATCTCTTTGCTATCACAAAAAAGGCACATATCCGGACTCTCCCCCCTTTTTTTTTTCTTTGTAATCAAAGACCTCTTGGGTACAAACATAATAGTGGGATCTCTGGGTCAAAAGATATGGAAATTTAATCACTTTATTTGCACAATTCCAAATTGCCTTCCAAAATAGTATACCAATTCACAGTTCCACTTACAATGCACCAGTGTGCCAGCCCTTTACCCCAACATTAACTATTCCCAACTTTTTTCATCTTTGAAAATTTTCAGCGTATGAGGTAAAACTTTGGAGTTAATTGATTTGCATTTCTCTTATTGTTATTGATTTGGGGCATTCTTTTGACAGTGGTTAATACTTTATAATTGTTCTTTGAAAAACTATTTATATTCTTTGACCACTTATCTATTGGAGAAATGCTCCTTATGAATCCTTGAATAAAATTCATGGTATGTAAATTTTCCTACACCAAGTACTAACCCAAAATTCATCATAATGACATGATAGTGATGCTAGATTCTTTAGACCAGAATTGTTTTTTATGGGATCTACTATACTAGAAAAACTTTGAATATAGTACAATAAAAACAAACAAACAAAAAAACTCCTTAACCTTTCTGATGACTTCTGTAGTAATTGTGACAGGGGTCAAAAAAAGGGGGAAGAAGATGTCAAGAATTGTATAGGTTTTAGTCAGTCCATAAATATCTACTTAGCTTTTGGTTCTCCAAACATGAGTTGCTTGTTCAGTGAGCAATGAATGCACAGACTATTGGAGCAACTGAAATGTGTCAATTTGGACATTCTCAGGACAAATGAAAGCAAAAGGGAATTATAACTAAATGGGAGAAGGACTCCTTGGAGAGAGAAATAAAAAGACTGTTGGAGTTAGTCTGAAGGTGCATCAAAATGCAACAAGATGTGCTATCATTCTGTCTCACATTGAAGTGTTCGTTATAAGAGTTTGCCACAAAATATTGGCAATGCAAAGATAATTGCAACAACATTTATTGCAGAAGATTAGGAGGTAGAGAAAAGTTAAAAGAACCTGACAAGACCTTCTAAATGAAATCAATAAATACTTGGTGATTTTAATACAAAGGGGACCATAAGAGGCATAGTAAAAAAAAGTTGAAAAACATACCTCAGACATAAGGAGCACCAAACACTTATAAATTATACATAAGCCTTAAAATTATATATCACTTTTCAAAAAGAGATTTGGAAAGGTCTGGAATTGATGTCATACCAAATAATTTCATAAAAATGAAATTAATTATATTTTATCAGATAGTAAAATGGCTACCAGCATGAGAGTTATTTCTCAATCAAGCATATATATATATATATATATATATATATATATATATATATATATATATATATATATATATATATATAAATGGACTGACTTGTTAGAGCAAAGGTTAAAATCAATACCAGATCAGAAAATAAGGCATATAATTTAGACAAATCCAACTTGGCCCACTTGAGTCAGTTGCTGCTGCTGAAGTGGGATTTGAATAAAAGGGCCACTATGAACACACACTACTACCATGTTCTTAAAAAAATAACAAGAACAAAATGTAATTGATATAAATTAATTTCCACAGGAGTTCAAATGAGTCTAGAAGCTCCCTCTGCCAGTAGATTATTTCATTGCCAAGTAGAGAGATATGTCAACTAAGTTCGATATCAGTTTAGAATATAAAATAGTTTGTAAAATTCTACAGATGAAGATGGTAGAAAATTATGAGCAGTATGATTTCAGAAAACACTGAGAAAAATGTGTGTGTGTGTGCATGCACTCATGCAAGAATTAGTTTACTTAACAGTTTGCAGTAGACTCAGTTCTGTCAGGTCAATCCAAAGGCATTTAATACTTAAATAGTTGAAAGAACAATGAACAGACAAGAAAAGAAAAAAAAAACCTCACATCATCTCGATGTCAAACTTTTTCTCTTCCTTAATGACAGCTGAACCACCACATTTGACCTCCTAACACTGCTGTCTAGAATAAGCAACACAAAGAAACAGAAATGACATCAATGAAAACAAAAGCAAGAAGAGCCGTTGAACCAAACTAAGGACACATGGAGAAGGTCTAAGTTGTAGAAATGGTCATTTCAAGGGTATTGAGTATCTGTTTTCAAGATATCTAAAAGAAGAGAGTATACCAAAGGGGTGTGTGTGTGTGTATGTGTGTGTGTGTGTGTGTGTACATGTGTGTGTGTGAGTGTGTGTATGTGTGTGTGTGAGTGTGAATGTGTGTATGTGTGTGTGAGTGTGTGTGTATGTGTGTGTGCATGTGTGTGAGTGTGTATGTGTGTGTGTGTGTGTGTGTGTGTGTGTGTGAAATCAAAATCTTATTTCTAAAGCATGTTGTTTGAGTTACTTCTCCAACCTGGGCAATCATGGGTTGGGTGTAACATAGTGCCTGCATAGTAGACACTTAATAAACATATATTGAATTGAATGAAAGGATGGCTATTACTCTTAAGGTTCAAAAGTTATACACAATGGATCTAATTTTCTAATACTCTATTTTATGAGTTATTATCATTAATAATCAATCAACGGACACAATTAGCTCTTAGCAAAAGCAGCTACAAAATATTCTCTCAGTCAACTTGGGGCATATTCTCTGACAATAACACGGCATCATTGTGAAGAGTAAGCAGAAATGGAAAGAATACAAAGGGAGCGAAGCATATGCTGAGGGAGTGCAAGGGAACTACAACTCTTTAACCACAGGGCCTAGAAGTCCTTTCCTCAGGCAGCCCAATTTGCAATTGCCAAGCATTAGTTTGTTTGAGTCCATATCCAGCTCTTTTCTCTGTTGCCAGTGGCTCTTTTTCGTTTTTGAGAGTAAGTTGAATGTGTTATATAACTAAAAAAAAAGCAAACCACATATAACTGTAAATAAATATATATGTATGTATACATGTAAATGTACATACATACACATGTATGTAATATATGTATGCATATACATATATGACATTTCATCCCCTACCTTTACGATTTTGTACAAAGAACCATACGGTTCTTTCTTGAAGCTGCTTCCACTTTCAAATGACTGCCTTTGCATATGTGCCTGTTTACTTGGAGTGTGTGTCCATGTTAGGCAGCTAGATGAGCACTGAGCCTGGAGTCAGGAAGACTGAATTTAAAGTGTCTACTCTGTGTGATCCTGGGTAAGTTACCTAACCTCAGTTTAACCCAGTTTCCTCATTTGAAAAATGGGGATTAAATAATAGCACCTATCTCCTAGTGTTGTTGTGAGAATCAAAAAAGACAATATTTGTAAAAGACTTTTCAAGTTTTAAAGTGCCTATGTAAATATTAATTATTATGACCTTAGCTGAATCTCAAATGTGTTCAAATTGCTTAACTCTCAAACTTCTAGATATCATGTCTCCTGCTGCTGGGCAAGTTACTGCCAGATACTACAGGTTTTTGGGTCCTTTCTCCCTGTAGGGGTCTCTTCCACAAAGCATTCCAGAGCTTTCATGCCATCAAACTCTTATTTCCAAGGCTTAGCTATTTAAAGTCCTGCAAAGACTTGTCTCATTTTTGCTTGTCCAATGAAGTTACTTCCTTTAATTCCATAGGAAAAAGAGATTCACATCATAAAAGGATGACTTGAGTTGTTTCAGTTGTGTCTGACTCTTTGTGACTCCATTTGAGGTTTCCTTGGTGAAGATACTGGAGTGACTAGCCATTTCCTTCTCCAGTTCATTTTATAGATGAGGAAACTGAGGCAAACAGCATTAAGTGAAGTGCCCAGGTTATATAGCTAGTAAATATCTGGGGCCAGATTTGAACTCAAGAAGATAAATCAACCTGATTTCAAGCCTGCTGCTCTATCCATTGCACCACCTACTTGCTCACAAAAGGGATCAGAGGTTGTTAAAAACCTCATCAAATCATCCCATGTAACTATAGTCTATGAGGAGTTGGTGTGGGGAACTCTCTTCTTTACACTGTCAAAAAAAGATGACTTAGAAAATACAAATAACTTCTCACTTACATGTCTACTTTTTTAGCTCTACAAAACCTTTACAAGAATAAACTACAAGTGCCTACTTAGTGATGAAATGTGCTCATTTTTCTAGATTCCCCAAATTTCTGAATTATTTACCTTTGTCCTTCTGGTAATCCTTGAGAGCTGAGGTCTTTCTGTTTATTTGTTTATCACTTATCTATATATCTATCTATTTATCTCTCATCCATCTATCAATTTATCTATCATCTATCTTTCTATCCACCTTTATATTAATCATTCCTCTTTCTCTCTACCATCTCTGTCAGAAACTACAAATGGATAATGAGCTTGGCCCAGAATTGAATAAAAGACTAGATTAGATTGCTATTGGGAAATCATGCAGCACTGTATCTGAGATTCTCTCAGGAACAACGGGCTATCTTTGCAACAACATTCTTCTGAAGATGAGTGGCTTTGAGTTATGATACACCATAGTCTCTAAAAACTTAAAGTTTTTGGTCCCCTCAAAGGGCAAGAAAGACACATATGGTGGGTATCCACAGGCTACAACACATTGCCAAGGGGCAGCTAGGTAGCACAGTGGATAGAGTGCTATGCTTGGAATTAGGAAGACCTGAGTTCAAAGCTGGCCTCAGACACTAGTGGTGTGACCCTGGGTAAGTCATTTAACCCTTTTTGCCTCAGTTTCCTCATCTATAAAATGAACTGGGAAAAAACGTGGCAAAATATACCTGTATCTTTGCTGAGAAAACCCCAAATGGTGTTGTGAAGAGTCAGACAAAGCTGAACAACACATTTTGCCAGTGAAGAAGTACTCCATACAAAGGACATGCATGTATGCTCTTAGAGATAAATGGCTATAAAAGGAAGCCATGTAGTGATAGTGAGAGATGACATAGAAAAACTACACTCTGTACAATTAACCATGCAAAGCCAAAAAATCTAGAGGAAAGCTCCTAGATCTTGGGGTGAAACCCACCAATGTAACAAAGATGTATAGAAAGTCACATCAAGGTGTTGCATAGGATGAAAGGCTGAGTCTGGGTTGAGATCTGTACTGTTGGAGAGAGAACCTATATTGATAAGAACTATAAACATATTGAATAATGGCAAATCAAAGCTTTATGTTAGAATAATTCAAAAAATATATTTGGCTTTTAGGCTTGGGGATGAAGGAGATGGTGATTATGAGGGCTTGGAAACCTCATAATATAATGTTTTCCTTTGTTTTACCATTACCACCATTGCCATTACCACCATGTCCAATGTACATATATTCATTTCTAGACAGGCTCTGAGGTATACCTTATACGTTATACCTTATACTTATACTGATAATTAAAAAAAAAATGGTGGCACAGCACTATGTAGGCTGTAGGATGAGGCCTTGGGAATCAGCTTACTAAGGTACAGAGGAATTGTTGGGATGTATGTTGGCAGGAGCAGTCTTGACAGATAACATTGCCGTATTAAAGTCCTTTAATTGTCCAAAATTGCTCAGGGGCTGAGTCCTTAAGGATTTCATTCCTCTGGTGGTGTTCACCAAAAGTGAAGCTTAACTTAACCCACATATCAAGCTCCACATTTGTGGCTTGACTTTTTATTTTCTTTTGCAATATGTCTAAATACTTATACACCCACTTTCTAGTGAGCAGAGCAGTCTATATACTCTGGGAAACTGTGCAGTGTGTTTAATTTTTCCTTGCCTACATACTGCTGTTCTGTTGACTGGAGCAAATCCATGACAAAATAAGAAGGCTAACTCCAGTGTAGTAAAAAGAGAATTAGAGAAATTGAGAATTGAAAGATTAAGGTCTGAACTTAGGCTCCACCACTAACTATGTGAGTGACCTCGACCCAGTCATTTCATCAATTTTCTCATCTGTAAAAGGAGGGGGTTAGTCTCTCTCTCCACTCTAAATCTATAATCCTATGAAATCTGGGCAATCATAACTGAAAATAGGAGGCGAAGCTATAAACAGAGCAGAAGGGAATTCATGTTTCCAGTCTCTTTGTCAGTTTTATCTTGTTGCAAGATGGCTAACTTTATTTTTATCCTTATCATGACTGATCACAGTTCTGTTTTCTGATGATAATCTTACTGTACTTTGTACAAATAATGAGTCATAAGACTGTGGTTTAGCTCTAGGAAATGCCCTTTTAGTTACTGGTGAATCGCACATTGCTTTATGTTTCTCTTTCCCCTAATGCAAGGGCCAAATCTATGTGCATGCATTATAACAGACGGTTTTCTTACTTCCTAGCTGTTTCTTTTAGAATTCACATTCAAGCTACAATAAAGTGAGTCTAAGATCAGAATCAGTAGACATTTCCTGATTGGATGTGATCTGTCCAATAGGAGAAGTCCCATGTGAAAGATTATTTGACTTTTAATAAAGAAGGTGTCTAGGGATAATTCTGTATGGCAAGGAAGGCAAAGTATAGTTTGATTGTTCTTTTTCTGAGATAGGATCAGAACCTTGGTATAAAAAAACTTCTTAAGTGAGGAAACTCCTGCTACCAACATAGGCTGGCTGCTTTCAAATATGAAGCCTTGAGAGTTGCTGAAGCATTGAGAGATTAAGTGAACTGCCCAGAGCCACACAGCCAGCGGGTGTCAGATGCTAGCCTTGAGTCTCTGGATCTTCTTGGCTTTGAGGCTGTCTCTTTCTCCACTGCTCCATATTGGCCCTGTTTTTTATCAGACAAGTATGAGTTGCTGGGAGACCAAAGAAGAGTTGGCTGACTAATGTAAGTTTATAATCCTGCTCTGTTCTCTTGGAGCATGACCAATGAGCTCTAACAGTCAAATGCAGGTCTTGAACCCAAGCTCTGGTGAAGAGGGTAAACATGAGATGGTATATCGAAAACATGTAGAAGAGAGGAAATGAAATGGAATAGTAATGAGAAGGAAGAAAAAAATACCACTTGTCTTGCTTTGTTTTTATTAAGACAAGAGCAATGGGTTTTCCCCAATCCATTCTATAACATTATCCTCCCATTTCACTAGACTCTTGAATGGATTAGTGGGGAGGGAGAAGAGGTGTGTTCGTCCTTCGTTGCTGAAGAAGACCATGCCATCAGAGAAATGACATGACTTGCACTTGACTTTGTTTTGAGTGAGGGAGGGCTGTGCAGGTCACCAGCCTCACATCTCCTCCAGAGCCATCTGAATCCAGTGACCAGATATTCATCAGGATGACTGGAGATGACCCAGGATGAGGCAGTTGGGGTTAAGTGACTTGCCCAAGGTCATACAGCTAGTAAGTGCCAAATGTCTGAGGTGAGATTTGAATTCAGGTCCTCCTGACTCCTGCACTGGTGCTCTATCCACTGTACCACCTAGCTGCTCAAGGAGAAGAAGTAGGAATTGATGGTGATAACTGATATAGGAGAAAAAAACTATGCCAAACACAAAAACCACCTCACCATAGAAAGGACTTAATATGATTCTGGAGAGCAACCCTGAGAGACAACTTCATGTAGTAGAAAGTGGATTTGGAATCAGAGGGCCTGGGTTTGAATCTCAGCTTTGCCACTTAACTGTGAAATTTTGAGGGTCACTTAAAGTTTCTGAGTCTCAGTTTCTTCACCTGCAAAGGCTAGTTGGACTAGCCTAAGGATCCTTCCAGAACTAAATCTATTGATTTAGTAAACCATGAGGTTGGGGTCTCAAGAGCTTAAGGATACTCTGACGGTCTTAACTATACTTCGTTATATTCCCAACAGTTTTATGTTAGTTCATCCAATAACTCAAAGTTGTACACAGGAACATTCCAGGAAGGCCCTAGAATAAGGTTGTTGTCCTTTGTCTTTGAAGAGGACCAAATTGACATCACCATTATAAAGTGAAATTTCGGTGTGTCCGACTGTGGCTGATTAGACCAATACGAGCTCGGAATGCTCTACCACAGGTTGACCACATATAGTCCATGTGAATATTTGGGGTGGATACTCCAAATTTGCACATCCTACATTTCCTTTGTGCTGTCTCAATTCTGCTTTGCTCAAAGAGCACAGCACCTTTTCTTATGTGGGCACACCATGCTGAGTGGTCCTGTGCCAGTATCTCCCATGTTGCACAAATCCAAAGTTCTTGAGAGAGACCTTGAGAATGTTCCTGTATTGTTTCTTCTGGCCACCATGTGATTGCCTGCCCCATGCAAGTTCTCCATAAAATAGTCTTTTTGGCAAGTGTACATTTTGCATTGGAACAATGTGGCCAGTCCATCAAAGCAGCACTCTCTGAAGCATAGTTGGAATACTTGGCAGTTCAGCTCGAGCAAGGACTTCAGTGTCTGGTACCTTATCCTGCCAGGTGATACTCAGAATCTTCCTAAGACAGTTCAAATGGAAGCTATTCAGTTTCCTAGAATAAGACTCTGTCCATCAAAGAAGAAAAAAAGGACCCTGTCCTGAACTAACAGTTGAAGCTCCCGACCATGGGCAGGACACATAGAACTCATAGAGGAGGAGCAAGATGGACAGGACAGTCACATTTATGAGAGTTGTCAGTTGAGTCCAAAGGCATTCTTGCATAATGGTCCAGTTTTAGTGCCAGCACCCTGGAAAAATATCAGCAGATTGATTGAACTGGAAATCCAGAGATCAAAGCTAAACAGAATAGATAGCTTTTCTGTTGTTTTAGAGTAGGTAAACATCACCATTGGACCCCACTGGTAGGAAGAATTGGGCTATCTGAAGCCTAAAAGCCTAAAGTTGATGCCACAAGTGGGCTGCTCTCTTCCTCTGGGAACTTGTTGACCACAACTCCTAAAAAAGTTGTCCCAAGTCAAAGGAGTCAGAATTGTAAACTTGGTCTCTCAATCTAGATTATTTCTTTGTCAGAGTCAAGAATGGTCTTGAAGTATTAACTATGAAAATAACCATAATGATTCTGCAGACAGACTATAAATTAAACTAGTTCTGTAGAACTGAAGAAAATTTCTCTTATCTGGAATTTAAAGAATGGATAAGGCAGTCTAAAAAAGATGAAAGAAGCACTGTTTGCTAGATTTTTCGCAGAGGGTTCCAGGACTAGAAACAAATAATATAAAACTAGGGGAGAATGAAAGAGTTGAGGGAATATTTTGAAGGTGGTGGTGTGAAAAATGATGGTTGAAAACAGAATTTTAACTGTGATATTTGGGCAAAATTGAAGAGATAGGAAATTAAGTGAGGAAGATTTTAGGTACTACACAACAAAGTTCTTGTTGCTATCTCTGGGAAAAAAGGAAGAGAAAGATCTCAGAGATCCTGAAGAAGAAGCAGCAGCAAAAATGGCCAACTGAGTAGTTGAGGAAGTTTAGAAGGAGGGAAGAAAAGAGAAACCTAGAGATCTGAAAGGAATAGGGAGAGGATTTCCCCAGAAATGGTGAAGTTTGTGGTCAGTGTGGTGAGTAGTATAGAGAAGCTTTAAGAGGAAATTATTTTATTTTCATCTCTTTTAGTCTGAGGTGACAATTAGATATCCAGATGGCTCCACTGGAAAATAAGAAAAAATGTGGAACTTGAGAGTTCAAAGGAATTAGGAGTCAACCGCATAGAGATAAAAATTTAAAACTGTAAGCTTGCCCAGAAAAGGAGGAAAAAGACCAGTGAACCTTAGATAAAGACTTGGGGTATGTTTGTGGTCAATAAGAGGGGAAAAAAGAGGGTAGATCCTTCATTCTTGTGACTCCCCTCCCTACACAATATTGAAGAAAAAGTAAGTAATATAGGAAATATATCAAAATAAAGTTCTAAAAATTAATAAGGAGGATCTTAGAAAGAAGGGAAAGATAATTCCTAAGGTCAAAGGTAGAAAAGAAAAAGCAGATAAGTGTTTTTCTAAAATAATTTTTACTGATAGTATTTTTTATGCCACCTACATTTCCCACTGTATACTTCTCCTCTTACCTCCTAGAAAGTCATACTTATTATAAAGAATACAAAAGAAAAAAGTTCAGAAAGACCAATACATTGGCATTTTATGTAGTGAGTCACCTCCATAGTTCCCAACCTTGGCAAAAGAAGTAGAGGTAACTTTTCACACTTCTTCTTTAGAGTCAAATTTTGTTATTATACATTCATAGCATTGAATTTGGATTATTTTGTTGTTGTTTGCTCTTTCCATTTACACTTTTGTAGGTATCATATATATTATTTTCCTATTTCTACTAATGCCCATTTTAAAAATACTATTAAAATGTTATTTTCCCCCAATTACTTGTTAAAACAATTTTTAACATTTTAAAAAAAGTTTTGAGGTCCATATTCTGTCCCTTCTTCCCTCTCCTGCCACCCTGAGATATGTACAATCATGTAAATATATATACATACAAATATATATGTATGTACAATCATGTAAAACATTTTCATATTAGTCATTTTGCAGAAGACAAACAAAAAAATGAAAGAAAGAAAGGGAAGGAGGTAGAAAGAAAGAAGGAAGGAAAGAAAGAAGGAGAAAAATTTTGTCCTTTAGTCCATATTTAGACAGTGTCAGTTCTTTCTCTGGAGGCAGAGAGCATGTTTCATCATGAGTCCTTTGTGACTTTCTTGGATCATTGCTTTGCTGAGAATAGCTAAGTCATTTACAATTCTTCCTCATACAGTATTGCTGTTACTGTGTACAATACTCTCTTGGTTTTGCTTACTTGACTGCATCAGTTCGTGTAAGTCTCCCCAGGTTTTTCTGAAATCATTGTGCTTGTCATTTCTTATAGTACAATAGTATTCCATCACCATCACATAGGACTTGTTCAGTCACTTCCTATTTGATGGGCATCACCTCAATTTCCAATTCTTTGATACCACAAATAGAGCTGCTGTAAATACTTTTGTAAAATAGACTCCCCCTTTATTGTTGCTTTGAGATACAGACCTAGCATTGGTATTGCAGGACTGAAGGGTATGCAGTTTTATAGCCCTTTGGGCATAGTTCCAAATTGCTCTCCAGAATGGTTGAATCAGTTCACAACTCCACCAGCAGTACATTAGTGTTCCAGTTTTCCCACGTCCCCTCCAACATTCATCTCTTCCCTTTTTGGGAGGAGGGGTCATATTAGCCAATCTGATAGGTGTGAGGGGGTAACTCAGAGTTGTTTTAATTTGCATTTCTCTAATCAATAGTGATTTAGCACATTTTTTTCCCCCATATAACTATAGCTTTGATTTCTTTGTCTGAAAATTACCCATTCATATCCTCTGGCCGTTTATCAATTGAGGAATGACTTGTATTGTTATAAATTTGACTTAGTTCTCTATACATTTGAGAAATGAGGCCTTTATCAGAAATATTTGTTGCAAATCCCCCCCACCCCATTTTCTGTTTTCCTTCTAATTTTGGTTGCATGGGTTTTGTTTCAACAAAAACTTTTAAATTTTATTTAATCAAAATTATTTTTTACATTTTATAATATTATCTATATTTTATTTGGTCTTAAATTCTTTCCTTATCTATAGATATGACAAACTCTTCATGCTTTCCTAATTTGCTTATGGTATCACCCTTTATGTACCCATTTTGACCTTATCTTGATATATCATGTAAAATGTTGGTTTATACCTAGTTTCTGCTATACTTTTTCCAGTTTTCTCAGCAGTTTTTGTCAAATAATGACTTTTTGTCCCAAATACTTGAATCTTTGGGTTTAACAAATATTAGATTACCATGATCATTTACTCTAATGTATTGTGTACTTAATCTATTCCATTAATTCACCACTCTCTATTTCCTAGTCAGTACCAGATTATTTTGATAATTACAGCTTTATAATACAGTTTGAGATCTGGTATGGCTAGATCACTTTCCTTCACATTTTTTTTTATTGATTGCTTTGTTACCCTTGACCTTTTGTTTTTCCAGATGAATTTTGTTATTTTTTTCTTGCTCTATAAAATAAATTTTTAGTAGTTTGGTTGGTATGGCACTGAATAAATAGATTAATTTAGGTAGAATTATTATTTTTATTATATTGGCTCAGTCTACCCATGAACAATTAATATTTTTTCTAATTGTTTAGATCTGACTTTATTTGTGTGAAAAGTGTTTTGTAATTGTATTCATGTAGTTCCTGGGTTTGTCTTGTCAGAAAAAAGAAAAGGATCTATATATACAAAAAGTATTTTATGTTGTCCACAGTTATTTTAAATGCAATTTCTTTTTTTACTACTTGCTGATGTTCTTTGTTGGTAATATATAGAAATGTTGATGATTTATGTGGGTTTATTTTGAATCCTGAAACTGCTAAAATCACTTATGCCTCTTTGTATCAGTTCTGTCTTCCCATGTTCTTTATTCTAATCATATCTACTATTTCTTACAACACAGTAAAAAAAATTAAAAACTAGGTATTAATTCAAATAGAATACTAAGATAAGGTCAAAATGGGTACAAGATTTAGACATAAAAGGTGATAATATAAGCAAATTAGGGGAGCATGTCAGATTTATGGATGAGAGGAATTTATGAGAAAACTAAAGATAGATTATTATGGGATAGAAAATGAATAATTTTGGTCAAATGAAAAAGGTTTTGTACAAACAAAACCAATGCAGCCAAGATTAATAGGGAAGCAGGAAAATGGGGAAAAATTTTTACAGCAAATTTCTCTGATAAAGGCATCATTTCTCAAACATATAGAGAAAACTGAGACAAATTTATAAGAATGTGTCATTCCCCAATTGGTAAAGGAAATGAGAAAGTAGTTTTCTTAAGAACAAATCAAAGCTATTTATAGTCATATGAAAAATGCTCTAAATCACTAATGATTTGAGAAATGAAAATTAAAACACTTTGAGGTACCACCTCACACCTATCAGATTGGCTAATATGACAGAAAACGAAAATGACAAATATTGGACAGGATGTGGGAAAAAATAGGACATTAATGCTTTGTTTGTGGAATTGTGAAATAATCCAACTATTCTGGAGAGCAATTTGGAACTATGCCCAAAGAGCTATCAAATTGTATATATACCCTTTGACTCAGCAATACTACTATTAGGACTGTATTCCAAAGCAATCAAAGAAAAAGGAAAAGGACACACACACATATACACACACACAATATTTATAGAAGCTCCTTTTGTACTGGCAAAGAATTGGAAATTGAGGGAATGCCTATCAACTGGGAAATGGCTCAACAAGTTGTGGTATAATTGTAATGGGATTGTAATGTAATGTAATTATATTGCACTATAAGAAATGACAAGAAGGATGTTTTCAGAAAAAACTGGGGAGACTTACATGAACTGATACAAAGTGAAGTGAGCAGAACCAGGAGAACATTGTACACAGTTACAGCAATATTGTATGATGATCAACTGTGAATGATTTAGCTTTTCTCAACAATGCAATGATCCAAGACAGTTCTGAAGGACTTATGATGAAAAATGTTATCTGTCTCCAGAGAAAGAACTGGTGGAGTCTGAATACAGATTGAAGCATGCTTTTTTACTTTATTATTCTTGGGTGGTTTTTTTGGTCTGTATTTTTCTTTTGTAAAATGGCTATTATGGAAATGTTTTAAGTGACTGAACATGTATATCTCTATCAAATTGCTTACCTTCTCAAGGAGAAGAGTAAAGGGAGGGAGGGAGAGAATTTGGAACTCAAAATAAAAAAAAACAAATATTAAAAGTTTTGTTTACATATAATTGAGAAAAAATTTAAAATATTAAAATTTCAAATAGAGGATTGAAAAGGGGTAAATTTGTCTACAAAGAGATTGACAGGCATCTTAATATATAGCTTTGATAGCACTAAAAGAGAAACTCTATTATAGGAGAGAAAGTGTGAGAAAGTGGACGTGAGACTGTCATATTCAGAAGTCAAGGAGCACAGTTAACCTTAAGATTTTGGAAAATTTAGAGTGAGTCATATTTTTGTGTACTAAATGCCAAGTAATTTCCTGGCACATAGTAGGCATTTGATAAATGCTTGTAGATTGATTGATCTTGTTCACCTTCAAAGAAATTATAATATTTTTATGTACTAATGCTTCTCTTTTGTAAGTCCCCTCTCAGTTCTTATTGACTAAAACATAGGAAAGCATAGATTCTAGATTCATTTTTCTCATTCCTTAGTCACTATTTCACCAACAAAGATAGTTAATGTCTTGCCACGGTTGAGAGGACTTTCTTGCTTTGCAGGTTTCTATTATTGTGGCCTACGCACTGTCTGGGCCCTTGCTGACGTCTGTAAGCTGAGAGTCAAAAGTAAGCAATGATATTAGCTCTGTGATCTCTGTTTTGAAGGACAGTTTTGCTTCCAGCCAGAAGGGTGCTGTCATCTCAAATTCTGAAGCAACTTGAGCAGCTGCAGCTGCTCCGACTGCCTTAGGGAAAACCAGACTACAGAGCATCTAAGACTTGTTTGCAGCTTTGTTTGGAATGTATAGAATGACTGTGATTGTCTGGCCCAGCAATATAGCTTTATGGTGCTAGAATCGATTTCCAGTTGCACAATTACATGCAACCTTTCATTATACAACTGTGTAAAAACCAACTTCTTCATCTATAAAATCAGAGGATTGTACTAATTTGCCTCTAAGGTCCCTTTCAGTCCTTTATGCTATGATTCTACAATTCACTTTCCAAATTCATAATAAACAAGCACTATTATCCCCTTTTAGTAGAGAAATGAACCAGCATTTCTAAAGATTAATTGGATAAGGCATGGAGGAATTTTTAATTTACCACTTTGCACCCAAATACTTTTCTTATACGGATGCGTGTGAGGATTGTTGCACCTGGACATGAAAACCTCTCAAATCAAATGAACAACTTCATTATCTTTTCCTGGAAAGGAGGAGTAGTACTGACACCTATCCAATTTAAAAAAAAATGTGCATTTTAGGTGATAATGTGTTCTGTTTTGGTTACTGGTACCTCACATAGAACCCTAGGATAACATTGGGATGTTTTCTCATTGTCTATTAGAGAAGATGAGTGGGTTCCTGATCCCATTTTCTCTGAGTATTTGTGACTTTGATTTTGTGGCTTCTTGCCAGTAGAAAAGTGTGGTTGACATGTTATGACTGAGTTTGAGATCATGAAAACCAAAATCATTCCTTGCTTTGTTGACCTAGGGGGTTATGGCAGCTTCCCAAATATAGTCTTTGACTTCAGGAATATTTGGTATTTTGATGAAATGAAGATGGCTTCTTTGCTAAGCCAAATATGTTTTTAGATTGAGGAAAAGAAAATGAGTTGGCTTGCCTTGGTGGATAGAGTTGTCTTTAGCTCAGGAAGACCTGGTTTCAAGCCTGTAACCTCTGTTAGCTTAGAATTCAGAAGTCACTTTCTAATACCACTGGGGATTTTTGTCCTTCCTAAGTGAATATTCCTGACTCTTAGTCCTTAAATTTTGGGGTATCCTTGGATTTAGAGCTAGAAGAGATTTTAGAGATCATCTCTAAACCCTAGCATTTTCAGATAAGGTTATCAAAGCAGAAAAAGAGAAAATGATTTGACCAAGGTCAGCAACTATCAACAATCTGGTATTGTATTTTGTCCATTTTTATTGTTGTTCTGTCTTGTTTGCCTTTTTGGGACTGAGGTTTTCTTGGCAAAGATACTTTTTTGTCATTTCCTTTTTCAGCTCATTTGTTTTTTAACTGATGAGGATGCCGAGGCAAACAGAGTTAAAGTGGTTTGCCTACAACTACAGAGCTAATACATTTCTGAGGCCAGATTTGAACTCAGTAAGACTCGAGGCCCAGTACTTTATTTACTGAACCACCTTGTTGCTCAGACCATATCTTTATGCACTACTACTATTACTAGTACTAATGCTAGTACTCTCTGTTGTCCTCAGGTATCTTTGTAAAACATAGTGCTAGGTTTAGAAAAGTCAACCAAAATATACAAGACTGAAGATTGACATCAAAACTTGCATGCTGCCAGTAAGGTAGCTAAGGTAAAAAACAACAGTGATAACAAAAATGCATATATGTATATATACTTTCAGGCATATATGTGTCTAATATAGGTTTGGCTTTAAGTTTGCTTTTGATATTTTAGGAAATTTTAAGAAGATTTGTTTTTAAAGGGCTGGGATGTACCTATTGGAAAAATGTATTTCTTTGTAAAAAAATAAGAAGAGATTTGTTCCTAGGAGAAATTATTTATTTATTTAAAGACAAGGGGAAAGAAGGTGTTTATTTGAAAATAGAAATAGTTCTGTTGGTTAGTTTACTCAAAGCCAAAAGCCCATAAACCTGAAGACTAACCTTACCACTTGCGTCCTGTTTGATAACTGATAAAGTTAAAATGCAGAGAGAAACATAACTTTTCTGGTCTGGCCTGCTTTGAAAGGTGTTTTTTTCCTGCCCAGGCATGTTTTTTAAATATATTTTTAGTTTTTAGATTGACGGGGGAATGGAATGGGATTGTGTGTGGGGGGAAAAGCACAAACCCCCTTACTCAAATTGACTACTCAGAGGCGTCTCAAGGTAAAAACAGAGAATCTCCTTTATTTGGTTCTCGAGAGAAACCGGGCAGTCCCTTCACCAGTAATGCTGGAGTAGGGAGGCACCCCACAGAAGCAGAATGGCAATTTATATAGGCCCTGAAGCAAAAATCCCCCTCCCACCACTGACCATTATTCTCATTGGTTGAGAAGCAAGGTCTTAACATTCTAAGCACGAAATCTAACCAATCCCTTTTGAAACCCAGTTCAAATTTCCTGCTCCTGGATGTTACAAAACTCACGAAAATACACGTCATTATATGCAAACTAGGCATTGAGGAGTTAGTGAGTCATATCCAATCACTGATCCTACTGCAATAGATAGCCTTATATGGAAATCACCAGACTCTGGAGGAATGGAAACCTGGGCCCAAGGTCTCCTCCACTCCGGGCAGAAGGCTCCACATTCCTGAGGAGTCTTCACTCAATCTGTTCCCATTCAGGATGTTTTTCCAATTTTTGCAGGGCTGCCAAAGCAGGCCAAAACCTTTTCTGAGCCATAATCTTAAAAGAGTTATTTAGGGAACCCACAAGTCAAGTGACTTGCTCAGGATCATAGACTGACACCAAGATCAGCTCTCTTCCTCTAGTCCATGGCCGCCTTACCTTTATCTGATGCCAGTAATTAACGTATCTGTTACTGTGAAAAAGTGGTGTCCATTTAAATTTTCAACTTCTGTACCCAGCCCTGCATCTAGTTCTGAGTACAGTGATTCCTGATTTTCACTGTTATAATTCAGTAGTGCCTTCCAAATCACAAAGACAATTCTACTCAGTGGGGTTTTTAGTGTTAAACATCTGTCCTCTAATTCGTTGAGCAATGGTTGTCCATTAAAATAAGTTTGCTAACTCTGTAAACTGAAATACTGGGTTCACCTAAACATCTCATTTCACAGCTCTGCTAAATAACAGAGTGTTGGACCATTACTATAAACTCCTCCTCAGGAAATAACACAGTTGCCTTTGTAAACTACCTAGTTAAATAAACAAGAGCAAAATTAACATATTACCTCAAAAGCAAAACAATTCAGTACCCACAACAATTCTGTTTCCATTATGGATCACTTTCAATAAGCAAAAGCAATAGATAATCCTTTGCAAAAATATACCTTTCCCACAGAGAAATGCTGAATGAATAATGAGGTTAAAGCCAGTGTTCCTTCCCTGCAAGGAACTCTCATTAATAATGGTGATATGCTCTTTGTCCTATAGATAATAAACTGGCACTCATCCAAGAACTAGTAGGTTTTTCTATTTGTTCGGGGCATATAATTTTCCTTTAATGAGGTACACATCAGTGTCACTATAGAAAAGATTTGGCAGGAAGAACTTGCATTTTGTGGTGGAATTAAGAGACTTTTATCAATGAACATCCCAGACAACGGTTTCTTAAGCACTCTGTCAAAGCTTGGCAGAATTTGACCCTTGACCTTTGTTTTTATTCATTCTAACAAAATGCTAGAGGTGTACATTTATCTCTTAGCAAATATTTCTTGAGCACCTACCATTGTGTTAGATACGTTGCAGCATAAAAAAGATGAATAAAATGATTCCCATTCAAGAGTCTCTAGTCTAGCTTGTGATAAGATAAATAGACTCAAAATTAGCCTTGAATTTATTTTATGTATTTTTTGTTCATATATATATTTTGTGCATTTTGCCTTTCCTGGTAGAACTCAGCTCCCTGAGGATAAAATTTGTTTCATTTTTGTCTTTGCATCATTAGGGACTAAAACAGAGCCTAGAATATTGTAGATGCTTTATAAATGTTTGTAGATCAATATTATGCTGACTCTCAGGAAAAGGCATATATTTATGGACCAAGGAAAATTTCTGTGGGAAAAAACTTCTTGAAGCGTTCTATGCAGTAGAATGATGACAAGTATCAAATGAAACTGTTACTGCTCGTAAACGTCCATGAGGAAAGATACATCTTTGAAACTCTTTTCATAATGAAAATCATTAAAATATTTGAATCTGGAGTTATTTTCACAGTGTAAGGTTTACTATTTACTAAATGGACAAAGAGCAGCTAGATGGCACAGCGGATAGAGTGCTGAACCTGGAGTCAAGAGGACCAGCTTCAGACACTTACTAGCTCTGCGATCCTGGGCAAATCACTTAACCCCTTTTGGCTCAGTATCCTTGTTTATAAAATGAGCTGGAAAACCACTCCAGTATCTTTGCCCAGAAAACTCCAAATGGGGTCATGAAGAGTTGGACATAACTGAAATGACTGAACCATCACAACAACAAAGTATCCTCTTCCAATTTCTCTGTCCTTTCCATATGGTAAGTTGGGCTAAATTGTGTTTAATCTGGGCTGTGGCACTTTTGTTCTGGAATTTTGTCTTTCTGGAGTCTTGCAGTACTTTTTCTTAGGTGGGGACACTGCATTTTGACTATAATGTTTCTAGGGATTTTCATATGGTTGTTTCTTTCAGGAGGTGACCAGTCAGTTCTTTATATTTCTATTTTGCCCTCTGATTGTAAAAGATCTATGCACTTTTCTTTTACGATTCCTAGGAATCCTTTAGATTCCTAATTAAAGAATTCCTTAAGATTTCTTTTAAGATTCTTATGATGTCTAGGTTTCTTTTTGGAAAGATCATGACAGTCAGGTAGACTAATGGTTACTAATTTTTTTTCTCTTTGATATGTTTTCCTGATCAATTTTTTTTTTTTTGCTATGAAATATCCTACATTTTCTTCTATTTCTTCTTTATTTCTTGTTGTTTTGTGGAGTCATTTTCTCTTATTTAGTTTATTCTAATTTTTATAGAGTTTGTTGCCTGGGTAAGGCTTTATATCCCTTGTGCCACCCCTTTCCAATTCTTTCTTTCTTCCATAGCTCTCATTTCTTTTTCAATTTTTCCTTTACTACCCTTATTTAATTGATAAAACATTTTTAAATTCTTTAAAAAAAACTTTTGCTCAATCTCTTCCAAAAATTCCAACTGAATTTGTGTCCAATCTGTGCTTTTCTTTGAGGTTTTCTTTGTAGATGTTTTGGAGTAATTCTTTTCTTGTGAGGTTTGTGTCTAAGAGTACCCCTACAACAGCTTTATGTGATGGGAATCTTTTTGTTCATTTACTCATTCTTCCAGCCTACTTTTTCACCTGAGAACTGAGAGGGGGGCCAGACTCTTTGTATTTGGAGAGGGAAGGTTTGGGTTGGTCCTGCCGTTGCTTCCTTGGGGTATTGAATTTTGGATTATTTCCAGATCTTAAGGCTAGCTTACACTTGGAGCCTAAAAATGTTCAGTACTTTCAAACTGGTCTGATCCAGGGATAGAATGGGATCATCGCTGTTCTCTCTCCCAGCCACTGCATCTCAGCCTGAACTCTACATTTTCCTGACCTGGGTTTGGGTCTGAGCAGTAGTAAACTACTGCTTGACTTAGTCACTGTCAACCACTTGGGAAATTCTGCTGGTTCAGAGTAACAGAATTTCAGTATCCTTTTTGACCTGGGATCCACGCCCTGCTTATTCCTCTGCAGGCTGCTGACTGGGTTCAAACCTGGAATTGAGCCTGCACTAGATCTGTAAGCCACAAATGGTGAGTGAATGACAAAGCTGCCAGCTGGCACCTGTTTCTTTCTAAAGTACTCTGCAAAAGTCTGCCCTGATATGCATCTGTGACTTCGTGACCCAGTGTACTGGCTCTTCCTGGACACCATAGTGTTCTCTCCATGGTGTGCTCCTGGGGACCTTGTCCTCAGTGTCATTAGAGCTATCAATCTATCTTTCTGTGCCTACTTGGAATGGAAAAAATGAATCATTTTGAATTTTTCTTGGATTTCCGTATCAAGATTTGGTCTGATGAATTTTCTAGGTCTGTTTGAATGATTTTTTTTTTTCTGGAGGACCTCACTGAACTGTTTCCTGTTACTCCTCCATCTTTAGGATCATGGATTTAGAAACTAGGTGGATCTTAAAGGTCCTTTCTTCTAACCACTTCATCTCATAGATGAAGAAATTAAGGTCCTAAATCTTCTGTCACAGGGCCAGTGCCTTTTCCTCATACCACTGTGAGTCCTGAAGACTTTTGTGATTCCCCCCACTTGTTAGTACCTTCTGCTTATCAAATTGCCTTGTACTTATTTTACATATCTTTATAAATGTACCTCTGCACCTTTAGGGCAGGGACTATTTTATTTTTTCCTTTTTATACCCAGGGCCTAGCACAATGGCCACCATATGGTGGGTACTGATTGTTGATTGATTGGTCTGTGATCCAATGACACATTTTCTTATTATTATGGTACATGTTTTGTGTGTAGGCCATGGGCAGTGGGGACCACAGCCCTGAACTGACACATCATTCACCATAATGTATTCACCATCTTCAGATGTTTTGGATGAACTGCTGTTTCTCCATGCCACAGCTAAGGTGCCTCCTGCCCTCTCTCTAATCTCCTTTACCACAAGCTCAATTCACTTCCTTTTAGACTAAACTAATCTCAGTCCCTCTCCAATTATGTGACTCTCCCAAATATCTTAGGGGAAGTGACAGTACCCTCAAAAGCCAAATGAATTAGACATGCCCAGAAACCCCACCACTGCAGGGTGAGGGAAAAGGTTCCTTTCTATCTCTGAGTCCTGTGGTTTTCCCATTCTGCTTTTAATAGTGACATGAATGTTTTTAACCTTTCAAAATCCAAAATACAGTAGTACAATTTTGTACTGGCAAAATCTGCACACTATAAATCCAAGTATATGAACACTTCTGTTTTTATTAAAATGCTGAAAAGTCATTATATACTGTCGAGGAACTGTAGGTTGGCATTGGAAGGATTAAAAAAACCCCTTCACATTCTTTCTTATTTAAATCCATGGAAAGGGGTCCAGTGGTTTTCTTTCCCTCTCTTTGCTGCTTTCACAGTAATTTTGTTCTCCATTAGTCTACTCAAGCGTCTTTCTTTAATAAGGTTGGAGTGTTCATTCCAATCTCAGAGCTCCCTCTTCTGTTCATTGTAAGTAAGAGAAATTCCAATTTCTTCAAAGGACACAACTGATCTCCCAATTTTGAATCGTGCTATCACAGTTGGTTTGTGACAGATGGTCTGAAATCCCTACTCTTTTAGGGGATTGTCTCCTGGGTTCTTCCTGAAACTGGAGTTTGATGATCGGAAACTACTTGCACAAAGTCTATTTAAGAACTCATTGCTAGCAGTCTGGAAGGCGCCCTGGGTAGCAGGTTGTAGGAACATAATTGGAGGGCAATAGGAAAAGGGGAAAGAAACACAGACCAAAAGGGAGAAAAAAATGGGGACGAAGAGCAAATTTTGTTAGGAAAGGGAAGATTGAGAATCAACAAGTATTTATGGCAAGCTTTCTCTGACTTCGATCAAATCTACAGACACTTGTCAGGATCACAGATCAAGAGATGGGAGGGACATCAGAGACCGTTCTGGGTTGCACTTGACTCACACAAGTTCCTTGATAATTTGTGTCACATGCTGGAACAAAAGGTCATTCAGTCATTAACAGGATACTTACTTAGCCACAGCAGGACCTGAAAATTCAATAGGGACAGGCATTTAGGACAACGTGAATTGTTTTACCTGAGTCGATTTCTCTTGTATGAGTTGTCCACTGAAGTCCAACAGCCAAGCATCAGAGGGATTAGAGTTACCTAATGACTCTTTTGTACTTAGGTGACCAGGAAATGGTGTCAATGGACTCCAGTTTTTATTCTCCTGAGCCAACGAATCATGTAGCTAGATGGCATAATAGGTAGAGTGCTGAGTTTGAAACTAGGAAAAGCTGAGTTCAAATGCAGTCTCAGGCATTTCTTAGGTGTTGTGACCCTTGGCAAGTCACTTAATTTATGTCTGCCCCAGTTTCCTCAACTGTGAATTGGGGATAATAATAGCTCCTACCTTGAAGGGCTGATATGAGGTTTAAATGAGATAATATATTGTACTTGACCACAGTAGGCACTTAATAAATGCTTATTCCCAACTGAATCTCAACCAAGTATGATTTCAATACATTTAAAGGAAAAATCAGTCTATCCTGAATGGGGCATGGTTAGACTAATGTCCCCAACACAGAGGATATCTGATCTTACTCAGGTGGGAAATTTGAAACTAAGAAGGTTATGATTTGCCCATGGTCACACAGGTAATATAAGAGGCAGGAACTGAACCCCGGTACTTTGACTTTAGAAGTAGAAATCTTTTTACCCTACCATCTTGTACAGAGCAGTATACTAACCTCTGAAAGAGTCACAGAGATTAAATAAGACACATTTCCTTAGGGAAATTACAGTCTCACGGGGGCTAAGGCATCATGATGTAGACACAAGAAAAATATATCAAAACAAGTACCCAGTACAAAGCGAGTGGGGTCATTAGCAATTGGGGTAATTAGGGAAGGTTTATTGGAGAAGTTATCATTCAAATTGAGCATTAGAGAATTTAACAAATGGGGAGAACAGACTACTGAGGACATAATATGGACAAAGTTATGGAGACCTTAGAGTACAACACTTTGTGGGGGAAGGATAGTCTAATGTGATTGGTATATGGAATACATGGAGGGAAGCAGCGTGAAACAAAACTAGAAAGGTAGAATGGTGCCAAGTTGTAGAGGGCTTTGAATGCCAGATCAAAGAATTTGAGTTTGGGAGGCATTAAGGAGTCAATGGAAATTTGGGAGCAGAGGAGAGGTACAACTAGATTATTCTGGAGACAGAATGATATGGTAGCAAAAGCTCTGGTCCAAGACTCAGAGTCCTTGTTGGATCCTACCTCTGATTTTTGCTACCTATGCGACCTTGGGAAAGTCAATTAATTTCTCTGAGCCTTAGTTTTCTCATCTGTAAAATATGCAGGTTGTACTAAACAGTTAGAGGTAGGTAGGTGGTGCAGTGCATAGAGTGCTGGGCCTGAAATCAGGAAGACCTGTGTTCAAATCCATTTTCAGACACTTAATAGCTGTGTGATCCTAGTCAAGTCACTTAACTTGTGTTTGAGGACCTGGGTTGAAATCCAGCTGTGTGACCCTATGCAAATCACTTAATCTTTGTTTGTCTTAATTCACTGGAGAAGGAAATAGCAAACCATTCCAGTATCTTTGTCAAGGAAACCCTTTAATGGGGTCATGAAGAGTCAGACATAACTGAACCACTAAATGTCATAGATTTGCAATAGATTTATTATCTTATGGTTACAGTGTGATATCTTGAGGGGAGGTAGGAGAAGAACTCTAAAGAAGACAATGTCTAGGCTTTGGCCTCAATATCTTTGTAATAAAGATTTCTCTTAGGGTAGTGGAAGCGAGTGTAGGAGTTAGGAGTGAAATACAAGAGAAGTTACGGAGATGAAAAAGAATAATGGTAATGGACTAGATAGAAAGATAGGCAAAACGTAAAACTCAAAGATCACAGGATTGTAGATTAAGGGCTGGACCTTAGAGGCCATCTATTGTAATTCCTTATTTTATAGATGAAGAAACTGAGGCCAGGAGAAATCAAGTGACTTGCCAAAGGTCATTATAGGTAGGAAGCCTAGGGTTTGAAACCAGGTTTTTGTGATTTCAAATCTAGCCTTCTTATCATGGGGAACCAGGAGAATGGGAGATGCAGGGACTGATAATACCATTGCCAGAAATAGTTAAGTCTAAAGAGAAATAACAATAACATTTGTGTAGTGCTTTAAGGTTTATGAAATGTTTCACATAAATTATCTCAAAGGGTAAAGCTACGTGTTATTATTATCTCTATTTTGGAAATTAGGAAGCTGAGCTTGAGAGAGTTTAGGTGACTTGCACAGGGTCACACAGCTAGTAAGAATCTGGGGCAGGACTCTAACCTGGGTCTTGCTGACTCCAAGTAAAGCCCTTTATCTACCATGCCACCTAGCTGCCTGAGAAAGGTAGAAGCTCAGTTTTGGACCTGTGACTTCGGACTAGTGAGACATTTTCATGGAGAAGTCTTGTAGTCAATTGGAATGCAAGCCTACAACATACAGGGGAAAACAGATGTAAATATAAGCACACATATGGGTACACACATATACATATGTTCATATGTATACACACATAGACTGACAGAATAACTGAATGAAGACATTTCAATAAACCATATTCCTTAATTAACCAGGAAACATCAAAGACCTCAGAGAAATTCTAATGAGTTTGAAACCTGTATAACTTGCCTACAGATATGTCAACAAGATTAAACTGACTGATAAAAGCCCTGGAGAAAAAAATGGTGAGGAGTAAGAAAGAGATAATGGACAATATGTATCCAAGGAATCAAGAGATTTTTCCCTTGCTATATAGCCATGTATATCTATATTTCTTTCTAGCTATTTATCTATTGGTAGATAGACACAGATATAGATAGATCTCTCTATATTATGTGATATAAATATATAATAATATGTTATAGATAATTTATATATAATTGATAACATATCATATACCTATGTCTATTAATTAAATATTATAATGTAGATTATATCTTATACAATAAATAACAATTATGTATGATATATAATTATATATAATATATGTACATATATGCATATACACACATACACGCATATATGTATATACACATACATATACATATATACACATATGTGTATATGTATATGTGTGTGTGTATATATATATATATAAAAATGTACAGAGAGCGAGTGAGAGAGAGGGAGAGGGAGAGGGAGAGACAGCGATTGAGAGATTTATGCTTAGGGAATGAAGGCCATAGTGTATCAGCAAGGACCCTGACATACACAGGAGGGCCTGCTATACAGGTTGTTAGATCTGCTTTTCTAAAAGGAAAACAACTTTTGAGGGGCCAACAATCACTTTAATCACACACATATATCATTCACTTAGTTCAGGGGAAAAAGTCAGCACCCTGAACTTCAGGGAAAATACAAACAGAGGAAATAAAGATCAACAGACAGGGCTTCCAACTGTCTGACTGTAAGCAATACATACACCACAGATCAACAGACAGATGCAGTTGTCTGACCATTACATACACACATAGTTACCAGAGACAGAAGCACCAACATCTGGATTTTCAAAGGAGGGGAGGTGCTCCTTAGTGGCTGCCCAATCTTGTCTGGCAAAACAAACATATTCAGTGAGTAAGCCCCAAAAGTAAAACCTCACCTCAGAGTATTTATATACTTTTCAGAGCCAGAGGGCATCACAAGCCTTGAGAACTAGTACCTCATTAGAGAAGAAAAGGTGTGGCCCTCCCCTAATCAAGCTTCCCTTTAGGAGCAGGCCCATCAATGGAAGGAGAAGATCTTTAACTCTCATTAGCATTACACATGGCCATGGGATAAGGTATAGAGGGAAGTCCAAGGACAGAGCCTTGGCCAACATTTACATTAAGAGACAGAGAAGAGGGTCAATGAAGATGATAAAGGAGAGCTTAGAAAGGTAGGAAGAGAACCAGCAAAATGTGGTCATCTGAAACTGAGGGAAGAAAACTGCCCCAAGCTGAAGGGCTTCACAAGCCAAAGTGAATGTTCACGGATGGGCTCCACGGAGGAGGAGGAGGGAATTAAGATGAGCCTTGAAGATGAGTAGGATTTGACTAAGTCAGTGTGGAATAGGGATAATGTTTAAGACCAGGGAAACATGAAGGAGCATAAGTTCCACTTGGTGGAAAAACCTGACAAAGGTTTGTAAATTTTAGAAAACATTTTGGTCTTAAATAATTTTTCACATTCTCCATGTGTAATCCACACTTTAGCTTTTCATCAATAAATGCTGCTGTATATCAAGACTCCTTGGATACATGGTTATTTATAAATAAAAGTCCATTATATATTTCTCATTCTTCACCATTTTTTTTCTCCAGGGCTTTTATCAGTCAACTTAATTGTATTGACATCTGCAGGCAAGCTGTACAGGGTTTAAGCTTATTAGGATTTCTTTGAGACCTTGGACATTCTCTCTGTAATTAAGGGACATGCTTTATTGCCTAACTTGAAAGCATTATAGGTTATAGTCACAAACTGTGATTACACTTTCCATGATACTAAGTATAATTCAACTTTCAAAATGAAATGCAGGCGCTTCTGGCACAGGTGAATATGTTTAGCAATGAATATTATGAAATGCAAAAGATATTCTTGAAACTTGAAAAAAATGACCAATGTGTTACAAAACCCACTAAGAAGAATCCTTTCCACATCTCTTCTGCTTTTATTTTTGCTGTAAAGTGATTGCTGAGATATGATAGTGTGAAAAGAACACTGTTCTTTGAGTCAAGAGACCTGAATTCTACGTTGGGTTTGCCACTAACTGTGCGAACCTGGGCGAATGACTTCAACTGCCTGAGTTTTTGTGGCCTTATACTTAAAATAAATGAGGAGCTTGAACAAGACGACCTATTGACAGATCATAGATTTAGAGCAGGAAAGGGACATAAAGGCTTGAATAGATCAACATCCTTTTTTTATATATGAGGAAACTGTTGTAACATTTGATGTTTTGTGCACCCTTCTGTCAAGGTGGCTGATAGAGCATAATCAGGTGTTTGGAAAACCACAGTTGTTCCACAGTTACTGCTACAATGAAATGAAGTGAAGATGGTCTCCTGCTGGAGGCATCCTGGAGTGTTGCCATGGCAATTACATTATCACTGATTCAGCATTATGAGTTTTGGCTTCTCAGTGGGAATAAGCTGAGAAAGAAGATGAGTTAGGATCTTATTTAGATGCAACGCATTTTCCCATTATAAGTGTGTATTGCCTTATGCAACAGATATGTTCCTGAAAAGCCATTTGCTGTGACCTTTTTTGTAATTCAATATTTTAAATGTACGAGCTTAGATCTACAGATGAAGGAACCCTGAGGTGAATGCTTTTTGAAAGCAATGGATCGTTTTGATACATGAATGACTAATTTGTTTTTAGAAATTCAGATCCTTGTATTATCAAGTTTTCTTATAAATATATTTGTATATATGAAATGCAATTCCAGAAAGGTCATATTTGTCAATAAGCCGAGATCATGTCTAGAATCATTTCAATCAGATATCTGTAGCTTCTAACTTCAAGTAATGTTTATTAACCACTTCCAATCTACCTTATCAGGTCATTCCAAGTTATATTGAAAAGAGAAAGATGACATAATACTTAGATTGCTCTTATGGTGGTTATATGTAGCTACCACAACCCCTCAGGTGCACTTAGACTGCATTACGAGAAGCACAATGTTGAGAATTGAGGAGGTAATGCTCTGCCCTGGTCAGGTTACATTTGGAATATTGTGTTCATTTTGTGCCACCACAATTTAGGAAGGGCATTGACAAGCTAGAAGGGAGTTCAATGTGAGGAGAAGAGAATGATGAGAGAATGGAGAACTGTCATATCAGTTTTGGTTGAAGAAAATGGGTATAAATAACCAAAGAAATTTTGGAAGGGGGTCTAGATAATAGATACTTTTGAGCTATGCTTTCTATAAGGCACTTTTTTTTGGAGGGGGAAAGCAAGGCACTTGGGGTTAAGTGACTTGTCCAAGGTCACACAGCTAGTATCAAATGTCTGAGGCCAGATTTGATTTGAACTCAGGTCCTCCTGACTCCAGGGCCAGTGCTCTATTCAGTGCATCACCTACCTGCCCCTGGCACTTTCTTCTGATAAAAAGGACATGGGTACAGTTTGAACACTTCCCTTGTCTGCTTTATTTTTCTCATTTAAGTGGGAGCTGGGAACTTCTTTATCTGTGATTCCCTTTCAGGAGATAATGATTCTCCTTAAAGGAGCTTGGATGGATAAGGTTTCTAATTATCATCAATATCACCATTATTAGCATTTATATAGCTTAAATATCTACATAGTACTTTCTATGTGTTATTTCATTTCAGCCTCACAATAGCCCTGTGAAGTTGCTACCATTACTTTCCCAATTTTCATAGTGGAAGAAACTGAAGTCAAGGGAGATTGAGTGATTTGCCCAAGGTCACCCAGTGAGTCATGTCTTTCCATCAGAATTTGGACTCCAGACAACAAATCCTGTGATCCATTCACTACTTCACCTAAGTGACTCAAGGCAAACCACAGAACAGCTTTATTTGCATAGAAAAGAATACCAAAAGGGCTATAAGCTCTCAGAGAATCAACTTTCTCTTACAGTAGAAGAGCTTTCCCCACAGTCCTGTAGAGGTGCTTTGATCTTTATCTCTAAGATGGAAGTTGGGGGTGGATGGGGGAAAGAAATCTAGTATTCCCCTTCTCTGATTGTTGACATTGATATCACCAGAATTCTCTTGGATGGAAAAGTTATTTTTTTTCTTTTTTGTCTGCAGTATCAAAAGTCTCACATGGAATCCTTTATATCTGTCCTGTGCTTCTCCAGAGACCACAATGGTGCAAGTCAGGCATGAACAGTACTGATACCTCCTAGTGGCATAGCAGCATAGTTCCATTAGTATCCAGTGTCTAACTATGCAGGAGGAGAGAACTCTACAAGTTTTCAAATTTCTTAAAAGGAAAAGGCATGCCTGGCTGACAACATCATTCCTTTATTTTATTTTTCATCTTTTAAACTATGTATCCAACCCTAATATATCTCCTGAACTCTAATCTTACATTTCCTTTTGGACAATGGAAATTGGACGTACCATAGATCTTTCAAACTCAATATGTCCAAAACAGAATTCGTTATCTTTCCTCTTAAATCCTCTTCTCTAACTTTCTTAGTACTAGCAAGGGCACCACCATCCTTCTAGTTGCCAGGGCACACAGTCTTGGTGTTATCCTCAACTCTTCACTCTTGCTCATTCTACATATACAAATTGCCGTGTCTTGTCATTGCTACCTTCACATTCTTATGTCCAACCCATTCTCTCTACTTGTGCAGCCAACACTCTAGAACAGGGCTTCCTCCTTTCTTGTCTTGACTATTGTGTTAGCCTTCTAATTGGTCTTCCCACCTTTCTTCCCATTCCAATCTAGTTGGTCTCCACTTAATTTCTGCTAAAATGCTTTTCTTTTTTTTTTAAAATTAATTAATTTATTTTTAGTTTTCAACATTCATTTCCACAAGATTTTGAGTTCCAAATTTTCTCCCCCTCTCTCCCTCACCACCCAGATGGCATGCATTCTGATTACCCCTTCCCCCAGTCGGCCTTCCCTTTTATCATCCTCCCCTATTATCTCCTTCCCATTTACTTTCTTGAAGGGCAAGATAGATTTCTATACCGCATTGCCTGTATATCTTATTTCCCAGTTGCATGCAAAACCAATTACTTAACATTTGTTCTTAAAACTTTGCATTCCAAACTCTCTTCCATTCTTCCTTCCCACCCACCCTCATTGAGAAGGCAAGCAACTCAACATAGGCTATACATGTGTAGTCATGCAAAACATTTCCATAATAGTCATATTGTGAAAGACTAACTGTATTTCCCTCCATCCTATCCCACCACCCAATTATTCTATTTTCTCTTTTGACCTTGTCCCTTTTCAAAAGTGTTTGCTTCTGATTACCCCTCCCTCAGTCTCCCTCTCTTCTATCATCCCCCCTCTTTTCCCTTTCCCCCTACTTTCCTGTAGGGTAAGATACACAATTGAATGTGTATGTTATTACCTCCTTAAGCCAAATGCAAGAAGAGAAAGGTTCACTCATTCCTTCTCACCTCCTCCCTCTTCCTATCCATTGTGAAAGCTTTTTCTTGCCTTTTTCATGTGAGATAATTTACCCCATTCTATCTCTCCCTTTCTTCTTGCAGTATATTCTTCTCTCACCCCTTTTGTTTTTTAGATATTATCCTTTCATATTCAACTCATCCTGTGCCATATCTATCTATCTATCTATCTATCTATCTATCTATCTATCTATCTATCTATCTATCTATCTATCTATCTATCTATCTATCTATCTATCTATTTATGTATCTGTGCATCTGTGTATCTATGTATCTATGTATCTATCTATGTATCTATGTATCTATCTATGTATCTATGTATCTATGTATCTATGTATCTATCTATCTATCTATCTATCTATCTATCTATCTATCTATCTATCTATCTATCTATCTCCTCCAACTACCCCAATACTGAGAAAGGTCTAATGAGTTACAAATATCATCTTTCCATGTAGGAATGTAAACAGTTCAACTTTAATGTCTCTTACAATTTCTCTTTCCTATTTACCTTTTCATGCTTCTCTTGATTCTTGTATCTGAAAGTCAAATTTTCTATTCAGCTCTGGTCTTTACAGCAAGAATGCTTGAAAATCTTCTGTTTCATTGAATGACCATTTTTTCCCCCTGCAGAATTATACTCAATTTTGCTGAGTAGGAGATTCTTGGTTTTAATTCTAGCTCCTCTGACCTCTGGAATATCATATTCCAAGCCTTCAGTCCCTTAATGTAGAAGTTGCTAGATCTTATATTATCCTGATTGTATTTCTACAAAACTTGAATTGTTTCTTTCTGGCTGCTTGCAATATTTTCTCCTTGACCTGGGAATGCTGGAATTTGGCTACAAAATACCATGGAGTTTTCCTTTTAGGATCTCTTTCCAGAGGTGATTGGTGGATTCTTTCCATTTCTATTTTCCCCTCTGGTTCTAGAATATCAGGGCAGATTTTCTTGATAATTTCTTGAAAGATGATGTCTACACTCTTTTTTTGATTATGGCTTTCAGGTAGTCCAATAATTTTTAAATTATATCTCCTGGATCTATTTTCCAGGTCAGTGCTTTTTCCAATGAGATATTTCACAATGACTTCTATTTTTTCATTCTTTTGGTTCTGTTTTATAATTTCTTGTAAAGTCATTAGCTTCCATTTGCTCCATTCTAATTTTGAAGGAAGAATTTTCTTCAGTAAGCTTTTGGACCTCCTTTTCCATTTGGCCAATTCTGCTTTTTAAAGCATTTTTCTCCTCATTGGCTTTTTGGACTTCTTTTGCCATTTGAGTTAGTCTATTTTTTAAGGCAATATTTTCTTCAGTATGTTTTGGGGTCTCCTTTAGCAAGCTATTGACTCATATTTCATGATTTTCTTGCATCACTCTCATTTCTCTTTCCAATTTTTCTTCTACTTCACTTACTTGATTTTCAAAATACTTTTTGAGCTCTTTCATGGACTTCAACCAATTCATAGTTTTCTTGGAGGCTTTTGATGTAGGAGCTTTGACTTTATTGTCTTCTTCTGATTGTATGTTTTGATCTTCTTTGTCACCAAAGTAAGATTCTACAGTCTGAGTTATTTTTTTTTTATGATGTTCACTCATTTTCTCAACTCTTCCTCAGGGTAGGACTCTGCTTCTAGTAAGGGTGGGTGTGGGTATGGGTGTACTGTCCCAGGCTTCAGGGGTTTTGTATCTGTGGGCCTAAAGCTCTGGAAGGCCTAGCCTCTGCTGCTGCTGCCACCAGCCCCACCCTTGCCCCCTGGGGTTGGGGCTTGACCCTGATCAGACCATGAGCTCCTCTTTTACCCAGGTCCCACAGAGTTTTCCCACTGACCTTTTTGGCATTTGTGGGTTCAGAAGTCTTAAAACTACTATAGCTGCCAATGATTCTGTCCCCTGAGGCCTGCTCCAGTCATCTCTACCAGCATGGCCCATGCCAGACTGAGCTCTGCTCCCTGCCTGGTGCAATAGACCCTTCCTGTTGACTTTCCAGGTTGTCTTGGGCTGAAGATTTATTTCCCTCTGTCCTTCTGTGGGTTTTGTAGTTCTAGAATTTATTTAGAGTAATTTTTTTATGGGGATTTGGAGGGATTTAGGAAAGAGCTCAAGGAAGTTCTTGCTTTTACTCTGCTATCTTGGCTCCACCCCTTCCCCCAAGTGCTTTTCTTAAAGCACATCGTCTGACCATGCCACAATTGCCTCCCCCAAACCTCACTCAATAAACTCTCTTAACTCCCTGTTACCTACAGGACAAAATATGAAGTCCTCTGTTTGGCATTTAAAGCCCTTCCCAATCTGACCCTTTCCTACCTTTCCAGTCTTGTTATACTTTCCTTTCCTTCATGCACTCTATCAGCTATAAAGGCCTACTACTGTTCCTTGAAAAAGACATTTCGTCATGAATCTCCATGCAGTTCTCTGGCTCATTCAAAACCTGCTTTCTGTAGGAGGCCTTTCTTTATCCCCAGTGCCTTTTTAAAACTATTATTATCTGTTAACTCCTATTAACTATATATATATGTGCATATCTACCTATCTATTTACCTATCTGTCCATCTTTTATAAATATTTTTCTATTCTGTCTTAGAATGACAGAATATAAACTCCTTAAGGGAAGATAGGGACAGTGTCACTTTTCTTTTTCTTTTCCTTTCTTTTGCATTCCAGAATTTAGTTCAGTGCCTGGCACATAGTAAGCCCTCAATAAATGCTTACTGATGGGTTGATTGGTGGAAGGATGGATTCCCTTGAAAGTCTTTTTGCTGTATATTTACCTGCTTAGTCCCTATCCTCCCAGACATAATAGAAGAAGGGACAAAGGAAACCATATCAAAACATGAAAGCACTAGCAGTGTCCCATTGTACCAGATGTTGTCAAAATGCATCCCAGAAGGTTGTAAACCCCTTACATGCAAATCAGACATGGTATCTTAGTAAGGATCTTGCCCATTTTGAATATCCCAGAAGGGCAACCTCATAATTTTTACATTTTGTATTCTTATTGATTCTTCTTGGTATGGCTTAAAATATTGTGTTCAGGTGGGCATCACTCATTGAAATATTAAAATATTGAAAGACAGGCATATGAACCATTCTCTGTGAAACCAAATATTACATTAAAGTATAATAAGGTGACACTAAAGTAATGGATTTTTCAATTTAATAAGCACCTCACATCCCTCCAACTCATAGCACCAGAAAAGACATGCTCAAAGTCATTTTCCTTAAGGTAAAGATGCTTTAGTAATGCCTTTATGGAGATTAAATTATAAGACTTTGTACCAATGCTTCAAAGATTTGGTTACCATTCTATTTGTTTTACCTTAAATGGTGATAACAATGAACAAAATAATGTGATGCTTATCAGAACTTATGCACAGCGATGCAAAAGTCATAAGCAACCCAATAAAAAAAAGTGGTCAAAGGCTATGAACAGCTAGTTTTTTCAAGGAAGCTCAAGATGCTATCAATATTTATGATGAAATCCTCCAAATTGTGAATGATAAAGGCGGTGCAAATTAAAACAGCTGAGGTTTCACCTCATGTTTATCCATTTGGTAAATATGGCAAAACACAAAAATAACACGTTTGAATTGGTTATTGAAAGGTAGGCACAATGATGCACTGTTGTTGTAGCTATGAATTGGCCACTCATTTTAGAAAACCATTGTGGATTATAGTACAATCCATAACACTCAGCAAGTTACTAAAGTTACTGTACTGATTCATTTATATGTTGACTCTCTCATTAGAATGAATATAAGGTCCTTGAACATGGGGAATGTTTTTGCCTTTCTTTGAATCAACAATGCTTTGATTGGCACATAATGCTTATGTATTCTCTGACTATATTTTTAATACCCTTTCCCCTAGCAACATTGTTACAATTGATGTGATATAAGGAGACCAAAGATGAGGGAAATGCCCTCATTTATTTAAAAATTCTATGGCAGTTCTTTATTTTAGTAGCAAATATAATGGGGGTTTAGCATGAACTCTCAGGTGTGCTCTGATTCCTTAATAAAAAATGCTTCTAGTTAGCCCCTTGGTCCCCATGATGATTGGGAGTGAGCCAAAAAGGATTGGTAGCTGAACCATGAATCACCCACTCAGTGGGCTCAAAGGAAGCAGCCAAAAATTTCTACCCTTCCTTTCCTTTTTCTTAGAATATCAGAACTCTTATCAGTTCTTGCTTGATTTTATACCAAAGGAAAAAGGAGGAAAGAAGAGGAGGGAATATATCTTCCTTACTCTCCTTCCAGTTGCAGCTTTGTGGCCACATGTACATAGTGTCTAGTACATGTACATGCTAAGGTGAGCATGAAGTTGAATTCCAAGTCCTTAACTCTTGCATCTGCTTTTTGCCTTTTCCCCTGAGCACAGGTAACTGAAGAGAGATTCTGAGATGGATGCTTCCAGACATGGCAGCTGTTTCATTAGCTTGAGACATCTAGAATTATTGAGAGGTTCAGGATCTAAGTGAGAGGGACTTCTTACAACTGTTCCCTTTTCGGAAGAGATGACCATGGATAGCAGAATGAGGCATATGTGCTAGATGGATATGCAGGTGCTGAAGTGAAACTGGACAAGTCTTGATATTGGTGGAATCCTGCCACTGCAAAGAAGGGGACAGGAAGAGTGGGGAGAGGATAACATAATACCATCAAGTCCTATGTGTCTTATTTGATGACTAGCTTCTCAGTAAAGAGAAGTACTATCCCATCATACTATTTTCCACTTCTGAGATGGGAGGAGGGTATCATTCCATTAAATTTCTAGCCTGGTCTCTTGCCTTGGGAGGACAGTTTCACATTAAAGGTGATACTGCTCCAAATTCTTGTTTCCTAATTTGAACTGCCCATTATTCTGAAAAGAGTCTCCCCCAGTTCATGTAAGCTTTCCCGGGTTTTTCTGAGAACATCCTGCTCATCAATCTTTATAGCACAATATTATTCCATTGCTATAATATGCCATGGCTTGTTCAGTCATTCTCCAATTGATGGGTAGCCCATTAATTTCTAATTCTTTGACATCACTAAAAGAGCTTCTATAAATATTTTTGTACATTTAGAGCCTTTTCCTTTTTTTTTTTTATATCTTTTTGGGATACAGGTCTAGTAGCCATATTGTTGGGTCAAAGGATACTCTTGGTTTTTAACCCTTTGGGCATAGTTCTAAATTGCTCTACAGAGTGTCTGAATCAGTTCACAACTCCACCATTTCCCTACATTCCCCAACATTTATCATTTTCTTTTTCTGTCATCTTAGCCAATCTGATAGGTGTGAGCCAATCAGAGGTTATATCTTATTCAACATGTGCAGGTGCATACTGGGGAGAAACCTTTAACCAGAGTTGTTTTAATTTGCATTTCTCTAATTAAGAGTGATTGAGAATTCCTGTTCTGGTATCTGCCTCCACATAGGAGGCTAAGTCAATGCCTTCCCCATGAGCATGCTGAATGCTTGGGTGCCTTTGTCCTTCCCTGAAAAGTGAGTTGTACCAAGGGAGGAATGTTCCCACTCCTCCTGACTATCAAGCCTTTCCAGGAATCAGTGATATTCAGGGATGTGGCTGTGGACTTCACCCAGAAGGAATGGGGATACCTGGACCCTTTTGAGAAGGAACTGTACAAGGATGTGATGCTGGAGAATTACAGACACCAGGACCATCTGGGGTTCACCATTTCCAAGCCAGGTGTGATCTACCACTTGGAGTATGGGGAGCATTGTTGGAGGCCAGAAAGTCAGGTTACAAGGACCAGTTTTCCAGGATGGCCTCTGCCAAGAAACAACAGCAGCTTTTAGGATGAATATTAGAGAAGCAAGCTTTGAGTTACATTTCTGATACAAAGCAGTTGTAGGACTTTACTAAATATAGTCTGAGTTTCCTCCTTTGAAAAAATGTAATATGCCTTCCTGCCTCCCATATTTGTTGTGACACTGAATGTAAAAGTATAAATAACTACACAGATACGTAGTAATTGAATGGTTTGTTTACTCCCTTCAAGCTTGACAGTGTTATTTCTTCCTGCAGGAAAAAGAAATTAGCTATAAGTATACAGTAAGTGGATATGGAAGGATATGTACATTTAAAATTTGTTTTCAGATTGGGAATATATTCCTGAAAGCAAGGATTCATCTCCAAAGCTGGGCATTTCTATTGAACCTTTGTCCCAGGAAGAATGTGCAAAAAAGGCTCATCTCTTTGTCTCGAATTGGAAAAAAGCCCTGGGGTGTGATGCCAGTTTACAGAGGTAACAGTGCACTGAGGAGAAATATTCTTGGATTCATTCTGGAAAGAATAAATGTCTTATCTGTGGGCTGTCCCTCTACAGCCGGGAAAGTCTTATTTGACATGTGAGAACTCATAGGGGAGAAAAACCTTATAAATGTAATGAATGTGAGAACACTTTCCATGAAAATGTGATCCTTAATGTTCATCAAAGAATTCATAGTGAAATGAGATTGTAGAATGCCGTGAATGTGGGAAGACCTTGTGCTTAAAGGTTGGAGTAACCTGTCAAGAAAGAATACATACTAGAGTAAAACCTTATGAATGCCAAGAATGTGGGAAGACCTTTCTTCAGAGGTTATATCTTATTCAACATGTGCAGGTGCATACTGGGGAGAAACCTTTAAATGTCATGTGTGTGGGAATGCCTTCCTGTGGAGGACAGGTCTAAAACAACATGTGAGAATTCACACTGGAGAGAAATATTATACATGGAAAGAATGTAGAAGGCCTTCTCTGTTAGAAATCATCTTTATTTGTACATGAGAGTACATACTGGAGTGAAACCTTATGGGTGTCATATGTGTGGGAAGGCCTTCTCCTCCAAGAATGATCTTCCTTGACATGTGAGAATTCATACTGGAGAAAGACCTTATGAATGTCATCATTGTGGCAAGGCCTTCAGTCAGAGAGGATCCCTGACTTGACATAAGAAAACTCATGCTGGATAGTAACCTTAAGAGTCTTATATATCATCAAGTCTTTCTTCAACTCAACAAATACTCATTAAGCCTCTATGATGTACAAGGCACTGTGTTAAGCCCTTACAGATACAATAAAAGACATGAAAGTTATTACCTTCAAAATAGAAGTTAAAAAAAGAACTATGATGCATATGATAAATGTGAGAATACCTTCCATTGGAGCCTACAGCGTATGAGTGAGTAAAGAATAACTCACACAGGGGAGATGCTGTATACATGTAATGGGGATAAGAAAGATTTCGTTAAGAATATTGAATTTCAGAGGTAGGAGAGTCCTCTGTGGCCTCTAATTCAACTTATATGACAAAAAGAATACATTCCATACCCTCTTTGAGAAATGGTTATCTAGGTCTTGTTTTTAAGATAGTCAGTAAGAAGGACGATACACTACTTGACAAGATATCCTATTCTAGTACAGGATACTTCTGTAGATTAGGAATGTTTTCTTATTGAGTATCCGTTTGACTTTGAAGACAGCTGTTGTATCCTAGGACCTTCTCTTTTCCAGGCCCCAGTGTTTTTAACTCCTCCTCCTCTATCATGAACTTAAGACCCTTACCTGACCCACTCAATCTCCTTTAGCTCCTTTCTATGTTCCTCACTGAAAGAAGATTCAAACTCAAAGGAAACCTTGTGGATTACATTATTCTCTACCTACTTTCCCTCAGCATTTCTTCCGCATTCTCTATTGTCATTTGACTACAAGAAGGAAAGTTTGGTTTTCATTTAGAAATAAGAATCAGATACAAATGAAGTTACAATTAACTTTACAAAAGAATGTCCAAGATCCCATAAACAAAGAAAATGGTGTATTAGACATTTCCTTCAATCCTCACTAACTCAAAAAAGAAAAGTTGTGAGCTGTTGGAAAAGCAATTACAACTGATTCTACAGGAGATCTCTGAAAACGTAAAGGCTTTATGATTAACATTAGAGAATACTCATCTTTAAAGCTCTCATTTAGCACCTCATTTTGACCAGCTTTCAAGTTTTGCAGAGGTTTGGAGCCCACAAGTGTGTGATATTGTGTATAACATATGATTCTCGATGTGTCAATCAGTTTTGATTTTTCCCCCTTCCTCTTCAAAAAAAATTATAAGGGGTGACTCTTTGGGAGGAGAAAGGTAGAAGGGTATAGGGGGATTTTTAGACAATGCAAATCAAAAGATTTCAATACAATTTTACTTTTAAAAAGTGAAAAAAGTGATTTAGAGCATTTTTATATGACTCTAAATATTGCTTTGTCTGAAAAGTGCCTGTTCATATCCTCTGACCATTTATCAGTTAGGGAATGACTTGTATTCTTATTAATTTGACTCTGTTCTCTATGTACTTGAAAAACAAGGCCTTTATCAGAGATCTTTGCTGTAAAATTTTTCCCCAGTTATGATTACTTACTATCTTTCCCCTCATGTTTATTCTACTCTCTTCTTTCACCCTGTCCCTTCTCAAAAATGTTTTACTTCTGACTACTGCCTCCTCCAATCTTTCCTCTCTTCTATCAGCCAACCACACCTCCTCCTCCATTTTTTCCCATCCCCTTTCTTTCCTACTCTCCTGTAGAGTAAGATAGATTTCTCTACCCAATTGAGTGTGTATGTTATTCTCTCTTTTAGCCAAATCCAATGACAGTAATTTAAGTATTCCCCTCCATCATCTTTCCCTCCACTGTGAAAACTCTTTTGTGACTTTTCATGTGAGATAATTTAACCAATTCTACTCTTTCCTACTCCCTTCTCCCAGTGCTTTCCTCTTTTTCCCCCTTTAATTTTTTTTTGATATCATATTCAATGCACATTCATTCTAACTGCCCTTAATAATGAGAAAATTCTCAGGAGTTACAACTATCATCTTCCCATATAGGAATGTAAACAGTTTAACCCTACTGAATTCCTTATGATATCTCTTTCCTGTTTACCTTTTTGTGCTTTTCTTGAGTCTTATATTTTAAAGTTAAGATTTCTATTCAGTTTAGGTCTTTTCAACAGGAATGATTGAAAGTCCCCTCTTTCACTAAATGTCCAGAAGGATTAAACTCAATTTTGCTGGGCAAGTAACTCTTGGTTGTAATCCTACTCCTTTGGCCTCAAAAATATCATATGCCAAGTCCTCTGATTCTTTAGTGCAAAAGATGCTAGAACTTGTTTTATCCTGACTGTGGTTCCATGATACTTGAATTGTCTCTTTTTAGCTGCTTGAAATATTTTCTCCTTGATCTAGGAGCACTGGCATTTGGCTATAATATTTCTGGGATCTGGGATTTGTTTTAGGATCTCCTTCAGGAGGTCATCAGTGAATTCTTTCAATTTCTATTTTACCCCCTGATTCTAGAATAACAAGGCAGTTTTTCTTAATAATTCTTTAAATTATTTTTTATTTTATTATTAAATTCTTTCTTTAAAAAAATCATGACTTTTAGGTAGTCCAATAATTCTTAAATTTCTTCTCTTTGATCTATTTTCTAGGTCAATTGTTTTTCCAATGAGATATTTCACATTTTCTTCTATTTTTCCTTTGTTTTGATTTTGTTTTATTCTTTCTTGGTGTTTCATGTACTCTTTAGCTTCCACTTGCCCAATTATGATTTTTAAGGAATTATTTTCTTGATTGAACTTTTGTACCACCTTTTCCATTTGGCCAATTGTACCTTTTAAGGAGTTCTTTTCTTCAGTGAAATTTTGTACATCTTTTTCCATTTGTCTAGTTCTGCTTTTTTAAGAAGTTCTTCTCTTCAGTAGATTTTTGTGCCTCTTTGACCATTTGGCTTATTTTGTTTTTTAAGTTGTTATTTTCTTCAGAATTTTTTTGGTGTTTTCTTTACCAAATAGTTCATTTTCTTTTCGTGATTTTCTCACATCACTGTAATTTCTTTTCCAAATTTTCTCTCTATTTCTCTTATTTTAGTTTTACAATATCTTTTGAGCTCTTCTAGGAATTCTTTTTGGGCCTGAGATCAATTCAGATTTTTCTTTGAGACTTTGGATGTAACAGTTTTACCTTTACTATCTTCTGAATTTGTGCTTTGATCTTCCCTGTCACCATAATAACTTTCTATGGTCAGGATCTTTTTGTTGTTGTTTGTTCATTTTACCAGACCATTTCTTGACTTTTCACTTTATATTAAAGTTTAACTTCTCCTTGGATAGAGGGGGCAAGCTTCAAGATTTTTTGTGCAGCTCTTTTAGAGCTGGTTCTGGGGAATCTTTAAGTTTTCAATTATTCTGAGGTGTCAGGTTTAAGAAGTGTATTTACTACTCTCCTGACCCATGCTCTGGTGTGTGAATGACCATAAATGTTCTTTCCTACCCTGGAACTGTGACTAGCATACCCACTTCCCTGTGGCCACAAGTTCTGGTGTGCTAGTACTCTTCTTTACCCTAGCACTGAGAGTCAGGACTGTGACCCAGATCCAAATGGGTAATGCAACAGAGTCTTGCACCCAGTGCCAGCAAAGGGACTCTTTAATCCCCTTCTGACCAGTTGTCCATCTTCCTTATCATCTATAGTCTGAGTACTTTGGAAGCAGCCACTGCTACAGCTGATTTCACCACCCCAAAGGCCTGTTTCATGTGGTGTAGCGTGCATTGGCACAGCCTATGTTGGAATGGTCTTTACTCACACAGCCTGTACTGGCGCAGTCTGTACTGGACTGCACTTTGCTCTCAGTCTAGTATGACAGACTTTTCCTGACAACTTGCTAAGTTGTCTTGACCAAGTTGTCCTTTAGCTGCTCCAGAAGTTGCTTTGAGGTGTTATTTAAAGTTGTTTGGAGGGAAATTTGGGAGAGTTCAGGAGAGTCCCTGCATTTCTCTGCCATCCTGCCTCTGCCTCTAAAGTAATTTTTCTAAATATAGGTGGTCTATCTAATTCATCCACCCTATTCAATAAACTCATGTTATGGAACAAATGCAAAATATTTTATTTTGTATTCAAAGACATTCATAACCTACCCCCTCCAACCCCCATATTTCTTCCTACACCTCCCTCCTGCCTTGTCTTTGATTCTGTAATGCTGATTTTTGCTATTCCTTGAACAAGACATTCTATCTATTCACTGATTGTGTTTCGCTTCTGGAATTCTCTCCTTCCTCATCTGTATGTCCTGGTTTCCTTCAGGGTCTAGTTTAAATCTCACTTTCTACAGAAAATCTTTCCCCGTATCTCTTAATTTTAGCATCTTCCTATAGCTCATTGTGTTCTATTTATCACAGTTACATGCTTGGCACACAATAGGCACTTAATAAGCAACTGGAATGATGCATACATTGTCAAATATAGGGTTACAGGATTAAGAGGTAGGAAACTTATGCCATGTTTTCCTACCCCTTCATTTTAAAGTTAAGGAAATTGAGGTCAGGGAAGTTAAGTGACTTGTTCAAAGTTACAGGTAAGAAGTGGCAAAGCTAGAATTTGTGATTAGTCCTTTGACTTAGTATTTCGCATTCTCTCCATTGTCCCAAAATGTCACCTGAGTGACTCATAGGAGATGATGATCTTGTGTGGAATAGTATCTAGACAGCAAGTAATCAAAATACTTCTTAGATCTTTCTTTTCAATTGATATTCTTCTCAAATGAAACTTTGAGGTAGGAAAAACTATTATGATAAAGGTAATCATAGCACTAAGCTGCCAAATGATTTGTGCAGAATTATCTATATGGGACTTATAAGACAAATTCTGTGACTGCTGCACATTTTTAATAAAATCATCATTTCAGGTATCTTGAATCAAATTTAACATATGGAAAGAATTTAATTCTCAAACATCATATGAAAATAGTTTTTGTTCAATACCCACAAATAATTGTCAATAATATTGTTAAATGTCAAAATTGTCAAATGTCAAAAATTACACATTTTTCCTTCTCTAGTTGGCCTTTGATGAAATGGCCTGAAGGAACAAACAGCCTGAAGACAAATTAGTGCAATGGACATCAATCTCTCTGCATATGTCACCTTCTATCAGGTATATATTTCACCAGGAAATATGAAATTGATGAGCCAATCCTCTTAGTAACTATCACACAAGGTTTCTGCCAAGTCTCTTTCTGGAGAGAAGGGCATCCAATTCTACTCAATTCTGTTTGATTGTGCAAACATTAAACACTTACTATATTTTTGCACAACACAAGGCACTGTATTTAGCCTTGCAGATACAAAGATAAAAGTGAAATAGCACCTGCTCTCAAGGAGTATCATTCCAGTAAAAGGATGCAAAATATAGAAATACCTAGTGTGCACAAAGTATTTTTGATAGGGAGAGAACAGTAGTAACAAGTGAGAGTGTTAGAAAAGACTACATATAAAAGGTAGCAACTTAGCTAGGCATAAAGGAACATAAGGAATAACATAGATAATTACCAAATATCCTACAGATAAGTAATAATGTCTTTTTTGTAGGTATGCCAAAGTTGTTTTGTGGGATACTTTTCATTAGCATTCAATGCTGGATTTTGTGACCACACCCCTATTATCATCTCTAAGAGCTGCCAAGATTGGCAACAGTAGGTAGAAGACATAAATAAAATTAGAAAATGCTCTTTTTTCTCCAAATTTATTAATTTATTTGTTTTCAGTTTTCAACAATCACTTCCATAAGTTCCAAATTTTCTCCCTCTCCCTTTCTCCTCCCTTCCCAAGATGGAATGCAGTCTTATAAGGGTTCTACACATACAATCCTATTAAACACATTTTCACATTAGTCATGTTGCATAGAAGAATTAAAATGAATGGGAGAATCCATGAGAAAAACAAAACAAAACATAACAAAGGAGAGAATAGTTTGCTTCATTCTGCATTCCAACTCCATAGTTCTTTCTCCAGATGTGGATGGCAGTTTGCATCGTGATTCCTTTGGAAATGTTTTAGGTCCTTGCATTGCTGGGAAGGGCTAAGTCTATCAAAAACAGTCCTTGCACACTGTGACTGATACTGTGTATAATGCTCTCCTGGCTCTGCTCCCTTCACTCAGCATTAGTTCATATACATCTTTTCAGGTTTTTCTGAAGTCTGCCTGTTGTTTCTTATAGCACAATAGTATTCCATTACATTCATATATCACAACTTGTTCAGCCATTCCCCAGTTGACGGGCATTGCCTTGATTTCCAGTTCTTGGCCACCACAAAAAAAGCTAATATAAATATTTTTGTACATGTGGGTCTTTTTCCTATTTTTATGATCTCTTTGGGATACAGCTCTATAAGCAGTATTGCTTGGTAAAAGGGTATGCACATTTTTATAGCAATCTGGTCATAGCTCCAAATTGCTCTCCAGAATGGCTGGATCAGCTCACAGCTCCACCAACAATGAATTAGGACTCCAACTCTCCCATATCTTCTCTAATATTTATAATTTTTCTGTTTTGTCATGTTAGCCAATTTGATAGATGTGATGTGGTACCTCAGAGTTGTTTTGATTTGCATCTCTAATCAATAGTGATTTAGAGCATTTTTTCTTATGACTATAGATAGTTTTAATTTCTTCCTCTGAAAACTGCTTATTCATATCCTTTGACCATTTATCAGTTGGGGAATGGATTGCATTCTTGTAAATTTGACTCGGTTCTCTATGTATTTTAGAAATGAGACTTTTACCACAGATACCAGTAGTAAAATTTTCCCCCCCAGTTTTCTGTTTCCCTCCTAATCTTGGTTGCATTGGCTTTGTTTGTCCAAAAACTTTTCAATTTAATGCAATCAAAGTTATCCATTTTGCACTTCATAATGTTCTCTATTTCTTGTTTGGTCATAAATTCATCCATTTTCCATAAATTTGACAGATAAACCATTTCTTGCTCCCCTAGTTAGTTTATAGCATCACCCTAGATAGTGTACCCATTTGTACTTTATTCTGATATAAAGAGTCAGGCATTGGTCTATGCCCATTTTCCACCACACTATTTTCCAGTTTTCCCAGTAGTTTTTGACAAATAGTGAGTTATTATCCCAGAAGCTGGGGTCCTTGGGTTCATAAAACAGTAGACTGATCTACCCTTCTATTTCTTAGCCAAGTGGTTTTGATGATTGCTGCTTTATAATACAATTTAAGATCTGGTATGGCTAGGGTACCTTCCCTAGCATTTCTTTTCATTAATTCCTTGATATTCTGGACCTTTTGTTCTCCAGATGAATTTTGATATTGTTTTTTCTGACTGTATAAAATAATTTTTTTTGTAGTTTGATTGGTGTGGCACTGAATGAGTAAATTAATTTAGGTAGAATTGTCATTTTAATTATATTAGCTCAGCCTAGCTATGAGCAACTGATGTTTTTCCACTTATTTAAATCTGACTTTATTTGTGTGAAAAGTGTTTTGTAATTGTGTTCACATAGTCCCTGAGTTTGTTTTGACAGGTAGACTCTCAAATATTTCATAGTGTCTACAGTAACTTTAAATGAGATATCTCTTTCTATCTCTTGCTGTTGGACTTTTTTTTTTAAAGTAAGATATAGAAATGCAGATGATTTATGTGGTTTTATTTTGCATCCTGCTATTTTGCTAAAGTTGTTTATTATTTCAAGTACTTTTTAACTTGATTCTCTAGGATTCTCTAAGTATATCACCATATAGTCTGCAAAGAGTGATAACTTCATTTCTTCTTTGCCTGTTCTAATTTGTTCTATTTCTCTTTCTTCTCTAATTGTTAAAGCTAACATTTCTAGTACCATATTGAATAACAGTAGTGATAATGTACATCCCTGTTTTACCTCTGATCTTATTGGAAATGCATCTAGCTTATTATCACTACATAAAATGCTTGCTGATGGTTTTAGGTACATACTACTTATTATTTTAAAGAAGGCTCCATTTATTCTTATGCTCTTCAGTGTTTTCAATGGAGAAAACACACTTTAAAGAAATAAAGAATTATTTGAATAATTGGAGGAATAGACATTAGTTATAGTTGGGCTATATCAATTTAATAAAAACAACCATATTATCCAGAAAAAAGTGAAGACATCCATGAGACTTCCTCTATCTTTCTTTTGCTAATCTGTTACACATATGAATGACTGCATGTTTGAGTATGCTTATTTTTTATTTTGCTGTTATACTCATTTAACTATGTTTGTGTTATATTTTTGCTGTAGCAATGTCTCTTAATTGTTTTGCATATATGCTACTGATTATAGTTAAGTTGCATTTAATATGTAAGCTGATTGATTGTGTTCTTGAAGCTAGCTAGCTTTACTTTGCTAGTTAGCCATGTTTATAGCTTTTGATTTATTAACATGGAATATGAATATACACATTATTTTGTTTTTTAAAAATAATTTATTTAACATTAGAAATTTTTGAGTTCTAATTTTCCTCCCTTGGCCTCTCCCCCACCTACTGAGAAAAAGCAATAGATGTCTGTAAAATGTAAAATCATGCAAAGCATATTTCCATATTAGCCATATGATGAAGAAAAGCAAGAAAAATAAAGAGAGAAAATTATAATTCAAGTTTCCTTCATAGTTCATTAGTTCTCTCTTGAGGTTGAGAACAATTTTCATCATGAATCTTTCCAAATTTTCTTGGATTATTGTATTAATTGGAGTAGCTAAGTCTTTCATAGTTGATCATCATTATAACACTGCTCTTACTGTATACAAAGATATCCTGGTTCTGCTCACTTCACTTTGCATTAGTTCATATAGGTCTTCCCAGGTTTTTCTGAAATAATTTTACTCATCATTTCTTATAGAACAATCTTGTTTCAACACAATGATATACCACAACTTTTTCAGGAATTCCTTAATTGATGGGTATCCCCTCAAATTCTCACTCTTTGCCCCTCAAAAAAGAGTTGCTACAAATATTTTTGAACATAGAGGTCCTTTTCTGGTCCCTTAACCCCACATCTCTTTGGGATAAAGACCTAGTAGTGGTATTGCTTATTCAAAGGATGCACACAGTTTGATAGACCTTTGAGGATAGGTTCAAATTATTTTCCAGAATGGCTGAATCAGTTCACAACTCCACCAACAGTTCATTAGTGTATCTACTTTCCCATATCCCCACTAGCATGTCATTTCTGATAGGTGTGAGGTAGTACCAGAGTCATTTTAATTGGGATTTCTCTACTCAGTAGAGATTTTGAGTATTTTTTTCATGTCTACAGATAACCTTCATTTCTTCTGTTGAAAAGTGTTCATATCCTTTCACCATTGATCACCTGGGGGACGATTCTTATTTTTATAAATTTGACTCAGTTACCTACATGTCTGAGAAATGAGGGTTTTATCAGAGAAACTTGCTGTAAAGGTTTTTGAAGTTACTTCATGGTCCATGTTATCTTTTATTAAAATGTAGTTTTTAAATTTTCTCTTTAAATTGGGTCTATTTTTGTTTTTGCATTGTCTGAGATAATGATTGTTACCTCTGCCTTTTTTTAAACTTCAGCCAAAGCATAGCAGATTTTGCTCTAGCCCCTTATTTTAATTCTCTCTCTGTCTTTGAATTTTAAGTGTGTCTCTTGTAAATAAAATGTTGTGGATTACGGTTTTTAATCCAGTCTGCTATTCACTTCAGAATTATGGGTGAGTTCATTCCATTCACATTCATAGTTATGATTCCTATGTATTGTGCTTTATCCTATTTTCTTCTGTTTATCTTTTATCTTTTAACCTTTCCCCCCACAAAATTTTATTTTGCTTCTAACTACCTCCCTTAATTCTCCCTTTCTTCTATCACCTCTCTCCTTTCTTTTATCTCCTTCCCATTCTACTTTCCTGTTGGCTAAGATAGATTCTTATATCCAGTTAGGTGTGCACATATATTCTTCCCTCTTTGAACCAATTCTGATAAAAATGAGATTCAAGCATTGTCCTCTACCCCATCATTTATTCCTTCACTGTAAAAGCTCTTCCTTGCATGACTCTTTTTTAAAGATGATTTTCCCTATTCTTTCTTTTGCTTTCCTCCTTTCCCAGTGCATCCCTCTTTCATAGCTCTCAACTTTTTTTTAGAGCATCCCAATCTAATTGATTCACACTCATACCCTCTGTTTATCTAGACTCCTTCTAACTATCTTAATAATGATAAAGTTTCATGGAGTTACATGGAGTTAGGGAATTAGATGTGTCATCATCCAATATGAGTGTCATCAGTTTATTCTTATTAAGTCCCTTATGATTTCCCTTTCATGTTTACCTTTTTATGCTTCTCTTGAGTCTTATGTTTGAATGCCATATTTTCTACTCAGCTCTCATCTTGTCATGAGAAATACTTGAAAGTTCTTTATTTCATTAAATATCCATCTTTTTTCTTTGAATGATTATACTCAGTTTTACTGAGTGGGTGGTTCTTGATTGTAACCCTAACTCCTTTGTCTTCTAGAATATCATATTCTAAGTCCTCTACTTCTTTATTATGGAAGGTGCTAAATCTTGTGTGATCCTGACTGTGGCTTCATGATGTTTGAATTGTTTCTTTCAATATTTGTCTGCTTTTAATATTTTTCCTTGACCTGGAAACTTTGGAATTTCACTAATATTCATGGGAATTTTCATTTTGGAATCTCTTGCAGGTAGTGATTGGTGGACTCTTTCCATTTCTAGTTTACCCTCTGTATCTATGATTTTGAGGTAGTTCTCCTTTATAATTTCTTGAAATATGATTTATAGGCTCCTTTTTTGATCATGGCTTTCAGGTAGTTCAAAAATTTTAAAATTATTTCTTCTTGATCTATTTTCCAGGTCAGCCATTTTTACAGTGAGACATTTCCCATTTCTTCTATTTTTTCATTCTTTTGCCTTTGTTTTATTGTTTCTTGAAGTCTCATGGAATTTGCTTCCATTTGCCCAGTTCTATTTTTAAGGCATTATTTTCCTCAGTGAGCTTTTGTACCTCTTTTTTCCATTTATACAATTCTGCTTTTTAAGGAGTTCTTTTCTTCAGTGAATTTTTGTGCCTCTTTTACCATGAGGTCAATTTTGGTTTTTTTTTTTTAAGGTATTATTTTCTTCAGTTTTTTTTGTGCTTCTTTTACTAAGGTGCTAATTTTTTTTTTTCATAATTTCTTGTATTACTCTCATTTCTTTCTCCAGTTTTTTCTCTACCATCCCTATCTCTTCCAGAAATTCTTTTTGGGCTTGTCCAATTACCATTTTTCTTTGAGGCTTTGTTTGTAGTTGTTTCCACATTATTGTTTTCTAAGTATTTGTCTTGATCTTTCCTGTCACTGTAGTAACTTCTTAAGGTCAAATTCTTTCTTTGTCATTTGCTTACTTTTCCATCCTATTTCTTTTCTTTGAACTTTATGCTAAAGTTGTGCTCTGTTCACCAAAGGATGAGAGATACTGCCCCAAGCTTTGGTCTTTTGTGTATTACTGTTTTCAGAGATAGTTCTGGGAGTCTGCAAGGTTTTGGTGGTTCCATGGTGGGGAGAGAGGTGTGTTCATTGGTCTCCTGGTTTCTGTTCTAGTCTTTATTCAGAAAAGGCCCCTGGTAGCATTAGCACTCCTCTTGGCCTTGAGACTTTTCAGCAGCCAGAAGTGTTAGTGCTCCTCTTTGCCTTGGAACTGTGACCAGGACCTCCACTCCCTTGTGACTGACCACAAGCGCTCTTTTGCACCCTGAAATTGCAACCTGAAACTATGTATGGGTAATAGAGTTGTCACAGAGATCAGTGCTATACCTAGTGCCAGAAAAAAACTCTTGTAATCTCTTTCTGACCAGTTTTATGATCCCATTAATGTCTCTGCTTTGAGAGCTCCTGAAGTTGTAGCTGACACTATTGCATTTGCCTCCACTATTTGCCTCCACAAATAGTGATATCAAAAAATTTTTGAAAACTAGTAAGAGAAATCCAAATCAAAATAGCTCTGAGGTTTGAATTCACTCTTGACAAAGGACAAATATACTGAAATATAGAAATAGTTAATGTCTAGTGAAAGACAGGTATACTTATACTATTGGAAAAGATATAAATTGGTTCATCTATTCTGGCAATCAATTTAGAATTTGCTAAAACAAAAAGTGGCAAAGATTACTCCAGTGATGCCATTGCTGGCCTTACACATGAAAGACAGAAAAAAATGTTCCCATGTATGCCAAAATATTCAGAGTAAAATTATTGTGGTATCAAAGAACTAGAAATAAGGTATATATATGTTCGTCACTTTAGCAGGTGAAAAAATAAATTCTAGTACATTCATATAATATATAGAATTAGAGAAGCACGGTATGACTGTAAGTCATGAGTTTGTGCAAACCAAAGTAAGCAGAATTAGGAAAATAACATGCATAATAACAACAATGTGAAGAGAAAGAACAGAAAAATGAAGCTGATCATGTAATTAAGATGCCTGACCTTGGTTCCAGAAGAGAGCTGAGATGATGAAACTGCTTCCCTCCTTTGAAGAGGTAGAGTACTATGAGTAAGGAACACTGAATATACTACCAGACATATTTGATGTATTGATTTTGCTGGGTTTTGTTAGTGTTGCTGAACAGCTTCTTTCTAGTCCTTTAATAAATTTTTGCTACATGGGATAGATTTTTAAATGAAGGTAATGTAAACACACAGATAGCAATAAAAATAATTAAAAATAAATCCATTTTGTGTTAGAATTTTGCTGACTGACACTTCATCCCCTCTGAGCATTGGCTATAGGCACCCCATCCCCAAATTTGGATTCTCATACCCCAAAAGAAAGAAATGGAGCCCTGGCAAACACTGAAGAAAGTTTGACTGATGTTCCCAACTTTTCCCATTCCCCAGCTTCCCCGATCAGCACTGGATTATGATGAATTCAGTATAATTCTTTTATCATAGTTGAGCTATTCTAATTGTTGGTATGTATCAATTTAAATCTAAAGAAGAAAAGAAAGAGCATTGCCTTGGGAACCAGGAAGTGGGGGTTCTAAACTCAGTTCTACTATTAACTAATTTTGTGAATATAGGCAAGTCATTTCACATCTCTGGATATTAGTTTCTTCATCTGTAAGATAAGGGAGTTGGGTTAGATTATCTGTAAATTCCTCTCCAGCTCTAACATTCTATAAAGGTTGTCTGGCATAGTGGATAGAGTGCTAGACTTGGATCTGGGATTGAATTCTGCTTCTGACACATAATAGCCATGTCACTTTGTTGTTCTGTTGTTTCAGACTTTTTGTCTATTTGGAGTTTTTTTGGTGAAGATTCTGGAGTGATTTGCCATTCCCTTCTCCAGCTCATTTTACAGATGAGGAAACTGAGGCAAACCGGGGTAAGTGACCTGCCTGAGGTCATGCAGGTCTCAGTAACTGTCTGAAGCCAGATTCTAATTCAGGTTTTCTGAACTACAGCCCCAGGGCACTATCTACTGGAAGACCTTGATGGGCTGTGTGACTATGAGTAAGTAAGTTAACTTCTCTGTTCCTCAACTTGCTATCTATAAAAAGGGTTACCTGTAGTTACCTATTTCAGAAGTTTCTTTTGATGCTTAAATATGACTATCTGCACTGGATACCTTCGCCCAACCCTAAAATCACGAATTTCTCAGATTAATGGTGGAGAAGAAATAGACAGATTTTGAGCACTCATTCCCATTCACTAACAGCATAGGCAGGAACCATGAATCAAATAGCAAAGTATTTAACCAGAACAGAATAGCAAAGTAAATAGCAGGAAAATCATGCAGTAAGATTTTTCTCAGCTCTCGTTCACAATAAGTACAATTTCCCAGACCCATGTTATAGTGGGGAAGGAGACAAACCCTCAGAATACTCATGCTTTAGATTGCTAAAGGCTGTATTTCTTAGCTAATTTTGCATGGACTTAATGCTGCTGTCTGCTCCATTTTCTTCAGCTCCTTTGTGTGGTCCCAGAATTCACTTTTTTCTCCTACTTTCACAGCTATTATCTACTGAAGCCCTGTGTTCTGTTCTTCTCACCATTTCTGCACTCCTGCTTCTGCTAAACACAGTTAAGTCCCACTACTTCTGCCTCTGGAGAGGCTTCAAGAAAGTGCCTTGGCTTAATTAGAATGAAAATGCTTGGAGGCACTTACCTTAAAGTTAGTTAACCCATTTTTAGTTGTCTTGAGGCTGCCTCACTGGGCTAGCCTGGTTGGTACAGAAAAAGAATTCTATTCCTGAACCTTCCTAGAATAATACCCCCACCCTTATTACACACATCTTTAGTTAGTTGTCCTGAATCAGAACTAGTGAAGTTCTGCCATTTCTTCCCCATCTCTGGGTGCAGGGAGGGTGTCTCCCATTCTAAGTAAACATGATCATAACCTTCAAGTTTTTCCATTGTTTTCACTGAATTTAAGACTGGATATAAACTTCAGACTCCATTTTGTTACCCAAGATGATAGTGCTTAGTCATGAATATTCTGTTAGAGCTTCAATTAACTTCAGAAAGTGTTGAGAAACACTGGTGTGGTTGCGGGAAAACTGGTGGCCTCTGTTGCAAACTCTTACTCCCCTTAAGAATGTACCCTTTATCATCAAGAAAGCTGATGGGAAGCCTCAAGAGACAGAAGTCGACAGGTAACTTTTTTAGCCACAAACTTTGCCACCCCAGGAAGCCAGCTAATATCAAGGGAAGAGTGTTAATATATAAATTGAATATAATCATTCACAGTTGGAACCTTGTCTGGTTCACTGACCCCTTTAAGTAGTGACCTTCCTGGAAAGAATGAGCCACAGCACTGAGACTGGGTGAATTTATCTCCTCTCCATTTCCCCTCCCTCATTTGCCCCAGTTACTTGGCATTACTTACCCTTAAATCTTTTTTATTTGCTATCGGTACTTTTATAATGAGTTTTGTTTCTAAATTAAAATAAGCTGGTTTTAAATTGCATTTTGAGTGAGCGTTTGGTATAAATAAAGGGACCACATAATGGGGAAGGACAAAGGGGACAAAAGAGAACCTCTGAATAAGTGTCCTTAGGCTTTACTATAAACTCAGAATGAAGCTGAAGTGTTCTCTCTGTTTTTAATTTCTGAATTTCTGTCTCTGTCTCTCTGTGATTTCCTGTTCCTCAAATAAATAGGGGCTTTGCATATGCAAAGTGCTCTGAAAATCTCAAAGCACCATATGGATGCTATGAGGAAAACACTTTTGTATTTATTATTTTTAAAATATTGTTTTGATCCAGCTCTATGTGATTAGAAATGGTCTAACCCAAATCTTACCATAGAGGTCAAGCTGACCTCATAGATTCTTCAGGGAGCCAGATGGCTTGCAACAATTGCTGGATCCTATCCAAGTCTCCTTTTGGATCCATGTAAAGTTTGTATTTTGGGTTCTCCAATAACTTGTGTCTTGGTATTCCCCCAATTTTATTGAATGCTTTCACTTACCTGCTGACATATATCTCAAGCAACCTAACCTGAAACTGCCAGATGGCTCAGGAGGAGATAGTGAGGTTGGTGACCTTGCACAACCCTCCCTCCCTCAAAACAAAGTCAAGTGTAAGTCATGTCATCATTTTTCTGAGGTAGTAGTCTTCTTTGAAAATGAAGGATGAACACAATTTGTGAGGAGACCAAGCTGCCTGAGTGGGGACCTGGCTCATCCTCTCCCTTCTGTCTCCCCCTCCCCTTCCTTTGGGGTTTACTGGTTAGGTTTCCTTATCCCTTCCCATTCCTTCCTATCCCTTCCCATTCCATCCCTTCCCTTCCCTTCCTCCCTCCCTCCCTCCTTCCTTCCTCCCTCCCTCTCTCCCTCAAAACAAAATCAAGTGCAAGTCACGTCATCATTTCTCTGAGGTCATGATCTTCGAAAACGAAGGACAAACACAACCTGAAACTACCTAAGTGCCTAAATGTGACCAGCCACTTGCTTGTCCTTATGTCCTTTTGTGTGGACTCTATATAATGTGAAAGTAGCAGAGGCTTGGGAGACAACCATACCTTTTCCCAGCTCTCTCCTTTGGTGAACTGACTTAAAATTCTTTCTAAAAATATTTCTTTGGTGTTGGGGTTTGTTTTCCACCAGTGCCAATTGTAATTATTATTACTACAATTTGAAGGTCATCCTAAATAAGTCATTTTGACATGGGTTAGTTTAAATGAACATTTCAACACTGATGTTCTGCGATTCTGTATTTTCAAATAAAATGTTATATTACAATCAATAAGCAATCAATAAACAAATATTAAGCATCTTCTATGTGCTAGGCATGATCCTGAGCACTGGGGATGCAAAAAGAAGCCAAAAACAGTTACTGCCCTCAAGGAACTTACAATCTAATGAAATATTTGAAAATGAAACTGTCATTATCAGTGTGATATAGTGGAATGGGCACTGGGCTAAGAGTCTAAAGAATTATATTTTAATTTTGACTTTGCTACTTATTTGCTATCACTTAAACTATTTGATTCTCTTTAGTATAATATGATTAATGATAAGTAACCTGTCTACATTTCAAGGTTGTTGTGAGACTGAAATGATGAAAAAAAAGTATGAACACACTTTGAGAAGCTATTAAGTGCTGTACAGGCATAAAGCATTGCTATAAATTTCTTTCCGCATTGGCTCACCATTTAGAGAATCAGAGTATTTTCTAAAATTAAACTGGTTGCATTGACCTTTTATAGTCAAGGAGATTCTCTAACTAGTAATTAAAAGCACTCAGTCTATTTGCTCCTTTTAGGTAGAGTGTGCTTTAAGGTTTAAATAACTTGTACATTTGTTCTCTGCATTAATCTATAAATTGTCTATGAGTCCCTTGGTAAGCTAGTGGGGGAACATAGAACTTCAATAAATAAAAAGGAGAAGCACTATATTACTTAAGAGGAAAGTCACAGGGATGATTAAAGCATTGGAAATTAAGACCCAAGGAAAAAGGTTCAAGGAACAAGGGTTAGCTATGCTAGAGAGAAGTCTGAGAAGCAATTGAGAACTTGTTATTCAAGTATGTTAAAAGTCTAGGACCACTTTGCACTCAGGTCAAATGCAAAGAAAATGGGTTTACATTGCATGGTGCTGTATTTCAGTGAGATATAAGAAAAACAGAATAGTTTTCTGATTATAGTTGTAAAAATCCTGTTTTCTTGCATGGTTTTTTATAATAGGATGTCCTTTTTTATTAGTCTGATATTTTAGGTATGCTACACAAAGCCGTTTGAATGCAATAAACACTTTAAAATAAACATAGATATTTTGTTAATTATTGGCATGTTAAAATGACTTTTGTTTTTGTTAAAATGCTTTAGGTAAAAAAGAAAAATGTAGCTAATTTCAATTTTAGACATGTCAAAGTTTAAAGATTTATGACATGAAATTAGATCATAATTCCTAATTATGTAGAATTTAAGCCAATATGTTCAAGCAGCCTTTTAAGGAAATGTTTATAAATACATCACATTAACCTGTTCAGCATTACCTACTCATTTTCTTGTCAGTTTTCTCAGTACAGTTTAGTGCTGAAGAAAAGTTGTTTTGGCTAAGGGTTGTATTTAGGAATTTTATGCTAATAGGAATTTGGAAATGCTTACCCAACCTACCCAGGCCACAGTGTCAATTGACTTTAAGGCAGACAGGGATGCTCTCAGTGCTGATGCAGATACTGATTAACAATTCAGTTAGCCAGTGACAGAGGACACAGGAACAGCTAGAGGGCATTGGATGGGTTCTCCCTCTTCTGATGACTGAATACAAGAAAAAGGTTCTGGACAACAGTCCGAGGTTCAGAGCTCTGTCCTAGAAAATTTGAAAGCACTATGGCCACTGATTGGTACTCCCCTAACTACCTCATACATCATTTCAGGTATTTCCAGCTGGGGCCCAGATATTCCCACATAGACATGATACTGGTTATGCTGTTTGCACTAATTAAACTTCCCTCTAAAATAGCATCTATTGTATATGTTATGGCTAAGGGTAAACAATTCAAGAAATTAGCGTTTGTAGATGAGATTTGCTTAAAAGTCATATCAATGAATTGGTGAAAAGTCACTTAAGTATTGAATTCACCAGAGACTAATGGAGTAATCATTGCTTCTCTAAGTGTAGAAAACATTTTTTCTTCCTGTGGATGACAGCTGTAAATGGATAAATAGTGTAGGAAATTTTAAAAAAAACCTAGTATCCAGTGTAAATTTGTGTTCAAGAATCCTTTTAAAAAAGAATTATAAATTATATTTTCTTTTTTTATTATGAATTTAATAGTCATCAACAAACGTAAGGGGAGCCCAGTAAAACTAGAAAAAGATGAAGGGACTAAAAAGACAGACAGATACTGAGATGTAAAAAGGAAAGCCTCAACACTCTAAAAAAGATACCTAAAATAAATGTGAGAGTTGAATGCTTCAATTGGGTAAGATGAGTTGAAGCAATACAACGAACTTGCCTCTAGGACACAAACTGCATTGCAACCTTTTGTCTCTAGCTATTCATCTATATAAGATTCCCAAAGGAGTATGAGAAGCACATATGACTGAAGCGAAACTAATCACACTAAGGCAAAATGAAACTAATCACAGTAGAGCTTACTGAGTGAGAAGGCTTTTGAGTTAGGAAGGATTCGCTGACAGGAGAGACAAGGTTTCTCCCATCACCTGTCTAGAATTGACAAACGACCTCATAGCTAAAGCTCTGAAGGAGCCCAAGGGAGCAAATTTCTGTTGATTCTAAGTGAAGGGTCATTGTCCTAGCTGAAAGACCTCTGTAGCACATCAACTGAAAAGAGCATTACAATATTCCAGTAGAAGAGAGTCCAGAACAGCACAGCTTACCCAGTGGTAGAAGGTAGGAAAATGTTGCAGCTGACTATTGAAAAGTCAGACTAGGAGGCTAGATGATTGACCCCTCTAATAGAGATGCTGAGTCCTGAGAAGATTCGGGTGTTCAAGCAACCTTCCTGGCCCAGGCTGGAGGTAGTCCAGCAGTAGCAGAGCTAGTTAGGAGGTAACACAGCCAGCAAATTAAATGCTTGATTCAATCCAGCAGCAGATTGGTCCATGCAATCAATATACTGAACCCTATGAGGACCATTGTGTGTAACACAGACTACTGTTTCTCTCCCCTACTCCCCACCCCATGCCAGGTGTGCTAGATTTCTCTCCCCCCTCAGTTTTTCCAGTATTCTTAAGAGAATTTGAGGTACGTAGCCTCTCTGCAAATGACTTCAGCCCTCAATGATAATATTCCCCCAAAGAGAGGGTGTGGTCCTCTGTATTCCAGTTCCATTAGCCAAAGAGTCTTTTACACAGAAATATTAATTTCAAAAATGTAATCATAAATACACAAACTTATTCCCCTCTTCCCCCCCAAATGGGAGGTAAAATCCTCTTCCACATTTGGGGAGAGGAAAGTTAGATCCATAGCCACTAGCACACAGTCCTAATGTCAAGTTCAAAACCTTCTTCAGACTGGAGTCTCTAGCACATTGACTTCTTGGGTCTTCTGTCCTGGGCTATCTGGTTGCACTGCTACTGCTGAAGAGAAAAGGGCCAGCAAGGCTCTTCATTTCCTCAGTGGTGAGTTACTTTGGCTACTTGAGTGCCTAACGACCATTGTGCCTTAAGTATGTACCTATTCTTCTAACCCAATAGCACAAGCTGGATATATTTATGAGAAAATATGCCTTGGTGCTGGAGGAAATTTTTTGTATCTAGTATTCTTTCTATGCTATTTGAATAAATGCCTCTGCTAATGAAGTGAGTCTACTAGCTGATTGTTAAGGGGAAGCACACTGTGAGTTGTTGTTTAGGAAGATATCGCACACGGCTCTTCCCTGAAATCCTGAAGTAGTATTGGCCGGTCCTCTGTATACCAAACCTATGAGTTAGGAAATTGAGTTCCAGGGGGCATCACTTATGAACATTTAATATATAAAGATAAAAACTTGGATTTACGTGTGAAACCATGTATTTCTTTAACATGCAGTTTGTTGAATTTAACACAGCACAGTGACAAATTTATGCTGTTTGTGTCTTAAGTATCTCTCTTAAGTTGTAAGGCCTGGGACAGTGGATGGAACTCTGGACTTGGAGAGAGGAAGACTCAAGTGTGCATCCTGCCTCTGACACTTATAAACTGTATGATCCTGGGTAAGTCACAATCTCTCAGTCTGTTTCTTTACCTGCGAAATGGAGATAATGACAGCTTCTATCTCCCAAGGTCATTGTGATGATTAAATAAGATAACACATGTAAAATCCTTTGCAAACTTTGATGTACTATACAAATGGTAGAAAATTATTATAATTGCTATTATGATTTTGTTTTACTGTTTTGGTTCCCACCCTGATTAACTGATCATCTCAGTATCTGGCCCACCTTTAGGATTTAGTTATCAATTCCTCTTACGAACACCTAGACCCATAAGGTTCAATAAGTAAATAGTGTTATGAAAAAGCTAAATCAGTAAGTCAGAGGCCACGGTGGGAGAAAACATTTACCACTGAACAATATTCCATTATAGACTTGTACAGTTTTAATTACACCTAGTACTGTCTAGAGTAGGGTTTCTGTAGGTGTCATCAAGGGGTTGTCAACTGTATTTGTGTTATTTACTTTAGTAGCTTTTATAGTGGTCACTGGTCATTTTGAGACAACTGTAGTCTCAGTTACTTTTCTAGTCTGCTCTGTTGGTCCACTTTTGGCAGGTCTCTTCTTCTCTGTTGCCCCCCAGTTCTGAGGTTCTTTTTTCCCACTAAAATTCCTTCAAAATTCTACCAAAGGTGGTGGTTTTCTGGGGATCAGAGGGAGATCAACTCCTTCTTAGAGTTTGTGATGGAGAATAAGGGCGCAGTCTGACATGTTTTCTTCATTGGGGAGAACAGATTTCAGAGATTTTAGAGAAATTATATAGTACCTCATAGTCAAAAATTTGTAGATGTGCCCCCTGGGGGGTGAGAAGCTCTCAGCAAGGAATTCTTAAGTTACCAAAGGAAACAATCTAGGTGATGAGGAAAATGGCAAGTTTTCTGAAGAGACCGATGTGGATGCAGAGAGAACTCACCAACCAACACATTTAAAAGAGATAAATACTTGTGATGGAAACAAGAGCATGTGATAGAAACTGAATCCAAACGTATATCACAGTCCTGGCAAAACTGTGGCAGGAATGTTAAATATCAGAATGAGCTAAGATAGAAACCTTTTTTTTTCCCAGTTACCTTTGGGAAAAGAGGAAGCTCAAAGAATGGATAGAATTGCTGATTGGGTTGGACAGGATGATGAAAACTGGTCATAGAATACAGAAATGCTCAACTGTGATTTTGTTTCTGTTTTCTGTTGTAAAAGAACAGAATTTTTCCAATAGAAAATTCCAATTTTCTATTGGAAAGGGTGGAATAAAAGTGGCTAATGGGAAGTTTGTTCTCAGAAATTTTTGTAGTTCCTATTTTTTTTTGCTGATGCATCTTATAGAGGCAAGACATGATGAGATATGATGTCTTGAAAGAATTTTAATCTATTTATTGGAGTCTGGATGCTGGCTTGGGAGAGTTAAAATTTAAGTAAAACATTCAAGTCCAGAATAAACTTAGTGGCATATCTATTCTTTTTCCTTGTTGCTTTTTACTAGTGATAGGCCTAGAATTCACATATAAGAATGTTCCATAGATTCCAAACAAAGGCACTGAGAGCAGGTCTCCAGTTCTATGAAGTGAATAATAAATTTGCCAGGTCATCAATGAAGTTAACCAGACTCAACCTGCCTTACCCTCTTTCCTCCTGCCTTTGCCTTCTCAAACAGTTTCGATTCTAATTGATCCAGAACATTGATTTCAGGATGCAGGTAACAAATATCACTTTGTATCTCCATCAGTCCCTTCTTTGGAATCCATGTGAAACAGAAAAAAGTAGTAAAACACCACCAGCTCCTGTAAAATACGGGACTTACTACATATGTGGTAGTGGGTCTGGGGTTGATCAGAGGACCTCGATTTTTTGCAATTCACTTGAGATTGTAGAGTGCAGGAACAGGTGACAGTGATAATGAAGAAAGGTATTGCATGTTACTTTTTCAGGTTTTGAATGAATAATTGTGTAAAAATTGTGAGACCTTGAGCCATTCATACCCTGAATGACCTATTCATAAATTTCAAAGGATCCTTTTTTGGATATGATTGCTATGTTGTTAGATTAGGGGAATGTTATAAATATTGTTTGCCTTCATTATAGCAAAGCACTTGTTTGTCTTTCATGCTACTCTATTAAAGGAGGGAAAGGTATGAACTAAGCTTATACATTTAAGTGGATTCACAACTGGTTAAATAGCTGGACTTGAAGAATTTTCTTTATTAGTTCAATGTCAACTTAGACAGATGTATGCAGAGAACTGCTATAGGGACCTCTGTTTTCTACAGAGTTGAACATTTTGAGCAATGACTGAAAAAAAGCATAGAAAGCTTTAATATTGAATTTGCAGATGACAGAAAGCAAGAAAGAATAGCTAACATCAGCTATGTTGGAAGCCTCAGCCCCAAGTGCCTTTCTCTCCCCACTAGTAACTTTCTCCTGGTGACCACCATTTTGAGAGGTAATCTAGTCATGATTCACCTTATTCTCACCTTGAATTTCTCTGGACACCACATCCTTCTCTTTACCAGCTACACTGCTATGCTGAGAAGCCTCCAATCTAGAACTTGTCTCTCACCACTGATGACTTCCTTCTCACAACCACCATTTTGGGAAGGACCTCAGCCATGCTCCGCTTGGCCCTTCCCTTGAATCTTTCCTGACTCCACATTGTTCTTGCTTGCCACATTATTCCTTCCTCAATGTCCCATTCTGTCACTTCTTTTTGTACTTTTCCCTAATAGAATGTAATTCCCTTGAGTTCTCAGCCCCCTTTACTTGTATTTGTAGCCCTAGTACTTTATATGTGTCTGGCATATGGTAAGTATTTAATAAATGTTCTGTCTCTGCTGCATCTCTCTGTTGCGTCTCTCTATCCCTTCTTTCATGTCTCTGTCTCTTTCTGTCTTTACCTCTCTCTGTCAGTTTCTATCTGTCTCCGTCATCTCTCTGTCCTGTCTTTCCATCGTCTCTCCTTTCTGTTGTGTGTGAGACTCTCTGTCATGACTCTCTGTTTTCTCTCTCTTGCTTTCTCTCCACCTCTCTCTTTCCCTCTTTATTTCTCACCTGTCTTATCATCACATTGGATGTTAGGATCCAAAAAGATCTTGACAGGTTATAACATTAGACCAAATCTAATGAAATGAAACATAATAGAGATCAATGTGAAGTCTTATATCTGGATGTAAACCACAACAACTTCAGGAGTACAGATTGAAGGAGGACAAAGATGAAGATAAAAAAGAAGTTTGTCTGAAAAAGGTCTACAGCTTCTGGTGGATGCTAAGCATAATACGAGCCTCCAGACCAACAAGCAAATGATAGTTGTGTATACTCTTATCCTGGTCAAACCATATCTGGAATGTTGTGTTCTCTTCTGGGTACCACATTTTAAGTGAAATATTGATAAGCTAGAGAAAGGCAGGTTGATTGGGCCTCAGGTTCATGTTGTTAGAATCAGTTGAAACAACTGGGCATCTGTGATCTAGGGAAGAAAATATTTAGAGAGACATGGTAACTGTCTTTGGGTTACACAGCCAGGACACAGCCAGGAGAAACATGTTTTAGAGAGCCAGACATAATAATTAGAGAGTGTCACATAATAAAAACTTCCTAAAGCATTATTTGGAAATGGAATAGCCGCCTAGGGAGTTAGTAGCTTCTTTCTCACTGAAAGACTTCAAACAAAGGATGGATAACCACTTGCTAAATATGTTTTAGGAAGTATGAGTTTTGGGGTGTTAATTGCATAGAAGTCCACGGAAGTCCTTTCTAATGCTGAAATTCTGCGATTTAGTTGCCCTTTAAGTTTTATTTTTTGATAAACCTTTTGGTTTTTTCTAAACCATAGTAATTTCTCTTTAATGCATACTCTGCAAATTGTACCCTTGTAAGAAGAAAAATAAAAAATGTAGTGACACATCAATTTCATCTGATATGTTGCTATTTAGTCATGTCTGACTGTGACCTCATTTTAGCATTTTCATGGCAAAGCTACTGGAGTGGTTCGCCATTTCCTCCTGCAGCTCATTTTACCAATGAGAAACTAAGAAGCAGGGTTAAGGGACTTGTTTAATATAACACTGCTACTAAGTGTCAGAGGTTGGATTTGAACTCATGAAGATGTTATCTTCCTGATTCCAAGCCCAGTGCTCTATCTATTGTACCACATAGTTGCCTGCATCTAATGTATACATAGCACTTAGGCTCTACAGTCTCCATTTTTCTACCAGGAGGAAGATAAGTTGGAAACTTATCAAAGTTTTCAGTTTTGAAAATGGAAGGCTGAAGATTCCTCATTATAACTTTTTATAACTTCACTGCTTTTAATGGTGTTACCATTTACGTTGTTGTCGTATACATTGTTCTCTGGGCTCCATTTTCTTCACTCCGTACATATAGTTCTTCCCATGTTTATATGAATTCCGCATAGTTGTTATTTTCAGCAGTATAATAATATTAATGGGTACCCAAGTATTGGCTAATGGCTGAACATGTTTTGGTATTAATGTAACTCATATACCAAATAATTAACATACCATTCATACACCAAAATATGTTCAGTCATTTAGCAATTCATGCATACCCATTTTGTTGTCACTTTTTTCTTCCAAAAAGAGTTTTGTTTTGAATATTTTGCCAAATATAACTTTCCCATCATTCATCTCTTTAGTATATAGGTCCAGTAGTGGAATCACTGGGTCTGTGGGTATGAACAATGAATTTTCTCACACAATTCCAAATTTACTTCCAAGATAGTTGGATCTCATAGTCCCATCAACAATATATTGGAGCATGTCTTCTCACATATTCTTGTTGTAGGACACCTTAAACTCTTGGCTACTGAGATTCATTTTTTAGTATATGGTTTTTGGTTTCTATGACCTTTCTTATTATTTTTGTAAGGACATGTTTGCTTCTTAGAGCTTTGTAATGACAAGTGTCATTTTTTCCTCTAGGGGCTGTAAATGATTCATGCCTGCTAGAAAATAAATAGAGGCTCATGCTCACTTATGGGTAGCGTATTTGTAATCAGGACCTTCATTTCTCTGTTCAGATCTTTGTGTACTGTACTTGAAGTTTATTCCCCCTCCCTCTTCTAGAATCTGAGTTAGCAATCATATGTAGAATCCCAGGGTAAAAAGCCTTCTATTCAAAGACATTTCATTGTCTTTGCGGAGAAAATCCCAAGGCAGACTCTAGTTCTGACACTGGCCAGATAATTTAGAGGCAAAACTCCCTGGGAAGATTACTGCTCAGATTAATTGGAGACCTATTGGTGGCATAGTGGTTTTATTTTTTGCTTTTAGTATTGATTGTTTAACCAGCAGGTGGTGCTATCTGGCAATGTTGGCTGTATGGGTAGGAAATAAAAAGAAAAGAAAGAGGAGCTCCTCTTTGCCCATCTCCACCTTAGAAATGATGAATTCTTTCTCAGCTCTTTCCTTAGCCAGCCTGGGGATGCTATTCTTTCTAAGGCTAAAGTTTACATCTCCTCATTTGGGACCAAATGTGAATGAAAACAAGTGGAAAGAAAACAATGGGTTGAGAGTGCATTTACCTCAGAAAAAAGCTTCCACCTGCTTTCTCATGACCTCGTAATTCTACTTATTGAGATGGTTTATCTGTAACTCAGTAGCCTATGGTAAAAGTAGCCAAGTCTGGTCGTTAAAATCTTCTGCCAGTAAGGTGTTTATAAGAATAAAGAAAATGAAAAAGCTCATCAGATTCCTTAGCTCAGAGTTTCTCTAGTTACTTTCAGTCAAAATTCACACCTCACAAGACATTAAATGAAATAAATTTTTATTAACTAATTGACTGACATTTACTGCTTTCTTCCACTGCATTCACTCCCTCTTTGGGTAATTAATAACTGACATAAATCACAGATCAGCTATAATAATGATCATAATTATATGTGAAATAAAAAATAAATCAGGAATCAGAAGCAGCTGAAAGAAATAGAGACCTTTGGAAATAAACTTCTGCCATCGTGTAGCATTTGAGGGATGGAAAAGGGGAAAGTTAATATTTTCACAGATCTCAAGGAGTAAAAACCTTGCTTTAGTCAATTTCAATCATACCATTCAGGGATTTTTAAAAAATAAATAGAGGTTGTGAATATGCTGGACCTGTTAGAGTAGGCTTCAGTCTCTAAATTCACATGATGGTGCTGCCTCCACACTTCTTTCTTTCCCCCAAACTGAAACCAAATGTCCTGCCCATCTGCCTCTACTCAGTATCCTCCCTGCTTTTTTCTTGCTACCTTTTGTAGTAACTCTGAACATATTTTCTCAAGTCTCCCTGCGTTTCCCAAGATGGGGAGAAAACACTTCCTGCAATTCCAAGAATATAGTTGGGTTTTTTGAACCTTCCATACCCCCAGAAAAGTCAGTGTAAGATTACCAAGTTAAAAATGCTTAATGTTTTCTTTTGCTTTTATCCTTTGAAAGAAACTGAAAACATCTTTCCATTGCTTACCCTGTTCCCTTCCCTGACTACAATTTCACAGATATATACAGATGGCCCATAGTATGTGGCATTATTGATAAGACCTCTCACATTCCTCTAGTTATCTGAAAAAATGAAGAACAACAGTATGTTTATGGTCCTTTCTTTCTACAGCTCCTCTGTCCTTGACTGTTCCCATCTGTTGTCATTGACAACTTTTGGCTTTGTGCTATATTTTTTAAAATACGAGGTGGCAATGTTAACCTAACAAAATAATCTTTTTTTTTCATTAGGAGGTGGCACCAAAGTGATAACATTTCATAATGTAATATATTTTATGCATTTCGTGTTGGAATCAGGCCCTGTGTTAGAGTAGGCATGGACGTACAAAGTCTTCCTCAGATTCCATTGGATAGTCACTAGAGGCATGGGAGATGTGAATAAAGCTTTCTGAACTTGTTTGTGGAAGAGAAAGGAAGCAGGCCAAAAGGAGTAGGATGACTTCAAGTTGTTGGGATATATCCTTTATCTTGGTAACATATGGGGACACAGTGGTGTCCAGGATTGGTCACCTACTTCCCCAGCTCTTTTGTTTGGAGAGACTTTGATGACTCGCTGATGGCTGCTAGAATGTTGGTGCTGCTGAGTGGAAGGATGCCTGAGGTTCCTCAGTGCTGAACAGAGCTGGTTTGGAGACTTGGAGAGACATATTTCCTCTTCCAAAAACTCTGAACCACAGAGGAGGGCACTACTGCCTCTCTTTCTGCTGTGTAAGCAATAAAATGATTTTCTGCTGTTGTAGGTAGAAGCTTAGCACCAGTTGTTATATTTTCAGTAGCTGTCCTTACTAGTGTGATATGCTTTTCTTCTAAGTTTTTTCTATGCCCTTTGTGCTATTGTTCACACCATGGCAAAATTAAAAAACCAAACCAAACCTCAGCAACTCTGGTTTGTGTGTTATTTGGGTAATAGAAGTGGGAGCCAATGTATTCTGTAAAAATGCAGTAGATCTATAGAGTTACTTTTATTAAGGCAGGCACTGACTGAGAAAGGAGGTGAACAATAGGTTCTTGTGGAACTCCCAGACCTTTATCTATGAGAGTTTTCTGAGCTAGCACAAGTTGATAAACAAAGAAAATAAAAGAAGGAATGATTGATAATCTGAACCCAAAAATTTCCTCTAGACCAGAGGTATCAAACTCTGGCCAATGGCTGGCATGCCTACAAGACTTGTAAATCCAGAGGGACCTGATTAAAATGTAATTGGGAAATGTTTAACAAAATAAATAAAAATACAAATGAGATAATGGTAATTTGTGCTTTCCCAAGTCAATATGCAGCTACCAGGATTGTTTCAATTTGAGTCTGATACCTCTGTTGTAGATTCATGTTAGTGGTAAGCCAGAAGTCCAGGACAAAGAGGGAGAAGATAAAGGCTTGCTGGGTTTTTTTCTTGATCTTTTTATAGCTTCCTTTAATTAATTGCTACACATGGGGTTACCATACCTCAGTAACCCTGTTGTAGGTTATAATGTAGATCCCTATTATACGTGAAGAGATATCTTGTACATCCATTAATCCATTTGTCTGTCCATACATCTGTCTTTCTGTCTGCCATATCAATGTCTCTGTCTCTCTGTCTGTCTCTTTCATCTAGCTATTGTATCTGTTAGAAGGGTTTGATTTTTCTTTGTTTTTCCGTTGGGGTAGGGAAGGTATAAGGAGGAGAAGTTGGATTTTGGTTAATTAGGAAAAAAAATTTAAATTTAACAAAAGACTAGAGCATGGGAGTCTCCATCAAATGTATTAAATGATTGTTTTTAATGTTCTCACGGGATAAGTGAACCCCACATCCTCCCTATCATGGATATTTAGGAAGAAGTTATGGGGAAATGAGACAGATGTAAAAAATTTGGTTCTAACTAAGGCTATAGATTTTATCATGGTCAGTATATTCTTTCTCCTATGTCATATGCCACTCTTAGGAGAGGGACCTGAAATTGAAAGAGGCAACACGCTATTAGCTTTTCTCCTTTTTATATCTTGCACTTTATATGTTATGATCATCCCATTTGTTAATGGGATAAAGATGAAAACTAAGGAGTGATGGATGGGGGAGAGTGGATTTTTGTTCATCTAAGAAGTAAAATTTGTTAAATTAAAAAAACCTGGGGAATTGAGTACAAAAAAAAAAAGATGAAAACTAGGGAAGAGCTCAGTAGATTAGACCTAATTCTGTGTGTTGTGAGCCACGAAGTCAGAATAATAAAGCAACAGCATGTGCTAAAAGGGTATTGTATTAATTGTCAGATTGCTAATACAGTAACAAAAATGCATTGTTTCCCATAAAGTATTACTGATGGTGTGTTAAAAGCTTATATGTATTTCCAAATGCAGTTCAAGAAAAGCTGACACTTGAATAAAGTGAGTGTGCTGAAGGAATTTCAAGCTACTCATTATTCTCTTATTAATTTTCACTTCATTATAGGTTAGTTTATCAAATGACCTATTCATTACTTAATACAATGACCTTTTGTCATTCTTTTTTGAATTCTCATTGGCTTTGATATCCCTACAGCATTTGACTCCTGATTTCTTTAGACATTTCATTTTTGTATTTTTTTTACTTGTTCCATATCTTTTTTTCCTTAAAGAGAAGTGTGCTACAAAGTTAAACTTCTTTGCTCTTCTCTATATTCTCTTATGGTAATGTGATCTATTATCATGGCTTCAACTCTCAGTTCTTTTGATTCATAGCCCAACATCTCTGCTTGTTGAATATTACCACCTGGATGACTTACTAGTCAAATCAACAAACACTTTTTTAAGAATTATTTAGTTGTATTCGGTCATGTCCAACTCTTTGTGACCTCTTTTTAGGTTTCTTGATAAAGATCCTGGAGTGTTTGCCATTTCCTCCTCGCACTCATTTTATAGATGAGGGAACAGAGGCAAAGTGTTAAATGACTTGCCCAGTGTCACACAGCTAGTAGATATCTGTGGCTGGATTTGAACTTAGGTCTTCCTAGCCACCTAGCTGTCCTACTAAGCTATTATTTTGTACCAGACAATGCACTAAAGTGCTGCGGATACATTTCCCAAAAATTCATCATTAACTTGTTAAAGTTTTCTTCTTTAGAAAGGTATTGATCATATGTTTAGTTGCACACCTGCAAGACCTAGAGTCATTGCTGGCTCTTCACTTTCCCTCCTCCAGTCAGTGACCAGGCACTGTTGAATTTTATTTGATCATATCTCCTGCATTGTCTTTTCCTTTATATTACCAATGGCTTCTACTCATAGAATCTTAAAATGTAAAGGAGTTTTAGAGGTCAAGTCCAAATTCCTGTTCAATGTAGAAGTTTTCTCTGTAACATTCCTGTTTTATCATTCTAGCATTTGTTTGAGTACCCTCAGTAACAGTGAATTTCCCATCTTATAAAATATTCCACTGCATTTTAAAAATGACTCTAATTGTTAGAAAGGTTTTCCTTATATTGAGAAACTTCACCTTCTTAAATTTACTCTTTTAGATCATTTTTGGTTTCTGGACTTACATAAAATAAATCCTCCTCTTTGACAGACAATAACTTAATTCATTAAAAGATGTATTAAGTTCCTACTGTGTTCGAGGTTCTGTGCTAGGTGCCAGAGAGACAAAAGTAGATGTGAAATAGATCCTATCCTCGAAGGGCTTCTATTCTATTGTGACAGTAGAGAATAATAAACCAAATTATCAAAATTGGTTCTGACCATTATGATGAGCAAAGTGTGACCCATGTGTGTTGCCTGAATATAATACTTCTATTAATAATGCAGTATTAGTTTACTCAGAAATTCTATCACACAGGAGGGTCAATTTACTTGTAGTAAACTACCTTCTTTTTTCACATCATTTTCTGCTTAACCAACTTAGTCTATCTTATAATTTTATATTTGATTTTTAAGATCCAACGCAAGACATTTTATTTATCTTTTTGAAATATCTTCATTTTTGCCCAATGTTTTAGTTTATCGAATTTTTTCAAGTCCTGATTCTGTCAGCTTATATTTGCTATTCCTTTTAGTTTTGTACCATCTGCAAATTGTATATGTTTACCTACCTCCCAACATCAGAAGATGCTGTAATTATCAGCTAAACCAAAATGCATTTTTCTCTCTGGCAGAGTCAAATGGTGACCAATTAACCCTCAGCTTTACTTCCAGCATGGATAGTCACCGATTCAGTTCTCAGGTTGGAGGTGGCAGAAAAGGGGATGGGGAATGTTTGTAATTCCACTAATCAGACCACCTGTCTCTTTCTCCCTGTTCATACCATAAACTTCAAGCCTTATTCAATCGTCACTCAAGTTTGGTAAGCAGTACAAAAAGATCATTGGGGATGATATCCATTTTGCTATCTCCTGGCAACAGAGTCCTGTACTAATGTCCAGGTCTTAGGACAGAGGACAAGTAGTTGGTTGTGAACAACTTGACTTTTAGCCCATTGAAGAAAGCACATACACAGCATAGGCTGGAAGCTGTGCATCTCCGTTCATTGTTCTAAAGGCTTCAGGAATCATGAGGCACAGTATATAGCACTGAACTTGGAGTCAAGAAGACCTGAGTTCACATCCAGACTTGGACACTTACCAGCTGTGTAACCCTGGACAATTCACTTAACTTTTGTTTGCCTCCGTTTGCTCTTTCAAATGAAGACAGTAACAGCACCTATTCTTGAGGTCAGATTGTGAAAGTAGTTCGAGTGTGAAAGAATTCACTTAGACGATGTTCTCTTCAGCTGATCTAGATCTTTTATTTATGTGAAAGCACACGGACCTTTGCATAGCCACAGGGCTGAGTAAAGGTACTGGTATTTGGGGGGAACTAGGCTTATGTAGACAGAAAGCTATGCAGCCTGTTCAGGATGATGATATAGTTTTAGGGTTTTATGGTGGTTAAACATTAAGGATAGGGGGAGCCAAGATGGTGGAGTAGAAAGAGGCACATATCCTAGCTCTTCCCCCACAGCCCATAAAATATATGTAAAGAAAGACTCTCAACAAATTCTAGAGCAGCAGAAGCCACAGAACAACAGAGTTAAGGAGATTTCTAGCCCAGGGTGACCTGAAAGGCTGACAGGAAACATCTGTCGCACTGGATGTGGAGCGAAACCCAGCCCAGCCTTGGCCGCCTGATGTGGTGCTGGGAGGAGGATGTGAGCAGGCCTCAGGGGCAGAATCCCCAGATGCAGTAGCAGTGGTTCTCAGATCCCCCAACCCACAGGAGCCAAAGGTCAGTGAAAGGGTTGAAGGGCCTTCCCATAGCTTTGGCGTCAGGCTGTGGCCCACAGAGGTCTCACTGGGCAGGCTGCAGCAGCTTCCACAATAGCCCCTACAACAGCCCACATCCATTGTTGGATCAAAAAACCCCTGGGGGCACTGATTCTTACCTCAGCCCTGTGTAGAGGCCCTGCTCCCATCTAATAATCCTGAAGGATTTGAGCAGCTGATCTTTATCTCACTCTGAATGGCTGCCCTGCCCCTGCAGCTTATCTGAATCTCAGCCCTCAGTGCTGGCTTGGCTGAACTGGAGGCCAGGTGGCTGTGAAGACAAAACTCTATTACTCAGATTCTGGGCACAAAAATTTCTTCTTGCTCCCAGACCAGTGTACACACTTGATTGTGCCACCTTGGAGGAACTGAGATCTTACCAATTCCCAGAGTATACCCTACTCTTGACAAAGGTCCTGAAAGTCAAGCAACTGGTTTGGAAAATGCCGCAAAAAGGGGGAAAAAATAAGACTATAGAAGGTTACTTTCTTGGTGAACAGATATCTTCTCCCATCCTTTCTGATGAGGAAGAACAATGCTTACCATCAAGGAAAGACATAAAAGTCAAGGCTTCTGTATCCCAAATATCCAAAATAAATATTCAATAGTCTCAGGCCATGGAAGAGCTCAAAAAGGATTTTGAAAATCACGTAAGAGAGGTGGAGGAAAAATTGGGAAGAGAAATGAGAGAGATGCAAGAAAATCGTGAAAAGCAAGTCAACAGCTTGCTAAAGGAGACCCAAAAAAATGCTGAAGAAAATAACACCTTTAAAAATAGGATATCTCAATTGGCAAAAGAGGTTCAGAAAGTCAATGAGGAGAAGAATGCTTTAAAAAGCAGAATTAGCCAAATGAAAAAGGAGATTCAAAAGCTAACTGAAGAAAATAGTTCTTTAAAAATTAGAAAGAGATCCAAAAAGAGAAACTCCTAGAACATTGTGGCCAAATTCCAGAGTTCCCAGGTCAAGGATAAAATATTGCAAGCAGCTAGAAAGAAACAATTCAAGTGTTGTGGAAATACAATCAGGATAACACAAGATCTAGCAGCTTCTACATTAAGGGATCAAAGGGCATGGAATATGATATTCCAGAAGTCAAAGGAACTAGGACTAAAACCGAGAATCACCTACCCAGCAAAACTGAGTATAATACTTCAGCGGAAAAAATGGTCTTTCAATGAAATCTAGGACTTTCAAGCATTCTTGATGAAAATACCAGAGCTGAAAAGAAAATTTGACTTTCAAACACAAGAATGAAGAGAAGCATGAAAAGCTAAATAGCAAAGAGAAGTCATAAGGGTCTTACTAAAGTTGAACTCTTTACATTCCTACATGGAAAGACAATATTTGTAACTCTTGAAACTTTTTTCAGTATCTGGGTAGTTGGTGGGATTACACACATACACACACACACACATACACACACACATACACACACAGAGACAGAGAGCACAGGATGAGTTGAATAGGATGGGATTGTATCTTAAAAAAGTGAAATTAAGGGGTGAGAGAGGAATATATTGGGAGGAGAAAGGCAAAAATGGAACAGGACAAATTATCTCTCATAAAAGAGGGAAGTAAAAGACTTTTCAGTGGAGGGAAAAAGGGGGGAGGTGAGAGAAAAATATGAAGCTTACTCTCATCACATTTGACTAAAGGAAGGAATAAAATGTACACTCATTTTGGTATGAAAACCTATCTTACAATACAGGAAAGTGGGGGAGAAGGGGATAAGCAGGGTGGGGGGGAGGATGGAAGGGAGGGCAGTGGGAGGAGGGAGCAATTAGAAGTCAACACTCTTGGGAGGGACAAGATCAAAAGAGAGAATAGAAGAAATGGGGGACAGGGTAGGATGGAGGGAAATATAGTTAGTCCTACACAACATGACTATTAGGGAAGTCATTTGCAAAACTACACAGATATGGCCTATATCGAATTGCTTGCCTTCCCAATGGGGATGGGTGGGGAAGGAGGGAGGAAGACAAGTTGGAACTCAAAGTTTTAGGAACAGCTGTTGAGTATTGTTCTTGCATACAACTAGGAAATAAGAAATACAGGTAATGGGGTATAGAAATTTATCTTGCCCTACAGGACAAAAGAGAAGATGGGGCTAAGGGAAGGGAGGGATGTTAGAAGGGAGGGCAGATTGGTGATAGGGGTAATTAGAATGCTTGGCATTTTAGGGTGGGGAGAGGGGAGAAATGGGGAGAAAATTTGGAACTCAAAATTTTGTGGAAATGAATGTTGAAAACAAATAAATTTAAAAAAAGATTAAGGATAGGATAAGGGGAGAAGGGAAATTTTATGACCCAGGATGAGGGAGACAAGGAATTTTGTGGTACAGGATGGGGTGGGGGACACACGTTAAAGATTAAGGATAGAATGGGGTGGGGGGGGGACACAGTTTAAAGCTTAGGGACAAGGGGAGCATAGGAGAAGGGAGACAAAAGTAATTCTTTGGTACAAGTTAAGGAGAAGTTTCATGGTATTTCAGGATAAGAAGAGTTACAGAATGAGCCACCCCTCTCAGGAGGGGCCTCACAAAGTACTGGAAAAGCAATCCTTAATATGCTTCTTAGTCCCTAGAGTACCACCTATAACCATATCACTACCTTCCAGGATTATTGTGAGGATCAAATGAGAGAAAAATTATAAAGCATTTAGAGTAGTGTCTGGCACATGGTAAACACTATATCCTTCTCCTCTTCTTCCTCATTCTACCACCCCTTAGCATGTCTTTCTCATTTCATTTCTCATTCCACCCTGTTCACTTCTCACTCCTCCTGATTTTGCTACTAGTGGAATAGGAAGTTTTCTCTCCAGATTGTGGAGGCAGAACAAGGCATATAGAAAAAAATTTTTCCTTTGTCTTTCCAATTTCCACACTTTAAAATCCTATACCTATGTCTTTTGTTCATCCATAGCAATTTGCCCCTGGGAAATTCTCCAGGATTTTCTCTAGCTCAAAGCCTTGTGGGAGGAGGAGAAAAGTCCAAGGCTTCTGAAGTGCAAAGACAACTAGATCTTAAGTCAGAAGACTACTGTTTCATCTCTGATTTTCACGGAAAGCAAGACATCAAATGTTTATAAGATCATAGAATTTATAGTTGTAATGATTCTTAGATAGTATCTTGTTTAGCTCCCTCAATTTTATAGATTTGAAAATTGAGTCCCAGACTGGTTAAAAGACTTGTTTGGGGATACATTGTAATAAATAAGAGATCGGATTGGAGCTGAGATTCTTTGCAAATCCAATGTTCTTTCTACCATAGCTATTGCCTAGCTCATAACATACTTCCTACCTTCCAATCTCTTTCATATCCTTGTTAACATTTGTTACTGCATAATCTCTATAAGGAGGAAAAAGTATTCTTATTATTTAACCTGATATTACAGATTGCATAAGTCTGTGTTCAGCCTTGACTCTGTCATCTAACTTGTTAACTATGACTCCTATCTTTGTGTCATCTGAAAATCTGTAAACCATCTATGAAAGGTCAGATCTCCTTCCCCTCCCCTCCCTCATATAATTTAGGCTCTTTCTTTTCCTCAAAACTAAGGAAGTTGTTCTTCAGACTTGACTGGCCCTGAAGGGGGCTAAGGTTCAGGCCCTCTACCTGTTAACAATAGCTTTTCAGTGGCCTCAGGCCATATTGAATGGCTTTCTGGTTACCTAAACACATAAAAGACCTGCTTCTATGGAGCTGGGGCATTTCAGACATGGCAGACAACTCATGGCTAACCAAGTTACCAGATCTTGCACAAATGATGCATTTCCATACAAAGATGAAGGGGACCATTCCTACCAAAGGTTAAATATTGTATCTTTATTGAGTTTTCTTTCTATGCTATGGCTTAAGTAAATCTTTAATAACTCTTGAATGACCTCTGAGTATCTATTTTCTTTCCAATATCAGACCCAAATTAATGACTATCTTTTGATTTGGATCCTTCAACCAATTCTGACTCCATTTAGGTCATGTTTGTCCATGTTGTGCTTAAGAAGAATATGAGTGGTGTTTTCACATGCTTTGCTAAAATATAGGTTACCTGTATCCACAGCATTCCCTGGAGGTCTAGAGACTGTTGAAAAAGGAAATAAGGTCAGTCTGGCATGATCCATTGTTGAAGAAGACATGGTTGCTTCTTGTGATTTGTTTTCTTTTCTAGATGTTCACTAACCATCCCTTTAATGATATATTTTAGAATTTTCCCAAAAATGTATGCTGAGTTCCCTGCTGCATAATGCCTTGATTGTAGTCTTTTCCTTTTTAAGGTAAATGATAAAAAACATTTACCCTTCTCTCATTTTTCTTAATCTTTCAAAAAATCATTGACAGTAACTCCCCAATCTCATTGGTCAGGCATTTCACTATCCTGGGATGTATTTCATCAGGTCTTGGTTACTTAAACTCATAAAAAACCACCTGGTGGTATCTTGTTTTTGTTGTTCAATCATTCAGTTGCGTTTGAGTCTTTGTGACCCCATTTGGGGTTTTCTTGGCGAAGATAATAGAGTGGTTTGCCATTTCCTTCTCCAGCACATTTTAGCCATGAGGAAACTGAGGCAAAAGGGTTAAGTAGCTTGCCCAGAGTCATACAGCTAGTAAGTATCTGAGGTCAGATTTTGAACTTAGGAAGACAAGTCTTCCTGTTTCAAGCCCAGTGCTCTGTCTACTGTGCCACTTCGCTGCCTAATCAAGAGACTGTACCTCTCTACTTTTCTTGGGTTTCTTCTCTCCATCACCCATTTTTGTTTTAACCTTCCTAATTTAAATGAGAATGGAACAGATTGTTAAAAGGAGAGAAATGAAGATCTGACTAAGAAGAAAGACACTGGGTTTTTTTTTTTTCATCAAAAGTAGGAAATATAATAAGAGAGCAAATTGCAGTTAAGAAATAAGTTAATTAGAAAAGGGAGAAAGTGTTTGCCCAGCTCAAGAGAGAGAAGACATCAGTATTTTTGAAATAGGAATCCTGGTAACCTTGCATGTGTTAATATATTGGCATCACTGAATAGCTTTTAGTGTTTACGAATGCATCCCGTGTTATAGAGCAAATGCTGGCTCTGAGACCTGGGACTTGGCAGGTAAATGAAAGGAAAACACCATGAATGAAAATGAATAGGGTCATATTTTCAACCAGCCACCTCTGGCACATGTGTAAATTTCAATGTAACTGGTTCACGCACTGAGAATGTTGAGGGACAATTCAGCCATGCTTGAAGCTTTCCTCCCTCCCCCAATTCAACAGCACACTTCAGTAAATTGCCTTTTGAAAATCTGCCCATGGTAATTGCCCTTATTGTAGAATCTTTTTATGTGAGAAGCATCTTTGTGGAGCTCAGAGGGAGTTATGCAATATGTGTGGGTAGACATTTCTGAAGTTTATCACATCAGTATAGAATTTTAATCAAGGCAAGTGAGTATTTAATTAGGTGAGTTTTTTTAAGCTACCAAGTTGTCTTTTAAAAAGTTTAGTAAACATCATAGTAAACTGACATTGTACCACTCAACTTCTCTAAATTACAAGTTATGATTGAAAAGGCTTCACAGGATCCCAACTGTATTTAATTATGTTAGGTTTAAATTTTAAATGATCTTTAATGGCAAACCACAGCTGATGGTCTTGTCTCTTTTCTGAGAATGCTTAGACTGTACTCATTGTCATGTAAATACATTACAACCCCCCCACCCCCCTGTCAAATGGAATCAGAGGGCTAGAAGTTAAGTTATATTTAAAATGAGGCATGCAATAGTACTCATGAAAAATTCAGCTTGGCAAAGCTGTGAAGGAAACTGTCTTAATCTAAGACTACTCATTCACTTGAAAGCATTTACACTTACTGCTTTTTTCTTTTTTTTCCTTCTGGGATCAAATTAGACAATTTACAAATTGGTACATGAAAGTATACAAAGAAGACAGTATTGAGTTGTTTTTCCGTCTTTGTAGTCCTAAATGACACATACAGTAATGAAGAGGACTGAGCTATATCTCTTTTCCCTTCTTTTTTTTCTCCAGTGGTTGAGTTTATTTTCAGGTTTTATTTTCTGTCTTTTACCCTTAATCACTTTCTTCTTTTCAGGTACCTACAATCCGTCTGTAACCTGTTGCACTAATTTTGTGTAAAATTTGTGAAAAGAAAACATCACTAAGTTGTTAGTTTACTTTCAAGTTAATTAAAATGACAACTTAGCACCATAATCTGTTTAAACAGGCAGCATTACAGTAAATGAATGATCATGGATCCGTTTCTGAACCATCAGTCTTTCGGAAATTCTTTAGCTAATCCATCTTTCTTTCCCTTAAATTTGAGAGCATATCCTAAAGCAGAAGTGTCAAATGTGGTAGAAGTAGATTAAAACACAATTGGGGAATGTTTACAAAATAAATAAAAATAGAATATGATGTAAATGATATTATTTTATGGTTGTCTATCTCAATTTGCAACAGCAGGAATCCATTTCTCTTAGTTTGACACACTGTCTGAAAGCTCCGCACTAAGGTCTTATCTCTTCTTCCTCTAAATTCTCTCACTTGGTGATTCCATCTGTGCCCATGGCTTCAGTTATCACCTTCAAGCAGCTGATTCTCAAACTTGCATCCTCAGACTCTTCAAAGTTCATGTCCTGTACTTCCAACAGCCCCCTGGGTATCTTCACCTGGATGTCCTGCTACTACCTCAAACTTAGCATGCCTGAAATGGAAGTTATTTTCCTTATAAGGTATCCCACCCTACTACCCACATTTCTACCTCATTAACTTTTCTCGTTGTATCACTATCCTCCTAGTTGCCCAGGCACAGAGCTATTGATTCATATTTGATTCTTCCCACCTCCTGATCCCACATATTAAATCTCTTGCCAAGTATTTTTGTTTCTACTTTCACAATTTCTCTTATATCTGTCCCCCTTTCTCTGATCTTACTGCAAAGCTCCTAGTTTCAAGTCTTCATTTCTGCTTTTCTGTAGTATTTTACTAGCCTCTTAAGTGGCAATTCTGCCTTGAGCCTTTCCGCTTTCTGTTTTGGTCCTGTCAGTTTCCAACTCAAAAGTGATGGTTGGATCTATTGCCTATCGAATAAATTACAAACTCTTGATCCCACCCTGGCATTCAGATTACTCCACAATCTGCCTCCAATCTCTGTTCAGCCTTAGCTTAACGCTATTCCTCTTAATGAACTACATTCCAGTCAAACTCATCTGTTCTCTGTCCCACATTCATATCCTATCTTTGCTCACGCATTCTCCTATGCATGGAGAGATGGATACCTATCTTCATCAATTAAATACACTATTTTTATTCAAATTCCATGTAAAATACCATCTAATCTATGGAGAATTTCTTGAAGTTTCTTTCTCCTCAAATTTCTTATGTCATGCCATCTAAACTTTTCCTTCAAAATTTCCTTAAAATCCTTGGTCTCTAATTTTTTTTGTGTCTTTTTCCTTCCTTCCTTCCTTCCTTCCTTCCTTCCTTCCTTCCTTCCTTCCTTCCTTCCTTCCTTCCTTCCTTCCTTCCTTCCTTCCTTCCTTCCTTCCTTCCTTTCTCTACTTAGATCATAAGCTTTTGAAGAGCTGGAATCTTGTTACTTCTGACCTTTGTATCCCCACCATCTAGCTTAGAGTCTTACTGATGAAACACTTCCTGAAAAATGCTTAATAGACTGGCCATATTGAACTGATGACTTACAGATTTTTCAAGACAAGTTTGCTCCAATATTGCCTTCAGACTGTTGAAAACAAAGTAGGACCTAGTTTGTCACTTTGTTGTTGTTCAGTTGTTTCAGTTGCGTCCAACTCTTTCTGATCCTATTTGGGGTTTTCTTGGCAAACATACTAGAATGGTTTGCCATTTCCTTCTCCAGCTCATTTTTCAGATGAGGAAACTGAAGCAAACAGGATTAAGTGATTTGCCCAGGTTCACACAGCCAGTAGGTGTCTGTACCACAGTAGTAAATACCCTTTTCTAAAGCTAATGAAATCTGACTGACTGATATTAATTCATAATCACTAGGGGAATCACACTGGTGGATACCAATGAAGAATAAAGCTAGAAAGCCATTGTCCCACCCAATCAGAACTACCCCTAGAACCCTAAGAGGGGATAAGTAGATATACTCTGGGGCCCACACTTGGCAGTTTGAGTGGGCGGTTCTGAGAGTAGCAGTAGAGTATGTAGTATATATCTATACACCTAAAGTACTAAATGTTTATTGAGCGAATTATTTCAACTTGTTCCCTACTAGATCTCTATGATTCTATGAACTCAAGAAGTATTTAAGTTTCTACTATAGAAAAGTCACTATAAATAAAAGGACAAAACCAAAATAGTTCCTGCCCTTTAGGAACTTTAATTCTTTCAGATTGGGAAAGGGTACAAAATGCATGTATATATATATATATAGATATATATATCTATATATATATATATCTATATCTATCTATCTATCTATCTATATATATAGATATATATATCTATACTATATATATCTATATCTATCTATCTATCTATATATCTATATCTATATATATATATATCTAACATAATGAAATTTAAGAAGGGAGAAGTTTAAAACCTGCCTCTTGATACTTAACTAGCTGTGTGAACTTGGGCAAGCAATTTAAATTTTATATGTCTAAGGAAATCCCCTAAGAATTATCCACTAAATTTAAGGTTTGTGTCATCAAATTTTCTCTGTTATGCCCCCCATCCTACATAATTGTAATCATTAAGTGGCATTCCATGTCAGAAGAGGGAGTTTTCACACTCTGACTTGCCCATGCTGATAAAATTACAAATCTTTCAGTATTCCCCAATATTTTCCTTCCCCAACAAGATTTAAGTATCTTGGACCAAAGAATCATGTTTTATCCTTTTGTATTTCACATTTTTGTATATAGCATGTGCTCAATAAATATTTTTTTAACAATGCTCTAAAACTTATTTTAGATACATATTTTAGAGAGGAAGCTTGGTGATGGTACACCATAGCCCAGGACAGGGAAAATTAAGTGAAAATATGAGACAAAGTCTGCTAAACTTTATTCTGCTCTATAAAGTAGTCATTGATTTATGTAATGAAAACATTACAGAATGGTAAAAACCAACTTCAGATATAGTTCCTATAACAAGATAAATCTCCTTTAGAGATTTTTAAAGCAGAAGGCACAACTGAATGTGATGAACCATCTCTGTGATACATGCACATACCCATATACATATCCATTTTTAACGTTGATTTGAGATGTCACTGGAATTCTGGGATTTGTAGTTTGGAAGGATAGCATTTCTACCCAGCCAATCATGATTTTCAAGTCACCAGACAGACTTTGGACAACCTAGGAGTTTTGGGAAAGAGAGATGCAATCTGTGGTAGTACAAATGGGACAGAGCAGAGACAATACAGGCCATAGATTACCAGTCTGTCTGCAAAGGAGCAGGATAAAGATAGCCCATCTACCTGGGAGAGGACATGGGAGGATGAGGACTAAAGGTAACAAATGCCCAACAGAGGCTACCAATTGCAGGCAGTAAACCAAAGTAAAACTAAAAGTTTACTCTCTAAATTCTCATCCCCATGCTTCTGTAATAATAAGCACCCGTATAATTGGTGTGTGGTGATGGAAATACAAAACTGAACATTGTATACATCTGTAATTCCAACTGCCTCAGAAATCTGGAATTTTGAGCTGCAGTGAGCCAAACTGATTGGATGTCCGCACTAATTTCAATATTACTATGGTGATTTCCCAGTTCTGGACTGGGGTGGAGCATCAGGCTGTCTAAGAAAGAGTGAATTTAGAAATAAAGCAAGTTAAAAATGCCATGTGGATCAGAGTGGTACCACCCTGTGAGTTGCCCTTGTACTTCTTGCATGGGCATGAAAGAGAGGTCTAGTCTTTAAAAAAGAAAGAGAAAAAGAAAGAAAGGAAGAAAACAAGGAAGGAAGACGATTCACATTGGCTAGAGATTTAAATCTTTATTTGACTGAGAATTTTTAACTTGGGAGGGGGGGTCTGAGATGTTACATTCTTATTAATAACTTTTATGTTATATATAAATTATTGAGCCATTTGTCCCTTACGGCACAATGAGTTTATTTGCTGTAGGTTGATGGGGCCGGTCACCTTATAAAAATCTAGGCATATACTGTGAAGAAGATGGGGGAAGAATTTGATGCAGTGGTTAAAGAGAATGCTGCACCTCAACCTGTCCAGTAGCTTGAGGAATGTCTAGTGTAGGAGGATTCAACTTCCCCTTTTTCATGTTAGAAGGGGGAGTAAAGAATAAGAACTTATTCAACTGTGCTTTACAATGATTCTAGCTAGTTAGACACATAATAACTATAATTCACATTTATGTAATTTTCAACAGAATTGTAAGATGTGATTTCATTTATGCAAACTATTTTCATTAATCTAGATTGGCAATTAATCCCTAATTTATAATTTCAGAGAGTTGCTGGATCCTTGATAAGTGACTTTTCCACAGTCTTTGTGGATACAGGCTCTTTCAGAGGCAAGACAATCCAGGTCTTATTGACTTCAAAATTTATTAAAGCCTTGCAATGTGCAAAGCACTATGGTAGGTGCTGGAGACTAATCCACAAAAATGAAATTTTTTTTTGTCCTTAGGGATTTTGCATTTTATTTGAAAGATTCAACACTTACACAGACACACACACATATGTATTTATGCACATACACACATATATATTTAAGAATATGTGAGAATGCTATTGCTGTCACTGTCTCAGCCACTTCCAAAGTCTCTTGCTGATGCTGTCACTTTGCCCTCTGAGTGGGCTTCCACCCTGGTGTCACAGACCTCTCCTACCAACTTCCTAAGTTGTATTAGGTCTGAGAAATGTCTCACCCCAACTCTTTGTTAGCTCTGTCACTCTAAAACTTTATTTGAGACTATTTTAAGGTTGTTTGGAGGAGAATGTGGTGAGTTCAGCTGAGTTAGTGCCTCTCCTCTGCATTCTTGATTCTACCTCCAATTTTTTAAAATAACTTGTATAAAAGCTCAGTTGACATTTTTATCAAATTGGCAGGTGACACAAAACTGAGGGTAGCTGATACTGGATAACAGAATCAAGATCTAAAAAGATTTTTACTGGATAGAAAATTAGGCTGAAATTAGTATGATAAAATATAATAGGATTAAATGTAGTTTCTCAATAGAATTTTAAAAAGTCACCTTTATAAGGACAGGATGAAGGAGGCATGGCTAGATAATAGTTCATCTGAAAACAATGTAAGGGTCTTATTGGACTGAAAACTCTGTATGAATCAACAGTCTGATATGGCAATGAAAAATGATAATATGATCTTGGGTTTCATGAAGGAAGACAGTGTTTGGGAATAAGAAGGAGATAGTTCTGCTGTATTTTTCCCTGATTAGATCATATCTGAAGTATTTTCTCAATTTTAGTTATCCTTCTATAAAAATGTTGGTTGGTTGGAGAACATCCAGAGGAGGGAACCTAGTATGGTGAAGGACCTTGTGTCTATATCTTAAGTTAGCTGATTGAAGGGGCTAGGAATATTTAGCCTGGAAAAGAGAAAACTCATTAACAGGTGGGGGCTTGGGGAAAATAAAAAACACTAGTCTTGTTGTAGTTGAAAAATTATCATTTGCAAGAGGTATTAGACTTGTTCTTGTTTGGCTCCACAGGGCAGAACTAGGAGCACTGGGTAGATGTTGAAAAGATGCAAATGTTGGTGTGATATATGTTAAAAAAACCCCCCAACTTCATATCACCCAAAGCTTTCTAAAAATGACATGAACTGTCTTAGGAGGTAGTGGGTTGCTCCTATCAGAGGTCTTCCAACAAAGGCTAGACGACCATTGTAGTGCATATTTTAGTGGGATTTCTTTTTTGGATATGGGTTGAATTGGATGAGTATTTAAATCTTTTCTGGGCTTAAAATTCTGTGATTCTATGTTTTCATGAAGCTTAAACTTCCCCCTTAGCAACCTCTACCTCTTGCTCCTAATTTTGCCTTCTGTCACTGAGCAGAACCATTTCAACATTATAGCCCTTAATGTATTTGAAGACTGCAATCTACAGCCACTAAATTTCCTCTTCCCTAAGGTGAACATCCCCAGTTCTTTCACTGAGCCCTAGCTCACATGATCTCTGGATTCTTTTACCATTCTGGTTGCTTTCTAGTGGACACTTCCCAGTTTATCATTGTCCTTCCAGATGAGGCAGACCATAATAGGACTAGAACCTTCTTATCCCTGGACACTTTGCCTCTCTTACTGCAGTCTATCATCACATTAGCTTTTTTAACTGCTGCATCACACTGTCAAATCGGATTGAATTTATACTCTACTAAGATCTTCCTTATCTTTTTTCAGATGTACTGCTCTTTAGCCATGCCTCTTTTATCTTGTAAAACTTTTTTTTTAACCAAAGTGTAAGCCTTTCAATTTAATCTCATTAGATTCGGCCCAGCGTCCTAGCTTCTGGAGGTCTTGAACATTGCCTTAAGTATATTTCCTAGCCTTGTACCTTTGAAAAATTTGATTAGAATACCATGTGTGCCTTTATGCAAAGCACTGCTGACAACAAACAGCAGAGGAATGAGTACAGATCTGTGTGGTACTTCAGTACCTTCTTTCCAAACTGACATCAAATCATTCATTTCTATCTTTTGAGTTCAACTAGTTTTTAATCCACCTAATTTTACTATCATTCACCATGGGTCTTCATTCTGACCACAAGAATAACATTAAATACCTTGCCAAATTCTTACTTTGTTAATCTTGGCATATTATATTGAAAAAATTCTCCAGTCTAGTAATATTGTTGAAAAAAGAAACAAGGTTTGTCTGAAATGACATCTGACTGTGGGAACAGATAGTAGAGATCGCAGAGTACCTTTGGGATCTTTTTCTGTTAGTTTTTGCCTTGGCAGATGTGAAATCTGAAAACCAGCAAATCTGAAACAAAGGAGTTAGAACAAAAATGCATTTGCTAGTCATAGGATTGGGAAAATTCTGGTGAATAGGAGTATGCCAATAGCTTCTGGAAGGGCAACTGATAAAGGAACCCAATGGCACACAAACAGGCATTAATTAAGCACTTACTGTGTGTCAGACACTATGGTGAATGGTGAGAATACAAATATAAGGAAAAAGACATTTCCTACCATAAAAGATTTTATATTTGAATAGGGGAAGACGAGATATAAAGGGGAGCTGAAGTGGTGTGTGTGTGTGTGTGTGTACATATGTTTGTGAAGTAGAGGTGGGGTATGGTGATAAAGTCCATAGAACTGGAAATAAAACCAGGATGATCATTGAAGTATGGCAAGCCCAAGTCTCTTCCAAAAATGAGGGAATCTAAAGGAACTTATCAGTGGAAGATGGGACCCAGAATGGTGGAGGGGTATTATAGAGAGAGAAGGCTACAGGCACAGAGAGAAGGTCCAAGATGAGAGGACAAGACTATCAAAGCAGCAAAATTCTTAGAGTCAGAAGTACAACTGAGAGGACTCTGCTGCAAGGAGGCCTCTAATCTTGGCCTATCCAATGCAATGAGCAGCGAAGCTTCTTTCCTTAGTGGCAGGAGCTTCTATCCTTTTCCATTTGTTTGGAGGAGACTAAAAGACAAGCAAAATTTCCATGGGTGTTAATGGTGGCCTGGAGAGCTATGTATGGTGTGAAAGAGGCAAAAGTAGGACCACATCTTGGGAGCTACTGTTCTGTCTATATTTATTTAGTCTGTCAACATTTATTGAATGCCTAGTATGTGCCAAGCATTGTGCTAAGAACTGGAGATTAAAAGAAAGATAAAATATAATTCCTGGCATAGGAATTCACATTCTTCTAAGAGAGATAAAATCCAAACAACTCATTGTTCGAAATGATTCATTTGAACTCAAACAACTCAAATAATTGAAAGATAATATTCAAATAGGGCATGAACAGGATAAATTGGAAATAATCAAGAGAGGGAAGACATTAAAATTCAGGGAGATCAGGAAATGCTTCTTATAGAAGGTGGGATTTTAGCTCAGATTTGAAGAAAGTTAGGGAAACCAAGAAGAGGAAATGAAAAGAGGATATTCCAGGCATGAGGCAGGAGGGTGGGAGTTCCTTGAATGTGCTCAGAGTGGGGAGAAGTAATGTCTTATTTCTTGTTTGAGAAACTATACACAATTTACACACCCCTTCCCCCAACAATAATACAGAGTGGAGACATCATCTTTCAAGAAACATTTTATTTTAAATGAGGAAAATAATATTTAAGGGTTATCTGAAGTATAGAAATTTTTGTTCATTGTGTTTGCTTGACCGTTCCCCACAGGCAACTGTCTTTTCTCCACTCCCCAAAGGTGGAGAGGGAACAGGCTTAAATGGTTAGCTGATAGATTTAAAAGAAACAGAGAAGATATTTTTGACATCGTTTGTCCTACTTTAGATTAGGTGAGCAGGGGTATCTGGTGGTCATACAACATATTCTTGTCTGTTTAGGACAGCTTAGACATCATACTGCATCTAGGGAATGACTGGTGATGGTCCCATGGCTTTTTCACAAGTCACTTGACATTTTATTGTAATTGAGAAAATCCATGAAGTCTGAAACAAGGAGACTTCATAATGTTACATATAAGACAGTTATATGTAATCACCTCTTCTTCCTTCCCTCCTTCTCTCCCTCCCTCCCTCATTCCTTCCTTCCTTTTTTCTTCCTTCCTTCCTTCCTTCCTTCCTTCCTTCCTTCCTTCCTTCCTTCCTTCCTTCCTCTCTTTCTCTCTTCCTTTCTCCCTCTCTCTCTTTCTTCTCTCCTTCCTACTCTTTCTCCCTCTCTTTTTCTCTTTTCATTCCTCCCTTCCTTTCTCTCTCTTCTTTTTCTCTCTCTCTTTCTCTCCTACTCCTTCTTCCCTATTTTCATTTTCTCTCTCTCTTTCTTTCTTTTCCTCCCAAGAGGCTGCCATGATCTAGAACTGTTTAGATACCTCAATCTGTAGCCAAAGCTTCGTTGAACCTACAGAAATAGAGAAGAAATAATGTTGTTGAGAAGGACCAAAGGGATTGAACAAATCTACGAGGGGAAATAATAAGAGCCAGCAAATATGCTTTTGTGCTACATAGGCAGTGGTGGCAGAGGGGTTCAGCTAGGAGACAGCATTTGTTCTTGTCAAAACTTTTGAAATGCACACTTTTAAATGGTGATATGTAAATATGGATGCTTCTGTCAATCTTCACTACTTTCCCCAAATCAGAGCTTTATCTGGCCCAAATTTTGAACTTTTGGGAAAAAGGCCCTCATACCCTAGTTCTAGTGTTTTCATTCATTCCCAGTGTACTTCAGGACCCACCCACAATATCAAAAGGACTAGATTCTTTTTTTTTGACCAAGTCTGTGATTTCATTGGTGCAGGCTGTTACTAGTGAGGATAACATCTCTATCAGCTCGGATCACCTGCTTATATAATCTTACAGAAATGCGAATGGCCCTTAGAGGTTGTAAGTTATAGGTGACTTTTCTAGGGTCCCATAGCTGATATGTGTCAAGGGCAGGACTCAAACCCAAGTCTTATCTTTGTAGGGATAGCTCTTTATCCACTAGGCCACAACACCTCTCCAAAACCAGATTTCACTGAGTCTAAGTTAAAGATTATACTGTGATCCTTTGGGGACAAAAGTTACATTTTCAAATTATCATTATCCCAAGGAGAAGGAATCAATGGATACCCATCCAATTATCTCCATAGTTTGGCTAATAGTCAATCTTTTTATATTTAATTTTGGGAGAGTGTGGCTTATTAGGTTAGTTTTTAACAGCTCACTATGGGCTAGGCACTGTGCTGAGTAATAGGAATTCAACTAAAAGTAAGCAGGACAATCTCTGCCCTCAGAGAGCCAACATTCTAATAGGGAGGACAACACAAATAAGGTAGTTATGACCAGAAAGGAGTATTTTGTACTGGAAAGCAAGAGAGGTGACTGGAGTCATAGGGAAATTTATTGACATGACCTTCCAGGAATGGTAATATTGATTTAATTACTGTTTTGAAAATGAGAGTAGAAATCTAGAAGGCAAGAAGAAAGAGTAGATAGTATGGCATGATGATGGTTGGGAAGAGAGTAAGGGGTATGGGTCTGGGCACTATTAGGTAAATGTGCACGAATAAGAAGCCCAGAGTTTGCAAACTTGATTTCTCAGTTGGAGGTGGAGGCTGGAGCCAGGGAGCAAAGTCGGGAAGATGAACACCTTGAACAATACACTGGTCCCCACATAATGTCAAAAAGACTTGGAAGCCCTCCGACACATTGGATATTTCCTCTTTGGAGGATTAAGAAAGTATATAAAGATGAAGATGAATCTCACAGGATTAGATGGGGTGGATGGGTTGTAATCCTCATTGCTGGAGGAAATGTCTACACTTGGCTACATCTATACTATAACTACATATGACTTTATGGATTCATGGGAGTATACCTGAAAAAGAGTACCAGCTAACCAGTCAGATGACCTAGGACCTAGTCTAAGTTTTGCCACAAATTAGTTCACATCTGCTCTGTCTGGGCTTTAATTTCTTCACCCACAAAATATGTTTCTTCTGTTTGTGGAAGAAAAGCTCAGTACTCAGTTTGTTTCAAATCTATCAGAAAGTCAATTTATTAATAAATTTTTAAGCAGCTCTACTTATAGAGCTCCAAAAGGACAGATATACATGTGTCAAGCTTTTGAAATGTCTCTGACTTGAGCCATTTTCTACTTCCAATTTATACGGTTCAGGAATAAAGATAAAACCCCACAGTCAAGATCAAGCAACAATAAAAAGTTTCATTTTAGAGTTTTCACTAAATACTACTCTAAAAATATTAATGTTGAGAGGCACACCTTGAAGAGGCATTTCTCCCAAACCATTTAATCCTTACATGACCACCATCCCCAAAGATTCCTTCCCTCAAGTCTGGTCAAAGTGAACTCAAAATCTCTTATGTCAATTAATTGAAAGAAATTCTTACTTTTAGTTGGATTATTATGCTTATCAGTTTGAGGGAGGATTTTTTTCCTGAACTGATCAGACCTCTACCTTAAAAAACAAAAACAAAAACCTAAAATGAAAAAAAAATCTGGTTGGGTCTTTAGTAAGAATAATAAAAATAATATAAATAAATATATAATAAGATACACAAATAATTATATAAGTAAAGCGTACAGATATAATATAAAAATATAAAAATAATAAAAAATTCAGTGCAGGACATTGTTTCTGAGTTGATAGTTAAAGAAAAGCTGATAAGGTTTCTCATTCAGATTAGGTCAAGGATTTAAGAAGAAAGTGCTTTCCTTATGTTATTTCTTAATATGCAGCTTAAAGAAGGAAAAAAGCTTAGTATGCTTCTATATACCTTCAGGATCTTGCAAATTCTTGCAAATCTAATTGGGAGAAAATGGCTTATTTATTGAAGTAACTGACACAGAGCTCATTCAAAATTTTACTCCTTTGTGAACTTCTAGTTTCATGAAAGATATGATATGGAGGTCATTGAAAAAATTCCAGCTCCTTATGACTGAGCCTTAATAAACATACCTTATGCTGATGGAGATGACTAATTCTATCCTTCTACTTTCCCTACTTTTCCAAGCTTCTGGTTACAAGATTTTAGGCAACAGTAGCCCATAGTCATCTTTGTGTGTATAATTGTCTGCATGACTCCAATTTCTTAGACCCACTGAAAATATAATATGAAAACCAAAAAGATACTGAAGACAGTTTGTGACATTATTTCTAGCATTCAGTTTCACATGTAAATATGCAGTAGATTTAAAAAAATACATTGCTATTGACAGTGTGCAGAAAGAGAATTCCCAGCCAGTGCATTTAAATCAGTTTGTTTAAGAAGTCGGGTCACCTTTCTTTTTGCTTGTCTGGCTGACATTTAATTCTGAAATGCACTATTCAAGAAGGAAAAAGAGAGCTGAGGGAGACATTTGATTTTAATAGGGGTTTCTTTCACAAGAGTGGGAAGGAGGAAACACCATTACACATAGCTGGGAAGATAGAAACACCTTAGGGATCCGTTTTAATTATTTCCACTTTTGCAAAGTAAACTTTCCCCTGGGAAGATCTCACTCTTTCTAAGGGTATAGATTCCTGTCTATAGGGGTGGGTAGAGTGGTGACACACACTTAATAACAAATTGTTAATTAATTGCCTGCCAATTCTATTTTCCTTTCAAACTCTTAATGTCTCAAGGAGCTTCACTTTCTAAAACTCAAGCATGGCCAAAGAGGAATTTAGACAGAATTTAATTTGCACATGCATCAAATTGCATGAATTTTTTACTTTTTTTTCCCCAACTTTCTTCATTCTAGGTCTGGCCTCATAGGCCTAACTGAAACATACTTCCATCTGGAGTTTAATCACTCAATCAACAACTGTGTTGGACATTATTGTGAGAATGAGAGCAGCCAACTGTACCCCATACTTCATTCTAATAAATTTGGCTTCAGATATGTAAATTTTAGGTAAGGTTTAACTTTCATTTTTTTATCTGTTTTATCTTAGTTTTATTTATTGTGCACACCAACTTACCACAAAAGCATCCAATGAGAAAGCATTTGCTGCCAAATGGTGGCAATAAAAAGAGATAGAAATGTCTGATCATTTTTCCTATATCCAGGAAATTCCCAACTCTCTTAAAATATTTCCCATGTGAACATTTCCTCTACCAATGTAGAGGAATCCAATCAAAGACCAACCCTATATCATCTCTATAGAGAAACATGGCAAAGTTTATTTTATAAATAAATTTATCTCATGTGAAATGTTCCATTGATCATGTTACAAATAACATGAGGTCCAGCAGTCATTGGAAAAAGCCAGCACTTGGTCTGACAAATCACTCTTGAACTTTTATCATACTACCATGGTGAGTTGATTGAGTCATGTTCTTGTAAGGGTTGCCTGCTCATACACCTTGCTGAAATTTCATTATTAATTTATAGGGGTCCCTTCATGGAAATGCTACCTTAATATGACCAGAAATGTGTTTAAGTACCCATTGAAAATATGAAAGCATCTACCAGGATCCAGTTGTAATAGAGACTAAGGTACCGTAGCAAAATATAGCACAGACAAAATTAGTCTCTCTCCATCCCTGTGGTGAACATATTTTCTAAAACCGAAAGACAAGGGACATGAGCTATCAAAGAATAACCTTTTTTTTTTTTAAACTAAGTCTCATTAAAAGCGTATTTTCTTTTATTGAAATTATACCAATTCTGGAAAATCAATGCAGTAAGATTAAGCATAAATTTTCTACTTCCTCAGTGTACCTGGTTTGATGACCTTAATGTCAAAAAACTAAAAAGGTGTATGTAGGGGCCTATTAGAAATTAGAATGGTGCCTATCTATCCAGAAATAACAACAAATTGCTCTTTATATGCCACAGTTTGTCTAAAGACTGATTTCATGTACATTTGGTCTTCTGAGTTCAGTGGCCTTTCTAGTCCACCACGTTGCCTTAAGCATTGTAGACTTGAGCAGCAAATCAGCTCCAGATATTGATGTGTGCTGAAAATTCGTTTTAGAAGGAAAAACTGAGGGAGACTGATCTTATAATTCATAAGCTCTTTCCTCTCACCTAGCTGTTGAAATTGACATGAGTTTCTCATATATCCAGAGAATAGGATAGCAACAACCTGATAATAGAACAATAACCAAACACAAATCCCCAACAAATCTACATTTTACTCTGCTATAATAGTAAAGGAATAAAACAGCAACAAAAGTTTGCAAATTGAAAATGCTGTCACCAAAAGGATGATGGATTGATTCAATTAATCAGTAAGTCTTCTCTAAGAGTTCTTGAGGGAGTTATTTACCAGAGGCACACACTGTTTATTCCCCTTCCATGAGCTGTCATTTTTCTTCATTATTCTCTTGTTTCATTTGTTATATGTTTTGGGGATATTCTGATTTCACTGTGTGGTAAGGTTTTGCATGCGTGTGTGCACATTCGGGCACACACACACACACATACAAGCACGCTAACAGGCATAAATCTTATTGGAGGCCACTTGGAACATTGGGACATCTTGTTATCTCATGTTTCAGCCTGCACCAAAACATCATCAGGATGAAGTCAAACAGCCTCAATGTTTAGTTCATGATAGTGAGTTATGTTGAAGGGAAAGTGATTAATATGAGCAAAGTCTTTGAAAACATCATCCTGCCTATAGATTCTTGAAGATGTTATAGAACAGCCTTTGTTAAAATAGAAAATAACACATTTTTAAGTGTCTTGTCAAGATTTTGGCAGCATAATGGCTATCAAAAATGATTGGCACAGGACAGTTAGGTGGCCGTAGGCTGTGTAGGGGAGACAGTGCTGAACTTGGAGTCAGGAAGACCTATGTTCAAATCTTGCCTCAGACATTTCTTGCTGTGTCACTCTAGGGAAGTCCTCTAATTTCTTTCTGTCAGCCTCAGTTTTCACATTTTCAAAATAGGGATAACAGCACCTTTCTTACAGGTTTGTAAGGATGCACAGGATTCTCATAAGAATCAAATGAGATAATATTTTTTAAGTGCTTAGCAAAGTTTAAATATCTGTATTCTGTTGTTGTTTTCAGTTGTGTCTGACTCTTTGTGACCCTGTTTTAGGTTTTTTTCAAAGGCAGATACTGAAGCAGTTTGCCAATTCCTTCTCGAACTCATTTTACAAATGAGGAAACTCAGGCAAACAGGGTTAAGTGACTTGCCTAGGATCACACAACTTGTAAGTGTCTGAGGTCACATTTGAACTCAGGAAGATGAGTTTTCCTGACTCCAAGCCTGGGTCTCTTTCCACTGTGCTACTCAGTTGACATAGAAGATATGAGCAGGTCTTAAATTGGGCATATATCAAAGAATAAAGAACTTCTTATGTTTTTGTTGAAGTAGACATAGGCAGATGTGAAGAGGGAATAAAAAGTGATAAAGGAAGGTTGGAGGGGAAGACCTAAGGGAGGACAGTAATCTGGGAGTTTGTACTTCAAAGAGAAGGGTTCTCAATATATGAGCTTCTTCGGGACGAATGATGGATTTCTCATTTTATAAATGAAAGGCAGGGATTTTCAAGGAAGAGTATCTCAAATGATTTAAGAGGACAAGTTCTAGATCTACTCAATCTCTTGCTTATGGCAATTATAAATTCTTTATAAAAACAAATCACAGAACTTCCAAGTTCAATGTGTCCGTCTAGTAAACCATAGTAGTTCTAATAAAGAGAATATTACTTACTGAGTTATGTATGGATTCAAGAGGCAACTTAGCATAGTAAAGAGGTTGAAGAACCTGTAGTCAAGAAGACATTGGTTCAAATCTTGATTCAGACATATATCACCTACATCATTTTGGGCAAGTCATTTAATAACGTGTCTGGACCTTAGTTTCTTCATATATAAAATAAGAAGGTTGGGCTACATAGCCTCCAAGATTCTTCCAGTCCTCAAATTTTATGATTTCTAATTTAAATGATTGCCTCTAGTAAAAGACTTAGTGCTAAAACTATGTTGTATACAGTCTTCTAAATTTCAAGGCAAAAAGTTGCTGTAGCCTAGTCGGGCAGAATCTGATTAAAGTGTAATTGGGAAATATTGAACAAAATGAATACAACATAGATAATGTTAATTTGGGCTTTCTAAGCCAGTACAGCAGGAATTCATTTCTATTTGAGTTTAACACCCCCAAACTACCTGTTCTAGGTAACAGTTCCAGATTTCATTATGTCTTTGTGTCATTACCATGAATATCAATTGCCATCACGCAGACCAGAAGTTGAAGAGAGAGGATACTGGACAAGTGCTGGGACACATCTTTAAAGATGCCATTTAGGAAAAATGAAACAAAGGAAAATTTAAAAAGACCCCCAAACTCAGCCTGCCTTTAGGCCATTTGTCTTTATTCAGAGTGTGTGAGAATAAAAATCTAGTCATCTGAACTTTCTTAGATCCAGGGATTCTAGGAAAACAATTTCATTGTATCATGTCAGTTATTTAAAACAAAGTCAATTTTTTCCTGTAATAAGTAGCCCACATTGAATCTTCACTTCACTAATTATATTATATGAGTATTTGCTATGTACCTCATTTCATCAGAGACAGAAGATGGTACTCTTTTAATAGAGAACAAATTTCCTGGGATCATAAACTTATCCAAGCAAAGTACAAAGACCCTGGACTCTTCTGTTGAGGAAGTGTCTAGTTAGCCCACCAATCAAGTGAACTTATGAACCCCAGCATCTCTCTGGGCCAGAGTAAAGACTGTTGTCAAAGATAGCTTAGTCCCACGGATATCTTCCGTATCCTGAACCTCTGAAAAGGGTCCTTTTATCTTCAGAAGAGGAATCATCTTTTTGTGTGAATAAAGGGACAAAGAAGTAGGAGGAAGGGACCAGCTCTTGTTTCTGAAAAGTACTGGGTGGTACAGGCCTGCCAGGTGACACTGCACTGAACTGGGGGTTTCTTAATGGTGGGGAAAAAAATGAGAGGATTCTGTTTCCTGATCTTCTCAACTTAAAAAAAAAACAAAAACAAACCCCAAACCTCATTTTGGTACTTTCCACTTCAGGATGGAGAAACACTATAAATTGCAGAGCTGAACCCCAAGAAAGTATCCAGAGCACGTTTGTAATAGGAAATAGCTGAGGTCAAAACCTATTTGGCTATTACTTGGCTTTATCTGTTAAAGCCTAGAAAGCTGTACTGTCAAGGGGCTGACTCCCAGTAAGTTCTAGTTACCTGGGGACATTAGGATACACCTTTAATCCAATCTGTGAACTGTGAGGATTGAAGGAAAAGGAAGGAGTGTGAACTTTGGATCCTATTTAACATTATAGGTGTGTGTGTGTGTGTGTGTGTGTGTGTGTGTGTGTGTGTGTGTGTATGAGACCTGATTCCTTGGTTCCCATTCTTATCGGGACTGTCAATCCGACTCTCCTCTCACCCCTAACTGGTTGTGTTAATTCCAGGAAGGTGCTTGATGGGTGTCACTTGAAGTCCTTTGATTTCAAGGAAGCATGGAGTAATGACTCTGAAGCTAGAGGACGTGGATTCAGATCCTGCTTCTGATGATTTATCTGTATGACCTTAGCTTCTCTGGGTCATTGTTTTCTCAGTTATTAAATAAAGGGGTTGGATTATGACTTCTAAGGTCCCTTCTAATTCCTGCACTGTGATAGCATGAATTGCAGGCTCTTGGGGGTTGTCCTCTCTCATTGAAGGGTGAAAGGCTTAGTGACTTAAAAAAGGAAGGCCTCTGTCTTCCTTTGGAACTTTCCAAAATTTGAATTCTAACAATATTTATTTGCCTTCCTCGTCCTAAAGATTATACTACTACCATCATTTGTTGAAATGGGCATCACAGTCCTATGACTGTTAGTCATAATAAATGCATTTTTCTACTGAAGGAGCAGATAAGTGACCATTTCAAATAATCTCCTTGGGTGGCAGAGGGAATATCTGACCCCTTGCCCAGTTCAGCAGAGGGTATTTAACATACTAGCCTCACACTTTTGACAACTGTCAGCTTGCTACTGACTCTAAATTCCAGATGAGCAGGCAAAATAAAAAGACATTTTCCAAATGACAGCAAGTCTATTACAGGCAGTCTTATAAAAGAAGCCTTTTAGTGTCAGAAGATAATGAAAATACGTGTTACCTATGACTGAGCTAAAATGATGCCATGACCTGGCAATTTCTATTCACTGCTGACACATTTCAGTGTGGGACAACCTCATCACCGCCTTCATGTAAATGTAATAGGATTCCGTGGTCTTGTATATCGCCAGACTGCCTCTAACTTGTGTGAGAAGCAGCAGGGGCTCCAAGGGAGAGCTCAGAAGCTGAATGGGTTTCTTTTTTTCCATTTATTTTTAAAATGCAAATTACACTAATAAGTCAAAAAAATCACTTCTGTTAAAAATACATTCAGAATTAACAAATGCCAAGGAAAAGGAAAGAAAAAGACACATCAGAATCATAACTCTTGCCTTCTGAATATTAGGTTTTATAACAAAAGCCCAGCCTAGAAAAATAGCATTCTTTCCTGGATTTTGAGGAGGATACAGCTGCTGAATAACTTGGATGTTATTCCAGATATAGTCACACTACTGTGCTCAGAATTGTTCCCACGACAGTTCTGTCCACTGAACATTGTTTAGTAGTCAACATCATTTCTTGTTTTAATGTGTGAAGGGGGTGATGGTGACTTGGCTGCAACATAAAGTAGGACTATGAGGGCCTATTATGTGCTGGGTGTGTATATATGCACACACCCATACATACATACACATGTACGCTACAGCAAAACCTCATTAAGACAAGCATGTACCGGGGAATCTCGAGTGTAGCATCTGTGTATTGATGCCAAAATACCAGCTCAGGGTCAACATTTTTTCCCCCAATTTGTTATTCAAACATTCAGGAAATGTGCATGAGAGGAGGTTTCACTGAGAAATTTGAGATTTTATGTTTATACATGTATATATAGACTCACATGTATAAGCCACTGGAAAAAAATGCAAGTATAATTCCTGGAACCTGTCTTTGTAGCTTACTTTCCAATGGTGAACTTTTGTTTCTCTGTTTTCTAGACAATTTTTAAAATAATATATATAATATATATATATATTTTTGCGTGTGATACAGATATCCATGCAAACACAGTAAACAGGACTTGGTTCTGTAGATATGGGCAGGCTCAGGTTCCACACAGGTCATCTCAGAACCTCCACCAAGGAGAAAAAATTAGGAAAAGAGTCATTCTTTGTCAACTTAAGATGTTCTAAGCCCTGGATTTCACCTGCCCCTTCAAGGTGGTGGGAGGGCATTATTTTTTCCTCCTTGTCTGAAGTGTTCCAAGATAGTTTCAAAAAAAGAAACAAGGCCAATCCAAGTTCCCGAAAAGCCTGAACAAATATGTTTACCGCTAATGAAAGCCATATAGTGCCTGAAAATACAGTTCAGATTCAAAACAAAACAAAATTTCCTAGGAGTTCAGAGTATTCCATAAACACATTGACCTACTATTAAGTTCCCAAAGGCATCTTGTTGCCAACTACATAACAGCACAGTTTTTTTTTTCAGCCACAATAATACAGGAAGATTAAAATACACACTCTAACACACAACAGATCCCCCAAATACCACAAAGAGATCTCAAATATTTCACCAAGGTAACTATTTCCCCTCCCTACCCCCCACCCACAAAAAATAATCTCATATGCAGAAGTTAGAAAAAAAAGGTTCACTTACATCAGATCTTCCATTTGAATTAGATATAAAAGAGTAAACATAGCTAATACATATTCAGTTGGCCTCTGTTGATAGAAATCTGCAGATGTTTCTGGAGTTAGTAAAAGACATATTGGAAGTTAGAAAAGCACCTAGAGTGCAATAAATAAGAATAATGGGGTTAACGAAGCTGTTTCCAGGAAGGTTAGTAGTCTAATGAGTTTTGCTTTGTGTCTCCCAACACCCCCCTCCCTTCGTCCCCCTCCCCAAGACCTTATTTAGTATTATAAAGATTATAGTCAAGATTATTATTGTTATCGTTACTGTTTGGCCACTGTGTCGGCTCAATAGTAAAGCACTTTACTGACAGCTGGCAGTTTATCCCGCAGAAGCTCTGGAGCTGCTGAACTAGGCAGTCTTGTTCCCTGACATGAAGCATGCTGACTTCAAACTTGGTTTGTTTTCCCCAGAATTCACAGCAGCCTGAAGGAAGTTACTTCAGAGAGCCTGCACTGAGTTTCTCTGGTGTACAACTTGGATGGGTTAAGGCAAGTATGTACTGTACAGCCTTTAGGGCAAACAACCTGCCGTCTATATAGACTTCAGTTACAAGGTCATCATGGTATTATTTTATTATTACTGTTACCATTATTACTATTTTGTAACAACACTAAGGAGACTTGGTGCTATCAGGTGGATGGAGGGCTGTCGAATGATTCTGAACTGGATGATGCCATAACTCAGGCTCTCCCATTAGTTGGAATGCAGAAGGTAAAGGTAAAGAATGGGCAGCAGAGGGTGCCAACACTCCTCCTTTTGGACCTTCCAAAGGCCTGGCAGTTGTCTGTACATGCAGGAAATCCAAGATAGAGGGTCTCCTGGGCATCTGTCTGTGTTTGTTAGGAAAAAGAGGCCAAGTAGAACTATTTATTTTTGTGTCTCAGCTGATGCTTGATGGTGGTGGTTGTTGGTTTTTTATTTTTATTTTTATTCTTAAAACACAGATAAGTTGCTTCTTGCTCTTTGTAAAACACAGGAGGCCATTGTGAAACAAGTTCTTTGAAAGGTCCTTGAGCAGACACACTGAAGTCACGTAGCTTACTTGGACCTAAAGGAGAGATGGAGGGAAAAAAAGATGTTTGTAAATCAACTGGGAGATGGATTAAGGGATACTATTCATCACCTTCCCTCCCTTCTCCAGGCACAAATGAAGGGCATGCCAAAAGGGTTTCTAGAAGGATCTTTTCTTTCTTCTTGTTCCCCCCAAAACAAACAAACAAACCAACTCTCTTGACTTCAGAGTCCACCATCATTAGTTCTGCTGCTCAAATAGGTTAGGAGAGGGAATACAAATCTTCTAGGAGTTCTCTGTGGGAATCAGCATGCTGCTGATTACTTCCACCACCACCCCCCCGCAACAAAAAAAACCCTACAGCAAAACAAAAAAATGTCAAAGCAAATTACTTTGACTTCAAAATTTAACCTGTAAATGTGAGTATATTCTAATAGAGCAGTCTCAAGGATGGCAGCACTATCCTTCCTCTGTATGTATTCAGCCCATATGAAGGAGGCTCTCAGATCAGAGGGGATGGCTAGACTGTAAAGACATGAAATTCCTTTTCTTCCCAGGCTTAACAGGATGTAAGCTGGAAGATCACCTGAAGAACTATGAATCAACAAAGCCAGAGACACTTGAACTGAATGTGGGAGTAGCAGAAAAAAAAAGAAAAAAGAAAAAAAAAAAGAAAAAAAACTTCTCATTTAAGACATTTGTGGCAGTGTTTTGAGAACACTGTTCAGGGTCTTAGTCACACAACTTCTGTCATGTTTAATGGAAACCCCTGCAGCTAGAATGGCACACAGCTATCAAAGCACACTCCTCTCAGTCTAAGGAATCCCTCATTCTTTTCAGTAGCTTTTTATATGTGTTTTTATTGTGCTTGAACAGCTCATAATGGTAAATTACTTTGATCTGTAAATCTTTATGTTTGTTGATGGAAATGTTGCAAAGGTTGCAAACCAGGTACACAAAAATGACATATTGGAAACTCCTACATCTTAGGCCATCTTCTATGAATTAGATTTGTGTTGGGCTGAGGGCTTATTATTCACTTGCTTGAACAGATAGTAGCTCTCAAATTTCTGGCCTTTCTAATTAGAAGCAGTGCAGTGGAGTGGAAAGACCACTGAATCTAGGATTAGGGAATCTGGGCTCATATGCTGGTACTGTTACCAGCTACCAAGTATGACCTTGGGCCAGTCATCTAACAATTCATCTGCAGGTCTCAGTTTTCTCATCTGTAAAATGAGTGGGTGGGATTAGAATGATCTCTAAAGTTTCTTCCAGCTCTAAATGAATGATCCTATAAATTCTTGAGGGCTACAAAGTTGGAAGAGGCACTCTCATTCAAAAAAAGTACAAATAAATTACTTTCAGAAGGAACCAAAGAAAATGTTAGAAGTCAAAATAAAGAAATCCAGATGACGAGTGTGAAGAAGTGGAATTGAGAGAGTACTGTATTGCTGATTGAATACAGGGTTTGGCTTAATGAATTGCTGTCATCAAATCCTTCCCCAGATCGTTCTTAGCCTTTTCATGCTGGATGAGTCACTTAATCTCTTTAGGCCTCCATTTTCTCATTTTTAAAATGAGGAGAGTAGATTCAGTGACCTCAAAGGTGTCTTCCAACTCTAAATCTATGAATCTATGAGCATAAGAGAATATGGATAGTCATTTTGTGTTAAATTCTCCTTAGACTTTAATTTGGGGAATTTTTTTAGGGGACCATGGAAAGAACTCTTCATTACGTAAATTTTAAAATGTTAGTGATGCATGTAAACACCCCTACCTGTCCCTTGAATTCCCATCTTATTGAAGTAAGACAATTTATTTTCTGGGACATGAAGTTGGAATATTCTGTTATCATTTAAATAGTTAAATGGTGTCACTAAGGCAAAATCAATTGGTTACAAGCATGTGATCCATCACATCTTGTCTCCTCTAGCAGACTGTCCCCTTTATCATCCCCACTCTGTTACTTATCTTTTAATTTCTCTCTATGGGCTGCTTTCCTACTGCCTACAAATATGCCCATGTCTCCCTCATCCTCAAAATTCCCCAGTTGATTCATCCATCCCTACTAACTATTGTCCTATATCTTTTCTCCCCTTTCTGGCTAAACTCCTTGAGAAGATTATAGTCTATCTGTACTTCTTTTCTTCTCACTTCTTTCTTCCTAACTATGCAGTTAGGAACCTTTGCTTCTGACCTCATTATTCAAATGAAACAGCACTCTTCAAAGTTACCAATGATTTCTCACTTTTTTAATGTTACCAATGATCTCTTGACAAATTTAGTGTGAATTTTTACTTCTTGTCCCCCGTGTCTGGAACTCTCTCCATTCTCATCTTTGTCTACTGGCTTCCCTGACTCCCTTCAAATATTTGCAAAATCCACCTTCTACCAGAAGCCTTTCCCAATCCCCCTTAATGCCAATGCCATCCCTCTCTTTGCTGTTCAATTGTTTCAATCATGTCTGACTCTTTATGAGCCCATTTGGAGTTTTCTTGGCAAAAGATAATGGAATGATTTGCCATTTACTTCTCCAGGTCATTTTATAGATGAGGAAACTGAGGCAAACAGGGTTAAGTGACTTGCCCAAGGTCACACAGTAAGTGTTTGAGGCAAGATTTGAACTCAGGAAGATGAATCTTCCTGGCTTCAGGCTGGCATTCTATCCACTTAGAGTCTAATGGGAGAGACAACATGAAACCATGTACGATAAGCTATATGAAGGATGAATAAGAGAAAACTAGCATCGAGGTCGCTGCTCCTTCCTTAACGTTAAATTTCTCTAATTCATCTTTTATATGCTTATTGTCATAGTTGCTCTCATGTTGTCTCCATTAGATTGTAAGATCCTCAAGAACAGTTACTGCCTTTTGTCATTCTTTGTAGCTTGTGTACATATGTGTATTTATAGAGTTTTTCTGGTTCTGCTTATTTTACTCTACATTAATGCATATATACACATATGCTTCTTTTGGATGTTACATCTATTTTTTAGATGGTGAAGTAATATTCCATTACACTTATGTACTACTATTTCTTTAACTATTCACTAAATGATAATCCAGGAAATTTTGTTTCATGTTCTTTGCTATCATAAAAGAGGGCTTCTATGAATATTTGGTTTATTGATAACTTCCTTCCTGAAATTGACTTCCATGGAACATATAACGAGTATCTCTGGGTCAAAGGCCATAGGTATTTTACAACTTTCTTAATATAATTTTAAATTGTTTTCCACAATGGTCCGATGAAGTTACAACTTCCTCACAGTATAGGTATGTATATTTTTCTGTAGCTTGTCCAGCTCTATTTCTATCTCTTTGTCATCTTTACCAATTTGTATGAAGTTAAACTTGAGTGGTTTTGAGTCATGTTGAGTCTTATTCTTAATAAGTTTGAGAAGCTTTTTCTATGGTGGTTTAGAGTTTGCAATTCTTTTGAGAATTCTTTGCACCCATTGATTACTTATCCTTTGAGGTATGACTTTTAGATCAAGTACTTTTTTATAGAGCATACAATAACATGTTGGTACAAAATTTAAATGTCATTATCTACCATTAGCATTCATTTCTGTGAATCTAAATTTTCTTTCATATGTTTCTTGTTAATTTGTTTCCTCTCAGCAGCATCTGTTGATCAGCAAAGAGGAAATTCATATGACTGTCTGATAGAGACAATGAATATCACTGGAGCTGACTAGGAGGAACGGCAATGTCTGGTGGGTGTTGACGGGCTGTTTCTGAGCATGGGCATATTTTCATTCTCTGCTTGGGCTGAAATTATGTGAGATCATGATTAGAGACAGCTTTTTATGAGTGACATGTGGATGTATTTGTTGGCTTCTGCCTTATGACAGTCTTCCTTCTGTGCATTTAATAAAAGGAACAGAAATGTGCATATGCATTTTGCCTCTTGCAACACAATAGAATCATTTACATAAGGAAGAAGGCAGCACTGAAATATTAAAAAATCATATTTCCAAGAGTCATCATTCTGGTTTTCTTTGTCTCAGACACATGTCCTTACATATCTCCTGATTTCTCTGTGATGCTCATTTTTTTTCCTCCATGGTAGCTATAAATATAACCAGCTTTCTTTTTTCCTTCTTCATCACATCTCCTATTTTGCATTAAATTTTAAGAAATAAGTTTTATTGATGCCATTTTTTTATCGCAGTCATATTTGGATTTATCCTTTCCCCTCTACCCAGTGAATAACACATCCTTCTTGAAACAAAGAAAAATAATCAAGCAAAACCATCCAGTGCAGTTATGTGCCCGGATATGCAACATTCTATACATGCAGTTCCTCACTCCTCCATCTAAAGAAGGGAGGTACTTTTCATTATCTCTTCTCAAAGATTAAGACTGATTATTAACATTACTCAAAGTTCATGGTTGTTTTGGTGGTTTTTTGTTCACATTATTGTCCCTGCATATAATCTTTAGTTCTGCCTACTTCTCTTTGAATTACTTCCCTAGGAATCATTTCACACTTTAAATTCTTTGTATTCAACCTTTCTCATAGGGTTTCCATTACATTCACATTACATATGTGAAAGTTTGTTCCAATAAATGTTCACTAATTAATAAACACACACCTTTTTTTTTGCCACCATAAAAGTGCTGCTATAAATATTTTCGTAAATCTGAGCCTCTCCCCATCCTTGACCTCCTGGGGATATAGGCTAGCAATATACACTGGGGCATTTCTTTACTGTGAGTGAGTGAATCTGCTTTGCTTTGAATGAGTGAATTACAGAAACAATGATTGTCTTATTCCATTTAATGGCGGACATCATTAACACATTTTAACCAAATCCTTGCATGATGTTGTAAAGCCCCTTTGTAACATTATTTGGTCACTTCCTCAAGACTCAAACCAAGGAGAACATTCTTCCCATGGAACTAATGGTGCCCCAGAGTGTTGCCTTGATTAATGTTCTTCTGTTAATTCAGTGAATGATGTTAGAAGGCCTGTAGAACATGTGCCTGTAGAATCATCTTTGGTTTAGTTAGGCATTGGTTATCTAGTCTGTAGATCTTCCAAACCCTGCCTGCTTTGTAGCCACTGGGCAGTTCCACCAGAGGTGCTGCCAAGGCGTAGGGAGGGAGAAAAGAAAGGAAATGTTAATGAGAACATATTAGAACATAAAATTCATGCAATATTATAGCTCATTTACTAGATAGGGAGACTGAGGCTCAGATATTACATGATTTATTAGTAGCTTGAGTTGAAGGTTTAGCTAAAAAAAATCTTTGAATTTCAATTATCTGTCTTTTCTTCTATAGCTAAGTGTAAGTTCTTTGTAGAATTTTCTTAGTATTTATGATTTAAAAGGCTATCAAGACAAACTGACATTATGCTTCAAACCTATGACATTAAAAACACAAGTAAAAATTCGTATGGAACTTTATAATAGTTAAGAATGTTTGGGATGTTACTTTCAAAATAGAAAAATTTCTTAGTTTCTTCAGAGTGCTATCTACATGTCCGGTATTGTGTGAGACATGGTTGTACAGTGGAAAAGGGATTAGTTGTTCAGAGGACATAGGTTCAAATCCTGCCTGCAACAACCTGTGTGACCCTGGGCAAGTCACTTTAGTGTTCTGTGCCTCAGTTTCCTCAATTGTAAAATGAAGGGATTGAACAAGATAACCTCTAAGGTCATTTTGACCTTTGAATCGTAAATGATCCCAAATCTCCCCAATTATAATTGATTTCTTGAATGAATGCATAAAAATATCATATCACATACTTACCACTGCCAGTTACTCTGTTTATTTGTACAAATACAAGCAAGCAGTCTCTATCCTCAGGGAATTAATAGGGGAAGACCACATATACAGAGCAGCTGTAGCTGGGGAAGGGTGTTTGGAAAGTATCAATTTTATTACTGTCCTCAGAACTAGAGTTGGAAAAGGGTGTGGAGAGAGCACATGCCAAGTGGTGTGTTGCAATAGGAAGATGACCAAAGAGTAGCATAGTGGGTCTGGGACAGAGCTAAACATGGTAAATACTAGGCAGAAGCCCAGTGTCCAAGGATGGGAGCTAGTGTGTAGGAGCATGCAACCTCTTCGGCAACAGGGATGGGGAGCCTGTGGCTTTGAGGGCACATGTAGCATTCTAGGTCCTTGTGTGTGGTCTTCTGACTGAGTCAAAGTTTTATAAAACAGATCCTTTTATGAAGGGAATTTGTTATGTGAAGTTTAGATTCACTCCAAGGGTCATATCTGAGAATATGTGAATCTAAACTTCATATAACAAATTCCCCTACCCCTGAGTTCTAGACTATAGGAGAGTATCTTGTCAATGTCACACCCCCTGCTATAATACTGAGAGGCAGAATGAGGATGTGGAGAGAAAATTGGCTTAGGAGTAAGGCAGAGATGGGATCAAAGCCCCTGCTAATATACATTGTCCACGTCACCCTGAACAAATCAATTAGTCTCAGAGTCCCATGCCTTTGCCTGTTCCTCTGGTTGCAAAGTAGGTGCACACTTGCACTGATAAAGGGAGTTTCCTCACTGGGAGTTTCCAATAGCAATGAAATAGCAGGTATGTACTAATGTTATCTCCCTGACTAAATCATAAACTTGAAGGAAGGGACTATATATCTTATTTTAGCTTTGTATCTTCAGTACCTGGTACAGCACTTTGAATTGATTAAGTGTCTATTGACTGAAAAAATTAATAAGGATATTCTATGTCCAAATATGGAAAAAATTTAAATATGACTACTAAGTCTTATCATTAGTACCTCCACTGTTCTAGGTGGTGCAGAGGCTAGAGCACCAGGCCTGGAGTTAAGAAGACTTTTGTTCAGATTTGGCTTCAGGCACTTTCTAGCCGGGTGTTGTTTGTCTAGTTGTTTCAGTTCTGTTTGACTCTTTGTGATCTCATCTGGAGTTTTCTTGGCAAAGATACTGGAGTGGTTTGCCATTTCCTTCTTCAGCTCATTTTATACATGATGAAATTCAGGCAAACAGGGTTAAGTGACTTGCCCAGAGTCATGTTGCTAGTATCTGAGGCCAGATTTGAACTCTGGTCTTCCTGACTCTAGGAGTGGCTTCTGGCCACTGTACCATGTAGTTGCCCATTTGGGTCACTTAATCTTTGTCTGCCTCAGTTCTCTTTGTCTTCCTCCAGTTTCCTTAGGGATATAAATAGCATTTACCTCTCAGAGTTTTTCTAAGGAAAAAAGTGAAATAATATTTGTAAAGCACTTTTGAAACTTAAAGTACTTTATAAATATTATTTTTAATTTCTCCTATATGTCTCCTTCTTTGCACTTACACAGGAGTCATTCTAGAACAGGCTTTCATCACATCATTAATGGACCAATGTAATAATCTGATTATTCTCCATGTCTCATGCCTGTCTGTCTGGTCTGTCTTTCTTCACTCCAATCCATTTTCCATTCAGCTACCAAGTGATTTTTAATTAAATTTTATTTTTTTCAATTAGTAAAAATTTGCCTCCTCTCCCTCTAAATTATCCTTTCTCCAACAAGAACATACACACACATAAAACCAAAACCATTGTTATAAGCATGTACAGTCAAACAAAAAATAATTCTGCATTCGACATGTCTAAAAGAAAAAAATGTGTGTGTATATGTATACATATATGCATACATGTCTATACACAGACACACAAGCATATTTTGATTTTTCACATGTCCGATGTGGAAATCAGGTTTGTGTATACATTTAAACACATGCACAGTGGACACATAGCTACACAACGTGTATCTATGTACAAATACACAAATATTTACACACAAATACATGGCAGCATCTCCCTAAATATACTTATTATATTCTGTTGTATAGATATGCAATTGAATGTACACCTCCATGTATACATACATATGTGTGTCTGCATATGTGTATATAATTTGTACTATACGTCCATCAGCTCTCTATCAGGAGATAGGTACCAGCTTTCATCGGTCCTCTGGCATCATGGTTGGTCATTCGGTTGCATCAGAGTTATCTAAGTCTTTCGTCACATAAATGGTTCTCTTGGTTTTGTTTGCTTCATTCTTCATTAATTCGTATGAGTCTTGGCAGATTTATCTAAAACCATCCCCTTAGCATTTTATTGCATTTATATAACATAACTTGTTAAGATATTTTCCAGCTAATGAGCAGTACCCCCTCAGATTACCATGTTTTACACCTCAAAAAGTCATAAATATTTTTTGTATGTTTTCATATGTTTTAGTCAACTGGCAAATAGAACTTTCCCTTCTATTTGCCAGTTGACTGAAATATATTTCTGTACCTAAGTCTGCGTGTGTGCATGTGTGTGTGTGTGTGTGCATGTACGTGTGAGTGTGCATGTACGTGTGTGTGTGCATATGCAAGTGTGCTCTTCCCTCCTTTGACCAGTTCCAAAAAGACTGTGGAGTAAGGTTCAAGTGCAAGCCACCTTCCTTCCTACAGACTTCTACTTGTGTACCCTAATTCTGTCAGCTATTCTCCCCTAACCTTTCCCCTTACCCATTTAAGATCATCAGGACATAACAAAGCTATTTTCAAGCCTTCTGTCTAGTTAGACTCCTTCTAGGACCCTTAATGATGATAGTATTCAGAGAGGAAACATGAATCATCTCACTATATTAGAACGTAAGCTGTTTATCTTTATTTAAACCCTTATAATTGTTCACCTGTAGCTGTCTCTTTGTTTCTCTTAATTTGAACTGAGATGTTTTATGCAGCTCTGCTCCTTTTCATCAGAAATACTTGGAAATCCTCTATTTCTTTAAATGTTTCTCCTTGCCTCCCCCAGTTTTGCAGGGCAATACGCCTTTGTCTTCTGGAATATCATATTCCAAGGTCTCTGCTCCTTCATAGTGGTAGCTTCTAAATGATGTGTGATCCTAATTGTGGCTCCTATCTACTTGAATGGATACTTTCTGGCTCCTTGCCACATTTTTTCTTTCACCCAAAGTTCTGGATTTTGACTATAATGTTCCCAAGAGTTTTCATTTGGGAGTTTCTTTCAGGAGATTAAATATGGATTCTTTCTATTTCCTTTTTGCCCTCTGTTTCTAAGAGATCAGTGCAGTTTTCTTTGAATATTTCTTGCAATGTGATGTTTAGATTCATTTTTGGTCATGGTTTCAGGTAGTCTAATCATTCATTCTTAAATCATCTTTCTTCAATCTGTTTTCCAGGTCAGTAAGAGCCTCCTAATTAGTGTCCCTTTCTATTCCTCAATGATTATCCATTTTCTACATGAAACAGGACAAATCACTTACCTGTATAAAAATCTTCAGTGCCTTCCTAAAACAATGCGTACTCTAACTAGTCTAATTACTACCTATATAAAATCACCTTTATGATATCTCTAGCTAGTGGCCAAGAGTAGTGGTAGGAAAAGTCGCCATCTTCTCCTGAGGTAGGTCATTATACTTTTGGATAGCCCTAATTATTATGGAGTTCTCCCCATATTGAGCCTAAATCTGATTCTCTTAAATTTCTACCCATTGGAGCTGAATATGTTTTATATCTCAAATATACTGCAAATTCTGAGGGCAGAGACTAGGTTTTTCTAAGTTTTATATCTCTTTTAATGCATAGCACATTGTTTCGCACAAAATAGTTCTCTAACAAATACTTATTTTATGGAAAAAAATACATCATAAATTCAGTTATCACTACACAAAGCACAATGATTGGAATGCATATTGGGTATAGTGCCTTGGACATTGTAGCCATGTAATAAAAGAGTAAATATGCTTAATGCAATAACTTTAACCTCTTCACTTGTGATACGGAATAGATAAGGAAAAATGATGTTTCCTCAGTTTGATGAATTGGCAGTTTTTCTTTTGGTCTTTGCTTTTGGTTCTATAATTATTTTTCTAGGTCAACTTGCCATGGAAATGGGCTGATATCAATACATATGCATACACGTAGGTATGGATATAGATCAATTTTTCCAAGTAAATTTACCTTAAAAAGGATATAAAATAAACTTTGTTTATCAGTAACCTGGAACAATTGCGCTAATGAGCTTTAATCTGATCATGCCTTCCACATTCAATCCAATTCAATTCCACAAACATTAATAAAGATCCAACACTTTACAAATCAGTCTGTGTATTAGGAAGGCTACAAAAATAATTGTCATATACAGTATGGTGATTGAAAGGCAAAGTAGTTTATTATCTTGCAGAGAGATAGTGGGAATCTATTAAATAATGAATAAGTATTACGGTACAACAAATTGGATCTATTTATCTATCCTTGCCCTCAAGAAGCTAAGTGTATTTGACTGCATTTTTGGGCAACTGACATAGTCATGGTATAGTAATACAGAATTATATAATGTTAGAACTAGAAGGCATCTTAATCTTCTACTCTAAGCCCCTCATTTTGAAAATGAGAGACTGGCTTAAGGTCTCACAGCTAGACTTCCACTTCAGCAAAATTAATCAATCTTGATCACATTCATGTTTTTTGGTCTAAGCATACAAATGCAATGATAAATGGAAGACAGGAGCAGTATCCAGACCAAATGGATACTTGTGCTGGAGAACTGATACCTTGTTAGGAGTATGGCTAACATAGGGCTAAGGTTGTCATTTCTGATCCTTTGATATATTACTTTAAAATCAACATGACATCAAAATTTGGCACATCATGCCATGAGAAGTCATTATGTTAGGTACAAGAGTGGGGAATCTGTGGCCTTGAGGTCACATGTGGTCTTCCAGTCCTCATGTGTGGCCTATTAACTGAATCCAAGTTTTACAGAAGAAATCTTTTTATTAAAGGGATTTGTTTTGTGAAGTTTGGATTCAGTCAGAGTGCTGCACAGAGGACCTAGAGAACCACATGTGGTCTTGAGGCCTCAGGATCCCCACCTGTGAATAGTACTGGATAAAAAAAAAAACATCTTGAAGCTATTCTGTCAGGAAAAAAAGTTAGCTGAATATAATTGGTTCTGAATTATTTTCTCATTTCTGCACATCCAAAAAACATTGCAAAAGCAACATCCTTACATGTACATGGGCTGTAGTTGTAAATGAGATGTCTTCTGTGGGCCTTGATAGCCGTAAGAGTCAAATCCACCTATGAAATCAACTGCAAAGAGAAAATTATATTTATTAGAAACAACTTTTAAAAGAGATAAACGGAAGCAAAATTTCACAGAAATTAATATGGAGAGAGCAGCTAATAATCTATTAAACTGAGAGTGACTAATAGTGGGGGATGTAAAAATGGTAGTTCCTTCAAGGTAATGACTTTTTTGTGGTCTCAGAGAATCAATTACAGTTTTACAAGAATTTTCTTACATGTGAAAAAGAATTATGCACTCATCTCAAATTAGAAAGGTCTAATTGGAATTTTTTTCTCACTCCATCTTCATGCTGGTTCCTTAGTCTCCTGACTCCTGACGGTAAGGGAGAAACTTACAAAAATGTAAGGAGACTGAAGCATCCGTTAGCTTGTCATGATGTTGACAATGAATTAAAGTATTGAAAAATCTGGTTTCCATGAGAGTAAAATAGGATGCTGTGATTTTGCACGAGGGGGACAAGGTAAAGTTTTACAGGCAGTGGGTCTGACATTCAACACAAACCAGCAGTTAGAACACACAGCAAGCATGTTCTATATATTGTAAGAAACTGTAATTCTCCATTTTTTCTTTTAGCAAAAGGGATTGAATCATGTCTCCTCACCAAAAACAATTACATGCACTGAGAATGACAGAAAAGGCAAGATATAAGTAGATAATATCTGACATCTTCATATTGTCTGATATCTTGTTAGTGGTCAGAGGTGAGAGGAGAAAGAGGCTAGAAATTGAGTTTCCACAGAAGAAATTTTCATAGATATGAAAAGTAGATATCTTTTTTGGGGGGAGGGAGGTCAGGAATCTGGTAATTATTGGTGAAACATAAGTGAACAAGGTCTTTATCTGGAACAGTGAATAGAGAGGTGAACTTGGAGTCAGGGAGATCTGAGATCAAATACTACCTTAGATTCTTACTGGCACGATTAACATGGGGTAAGTCACTTAAACCTGTGTTTATCCCAGTTTTCTCACCTGTAAAATGGGGATAATAATAGTATCGACCTCCCATGATTGTCATGAGGATCACCTATTAGAAAAGCGATTATAAATGCTGTTATTTCTGATATCAGAATCTTGTAAGGAAAGTCTGTTCTAAAAATAAGTTTTGCTTAGGAACCATGGAAATAAATTGACTCATAATGAGAACAGGTTCAGCTACTGGGAAGCTTGCTGTGACATGGACCTGAGAACCTCACTTTTAGCCACTATAGGAAGTGAGAGGAATATTCCAGCATCCAACATGAGTGCTTGTGCTTTTGCAGGTTTTGTACACGTCCAATACTAACTACTTATTCTCAAAACGCAACTTAGTCTCCCTGTTATGTAGAAGCAGCTAGCTGTTACCGAACAAAGTCAGGAAGAACTCACTTTCAAACTTGCTTCAGATACATTCTAGTGAAATGAACCTGGACAAGTTCCTTAATCACTTTCAGCCTTAGTTTTTTCATCTCCTCCTCTACTTCCCTAATCAATTCACACTCTCTACTTCAGCCCTTCCAAAACTTTTCATCTGACCTCAAACATTCCCTGGTTCCTCTTCCCTTACTTTCTCAACTGAGAATCTTGCCTCACATTTTATAGGAGAAATCGAGGCCATTTACTATGAACCTCCCCTCCTCTTCTTTTCCTTATCTTATCACTCAAGTGCCCTTTGCCATTTTCTCCTCTACCTCTGCCTCACAGGATGAAGTAGCCTTACTCTTCTACCTGTTCAAATGATCCTATTTCATCCTCCTCCAGTTGACTGCCCTTCTGTCATCTCCACTCTCACTTACTTTCAATCTCTTCTTCTCTACTGACTTATTTCCTACTATCTACAAAACTTGTCTACATCTTCCCTATCCTGAAAAAATACCCTCACTTGATCTTTCCATCCCCACTAGCTATTGTCCTATATCTACTTTTGCCCTTTGTAGTTAAACTCCTTGAAAAGGTCATCTATAATAGGTGCCTCCACTTTCACTCTCTTAATCCCTTACCATCTGGTTTCTGACCATTTCCTACCAAAACTGCTCTTTCCAAAGTTGCTATTGAGCTTTGTTGCTAATGGCCTTTTCTCAATCCTTATTCTCCCTGAACACTACTGATCCACTCTCTCTTTCTTGATACTCTCTCTTCTCTAGGTTTTTGGGACATCATTCTCTCCAGATTTTCCTCCAATCTCACTGCCCCTTCTCTGTCTCCTTTGCTGGATCCTCCTCCAGATCACATTCTTTGTTCAAAGACGTCCCCCTCAGGGCTCTGTCCTGGGCCATCTTCTCTCTTTACACTACTTTACTTGGTAATGTCATCAGCTTCCTTGGATTTAGTTACCATCACTATTCTCGAGTCTACATATCCTATTCAAATTTTTCAGCTGACCTCCAATCTTGCATTTCCAAATGCTCTTCAGACACCTTGAACTGGATGCCTAGTATACATCTCAAACTGAACATGGCCCTAAACAGAACTCATTACCTTTCCCTCAGATGCTGGCCCTTTCCTACTTTTCCTATTACTGTAGAGGGCAACACCATCCTTCCAATCCCTCAGGCTCACAAACTAGGAGTTATTCTGAAATTCCTCACTAACTCTCACCCCTACCCCCTCACATCCAAGGTGTTGCCAAAGTCTGTCAATTTTATCTTTTCAATATTTCTCTAAGTCCCCTTCTCTCCTCTGACGTTGCCACCACTGATGCAGGCCCTCATCACCTCACTGCTGGATTATTTCAAAAGCCTTCTGGTGGGTCTGTCTGCCTCAGCTCTCTCCCTGCTCCAATCCATCTTCCATTTAGCCATGAAAGTTATTTTCCAAAAGTACAGGTCCAATCATCACACACACACACACACACACACACACACACACACTCACACACACTCTTTCTCTCTCTCTCCCTCCCCTCAGTAAACTCTGGTGGCTTCCTGTTGCCTCTGGAAGCAAATATGAAATGCCTTATTTGGCAATGAGAGAGCCCTTTATGATCTAGCCTCCTCCTACCTTTCCAGTCTTCTTACACCTTACTCCCAGAAACATATTCTTCAATCCAATGATACCTCCTGGCTGTTCTACAAACTAGACACTCCATCTCTGGGCTCTGGGAATTCTCTCTGGCTCTCTCCCATACCGGAACACTCTTTCTCCACCATTCTTGACAACTGATCTTTTGGGCTTCCTATAAGTCCCAACTAAAATGTCACCTTCTATAGGAAGACTTCCTGGACCATTCTTAATTTCCAGTGCCTTTCCTCTGTTATTTCTCATTTATATATCTCTGTATATCTTGCTTTGTATATATTTGTTTGCATGCTGGCTGTCTTTTGCCTCTTTTTGTATCCTTAGCACAGTGCCTGGCATGTTGTAAGAACTTAATAAATATTTTTTGGCTGATCTCTGCAATGGAGGTAATTACTATTACCTAATTCATAAAGTTGTGAAGAGCAAACAACATGTATAGTACTTTGGAAACTGTAACGGGCCCTATGAATGCTAGCTATTATTATGAGAGAATAAATGACTGAAGGAATAACTCCTTACTCTTAATCTTTTTTAGGGATTATGAAGTTCTAAGAAAGAAACTGAAGACTTTAGGGACACAGATGGTGTTTTTATCACTGCTGCCAATTTAAGGAAGGGATTTCAGAAGAGAAAGGAGGATATGGGAAGTGAACAGCTGGTCAAGAAGAAGGTGTCAGAGAATGGGATTTGTATTCTGGGCCATGCTTTAGATGCAGGAATTATGGGCTCTTAGCCAGGGGTGAAATCTATCTTAAAGAGCAGGCAAATCTATCCACACTATACATACATCTGATTGAAAGGAGTTTATTATGATATTGGAAGTAGGGGGAGGAGACTGCTCACATAGATTTGAATCCATATATGACAATAATACTAGGTAGCATGTATCACATAGAGTAGCAGGTGTCACGTAGGAAAAAGAAAATCAATACAGAAGACCAGTCATTCACAAGAGAATCTATCTAAGAAGGGTAGTAATAACACTAAAGGCCTGGTTGACTAAAGTCAACTGTATATTCCCAGTACAATAGCATTTCAGTTTCTCCTTCCACAGATCCTCATCAACATGTACTTTACCACATTTCTTTTACCCTGCTTGTGTTTTTTCTCACGTGAATATTTCTTGATTTACAACACTATTCTAACACCTACTTTTAAGTAAACTGTTACTTTGAAATACGGTACTCTTCTACTGACATATTCTAGTCATATATCTCATCTAACAAACCCAGTGATTCCTAATAGGGTCAAATTCACCTCTTTGTGTTACAAAATAATTCAGTTTGCTTGCTACCACCTCTACAAGCTTTTTAGTCTCCTAATCTCCAGGAAACTCTCTGTCCCCCACTCCCATCTTTTACAGTGACTTGTGACCCATTTATTGTGAGGCATTCTGCATGGTGGTCATAATGGCTTTCTCACTTCACTATTGAGATTGTTGCCATCTGCCTTAGGGTTGCCTAATTAGCATACCTACACTTGGATTCTTTGGGCCTTTATCATTAACCTTATCGAATCCCCTCAACCTGTGCCTTGGTGGGTCTGATTTGGTTTTAGGTCCTGGTCATGCCTAGTCCTCTTGATTAAGTGTCGGGGAGAGAGGGTATCACCCTAACTCCATTTCAGCCCCTGTATCCAAAAGCTACCATGGCCAAATCTCTGATACCACTTTTCAGCAGACCATTTCTAATCATAAGTATCTGTTGATGACTTCCTGCTTCCACAGTTTTTCCTGCTTTCTTAGGAATTCACAAGAATTTCTTCTTGATGTCTGGCACTGTCAGAGTACCTTAGTTTACAAAGCTTGGACAAATGGTTAGAAACTCCCAGTAGTCTATTTTATCTATATTTAGCCAAAATCCAGACTGGGACAGTTTGTCCTGACACTTCTTTATTCTACCCCTCAACCCATTCAAACCTCATAAGCAGAGTCAGTAGGTATGGAACATCTGCCCAGAAAAATTTACTCATTAATCCCACTGTCTCTTCTTTGGATTCTGAGTAATGTGACAAATATAAGGTAGTGACTCTTCAAAAAATCACCCTGGCCTGGGTTTTTAACTATGATGGATAGCAGCGTACTGCTCTAGCATTTGCCTTAGTCATCTTTCTTGCCTTATTGAAGAGGTTTATAATGTTTATAATGCTTACATTCTTAAAGTCATTTCTTTTTGCATCCCATATCTTAAGGAGGAGCATTTATTTAAAAAAAGTTCCTTTCTTTAATTGAACATTTTGGCAATGATTTTCTCAGATTCATACTTTATGGCTCTGATTTCCATGCCAGTTTCTCCAAAGGGTGTAATGAAGTCTTCATCTCAGCATCTTGGCATATTCCCTATGTCGCTTAAAGTCTCATCAGTAAGAGTGGAAAGTAGATTCAGATTAGTGGGCATTGATGTCATCTTTTCAAGATTCTGTCCCTACCAGTGACAAAAGGGACTGCCCTTGCTTTTTAGTACGTGTACGAGTATTTGGGCAAACAAACAAACAAAAAAAGACCTAGATTGCTTCTACTGTTGGGCATGTCTGCTCCTTACCATGAGCTACTACATATCATAACCTGTACAACTCAGTGAAAGAGAGAAGATAAGTATTATTATCCTTACTCAACAGAGGAGGAAATAAAATCACAAAGAGGCCAGATGATTTAACCTACATCTTGCAGCATAGACTAGAGGCAGGATCTCATCACCTTGCATGTTCTACAATTGTTATAAATCATACTTACCACTGCCTTAATTTTCCTACCTGCAAAATGGGCATATTTATATTTGCCTACCAAGAGAGATTGTTAGGAAGAAGACTAATTAGTTTGTATTAGTAAAATGCTATATCAGTTTTAATAATCATCATTTAATAGTGCTGATATGGTGGAATTGGGAAATTACCAAGTGGTAGGAAATGCTTTCTGAATAAATATCTTTTGTATAAAAACTCTGTCCTGTAGTGAGCTTTCCCCTTTGATTTAAACATTTTAATAATGAATACTGAATTCAGCAAACCTTAAACTATGTATTTTTATATGTGTTGGCTGTGATGAATAGTAACATAAAATTATACCTCTGTTGTTAATGAAAAAGGTGCCAGTTAAGATACATGCTTTTGAAGACAGAGGTGGAAAAGACCACAAGGGGAGGTTTTATGGCTGTCCCCAGATAGCTGAACATACATGTTTAGAAGAACCCGATTTATAGGCATTAAAGGAATTTGTGTGGGTAAATGAAAATAATGCCTGTGCCTATTATCCCTACAGGAGGGGATGTCAAGGGTCCTTACTGCCAATTCTACAAAACAGATTTAGAGCATAACCAACCTTAGGCCAAATCATAAAGAATCAAACTGTATGTGCTCTCCTGCCTCCTGCTATACCAGCTTCGTGGTGGCAGTGATTCAGTTGACTATACAAAGCTTGAAGTATCCAGACTGTGTTAAAAGCTCCCAATGGGCTTGGAGCTATTTTTCTCCAAGCACAGAAAATGCGGCCCTTCTCACTGGGTGCTTTATCCTGGCTGTGCCTGAAAGGTCACTCAAAGTGCCGAGCTGTGCCGAGCTATAGATACCTTCCTGGCAGTAGAAACGTGACTTGACTGAAATGAGACTTGTTAGCCAAATCAGTGCAGATGCTGCAGTTTTTAACCTTATTCATCAAAAATATTTTCTCAGGGTTTTCCTAGGGTCCTGTTCTATGGATTTTAAAAAAAAGTTCCTCTCTTAATTTGACCAGAGCTAAGTCTTACTTATGCTCATTGTCATACCAAAGCAGAAAGAAAATTAATACCCAGCATGCCAATTTTTTTTGGTAACCAAAGCATTTACTTAATAACAGACATTTTCAGTAATTTTCCCAGGATTATTTTTTTAAGCCTTCCTCAAACTTTTATTTTCAATAAAACAAAACAAAACAAAACAAAAAACTACTTGCAATTGTGTTCCCTTGATCAGTTGGCTTTCTTTGTATCTCCAGTACCTCACACATGGGGATGTCACAAATGCTTACAGATTGGTTGATTCCAATCAATAACTGAGGTCAGATTTGAAAAGATATTTGTTTGCATTTCTCTTACTGACAAGGTCGATTATAATCCATTCCTTATGATCATTTATTATATCTCTCCAACTTGGTTGGCAGTGTTCAGTTACCTGTGAGAGATGTTATAAAAAGGACTTTTGTTTGGGTAAGAGCATGAATTAGAGGTTTTCTAACGTGTCATCCAAATCTGAGTCTACATTTGTATTTCAGTGAAAATCTAAGAAAGAAAGCATAGTGAAGAGGCTAAAGAGATTGTTTAAGAGTCATGCGGAACTAAGTTCAAGTCCCACCTCACTCTGAGATTACACTAACTGTATGAACATGGGTAAGCCATTTAGCCTTTCAATGACCCTTGTAATTTTTGGGCATTATAAATGCCAGCACAATTTCTTATTCACTTTGATAAAGGGAGTTTCTTCACTAGGGGACTTTCTACACTGATGAACTTGCAATATCCCATCAAAAAAAGATAAATGATATATTACAGTTTACCTGGGTAATTTATTCCTGGAGCCAAGTTGTAGGAGTCAAATGTGGGAGAGATGATATTCTTGAGGTTATGATATGGGCGGGAGAAGTTTGGACCACCTGTATTTCTAACAGGAAGTTGCCTCTTTTATGGCTGTCAGTTGTTATTTTAGAGCTATTCTGAATTTCCCTACCACTGTCAAAGACAATACTATCCTCCTGGTCATTAGGTTCATGACCTCAGTCATTGTTTTCTTCCTCTCAATATGCTCATACAGCCACCACCCTCATTCAGGACCTCATTACTTCTTGCCTGGACTCCTGTATTAGCTTTCTAATGGATACATCAAGTCTCTCCCTGCTCCAAAATAGCTGACAAAGTGACTTTCCTAAAGTATAGGGGTGACTATGTCATTGACCCCTGCTCAGGGAACTTTAGTACCTTCCTATTTATCTCTGGGATTAAATATAAAGACCTTTATCATTTTTGTTGTTCAGTCATTTCAGTCATATCTGGCTTTTCATGACCCCATTTGGGGTTTTCTTGGCAAAGATACTAGAGGAGTTTGCTATTTCCTTCTCCAGCTCATTTTACAGATGAGGAAACTGAGGCAAACAGGGTTAAGTGACTTGCACAGGGTCACACAGCTAGTGTGTGAAGCCAGATTTGAAGTCAGGAAGATGAGTCCATTGCCTCTCTCCATGTCTTGATGCTGGCTGTCCCTCACGCATGAAGTATTCTGTTCTTTCATAACAATATCTTAGTTTCCCTGGTTTCCATCACAATTGAAGGAATTAAGCCTAAAATCTCACCTTTTCAAAGAAGTCTTTTCTGGTTCCCCCACCATGAATACCTTGCCCTCTGTGATGATCTTAATCTACTCCACGTAAGATATCCAGATATTTACCTGTTATCTTCCCATTTATTGGTGGCTTGTACCAAACTTGTTAATTTTTGCCTTTGTTTTATCCCCAGTTGAGAGCCCAATGCCTGGTATGTAGTAAGTACTTAGGAAATGTTCCTAGACTGACTCATGTAATCAAATATAATTAAATCTCTTTAATTCAACAAACATTTAGCAAGAGCCCACTATTGGTAAGGCATCATGAACACAAAGACGAGAACAAAACAATTCCTACCCAGATGACCTGAAGGGTAATGGAAAGACTACAGTGAGTGAGTATAAGTAGGCAGCAGCACATTAACAATCCAGAAATCTCCCCTACAACACTTCTAAGAAGTAGTCATTTTAGCTTTTCAAGTGAGGGGTGCTGGGGGGGTAAAGGGGGGGGACTCACTACCTCCAGAGGCAATTCACTTCACTGCTGGATTGCTCTAATTGTAAGGAAGACTTTATTTCCCCTTACATCATGACCATAGGTGTGCTGCCATGTGTAGCCCACACATCTACATTTATTCCTGTAGCTGCCTCTCTGTAGCATTCACTTGATGATACTGTTTCAGCCTTCTGGGGCTAAGTAAAAGGAACCCAGCCTTTCTTCAAAGTGACATATATTAATATATCTGAAGACAGATAGCATGTCCTGTTTTAAGTCTTCTCTTTCACAGGCTAAATAGCTAATTCCTCCCACTGATCTCCCTGTACTATATGTATAGCATATATCTCCAGTCCCTTCACCATGTGGTCACATTCCAGTTTGCTTATAAAATATGTTGTTTACAACAGAATAAAATACTCAAGATGTGGTCTGATCCATGTACAGTGGGATTTTTAGCTCTCATTTTGGATATTATACTTAAATTAAATTTATAAATTTATAAATCTTAAAATTTTATACCTTATTATTGAAAAAGCCTCTGGAAATAACCTTGCAATGGTACCAATTTTTTTTTTTTACATTGCAATCTTTTTTTTATAAATTATTTGTTTTTAGTTTTCATCAATGACTTCCATAAGTCTTAAATTTTCTTTCCCTCCTTCCCCACTCCCTCCCTGAGACGGCTTGCACTCTTGTATGGGTTCTACACACACATTCTTATTAAACACATTTTCACATTAGTCATGTTGTATAGAATTAAAACAAATGGGAGAAACCATGAGAAAAACCAAAACAAAACAAAACATAGCACAAGAGAAAATAGTCTGCTTCATTCTGTGTTCCAATCTTAAGGATGAAACAAGACCTTAAAAAACTTGTATATGCATTCATTCATTCATTCATTCAACAAGCATTTATTAAGTGCTTTCTATATGCAAGGTCCTGGGGATACAAAAATGTAGGAAGGTATTTTCAAGGAGCTTGTAATTTATATGCACGGAGGCCTGCCGTAATGATGAATTTTATATGAGGTAAATATGTTAACTAATGAAAACAGATGAAAGCAGAGATCCTTAGTGTCATAAAATTTCCAACCACTGCAGAATCTTTTCTTTTGGTGGGGGATTAGCTTTTGTCACTGAGCAACAGCTCCCTTCATAGTCCCTGAACCTTTTTTGGGAAGTCTGTGAGGTCTGGAGGCAGCTAGTGAATAAAGTACCAGGCCTGAAGATGAGTTCAAATCCAGCCTCAAGTTGTGTGACCCTGGGCAAGTCACTTAACCGTGTTTGCCTCAGTTTCCTCATCTGTAAAAGGAGTTGGAGAAGGAAATGGCAAACCACTCCAGTATCTTTGCCATGAAAACCCCAAACAGGGTCACAAAGAGTTGGACATGATTAAAAAACAACTGAACAATGCCAGTGAGGTTCAAACTATTTTCATAATAATACTAAGGTATTTTAATTTCCACTATAGTAAATATTGACAGACATAACCCATATAAGCAAAAGTCTTTGGGGGAGGGGTCTTCAATTTAAAAAATAGTTTGAAAACCACTCTTTTAGAGGATCAGATAAGTGGTTTTCAGGCTAAATATATAGGACATAGCAAAACTGTTCTGAAGCTCTTTTAGAGATACTCTGAGTTGTGATTATAGAGTAGCACAGGGCCCACCTGGAGAGTACACAAAGATACTTTCAGGGTACAAAGAGACACCAACATTAGCACGTCTTTGTTCCCTGGATAGAACATAGGTAGGACCACAGATCAAAATAAGAAGTAAAATGAGGCTACCATAATCAAGCTATTATGAGTCTGGAAAGCCTCACCTTTTCTTCACTTCCATCTGTGTTAAAGATTGTACACATGTGACTCTTTCACAAGGATACGTGGGCTTGTCTGGCTAGGATATCCTAGCACAGTATAAAACTGGCTTACCTGCTCAGTCCTTCTCACCCAGTGCCATCTTCTGTACCTAGCCTGGTATGAACTTCCATTGCTCATGCACCAGTAGTTACTCTTCATGGCAGTGTAGTTTTGTGTGTGTGTGTGTGTGTGTGTGTGTGTGTGTGTATGTATGTATATGTGAGCATGTATGTGTTAGAGTCCGAGACAGAGAGAGGCAGATAGAGACAGACAGAATGGGGGTATAATGAACCAGAGAGCAGGAGAAGATTCAAACATGCATGAAGACATGCATGAGTCAGGACACATTAGAGAGAGATACTACTCTGTAACTCCACACCACAGGTTCTTTCCAGAGACTATCTCATTTGAGCCTCATAATAATCCAACGAGAAAAGTACTACAGGTATTATTATGCCCAGGTAGAGAAACTGAGGTTTAGAGATTAAGTGATTTGCCTATAATAATAGACCCTAGTAAGAGGCACAGGGGTTTTGAACTAAGTTCTTATTGAATTTAAATCCAACACTCTATTCAACTGTAGTTCACTCATACAAAGAGGTTCAACACATATATGAATATAGGAAATCATACAAACTCTATTAAGACAACTAACACATAGAAGGAAAAACTTCACCTTCAAAGGGTCGAGTATCTTGGTTGACTCTTCATGCTCTACTATCTGAGTGGTTTAAAAATCCACTTGGCTGTGTTCTGCTCTCTCAAGTGAAATTGCCTTCAATTAGATGTGACAATGCCATTCAGGTGAAAGTGAGGGAGCTGTTGTGACATGTTTTAGCCAGCTAGTTATGTTAGCCATGAATATATGCTTTCAACCAGCATCCCAAGAGATGTTCAGAGTGCACAGTGCACTTAAATGTATCAGTCTAAATTAAGATTGGCTATCCCATTCCCATATAAATGTTTAGAGAGATGCAAGTGGGAAACATGCGTACCATAAACGTTTATGGAGTACATGAAGATTTTTAACCATGTGATTTGGGGCAAGAACTATGTCCTTACATGGTTTGTTTCTCTTTAAATATGGAAAATATATCATTTTGAGCATGAATTAAATGTCTTTGTTCAAGGGCAGATCATAGCTTTGTAAGTCCATATGGTTACTACAACATTTTTGGAGTTAATTTGTGAAAGTGATAGAGGAATTTACTATTAACACTTAAGGCAAAGAGACAATTCATTTATGGATAGTATAAGTTTGGTTGCAAATTGTAGTATTCTTGAAAATGGACATATTTACTGCTATAAAGGTCTACATGGCCCCAATATCTTTTATTTTTATTCTGCTGTGAAGACAGTTTTGGGATGAATCACTAGACTGATAATGAGCTGAATGGTGTCCTGTTCCTGGTTTGGCCACTAAGTATCACTGTAACTCTGGACAAGTTAAATGACCTCTACGTACCTCTGTTGCTTCATCTGAAAAATAAAGGGTTTGTCCTAGCTGATCACTAAGTTCCTTTTTAGCTCCATAAATCTATGCTATTTTATACCTCCATGATGAGTTTCCACATCAGTGGCGGCAATAAAATATTTAAAGACACTTGTTTAAAAATGTTTCATTTAAGAAAACTCAGCAATGGTGATAAATGGAAATCAGATGAATGCAAAGTAGCAAGTTCTTCCCCTGGCTACTACTATTATGCATTGATTTTACTAAACAAGGTCCCATAGAGATGAGCTGCTGAAACAGAATATTATTTTCTTCAAGCATTGGTGTATGTTATTTAGGCATTTGGAACCTTTAAGCATGACAGTTCCCAACAGAGATACAGAGTGATGACAAAAAATGGGGACTGGAAATAGGGGGTGCAGAGGGAGTCACATGCAGTGCTACCTGGCATGCCTTTCTCCCCCTGCTTCCCCAACTGATGTCATTCAGTTGTGTTTATGTGCATGATTGGGTGTGCTTCATGCCTCAGCTCAGCTCTTGGGAATTCCTTTAACATTAACTTCATTAGTTACGAAGGCAGCAATCCATAACCAATTTTCTTTCCATGTCAGGGTTGTTCATGTATAAACTGGGGCCTTTTGTTGGAAACATTTGCAATTAATCCTACAAACAAAGAAAATGCAAATCTTACACTCCCTACCCTAACCAACCCCACAGACTGAGGGCCCCGACTGCCATCTATTATATACTAAAATGAATTGAAATTCCCACTTTGAGCCTAACCTAATTTTCTAGTGATAATAGACATGGATTCCCAGAAGTACTCTATGCATCTTGATAGTAACATCCTAATTTCCTTTCCTGGTAAATGTTTTAAATAAGATTTTAGCACCAAAGGAAATTAACCTTTAAATTAATTGTAATTATAAAATGCCATCACTGATTTTGTCTTCATCCTAATTACTTACTATTATTTAAACAAACTGCACCTCCTGTGAGCTTTAAGTTTGTTTCTCTTTCACTATCTGCTACACAATGCCAACTAATCTTAGCTAAAGCCTCATTGAGTCTGTTTAGGTCCTGTAAGCTTGGATAGAGCAGTCCCACTTAAATGTCAGCTCTGTGTGTATGTGTGTGTGTGTGTGTGTGTGTGTGTCTATGTGTTCTTACATTCTTTTACTGAAATGGTACTCCTCTGGATGCTCACTGTGGGGCAGAACTTTTCAGATATCTATATGTATAACTACTTATTTCTCTATAGATGTCTATCTCTTTCTAAAATCTGAGTGGCTGGATCTCAGAGGCTACTGAGGCAGAACAAAAGTATGTTTAATATACTCAGACATTCAGTTTGGGCTGCCTAGGTGGCACAGTGGATAGAGTGATGGGCCTGGAGTCAGGAAGACTCATCTTCTTGAGTTCAAATCTGACCTTAGACACTTAGTAGCTGTGTGACTCTGGCAAACCCTGTTTGCCTCAGTTTCCTTATCTGTGAAATGAGCTGGAGATGGAAATGTCAAAATACTCCAGCAACTTTGCCCAGAAAATCCCAAGTGGGGTCATGAAGAGGCAGACATGACTGAAAGACAACTGAACAACTACAAAATACTCAGATGTAGTGGCCTACTTTTCTAAGATTCAGTATTTCTCAGCCTACCTGCTATTAAGGAGCAAGTTAAGATCACTTTGCTAAATGAATCACTATTAGAGGTCACTACAAAAACACCTGGAAGAAATGAAGTGAGAACAATGACTGTCATAATGTAAGTGAAAAGATCACTTGAAGCCGAACCCTGGATAATTGTCATAACCAATCTTGGTCCTAGAGAAGAGATAAGGAACGTCATCCCTTGTTTTCTTTGGAAAAGTGAGGGTGTATGAGGGTAGAATGTTGCATATACTGTACTGACAAGCATAGTCGTGTGGATTAGTTTTTCTTAACATTTTACTTTGTGATAAGAGAAGGTGCCTTTGGTGGGTGAATAGTAGCGAATGAGTATCTCCAGAAATTATTGCGATATGGAAACAAAGGCATCACTAAACCTTTAAGAAGAGAGAGAGAGATTAAGTGAGAGTGGGAAAATATTCTTGTCAAAAGGATGATTTTGAGTACATAGGAATCTCAATGGTTCTCAAAAGCTCAGGGCTTTTGAACACAATCTAGTTTCCCAAGATAAGCTTTTTGCTTTTTGTTTGTTTATGTACTTACTCTCTCCTTTAGCATGCCACAAATCAGATGGTACTATGGGATTTTGGCAACTTATTCTGCGTGTGTTCATATCAACATTCTAACACTGAAACATGTAGGATCCCCTAGCTCCCAGTTTCCCCCTTTGCCTTGCCATCTTTAATTCATGCTAAAGTTTTAAGCAGTGAAGAAATAAACTAAAAAAAATTCGGATGTGGACTCTGAATGCTGGCATAAGAAAATGGGACCTTTCCCAATAATCATTTTAACCATTACAATGCACAGGTGTCCCTTTTTCATCCATCTATCCATCCGTCCATCTCTCTCTCTCCCTCTCTCTCTCTCCCTCTCCCTCTCTCTCCATCCAACATTACTTTGCCTCAATCAACATCTCTTTTTCTAATAAAATCTTTATTATATCATAACAAATCTCAACTGTAATGAAACTCTGTTATGACATCACTTGGCAGACTTGTAGAATTGCAGTACTGAGACATCAAAACCTGGAGAGCTAAAAGGTGATTTAATCCAATCCCATCTTATTCTACATATAGCCTTGTCTTTATAGCACTATTTGCCCCTTTAACATTACTTTTCCTAAAACTGTGATTGCTTAGAACTAATTGATGACATCAGGTTGGCTGTGCCAGCACTTTCCTCTTATTAGTTGGTTAATACAATTGGAAGAACTCTCTTCATCTTTGTCAGGCCACTTAGGCTTTTTTTGTTTTGTTTTGGAGGTGGGGGGAGGTTAGATCTCTATGTAACCCCATCCTCCTTTCTATAATGATTGCTTTTGTTCTGTATGCTGTCACCTTTATTCTTTCATCTAAGAGCAAGGCAAAATCAATCATATAGCTCTCTCAGAGAGCAATAGGAAAATGGAAAGAAAAAAATGCTTCCACATATTCAATCAGTTGCCCAATCTTGTCATTCCTATCTCCTCGTTATCTCTTGGAGACATTCCCTTTTTCTCATCCTCATCATGACTTGCCTGAATGATTTCCATAACCTCCAAAGTGGTCTTTGTGTCCCAAGTCTATTACCATTCTAATCCAGGTGGATAGAACTGCCAAAGGGATGCTTTTCCCATAAGGCACAAATATCATCATGGGCATCTAGGTCACCAGTACAGTGGATAGAGTGGCCTTTTGGAGTCAGGAGAACCTGAGTTCAAATCCAGCCTTAGACACCTGATAGCTGGGAAAGTCATTTAACCCTATTTGTCTCAGTTTCCTCATCTGTATGGAAATGGCAAACTGCAACTGGAAAAGACAATGGCAAACCATTCCAATATCATTGTCAAGAACACCCCAAAATGGGTTCACAAAGATTTGGATAAGACTGATTGACAAAACAACAAATCTCACCATGTTACCAACCACAACCACAACTACCATCAACCACCACCACCAAACAACAAACACCTTCCAAAACCTCCAACAGCTCTCTGTTGCCTCTAGATCAAATATAAACTCCTCTTTTCATCATTAAATGATTTTCACAAGCAAGCCCTTCCTCTTGTTCTAGTCTTCTTACACTTTAGTTCCCTCCACCCACTCTCAATTGTAAAAGTGGTTTATTTGCTGTTTCTCATACACAGTGCTCCTTGTTGCATCTCTATACTTTTGCCCTGGCTATCCCTCCTGTCTGGAGTGTCCTCTCTCTTTACTTCCGCCTCTTAGAATCTTGGCCTCCTTCAAGATTTAGCTGAAATGTCACTTTTTTTTTTTTTGTTGCTGTTGGAAACCTTTCCTAGCCGCCCCACTTTCCTTCTCAGAGCCTTCCATATTAAGAGTACCGTGTATTTACACTCAATATATGTTGTTTACACTGACATGTGTACATTCCTCTTCCCCCATGTAGAACGTAAGTCCTTTGACAGAAGGAATTAATTCGGCTTTTTCCTTTTATCCCCAGCACTTAGCATAGTACTAGCCACATTCTAAAGGTTTAATAAATTCTTGATTGACTGAATGATAGTGAGTTTTCTCCTTAAAAACCACAAGAGGGCATTAGTTAATTGCAGTCTAGAAAATAAATGAAGGGCAGACAGAACTTTGGGGTTAAGAATTTTGTGTATCTTACAGATAGGAAACACCATCACCAATCATAGAAATTTGCACAACAGTGATATGAAATCCTATATGGGCATCTGCTGCTGAATCTGACCATCTACCTCAACAAGTATTTTTAGACTTTATCAAGAGGTTGTGGTTCTTTTTTTAATCCTACGGATCTGCATGAGGTCTGATTTATTGAATTTTAGTTATAAGCCCTGGCTGAAGGGAAAGGAGTAAACATTTTATCAAGCTGTGTCAACATGACAAAAGATGAGAATTTTCTCTAATGAGTTGGTGGACATGGAAATCAAAAATTTTGGTTTGGTCTATTTCGGAGGGCAAATATGGACACAATGAAGAAAAGAATGAAAAAAATACATTAAGGATTTGCTCTATTCAAAACAATGTTCTAAGTTCTAATGAAAATAGCTAGTTTCTGATCTCAAGGACCTTAAATTCTAATTAGGGGAGACAAAACGTATAGGAGATTTCAGCTGCAACAGTGTAAATATATTATTTTAGTCCTGTCCTTAGAAGACCTAAAGCTATCACCATCAAAGTACGAGACTCCCAAAATGGCTTAGTCCCTGGCAAGAAAATAGACAAATTCTTACATCACAAACTAGCTCTTGAACTTTCACAAATCTCCCTCACAACTTACCACCCAAGATGACTCAGCATCTTTTGAACAAAAAGTGCGTTGGGGCCAATGTAACTCTAGTTGGAGTTGGGGGGAAGGAATATGAAGATAATAAGAAGGAATGCCCATTGACTTTGTAGAGGTCATCTAGGAAATGGGAGAGTAGGTGACCAGCACTCAGAGAACAGTATCTAAGCCCTAGTAATGGGAGACCTAGCAATAATGACCCTAGTAAATGGGAGAAAGACGAAAGCATTTAATAAATTCACATGATTGCCAGTAGTCTTCAAAAGGAAACGGAAATAAAAGTGATAGGGCTTGATTAGCTACAGAGAAGTAAATTATTTCCCATGATTTCTTCATCCTAGTGAGATTAGTTCTGCTATTTTATACATTGATGGCACTATTCATCCTAAGACCAGTTGGCCTTTAAAAGGGTAGAATAGATGAATAGGAGTGTGTATGAGTATGTGCAGTTGCCAGCTAAGTATTTAAAATCTACTGTCAATATTACTTTCCTTCTAGAAGTCCCTGAAGGGCACTGGTTTTATTAATGACAGTTCAGAGCCTTTCCCACACTGAGTATTTAATAACATTAAAAATACATTGAATCTTTGTTGTTGCTGTTTTTTAGACAAGGTAGTAACTACTCAGAAAAAGGTGCCCACTTTGAGGCAGAAGAACATTATCTTAGGATTATAAATATCAAATATAGCAAGATATTTTTAAAAGATTGATAACTCATGATTTGGAGAAGGATGGAGAAAGTCAGGACCTGTAATTTCCTAAGTATGGGCACCATCTTGGAGTGGAATTTTCTTCCACTGACGGAGGGAGGAGGCTGTGAGCTCTCATTTTGAGTGAAGAGATGACATTGTTGGCTGGGGAAAAAACAAGCCACCTAGAATTCCTTGACAGCCTTTGCCTGTCAGAGACAAGGAACATCTTGAGGTCTCAAACAGGGGAATTTCTAGTTGTTACCAGACTTTCCCTTGCATGAGGACTGATGCTAGAGTATCAATGCCTTCCTTTCCTGCCTTTGTTCCCACTGGGAAGGTAGTATGTTAAATCCAAAGCTTAGTCTGTCCTTTTAAGTATTTATTTGCAATTTAATTCATACATATAAAAGCTAGCTTTTACCCTTGATCTAAAAAGTTCCTTCAGGGTAGAAGCTGATTTATTTCTGTCCCTATATCCCATGTACCTAGTGCAAGTGACTGGCACATAACAGATACTTTAAAAAATGAATGAATTCTTGTTGGCTTGAATGGAGTTGAATTTTTGAAATGTAGGACCTGAGTTTCCATAAGGATGCTACATATTAGGTAAAACTTGAAAACAGTCAAGTTCCCAACAATTCATATACAATTCATGTTTGACTTGATGCTTTTTTCCCTACCTACACCGGTCAGCTTGTGCATCCTCATCTTCCTTAGTATTCTTCTTGACCAATTGTCCTCCATTAATGAAAAATAGATAAAATTTGTATTTGTTATCTTTTAACACCTCACCTTAACTATGCAGTATATTGAAAGAGAATACAGTGTTCCAGTAGGCATATGGAAAGAACTATTTGATTAGGTTGGAAAGACAGAAGGGTTAAGAAGGAATTTATTCTATGATAGATCCAGGGCTTTTATGGAGCCTGCTCACATCTACCTCCATATTCAGTTAAATGAATGATTTTGTAACTTGTTTGAAAGATATTCTTCATAGATGAGATGGCTTTAAATTCAGCAACTATCAAATTTCTTTGAACCTCCTTCCTTCAGTAACTCTTGATAAATCTATGCTATCTAAGTAGGCAAAGAAAATACTGTCATCAATTAGGTTAATAAATATAAATTTTAAAGCATAGAAAGCAAATCTGTTACAAATTCTAGGCTTTGAATATATTCCTAGAAATTCTTTCCAATTGAGAGGCCACAGGGAATTTAAAGTGCTTCCCACAGAGCAAAGTAACATAATAATTAAAAAAAATACCTTCTCAGTTCTTCTAAGCAAGTGAAAATCCTAGGACACACCATTTTTTTGAGACACGACGTTTGTGTGTATATGTGTATATAAATATATATATATATATAAATATATATGTATATGTACCAGGTAGTGAGTGGATAGAGTGCTGGGCTTGGAGTCAAGAAGACTCATTTTTCTGAGTTCAAATCTGGCCTCAGACACTTACTAGCTGTGTGACCCTGGGCAAGTTATTTAACCCTGTTTGCCTTCGTTTCCTCATCTGTAAAATGAGCTGGAGAAGGAAATTGCAAACTACTCCAGTATCGCTGCCAAGAAAACCCCAAATGGGGTCACGGAAAGTCAGACATGACTGAAAAATGACTGAAAATGGGTATGTACACATACACATACAATATATGGTAAACATTTATGTGTACATATGAACATTCACACACATATACACATACATTTATATATTACATATAATGAACTGTCAACACAGATGTGAAGAGCTATAAAAATATTTTATTCCCTTGACTTTCCCTATGTATCCTCAGTGACCTTAAAACAGATCATATATCATATATTCGCAGCTGGAAGGGATTGCAGAGGATTTGTCCATCCCACCCAATTTACAGATGAAGAAGCTGAGGTTTAGAGAGTATGTACCATGTTTACACAGGTAGTAACTATCAAATGCAGTATTTGAACTTAGGTTAGCCTGCCTCCAAATCTTCTATTCTATGGGCTAGTCCCTGAGACTCTTGTGTGAAGAATGAATTATTCTCCTTTCATCTCCTCAATTTCAAATCATAGTAATGATTAAGCCAAGTAACTCCTCACTCTGGTTATCTCCTTACAGTAAATCCTGCTCTAGTTGGCTAGTACTAAGAAGAGTAAGGAGGAAGAAAACCAAACATCACACTGTGTTCATTCATTTCTTTTCAATAGGATACAACAAACTTTTTACCAGACATGACTAGAAGGGTTAGGGCTTGACTTTTCCACTCCTGTAGGAAGTCTTGGTAAGGTTTCTCTAAATGGGTTTTAATCATCTCCACTATTTTAAAATATTATTAAACCTTTACCTCCAATGTATGGACCTGAGAATGGATCTAGATGTGGAGTGTTATAATTTGAATTGTATGTGAAGAACATTAGAAATGGAAAGAAACATAGAATATGAATCTCATAAAACAGCCTCTGCAATGATCTGAAGCCAGATCTTAAGGTAATTTTTGATACCATTTCATAGTTTTCAATCTGACAAGCATTTTAAAAGTACTTTCTATAAAGCAGTGTCCTAGTAATATAAAGCACAAGGTTAGGTGCTGGGGATGACATAATGTTTTGAAAATTCATACCCCTTTCTCTCACAGCCTACATACAGTATGGAAGGGAAATAGAACACACACATACTATATACATATATATGTATATTTGTATGAATGTGTGTGCACATACATACACATATACACATGATTATATATACATGTACATATATTATAATTATGTATATGTACAATATATGTGCATGTGTACATGTACATATCTTTAGGACAAATTAAAATGTGATAAGTCTATAAGAGATTTACAAGAGATTGTGAACCATTGCCTTCTGGAGAGATGGGGAAAAGGCCTCCATGGGGGTTGTCATTTCTGAAGGACTTCAAAGAAAGAGTGAGAATTTCAAAGAACAGGAAAAGGAGGCCCTTCTAGGACTGGGAACATGGTGGATAAAAGCACAAGTCATGCCCAGGGGCTAGTGAGTGCTGCAGTTTGGCTGAAGTACAGAAACTTGGAGAGTAGCATGAGTTAAGGTTAGCAAGGTAAGATGGCACCAGGATGTGAAGGTCCTCGAATGATAAGCAAAGAATTTAAACTGTATTCAGATGACAACCGGGAACCACTGAGGATTTTGAGGGGAGGCATGGCACAACAAAATCTAAGCTTGAGAAATATTTTATCTGTGGTTTGAAGGAGGGTCAGAGTGTAGAGAGAGTGGAGGGAGGGAGATATGTTAGGAGGCTCTCATAAAGTTCATTCTGGTGAAAATAAGATCTATGCTTGGATGGTAGCAGTGGTGATTGGGGCAAAGGGAACAGCGGTAAGAGATGTATAAAGGTAAAATCTATAGGTCTAGTTTCTAGACTTTGAAAAGTTGGCTATGAAAAGTAAGATGGGGAAAAGTCAAAGAAAACACTAAGGTTCAAGTACTGGAGATAATGAATACGTGGAAACACCAGTCATTAAAACAGTTGTCAGGAGAAGGAGAAAAGTTGAAGGATTCTAGTTTTAAAGGCATGTTGAGTTGAGACAGAATATCCAGGTACAGATGACTTATCCTATGGACAAATTTGAAGTAAATACAAAAGCAGGGCAAGGCCTTTTAAGAATAGTGTTAGGAGCATTCAGGATCAGAATGAGTTTACATTGGTGATGAATGCTATGAAAAACAAACAGTAAAAAAACAAACAAACCCAGAAGTCTTTTAGTTATATTGAGAACAAAAAGAGGACCCTCAGGCTAGAAAGAACAGACCAAAATGGTTAATTGGGAGTTGATATGCTAGATAAACAATGAGAAAATAAGTGAGGGTGTCCTCAATGGGTTCAAAACCCAGCACAAACCAACTCTGTGCCAGGATACTAGGACTGGCTGACAGTGATAGTGTTGCAGATCTTATCAAGATAATGGACAATATGAGAAGAGTTGTAGGATTAGAAAAGTGAAAATATTATCATGCTTTTCATAAAAAGGGAAATCGATAGAGTCTGAAAGTTGCAGAAAGGGAGTGTAACTTTGATTCCCACAAGGCTCTAGAACATATCATTAAAGCAAGAGTGATCACTGAGAAAAGGGAACAGGAATCGTGAACAGCTAACTTGTTCATCAAGAATAAGTCATGGCAGACTACTGTCATTTTCCTTTGTGATGGTGGTACTAGATCATGAGACTTCGTCAAGGAAACACTCCAGACTTAGAATATCTAGGTAGCTGGGTAGCGCAGTGGACAGAATACTGGACCTGGAGTCAGGAAGAATTCAAATCCTGACTCAGACACTTTTTATGTAACTTTAGGCTGGCCATTTAACCTCTGCCTCAGTTTTCTTATATGTAAAATGGGGATAATAATAGCACCCACCCCCCAGAGTTGCTGTAAGGGTAAAATGAGATAACATTTTAAAGCACTTTGAATGCAAATCATATATATGCATATATATGTATATATATGCCATTATTATTATGCAAAATAGTTTGCTAAAGTTTTTCACACCATCTTTGTGGAGAAGATGGAGAGATGCTACATGACAGTATAGTTAGGTGGATTCAGAAATCATTGAATTAACATAATCAAGGAGAAACGAAGTCATGAAAGACAAGTCCTAATGTAGGGCTAAAATGATTTGTCCTTGGTCCTATATTCCTCAACACTTTTTCAGTGATTTGGATCAGTGTGGATTCAGTGCTTTGGATGAAAACACAAGCTGTCCTATCTATCAAATTTCCAAAGGACACAAAACTGGGAGAGAAAACTAGCTTGTCAAATGATAGGATCTAAAAAGTTCTTGACAGACTAGAAGAATGAATCAAATCTAATAAGATGAAAGTTAGTAGGATTAATACTTAGTACAGTAATACTTACTTTAGTAGCGTTACTATTAGTAGTAAAGTAATACTTTAGTGGTAGTTGTAATACTTAGTAGAGTTAAATATGAAGTCCTACAGTTGGGTTCAATGCCACAAATTCAAGATTTGAGGGCTATGTCTTGACAGCAGTTTTTGTGAAAACAGACCTGGGTGTTTTATTGTACTTCAAGGTCACTATGGGTTGACTTTGGGATATGGTAGCCAATGATCTTAGGCGTCTATTAACAGAGGTTATGAGTGTATAGAAAAAGGGAGGTTGTAGTCCTGTTGTATGCTTTACCTTGGTCAGATCACATCTGGAGTGTTGTGTTCAATCTGAATGCCACATTATAGGAACAACATTGTCACTCAAGAGAGTGTCCTTAGGAAACATGATTAGAGACATTTCCATGCAAAGACTAATTGAGGGAACTAGAGATGTTTATCTTAGAAGACAATAAAATGGCAAAATAAAGCATGGAAGTTGCAGGGGAGGAGGCTTAAGCTTCATGCAAGGAAAATCTTGAAAATTAAATTACTTAACAATTGAGTGGGTTGCCTCAAGAAGTAGTGGGTTTCCTATTTATTGAGGGTTCCTGATGAAAGGTGAATGGCCACTTGTTAGGACTGTCATAACATGAATTATTGTCATTTCTGACTTCTCTTCCCACTTGGAAATTCTGAAACCTTGGAGCCCAAATGATAAGTCACAACAAGAAATATAGATTTGGCAATCATTTGGGCAGAGGTAATATTTAAAGGTAATGAATATTATGGATGACAATGCTGATGAAAGAGTTTAAAGAGAGAACAAAATAAGGCAATAAACTGAATCTTGGTGAACATCCATCTACCTTACAGTGTTGGGAAGAGGCAAAGGAGTCAGTAATGGTTAAGGAGAACTTTGGAGAAGATCCAAAAGCATAGGATGTCTCTGAAACCAAGGGAGAAATGAATATCCAGATGGAGGGTTAATCAACAATGTCCAATGCTATTAATAGCCAAGGAGAACGAGAAATGAGAAAAGCTCATTATTTTAGATCTCTGGGAAAAGTTTCAGTAGAGTGGTAGGAATGGAAGTCAGATTGCAAGGATTTAATCAATCAACAAACTGTATCAAGTACCTACTATGTGCCAGGAATCATGCAAGGCAGTGGGGATATGAACACAATGCATGAAATAGAAATAATCTTCAATCTCAAAGAGTTCACTTTCTTAGAGAGAAAGTGGGTGGTGAGGAAGTGATGGATGAGTGCAGAAAACTTTTTCATTTGACTTAGAAAGAGATGGGGGTAGAAAGATTAGGAGGAAGCTTTTTTCATATTGAGTTCAGTTGATTGTACCTGTAAGCATATGGGGAGAAGCCATTGGAGAGGGAGTATCATAGAATGGATGTTATTGATTAAGAATTTTAGCTCCAGATGCAGGTAATTATTCAAGAAGAGTTAATGACCAGTAAAAAATGAGAAAGTCATTATAGGGGACAGCTTTTCTCAACTTTTTTCCCTTGTCTTTCCAACCCCTTTCACATTTACCATTTGTTTTTTAGCCCTTCATAATTGTTTTAGGATGTTAAGAAGTTTAAGACTCAGATTATGGCTTCCTGAATAGGTAAAAGCACCATTCAGTAATATGTGGACTGCACCATTTTATGAGAAACTTCAGTTCTGTTGGGGACAAAAGCCTCATCTCTTGTTCTAATGATATATTTGGGCTAATGTCTAAGAAGTAAGAAGTAAGAAGACGAGGTAGGAGGCATTAAAAAAGCTGCTTTTACCTTGAAAGAAATGCAATAGAGCTTTAATACTTACAGCTGTCCTCTTCTTCAGTAATACATTTCACAACATAACAGGCGTAGATGAACCCTGCCAACTGAAACAAAACAGAATAGCTTTAGAGAGGAGGCACAAGGCAATGGAACAGAATCTGGCTGGGGAAACAGTTCGAAGGCAGGCAATTTCCCCCACTGTTCATTGCTCAGAAGTGAATCTGCAATCCTGGGTCTTGATCTCTACGTGTTTTGATTTTATTTGAGTGGTGTTGATCAGATTGACAAACAAATATTTTGCTATTTTTTCTCTGACCTGAGCTCCTGTGTGCAATCAGTTTGAGACAGACAATCTAAAACAGGTGATTGGAGGTGTGGAAATACAGAATGGCAATGATGAATCAATGTGAGTGTTCTATGAGATACAGTGCCAATCAATTTATAACTTAGAATTATACCACAAGCCCCAACATAAAAATTGAGTTTACAATACCTGACCAACTCAAAGAGGTCAAGAGGGGAAAATTCAGAACGGGAGCATTTTGTAATAGTATTAACTGATATGACATAGCACTTTCAATGCATAATACATTTGATTTTTGCAACAATCCTGTGAAGTAGGTAGTATGGATATTCCTGTCCTCATTTTTAGAACTGAGAAAAGAAATTAAGTTTCAGAGGGAATAAAGGATATTCCAAAGTCACACAGAAGGTAAGTAGTGTACTTGGTAGCTGAGCTCAACTATTCTGACTCCAAACCCAGTGTTTTTCCCCCAGTTCCTCATGCTCACTTTAATATGTTGCATGATGCAAATAGAAAAAAAAACCCACAGGTTCTTAAATAGAATGTACACTATACAAGTGCCTACCAGATTTTGACATCTCCAGTCCAATATTCACATATTGGTGAAGTTTTTTCTAATATAAATTTGACTATTATTCTTCTATTGAAATACCTTCAGTGGCTCCCCATTACCTAAAGGAATATAGACCCTTAAAATAAGCAAAATATGAAGTCCTTATCCTGGAACTTAAGACTGTCTACAATCTAGCTCGAGCCTATTTTTCCAGTTTTATTTTATATTACTCCACTTCACATAATCTAGTTTTGGTCAAACAGATTTACTAGCCAGCCATTCTCTGTACTCCTCTTGCCTCCTCCCACCTTACGTCCAGGACATTCCTCATAACTGGAATGTATTCCCTCCTTAATCTTTTGAAATTTTCTTCCTTTAATATTCAGCTTTGATGTTACCTTCTCACGATCCTTTCCCAGACTACTCCCCATGCCTCAAATTAAAGCCTTCTCTTTAGCCTCAAATTTTCTTAAAGTATTTTTTTGCAATCCCTCCTTTGTCCCTCAAGCATTACTGTTTATTATTTATTTATTTATTATTTGGGGCAGCTAGGTGGTGCAGTGGATAGAGCACAGTGCAGGAGTCAGGAGGACCTGAGTTCAAATCTCACCTCAGACACTTGACACTCACTAGCTGTGTGACCTTGGGCAAGTCACTTAACCCCAATTGCCTCATCCTGGGTCATCTCCAGTCATCCTGATGAATATCTGGTCACTGGATTCAGATGGCTCTGGAGGAGAAGTGAGGCTGGTGACCTGCACAGCCCTCCCTCACTCAAAACAAAGTCAATTGCAAGTCACGTCATTATTTCTCTGATGGCCTGGTCTTCTTCAGCAATGAAGGACAAACACACACACTGTTTACTTAAAAGCTGATTTTGAATATATTATGTTCTTTTATGATATCATAAGATTTTTGTTATGTACTTAGTTTGCTTTGCACAGAAAAGATACTTTTAAATATTTACAGAATTGAATTGATGAAGTCATACATTAAGTAGACACTGTAAACAAGGGATGATTATAATCAATTTACTCTGGTGACTGTCACATTTTCCATCATAGAAGAGAATACTCATGTGATAAATACTTTGTAATTTTGATTTTTTCTCTTTATCATTTGTTCCATAGTGGTAAGTAGACTAGTAAGGCTGGATTTATCTCTTCATTGGGATTTGCAATTACAAAGGACACCTGTCCTTCTAAATAGAGGGTCCTTAACTTCTTAATTCCAATAATACAATAAAGTCAATTTCTGAGTACTAGTCCAGGGGACAAAACAACAGCGAAATTTATAGTGTATCCTCCTTTTCTCCACTCTGAGGGATGGGGAAATTTTTACATTTCATAAATTCCTTTCCATTTTTATGGAATACTAAAAAAACATGTCCTTAGGAAAGTGTCTATAATCATAAAATATTCATAATTGTTTATCTTTATTTCAAAGGATTGATGTGTTTGATGTGAGAATATTTGGTTAGTGGGGTGAGGAGTTAAATGGAGAACAGAAGTTCCCATTCTTCCCTCAGGATATATAAGAACTATCTACTCATCAAAAATAGTATAAATCTGAAATGAAAGAAAGTGTTAGACATATAGAAACTATTTTCCACTAGCCGACAGGCTATAGTCTATCAAGAAGTTAGCTAAGGGTAGAATATCTTGAGTCAGGAATTACCACAATGAGTATTTACAGTTGCAGCCAAGCTTAGAGAGAGATAAATAGGAATCCGTTGGAATAGGAAAATTGAAAAGGCTTATTCAAAGTTTGGGGAAAAATGACTGCTCTGGTAGGGAAAAAAGGACAGATATTATTATATGGCTGGGAGAACAGGGAAAGATTCCACAAATGCCGATCATTACATGAGTCCTGCCTGGAGCCATGGCGAGTCATAGGGGTAACAGCAAAACCAGTATTGTTATGACAATTTGCATCAATAGTTTGTTGTGTCTCTGAGAGGGAAATTAGGGATAGACCTGCTTTCTGAACATACACATAGGAAAATGAGAAACATTCTCTCTGTGACTTTATTAAGGATTATAGATGCGAAAACAACTGACTGGTCCTCAAAGTGAATTGTTTCATGGTATATCTATCATACTAGACAAATATAAAAATAACATCCTCCTTTCAGAATACTGTCTATATGAAATAAAGGAAATATCAGCCAAAAAGCATTTATTAAAGACTTATTATATGACAGGCACAATGCTAAGTGGTAGGGGTACAAAAAAAAAGCAAAAACAGGCGTAGTTCTTAGAGACCTTAATCTGAGAATCATAGGCTTTTAGAGCTGAGACTCAAGAAACAAAAATAGATTAATAGAAAGGGTAGTCATAACTCTTTCTTTAAAATCATAGAAATTTATTGATATAGTTTGTTTTTGAATTGCCTAGATATCTTCTTGTATCCCTCTCCCCCCCTGCAGAGAACCATTACTTACAACAATGAATTTTTTTAAGAAAAAGGAAAAAGAAGCAAAAAAAATTCAGCAAACCTAATCAACACATTGAAAAAATATTACATCATAGCAGTGCTTCACATCCATGAATGGGTTTCACACTCCTCTTTCAACCTCTCCAAAAGCATAGGGGGAGATGTCTTTTCACATCTTCTATTTGAGGCCAAGTTTGTTCTTTAGATTAAAAAAAATCATTTTTGTTTGGCTTGCGCTAGTTTGCGTTTACGCTGTCATAGTCATTGTCTATACTGTTTTCTCAGATCTGATCGTATCATTTGGAATCACAACCTTTTCTTTCTCATGACTTATATACTTCACCTAGCCTATTATATAAATTTGAAGGGCAAACCTTTCAGAAATAACCAGACTATTATTATCAGGGCAACTTGAAAACAAAAAGTCCTTGTGGGCTGCTTCATATTTTCCTTTTAGTATCCTTAGCTCAATGGTATAGTACCTAACATGTAGTAGATACTTGTTGGATAGAATGAAACAGAATTAAAACAAAATTATTAGTCCAAACTAGCCTCTTTCTCTGACATATTGACAGATCATGAGAGAATGAGAGATATTCTCTGTAAGACTTTATCAAGGATTTTGATTTGTTTCTGTATAATATAATCACCTATTATCTTAAAAATGTGTAAACTACACAATTATGGGATATTCATAGTTTGGAGGGTCATGTCCAGAATAACTAGTGGTTGCCAATCAGGAAGCATCTTTAGAACTGTGGTCCTCAGAGAGTCAAGCTTGCTTTCAATGTTTAACACTCTCTAGTGACCTGGGAACACTGAGTGTATAGGATGTCTATCCTCTACAGAAACAACTCATCCTTCAGAGCCCAGTTCAAATCTCACCTCTTCCACAAAGTCATTTCTAGCTATTTTGCTTCCTGTTGATCTCAGTTAATCTAGCATTTATGACATCTATCACTCATGTTGGCACTCAGTTGGGTCAAAGGCATCACCATTGTTCTATTCTCCCTATTAGATCAACTCAGTTACAAATCCTTGACTCTACACTCATCCCACATATCTAATCCATGTTCAAACCTTGCTGTTTCTACTTTAATAACATTTCTTGTAAATATCCACAACTCTCTGCTCACATAGCTATCACCTTAGTTCAGGCATTCTTTTACATCTGGACTTGATTATTGCCATAGTCTCTGAATCTGTTCCCTTGTGTCAGGTCTTCTTCCATTTCAGTCCATCCTACACTTTGCTGCTTAGGTGGTTTTTCTTAAGCATGGATCCAACCAGGTGATTTCCCCTATTCAGTAAACTCCAAAAGCCTTTTATTGTCTCTGAACTTGTCCTGATCTATATTTCCAGCCCCACTGTAACTTCCTTACCTGCACTGAGCAATCCAACCAAATTTGCCTCTCTATAACTCACTCATAACATTCCATCTCCTTCCTGTCTCTGGATTTTTGTACTGACTTTCTTATGCCTAAAATTCACTTCCTTTTCACATCTGCTTCATGTAATTCCCCTTTCCCTTCAATATACAATTCAAGAACCAATAATATTGATAACATTTATACAGCATTGGTATAACCCAGAGACTGGGCTAAGCACATTACAATAATCTCATTTGGTCCTCACAATAACCCTGTGAAGTAAGTACTATTATTATCCCTATTTTACAGAAGAAAAAACTGAGGCAAATATGGGTTAAACGAGTTGCCCAGGGTCACACAACTAGTAAGTGTCTTAGATCAGATTTGAGCTCTGGTTTTCTTGACTCCAAGCCCAGTGCTCTGCCCAGTGCTCTAACCACTGTGCTACCTAGTTTTTTTTTAAATCTCAACTGCTGTTTCTTCAACCGCTTTATTCTCAAATTACCTTGTATTTAACTTGGTATTTTTATTTGACTTATTCTGTATATACTGATATATGTAATTGTTGTCTCCCCCATGAACATGCGAGCTCCTTGTGAGTGATGATTTCTTCACTCATTGTCTTTCTATCTCCATCGCCTCACACAACGCCTGACACATAGTAGATGTTTAATAAATACTTGTTGGTTGATTGGAATGAGGGACAAGTTCATCGTAATGATAAGAGATAGAGGACATTATTAGAATTAGAGAGAACTTAGATGAGTTGTTCATGGAGAAATTTACATGGAGATATTGTATAGGACTGAGATAATTAACTATGAAGAACAGAAGTGGGAGAAGCCTAGTGACAGTTTTTAAGTCTCTGAAGAACTTTTAAATGGAGAAATGCAACTGGCTATTCTTTACAGAAGACAAAAAAAGACATAGGTTAGAAAGGAAGTCTGAAGGCTTTAGATTAGAAAGAAGGGAATTTTTTTCTGACTGTGAAGCATATTAAATATAGATTGCCAAGGGAACTGTGAAAGTCATTTATCTGGAGATGAATAAAGTAGCTATTCATCTTTCTGGGTTGGTTTGGATATGATCTTGCCTAAAGGCAAAGGCATGTGGCTTGCTTCTCAAGGTCTCTTCCATCCCTGAAATCTTATTAAAATCACTAATAAACAGAGGCAGGTAAGTCATCTAGTACATAATTTAAATAGATTCATTGGATCACACAATTGTATATCTGGAAGGGACCTCAAAATTACCCAGTCCAACCCCTACATTTTCTAAACAAGGAAGCTAAGTCCCAGAGAGGCTAAATGCCATGCCAAAAGTCATACAACTAATTAGTGATATAGTCAGGATCAGTACCTGAGGGCTTCTGACTCTAAATTCAATGCCAAATTATACTATTCATATTATATGTTCTACAACTCTATTTTGGTTAGTTAAATTACTTCTTTAAAGGGGAAAGATTATACTATTTGAATATCTATATAGTCGTATGTGCATAACAAATATATGTGATCACTTTCTCTTCCCAAATCCTATAGCCCTTGAGACAAATGGTGTTTTAACTCTCATTATAGTCTGTGCTGTTATTTGTGTGCTTAGTGTATTCTCCAATTAGACTGCAAACCTCTTGAGGACAAAGATTGTTTTTTTCATCTTTCTATATCTTGTATTGCCTGGCACAAAGACTTGCAAATAGTAGGTGCTCAATAAATATTTTTAACTTTAATTTGTTAAAAATGTATATTTGCATATACATTTATGAATCTATAGAACACCAGACTCTGTTTCCATTATTCAACAACTTCTCTTCTTTTGAAGTTCACGTGAAAGATTATGTGATTCTCTCCCTATCCTCATCACGGTCTGTTATTGAATTCTAAAACCTAACTCAATGCTGCAGCATATGGCTAGCAGTATAACTCGCTACTGCACCCCCCAGTGACTTTCATATCCATGTTGATAACATTAATAATATCGTTTTGTTACAGGTCTCTGATTCCCTTAGCTCCAATGATGCCCATCTCTACCCAGTGTACTTTAGACATTCACTGGTAGAAACATATTTGACATCTTATCATCACTTAAAATTGTTCCATCTTCAAGATCTCGAGCTCTGAAATTCCCACCTCAACTTCTAACTCTTGTTTCATCTTTCCTACTCCCTCGCTATTCCTGAAACTGTCAGCAATCTAGAAAACATGGATTTAGTTGATTGGTGGAGTTAGAGGATTAGCACAATGGAACTCTGGTAGAATACGTAATTCTATCCTTAAAGGGAGATCATGAGCAGAATTTCATTATCTTCATTATTTTATTATGCAACAGTACAGTCTATTTGAGTGAGTTGAGTATGATAAGGGCAAAAGAGTGAGTTCCCTGGACAAATGAATAAACCAGCGTGGGTAAGGACTCTCTGAGAGTCCTCGTTTCTCACTCTTATGAATGTGTTCTATTGCTCTCTGAGGAGTTTAGTTGTATCAGTTAGACACTATGGGGGTATGCTCATATCTTGTTTCCCTTGGAGCTTGGCATCTGGGGGAGAGTCAGATCCCACAACTTCATTACAAGGGTCTTCCACATAGGCTCATTATTTCTTGGCCTTCAGGTGTTTTCTCCACTCAAAACCTCAGGAAGTTTCCAGTGCAGCACAGCACATGTAAATTCCTCAGCAAGATACCCTATTGAAGAACACCGATACAGACATAAAAATCAAGCTGCCCAGGAATTGTTCTGCATCAGAGCAGAAGATATGTTATTCTGTTAGAGCTATTGACAACAGTTGCTCTCTTTGTGCCTTGCAGACCAATTGCCCTGAAGCCTAGATAGACAAGAACAGGGACACCACAAGATGTCCTGGGGAACACAAACGTTCTCCTATATGTCAGAACCAATTTTGGTAACATCAGAATTGAGGAAGCAGTCCATGTTGATCTTAGGACTCACTTATGCGATCAAGGGAATACACAGGTGACAGAAAGTTTACCCGTAGATTCTGTCAGATGCTAATTGTTCAACATATCCTGAACTACCATCATGCAGTTCAAAAGCTATATGAAAAGCTATGTACCTTTCCCTTTAATCTCTTGATTCCCCCAGTTCTCTTCTGTTCTTATCTGACCTGCTTTTCTACCTAGCCTGAATCTCATGGTCAGACATTTCAACGATATGCAAGTCATCATTTATAATACCTTATTATTCTAATTTTTCTTTTTGACTTTGCTAATCTCCAATCTCAGGAAATCTCTGCTCTCTGTCCTTTCTTCTTCTGGTGCCCTTGGCATTTCTAGAGAAATTCTCCAAACCATATTAATTGGGTCCATTACCAACAGTAATTTAGCTGTTGATACTATTAATATGTGATCATTGGGAGTGACATGTTGATAGAACTAAAGACATCTATGTTGTCATTCTTGTTAAATGAAACTAGGAGATGAAGTTTAAACCAATCATAGAATGGCTCACCCTTCTCCTTGGAGGCAAATTAAAGGGTGACAGAATTGGTTTCATACAACAGGAAACAGCACTCCACAGAACAGTTTTTTCACCTTGACTTATAATGTTCAAGACTGACATAACAAACCGATAAAAATTAAGATAATTAGCATTTTAGGGAGTATATACTGACTACAAAGGCCCTGTGACCTCTGTCAAAGATAGACTTGATGGAAGAGGGGAGATATTAGAAGATGTGGTCAAGGTTGCAGCTATTAATGACTTTGGGATGAATCATGAGCATGTCCAATGATTTGGTGTTTTCTATGGCAAGACCTCAAGTAATCAAAACTGTAGCCAAATGCACAAGACTTTCCCTGGGGATATACAAAACAAAGGGAAGGCAACTCGCAGGACAAAACGAACTCGGTCAGTGAACACTTTTTGAGGAGAGAAGACTCTTTCAATAGTTGATCCTAGTTGGTTTCTCTTATTCAAGTCTTTCCTACTCTAAACCATCTTCCACATAGCAGCCAATTGATTTTCCTTAAATAGCAAGGCTGAACATCATTGGCCAACCCCATCCCCACCCTCACTCCCCACCTGACATTCTCTAAAATCTAATGACTACCTGCTGTCTCCATGATCAAGGAATAGTTTCTCTGGCATTTAAAGTTCTTCACAACTTTGCCCCTTCCTACACATTCTATGGTCACATCAAACTGACTTTCTTGTTGTCTTTCACATAAGAAACTTCCTCTTCTGTCTCCATGCCTTTGAAGTTTCTGAAGACTCTAGCAGGGAATGCACCCTTGCTTCTTGGAATCGCTGATCTTCTTTGAAATTCAGGTTAAGCACCACTTCCTACGTGAGGATTTTCCTGGTCCTCCCAGCACCTGGTTTTTCTCCCCTGAAATTATTCTATTTATACATGTGATGTCTTCCTTATAATGTAAGCTTGAAGGCAAGAATTGTTCAACTTTTGTCTTTGTATTCGAAGAAACTTTTGGTTTTTTAATACATAGTGAATACTTAATAAAGGCTGGTTGGTCACTAATTTATTCTTACTCAGGTTCCTATAATAACCTAGTAACTATTCTTTCCTCTCTCTAACTCATCTTTCACATTGCTGTTCAAGTGATTCATCTAATGCTTCACTTGGATTATTCTCTGAACTCTCCAAGATCCCTGATGTCATCAATCACATCAGTGAAGAACATAAACCTCCTAGGTCACATTAAGGTGAGTTAGGAATCCACTGAAGTGGTTGAATTATTTGAATTCACACTGCATATTTTAATTGAGTTGGAGCCAATTGCTGTACTTTTACATAGCTATAACTTCAAGTAGCATGAATTTGAATACAAGTACCCACTTCAGGAGATTTGTTATTTTTGTTAATCTGGAACCTAGCTTCAGAGAACTTGGCAAGGGATCTTTGAGAGTTGCCCCGACCAGATAATTCATCACCCTGTCACTAACTTGGAGGGAAGCCTCTCTAAACCTAGGTAGGTTGGACCTCAATGAATAGACATGCAATATTCTGGACCCCATGCAAGACTTTTATGTCTTGGTAGAAACAAAGACAATAAGAAGCATTTTTGAAGCATTTACTATGTGGCAAGCATAGTTGTTCGGTTCTAGGGAAATAAAGTAAAGTAACCTCTGCCCTCAAGGAGCTTATATCTGAATGGGACAGACAACATACACAGAGTACATGGAAAGTAATCTGAGAGGGGATGGTTTTAGTAGCTGGGGGATCCAGAAAATCCTCCTGCAGAATGTGGGATTTGAGGTGAGTCTTAAAGGAATCCAGAGATCCAAAAGGGTAGATCTGAAGAGCTGAGCACTCAGATGTAGAGGACAGCCAATGTTGAGAGAGAGGAGATGTGGCCTTAGGTTCAAAGAACTACAAGTAGGCCAGCCTTGCAGGATTGTAAAATGTGTGGTGAGATGTAAAGTATAGGAAGACTAGAAAGGTAGAAAGAGGCCAGATCATGAAGCGTTCTAGATGACAAAAGACTTTATATTTGATCCTAGAGCTAGTAATCATTGCAAACTCATTAAACATGGAAGGGACAGGGCCAAACCTCTGCTTTAGACAATCATGTTGGCAGATGAATGGAGACTGGATTGGAAAGCAAAAACACTTTATATTTGAAGATCATTTAGAAGGCCAATTCAATAGTCTAGGTGAAAAATATGAGGATCTGACCAAAGCTATGGTTGTAGGAGTGCAGAGAAGGGGTTGCATAAAAAAGAGATTTTGGGAATGTAGAAATGACAAGGTTTGTCAGTGGCATTGATATCTGAGGAAAATGAGAATGAGAAGTTCAGGGTGATACCAAAGTTATGAGTCTGGGTGCCTATGTGATATCTAATATCGAAAAGTCAATTCATGACTTTAGCTCAGGAGAGAGGTTAGGAATTGACTGATAAAGGTTTACATAGATAGAATCAAACCCATGGTAACTGAGATATTGGAACAATCTTTGAAAGCCCAACACCAGCTCAACATTTTGATGATGAATTGGAGATAGATTTTAGCAGAATCACTCCGATCATCTCACGACTAAACTAAAAATTCTTTTTTAGTTGATTATTGCATAGTGATATGCAACACAAACTACTGCATAGTTTGTGCAAATCTTCTATTTCCATGTCCATTAGATGATAAGCTCCTTGAGAGCAGGGTCTGAATTATATGCATCTTCCCTGTCTCATGCCTTTCATAAAACCTGAATATTGTAGATACTTAATAAATATTATTTCAATTGAATTGAGTCAACCAAGGTTGGAATATGTGGAATAAAAATTGATTGCAAATATTTTGGGAAGTTAAAGTGGTTACCTAGGGGAGATGATGTGATGATTCTCCTTTGACATTATTATTAAAATAGGTTATCTATATGTATTTAAATGATTAATTTCCATTTACCAAGAAAAGGTTCCATTTCCCATATTTATTGGCAGTCCTCAATCCTGACACTACCTCACTGGATTTTTTACCTTATATTCATTTCTCAACCAATGGTACTTTTAAAAATTGTGGCCCAGCTTATTGCATTCAGCTACATATTTCATCATTCCATTTTTTCCTCCCTCTTTCCACTTTCAATAAGTGCTAAAGATGGTCTGACCTAAGTCTAGAATTGGGTAGTGGGAGCAGATGGAGAAGAATTTCATTTAGGATATCATGCAGGGCTTTTAATGATCTGTAATAGTTCACTGGTACAAAAGTCCATCTCTGTAATACCAGTGCTATATCCTGGCTGTGAATCATAGAACTTCACCATCTCAATAGAATCGATAGATCCTCAACTCAATCGTCAACTCAGTGGAAAGATGAGTGGTACACCAAAAGATATATTATGTTTCCAATAATGATTTATGTTTGATAATAATAATAACAATGACATTTAAGCACTTTATAAATGTTATCTTATTCTATCTTCACAATAGCCCTGAAAGTTAGGTGCTAACATTTCCCCCATTTTACAGAGGAGGAAACTCAGATAAAAGTTAAATGACTTTTCTAGGATTACACAGCTATTAAGTATTTGAGCAGGATTTGAATTCAGATCTTCCTGAATCCAAGTCCAGCAGCATTGTATTCACTGAGACACCTCACTGCCCTGATAAGTGACTCAAAATGGCATATTTAACTAGAAAAAGAAGTGACCTAGATAGGAAATGAATGGGAGGGATACCAGCTAGATAGCCCAATTGATACACTGATATTTCTGAGACAGTAAAAGAAGCAGGAGGTTTCCAGTAAACTGGGTAGATCTATGGAGGATTTATGGAAGTTATCAAAGAATAAGAAGGTATGAAAATATAGGATAAGAAAAACAAGGTCGACTGGCCATGTAGCAAGAACAGGGATTCAGATGGGCAGCACAGTTATTATGTTGATACCTACAAAATATGACAGACTTAGAGATTTATGTCTTCTAGAGCACAGTTAGTAGTTCTCTTGTGGAAGATTTATGAATCTGCATGTGTGTGTGTTCATCCTTTGTTGCCAAAGAAGATCATGCCATCAGAGAAACGATGATATGACTTGCACGTGACTTTGAGTGAGGGAGGACTGTGCAGGTCACCAGCCTCACTTCTCCTCCAGAGCCATCTGAATCCAGTGACCAGATATTCATCAGGATGACTGGAGATGACCCAGGATGAGGAAATTGGGGTTAACGGACTTGCCCAAGTGACACTCACAGCTAGCAAGTGTCAAGTGTCTAAGGTGAGATTTGAACTCAGGTCCTCATGACCCCTGCACTGGTGCTCCACCACTGCACCACCTAGTTGCCTCCATGAATGTACATGCAGAAGAAGAGAATGATACAAGAATACTTGTATAGGTTAGAATATATACCAATGGAAAGAACCCAGGCATCAGTGAGATCATGGAACCATTGAAGTAAGAGTTCATAGTAGTGGTACAATGGGATCAAAGTCATCATTCACATTTTTCCTCCCTCAGAGATCTATTACGGCTAATAAAAAAATATTGTGGTATTGTAGTTGCGTCCTTCTATTGTAACATAACACCTGGGGAAATAATTCCTTTGCTCACTGATTTTGCCTAAGCCTTATCTTAATTGTTTGGCACAAGGAACATCTATACTTGCAAATTATTGCTGAATCAGTGAGCCTATCATAAAAGGTGTCCCCAAAGTCTTAGTGCAGTTTGAAGGTTTGGTAACTTCACAATTCTATATCCTATATACTTACAAAAATGTCACTTGGAAAGTTAATTATATGCATTTTAGAAACATCTGTTCCTTAACAAAACTCAACATGTCAATTGTCTTGCATTAACTATTGGTCAAATTTTGAATTTTGTAAAAACTTTCATCATTTGTTGCTCAACGACTGAAAGTATTGCATTTGTAATCCTGGCCTTCAGACTGTCAAAAGAATAAGGGTTTCATGCACATATGACAGTTTTCATGTGATTTCATAAGAAAAAGTCAAATGGAGACAGATCAGATGACAGAAGTGGCCAAGCAAAATGACCTCTTCTACTGATTGATCTACCAGTCTGAGAAAGTATCTTCCAGAAATTGCTGTATTCACAATGCATGAAAAGATACCTTGCCTTGTTAAAATAAAAAAAAACCTGTAGTATTCAAAATTCCCCAAAGTAAATAATTTATTAGACATTTAAGTAATTAAGTATTCAGATGATCTTTTTTTTGGGGGGGAGCAAATTTGTAGCCTTTACATGTGTAAAGCTATTAAATTTTAAAATTGTACTAAGACTTTGGGGACAACCTTTAAACTTGACAAGTAGAATCCAATTGAAATATGAATTTATCATAGATTGCTTTTCATCAGTTTTAACTTTGTTAGATACTACTCAAATACCGTTTCTGACAGTGCTTTCTGGTCCTCAGTTTCTGTGCTTGAAAAATGAGGTGGCTTAGATAACTTCTCCGGTCCCTTTCAATTCTACATCTATGATCTTAAAATTCTATTTAAAAAAAATTGTTCCTGAACATAAACTTCAACTTGAGAATTTTCTATATCTTTACAGTGAACAGTTCATTATATAAAGAAATATTCTAGTAGTTGCTCTCAACCTCATTCCTCAATTAACAACAAACCACAATACCAACCACAGCAATTGAAGTTTCATTTTTTGTTAAATTGTCATTCGGTCTTAAGTTATTAACTAACTTTATTTCACACTATGCAACAAAAGTACTATATGTCTGTGCTTTAACAACGATCTTTTAATTTTATTCTACTGCATTCCTTGAGTATCTGGGAAATTATTTTGATATATTAGCAAATCCCTTTGCATTTCATTATGTGAGCTTACTGACTAAAAGCTCAAAACTCATCACTTCTAAACAGGAATGGAAGTTTGCCTCCCCCAAAATGATAGAGATCCTACATAAATGAACCTTTTTATCATTCCATTTTACTCTTTTTTTTCATCCTATCATTTTCTGCTTTAAAAAATATTCCATTTTGAAAAATTACTAGCTGTAGAGAGAAAAGCAGGGTTTGCTTTTTCTTTGTATAATGTTTTCATTTCTGTTTTAAATGACATTATAAATTACAAAAGAATGATAGCCACTTAAATATTCATCTCAAAGGGGGAAAAGATAAAGTGTATACATGGAAAATAGAAGCATCAATTCCATGCCTTCATCTAGTGAAACAAAAGGAAGCAGAGAATACACACAGATCTGAACACCTGAAATTGAATGAAATCATTTAGTTTTGTTCTTCTTTAAAGGAAGGTGGCATAATGTGATAGGTATTGATGACCTTATACTCTGACTACACAATTATATATAAATGGTGAAATAGGACATTTCAGATGTCTTCATTTTTCGTGTTCAAAGCAGAGAGATAAACCAAAGCCTTTTGGTTTGATTCATCTTTGCATATACCTTTATGTACTATAGGTTGTTCAGTTCCAATTGAGCTGATATGGAATTGCATATCATCTCCATATCCATTGTCAAGAGAAGGAAAATTATCTTTTTCTCTCTATAACTAAATCAGATTAAAACTCTCTGTTTCCATAAACCAAATTATAAATAAATGCTCCAGAAATTTAGCTGGAAGCTAATAGATTAAGAAAAAGAAAACAACTGATAGCTTTAGGTAATTTTTTTTTCTTAAAGGATTCAGTTAAAACAAAATTATGAATTAAGAAAAATATGAGTTATGTCTATTCTTACTCTTTCCAGGACCACAATCTAATATGCTATGGTTTAGATTGAAAAATCTATTTTATTACAATTTTCAGATTTCTAAGCACTGATAAATGTGGTGAATATATTTTCGAACCAAGTGCAAAAACACCTTTTGATATAGAATACTTGTCTCACCTTTAATATTTGGAATGCCCTATGATTTAGGTGCTATATGTTAATGTCAGGCAAATATAAATAAATGATCAACTTCACCTTTCTTTCTGAGTTTACAGTTTTCTTTTTCATTTTCCTTTGACATAATTCACATAACGTAGTTTAATTACCCACAATGTTTTTTAAAAAATACTTGGTTTTCTTGTTTTGAATTTTTAAATTTAGTAACAACATGCTTAGGTCATTTCTTTGTTGAATATATTTGAATTCATCTGTATATCACATACACGCTCAGTATAGTTTCCTGTCTTTTTTTTTTTTTTAACACAATAGTTCAACATTAGATTTTTTTTTCTCCCAGCAAGGGAACATAACTAGATGCCTTTAGTGCAGTTAATGAGGATCTTTTCATAGCAAGACTTGTCATGTGTGGATTGGGGCATGATCTCACTTGTTCTCTAGATGATTCTTAGCCACAGGTTGGAACATTAAGTAGCAGGCTGCAAGTCTTACTAAGTATATCCTTTCCAGGGGCAGTCACTTGCCTGCAGAAATTCTGAGTGATTGTCTCTAGGGCTATTTTGAAAGTTCATAGTTTACTGAGTCAGAAAAGCTTTTCATCAGATCAGAAACATTAATACCAGCCTTGAAGTGCTGTGCTGCATCACCAAGCATGACTATATTTAAAAAAAATTTTTTAAAAGACACAATAAAATCAGCCATCTATAGTCCTGGGTCATCCCTAGTCTCTCATTTTAAATACAAATAGCCACCTCCTCCCCTTTCCTTCTCTCTGCTTTAATCTTGGCTCTTTGTGACCCCATTTGGGGTTTTCTTGGCAAAGATACTAGAGCGGTTTGCCATTTTCTTCTCCAGCTCATTTTATAGATGAGGAAACTGAGACAAATAGGGTTAAGTGACTTGCCCAGGGTCACACAGCTAGTAAATGTCTGAGCCTGGATATGACCTCATGTCTCCTGACTTCTGGCCCAGCATTCTAACCCCTGAGCCACCTAGCTGCCCCATCAGTCTTTACACTTTCCTTACATTTTGTCAGATCTATTTCATACTTTTAAAGAGGGCGCACAGCTTCAGAAGTCTAGTCATTTTCCTCAAAGATCGCATGTCCAGAGCCAGAGGGAAATTCAGACACCATCTAGTCTACATCCCTCATTTTACAGAAGAGGAAACTGCGGTGTAAAAACAAGCGATCAGTACTAAAGGTGACCACATCACCTCCAGTAATTTCAGTAGAGAGGGGATTCTTCTCTTCATTCTAGTTTCTGTCTGCCAACAACCATAACAACTAGCATTCATATGGCATTTTAAAGTTTGCAAAGCATTTTATCTATGCTATCTCAGTTGATTTTTACAATAATTATATGTAGTAGGTGCTGTCACCACCATTTTAGAGAAGAGCAAATTGTGGCTGAGAGAAACCTGACCTGGATCACACAGTGAGTAAATGAATATACTCGTCCTTCACTCTTGTCCCAAATGAAGAAGTAGCCTGGATTCCCTCTTACTTCCAGGACCAATGATAAAGTCCTCTGTTTGACACTTAAAGCTCTTCGTAACTTGTCCCTTTTCTGATTTGTCAGGCTTCTTACCCTCCACTCCATGTACCCTTCCCATGCTACAATGGGCAACTTACCACTCCTCTCACATTTTCTCTCATTACCTTTGCAATGGCTGCCCCTCATGCAAGGACTGCTCTCCTGCTTCACCTTTCCCACTTAGGTTCCCTGACTTCCTTCAAGTTTTACCTCAGGAGACCTTTCCTGGTCCCCCAGGTGTTAGTGTCCTCCTTTGTGAGATGATCTCCCACGTTATTTTGCATCTACCTAATTCTTTACATATTGTCTCCTGCCTTAGAAAAGGAACTGCTTCAGAGTAGGCACTTTACCTTTCATTGTATTTCCAGTCCTCAACTTAGTTCTTGTTATATAGTAAATGCTTATTGACTGACTGACTGACTGATGGATTAGCACATCTAAGCTCTTATTGATTAAGGTGGGCATTGGAATAGATGAACTCTGGGGTGCTTTATAACTCTGTAATTCCAACCATTAGAATCCTAGCTGATATCAACTTTTAAAAAATAAATTGAATTGGGAGTTGGGGAAATCACTGACCTCAGGATACAAGGCCTACTTGCAATTCTTGGAAGACAAATCTTCCATTACTGTGCCTTTGAACTAGATATGCCAAATACCTGGAATGCCCTGCTTCCTTATCTCTACCTCTTAATTTCCCTGCCTCCCTTCATCGTTCTGTACGTCCTACATTCTGCAGGTGGCTACTCCTTGTTCCCAACTGCTGGTTGCTGAGGTCTTCATATATTATACATATATTTTGCATATATGTAGATATTTACAAGATTTCTCCTCCTTCTTCCTCTTACAGTATGAGCTCCCTTTAGACCGAGGATTATTTCTGCCTTTTTTATATGGTCAGCATTTAGCACTGACATCTAACAAGTGATTAATAAATACTTGTTGTCTGACTACAATTAACTGGATTGGTTTGGAGCAGGTATGTTGGGATCCATTTGGCCAATGTTTGTCAGGCCTTGGGGGAGTGAGCCAAACTAGAGAGAAGCCGAAGAGAGATATGAATGGGATGGACCGAACATCAGGGGATAATAAATGGATAGATTCAAATGCCAATAAAGGCCAGAAGAATCAGTATGAATTAGTCTCCAAAGGACAGCTAATTTCTTAAGGGTCAAATTGGCTGAGTCAAGTATTAGAAACAATACCAAATTCTTTCAGCAGGTGGGTAAATCGGTAGAGAGGTTGTTCCAAAAAGCTAGCCATTTACCCCAGCAGTTATAATGTCAGGAAAACACAGAGCAGAGGTGTTCAGAATGATGGCTGGTACCAGTATCCAAATTTAACTATGAGATAAGCATCAAGGACTTCTTAAGAGAACAAAAATTCAGTGTTTTATACTTTTATACTTAGGAACATAGCTTCAGAGCTAGAAGAGATCTTAGAAATCATGTAGGCTAACCCTACTCATTTTACAGATGAGAAACACGCTCAGAAAAATAAAGTGACTTGCATAGTTAATTCAGGACTTGAACCCAGATCTTCAGACCTCAAATTCAGCATTCTTTCCACTATACTATATTACCTCCTATGCCAATATGGGAAGCATAAAATGACAATTCTATTACAAAGGAGTAGTTAATTAAAAGGAAAACCAAGCTGAGACCTTTAATTAGAAGGATGATTTTGGAAATCACCAATAGAAAACAGTGACCATATCCCTGAATGATAACAGGAAATCTATTAGACTCAAAACTGTACCTGGGTTTGGTAAATCATGGTGTTGTCCTAAGGGAGCCAAAATTTAGAGTAATACTAGTGGTGGTGCCAGTAGTAGCAGCAATTTTAGTTTAACAGGTAGAAACAACTGTGTTTAGAGCCTAGTTAGTAAGAATAATTAATTAAAATAGGGAAGCTACCAGATAGAACATTTCCTCCCCTTTTGACCCCATTCCAGGTGAGTTCCTTCTAGCATGAACCCATCTTACTTCTGATCCAAAGTCTCTTTATCATTAACTTCCCATGATCCTTAGTATCTTAGTATCTATCTCCTCTGTCTGCCATCAGGCCATTTGTCCTAACACCCAAGGTCTCACCCTTTACAACTGAATTTATTTTAAGAAAGTTAATTTTAGGATTTCTTTTGCTTTCATTTTGCCCCAAGGATTCTTTGATGGCTACTTAAAGTTCTGGCAAAGCTACAGTTAGCAATCTCTCCAACATAGTTCTTTTATATATTTTTTAAACATTCTTCTAAAAAAGTTGAGTTCCAAATTCTCTCCCTCCCTCTAACCTTTCCTCTACTCACTGAGAAGGCAGGCAATATGATAGCCATTGTACATGCAAAGTCATGCAAAACTTGTTTTCATATTAACTACGACATAGTACTTTGAAGAGAGGACTGGATCTGAATTTTGGAGACCTGATCTTAGCTCTCAAGGGCTGCCACCTTTCTGTTGTCTTGAGGCATTCTCTTGCATTGTTCCTTATTTTCTTTCAATTTTACTACATTTTCTATATGAAATATGGTATAAGGATAATACTGGAATACTTTAAAAACATTATTCTGCAGCAAAGTTATGAACCTCAAAGATAGTGAAATTCCTTCTTCCTTCTTCTGTCCACCCTATTCCCTGCCTCCCACTGGCATTTCAGGATATCATTTTTTTGCCCTGTCATTATTTAGTTGTATTTTCTAGCACCTCTTATGATAAACTTCTGTATAACAACACATTCTCATTACATGTTAGTATTCTGGTTACCCTACTTTAAAAAACCACAGTAATGATGTAATTGTGTTTTATTTCATTATTTGAATACAGTTTGATTTTTTAGATAGACTACATAAACTAATATCTAATACTTAAAAAATTTAATGACAAATCTATCACTCACATTTAGCGTTTAATTATATTCTAGGCGTATGACTTCCCAAAGTTAGGAAAACTTTTTTATTGACATTTATCAATATTGTCATATTTGATAGTTATATAAAATTGGGTAATATTAATAAACATTTAGATATTGATTTACATTTTCCAAAGTACTTTCCATAAATTATATTTTTTGATTCTTATAACAACCTGTGGTAGTAGGTACAGGTATGTTTTACATTTTATAAATAAAGACTTGAGCTTTGGAGGGGTTGAGTTGTCCATGGTAACATATTTTAACTTTGATTTTCTTGATACAAAATTCAACAGTCTTGTTCTTTGCATCATATTGGCTTCCAATCATGTGGTGGTCTATGAAGGACCATTCTCCCACATGACCATTTAGTAATGAATCCCTTCAGTCAAGTTTGGACAAGAGAGTCCCTAGACTCAAAATTCCATCTCTTAGAAACCTTAGGAAACCCTAGATATTCCAGAATTACTTGAAGTTTGAATAGGAGGAACACAACAGAAGTGTTACTAGACATTAACTAAGACATAAAGAATTCAGTGTATTTTCTCATGGTTAGTTTTAAATGGAAAAATGACAGTCCCATCATGGATCTTTCAGGGGGTGCTTTTCTACTGACTTTTATGTTAAATTGTGGCTGAATGGTTCTGTTAACCCAGAAAACTTCTGCATGCATCATGACACTTTGGCTCTTCTTTGTTTGTTTTAATTTAATACAATTTCCCCTTCAGTTTGCCAAGGAATTGGGCAAAATCCAACAGCTTTTCTTATAAAGTTTTTTCTTATAAAGAAAAACAAATCCCAGTTATTCATGTGCCTAGTATTATAGTGAATATTATCTCATTTTCTGTTTTCAAAATCAAAAGCTCATTCTGCATTACCAATATCCTTGGTGGAAACAAAACACTCCTGTCAATGAAATCAAATCCTGAACATTGGAAGCACTAATTATGACAACCCGAGGTCTTATGGTTTTTACTTATTTATTTTCTGGAAGCTTTTAAGTATAATTTGTTTTGCATTTGGTTCTTAGCTAACTTTGAGCATAGTCCTTCTTATGTGGGCCATTTGTCTCTAGAGAAATCATGTACTGATTTTTCTTGGACTCTTGGCAGAAATATATTGACTAGTTATGCTTTACAAGACATTTAAAGAAATATTCTTCATGTGCCTGAATAATTCACTATGAGTATGACTTCCTTGGGGTTTCTCTTTTTATCTTATATAGACATACTTCCAGAAATATGTAAGACTCTGAAATTCCTAGAATCATAGATGCTTACAAGTGGCACGGAACTTGGAGCTCGTCTGGTCCAACCCTATCTTCACTGAAATTCAATTCACCCACAAATCAAAGCATCATCCCATGATGTCACTGCTCCTCTTTGAAAACAAAAGATGAACAACGATCATTGGTACAAGGAAGCATTGTTTAGTGCATGGAATGCTGGACACAGAGCCAGAAAGACTTTGTGCTTGGTTCTATCACAGACGTTTGTTACATGATGTTAAACAATTGAATTTCTCTGACTCCCTGCTTCTTTATAATAATAGCACATTTTTCAGAGGGTAGTTCTGATGATCACATAAGATAATATACATAAAGTATGTGTAAAACCTTTTTGTCCCACCTTAATGTGAACTGCTATTACGATTACAAATGAGGACAGACAGGCTCAAATTGATGGAGTAACCTGCCTACTGTCAGAAGTAGATGCAATCTTTCAGATTCTTAATCCAATTTTCTTTCCATTACTTCATGGTTAGCCTTTGGTGAAGCATTATAGGTTGCTCACCAGATTACCTTCTGTGAGGCGTCTACCCCATGAAGTCAGCATAGTTTTTGTGGTGTTTTCTTTTGCTAATAAACTCCTCTGTTCTCTCAACTTTTAGGCTGGAAAGTGTCTTTCTCCTCAAATTGTCTCACACAGGCAAATGCCATTGAGACATTTGTGTAATATATTGGAAAAAGCATTGAATTTGGAGTTGAAAGAGAGGTTCAAAACCAGTACCACAAATAGCTACTTTTCAGACCCTAGGCAAGTCACTTCACTGTTCTGCATTGAATTTCCTCATTTGTAATATGAAGGATTTGAACTATATAAATGTTCTCTAGGGTCCCTTCTAGTTTGGATATGTAAGGGCTTAAAGTGGTGGCTACAAATGGTCTTATGATTGCTTAGGTGATATGCAAATAATTCATTCCCCTCACCTCTCTCTGAAACTGACTTTGCCAGTGAAGATGAAAGGAGCTCCTGGTGAGGATGTTTTCTTACCACACTGTATATTGTGGCACCTGCTTTTCAGTTTATAGTTTAAAGACTTGCTTGGGGGTACTCTTCTCTGGTCAAACCTCATCTGAATTACTCCTTTATCATTATCAATCAAATGACAATCATAGAATGTCAGAGGTGGAAGAGTCTCAGAGGTCAAGTCATTCAGAACTTGTCTAAGAATCCCTTCTTTGAATCAAGCCACTAGGATTTGTTAAGTACTCACTGTGGCAATTCCTGTACAGACACAAAAATGAGATAGCTCCTACCCTCATCTCCCTTCTGGGCACCGCATGTAAGGAAAGGTATTGGCAGCTAGGAAGAATTGGGGGTCAATCACTTTGTATAAAGGGCAGACCACCACACCTGGAGTAAGGCAAACCTGGGTTCCAATCTAACTTCCTATACTTGCCTAGTGTGTGATCATAGATAAAGTCACTTGACTTGCTTCAGTTTCCTCATCTATGAAATGGGAATAATTATAGCACCAACCTTGCAGGGTTGTTATGAGAATAAAATGAGATGATATTTAAAAAGTGCTTTACAAATCTTCAAGTACAATAAAAATGTGAACTATTGTTTTTCTTAGAGTCCAGAGGAAGGTAACCAGAATGGTGAGAGAACAAGAGGTCATATATTATCAGGATCAGTTGAAAAGGTGCTGGAGAAGCTAGAGAGAGGAAAGTGAGTGGATTTCTCATTAAGCAGACTAGTCTATACATGATATTGGGCAGGAAGTATGTGTTAAGTATAGAAGCTGAGAAGTTAGATGATATTGGGATGATCATTGTAGAGGTATTGAGACTTTTCTCCCTTGGCATCTTAGCTGTTCCCAGGTATTTGTGTTGTCAGGCGACAGAATGGGCAAGCTGAAGGTATATTCCAGATTTATTGCAGGAATATCTATATGATTGTACTAACTGGTCTTATTCTTTCTTCCTCACCCTAAGGAGAAAGTGCTTTATAGTAGTAACATTTGTACCACAATATGTGAAATTAAATGTTTATTCTTTTGGACTAAGAATTCTCCACTCCTTGTAATCTTTTTTTTTTAATGTAAATATGTTGTATGATGTTATTACTGATATTTTAATGTAGTTGGTATCCTATTCTCTTTCTCCTCTGTCTTAGACTCACATTTTCCTTGATGCATATTTCATAGAAGGGTGAAACTATTTCCAAGGGCTAATAGTTTTAAGCAAACTCAGCATAGAGAAGATTTATTCTCTACAGTTGGTTGAGCACATTATAAGAAGCTTTTCATTTATTTACAAATAGAGAAGGAAAGGGGGACTTATAGTCATAAACAGCAATGTCTGGATAAGAGTGGAAAGAAGAGAAATAAGAAAAGGATGTGGACTATCCGCATGGTTCTCCCTTTTCCATTTGCCACTGTTCCATTACCAATTCATACAAGATAAAAGTGCCCATAGTGATGCCAAAGTACCTTCAAAATTTCCATGAATAAGGTGAGCAAACTTCCCAGATTGTCCTGGATAGCTTTATTTTTATATGACCTATGGAAGATTAACACATGTTCTGAGAAGTAGTCCATGTAGATGCTATTACAACATAAAAATTACAATAGTTGGGGATGCAAAAAACCCTCTCTACCTCTCCTTATATCTAACCTCTGTTTGAATACTTTCAAGATAGGAACTCATAGCCTTTGACAGTAGCACATTCCATTTATGGACAGCTCTGTTAGGAAATGTTCATATTAAGTCAAAATCTTACAACCTGTAACTCTCACTTATTGGTCCTTGATCTTCCATGTGAATAAATTAAATTCTTCTGCATATCTCTGATTCAAAATTTTAAAGAAAACTGTTGTGACACCTAAGTTTTCTGTTATCTAGACTAAAAATCCACAGTATCTTCACCCTTTCTTCGATGACACATTTCTGAACCCCCTCCCCATGATAATCATCCTAATCTGAAGGTTCTGATGATTGAAGTCCCTCTTCATACTGGTGTTCAGAAGTGAACAAAGTGAACAGATGTGACTTGATTAGGTCAGAGTACAATGGTGCTTTTCCTTTACTTTGGACACTATGCATCTTAGTAGTGACCATTTGAATTTTATAAAGTATTTTTACAAATATCTCATTTGATCCTCACCCTGGTTGGGGTGTGTGTGCTTTTATGATTTTTTTTTAACAATGAGGAAATTGAGACAGACAGTAGTTAAGTGATTTGCTTAAGGTCACATGGCTAATAAATGTCTGAGACAAGACTTGAACTGGTCTTCCTAACTTTAGATCCAACTGTGCCAACCGTATCACAGAACATTTTGGGGAGCTATGCCCCACTGGTGATTCATATAGAACATGCACTCAGCTCACATGGGTTTCTTGATTTCCTTGAGTCCACATGGTACTAAGAAGTACAGTTTTTTTTAAACTGACACATTCAAATTAAACTGGCAAAACATAAGAAAAGAGTTTCACAAAGAAATTCACATTTTCCGCAATTCATCTAACAAGACTTTAGACTTCTTTTACTGGACACAGAAAAATGTCCATCAGAACTTGATCTCTAAGGATATGAGGTCTCCCTGAGCTACTGCTTCATCATGGTTGAGGATTAGTCTGAGAAAAGAGGAGAAAGGAGAAGAAGATACATCACCATAGTCTTGCCTGTCCCTACTATCCCTCTTGCTCATGTCACCCCACTCCACTGTGACAGCTACCTAGTTCAGGTTACTTCTGTGAATAATAATTACTCATTTACATATTTGCCTTAAGAATTCCAGAGTACTTTCCCTACAACCACCCTTACAGGTGGACATTGCAAGTATTGTTGTGTTATTTCATTATATTATTATTTAACAGATCAATCCAGAAGTATTTATTATGCACTTCCTATGTATATATAAGGTACTGATGGATGGGGAACCTAAGGCTGAGACAGTTAAGTGACTTGACTTGTCTAAGATCACAGAACTAGTAAGTATCATAGAGAGAATTCCAATCCAGGTCACAAGATGATCAGATTAGCTCTATTTCTATTAGACTAAACTGCTTACCAAGAACAGAAAACAACTGGCTCTTTTGATCTTAACTTGGCCTTGACTGAAATGACCTAGCTGGACACATAGGTACTATATTAACAAAAATGGCAACTGTTATATGCTTATTCAACTCCCTGTAGCTTACACCAGTTAGATCTATACAAAAACTGAAAAAATTCACTTTTTGTAAAAGACCATGATATAATGCCACTGAGAACTTTAGAAAGAACTCAGCAATATGGATTTCAACTTAACCAAGATAAATGGCACTTTTAAATACATAAGCTAAACTCTTTGGGGATCAAGATGACATGGCAGAAATTTAACCTGATTATCATAAAGTTAGAGAAATATAGACAATGCCAAGTCCAACAGACAATGAGGCTATAAAAGAAATAGGACTACAGGATACACTGGCAATTACTTTCCCAAATCAGCTAAGTCAGTGATATCAGAAAAAAGCCAAATTAAAAAAAAATCAGTGTGAGAAAATGAGAATAAAAATGAGAAAATGATTTTAAAAAAACATGTAAATCTCTATAAGTATAAGGGTAGTTTTAGGGCTAGAGAGAACCCAGAAGTCTTAGAGTAGAAGGAGAAGGGCAAACTATTTCTGCATCTTGATATTTGTGGGTGACATTTATCATGGTTAAAGAAGAAGAGAAAGGGCAGCTAGGTGGTGCAGTGGGTAGAGCACCAGTACAGGAGTCAGGAGGACCTGAGTTCAAATCTCAGCTCAGACACTTGACATTCACTACCTGTGTGACCTTGGGCAAGTCACTTAACCCCATGCCTCATCCTGGGTCTTCTCCAGTCATATCTGGTCACTGGATTCAGATGGCTCTGGAGGAGAAGTGAGGCTGGTGACCTGCACAGCCCTCCCTCACTGAAAACAAAGTAAGTGTAAGTCATGTCATTATTTCTCTGATGGCATGGTTTTCTTCGGCAACTAAGGATGAACACACACACACACACACACACACACACACACACACACACCTCATGATTATTACTGCCTCAGGGCATAGGATTGTGCTGATATTAATTCTGGGTTGAGAGACAGCATAGCCTAGTGGATGAGGTCCTGGTTTTGTGGTTAGGAAGATCTACCTAATTGTCAAATTTGTTTCTGATGCTTAAGAGCTATTTGGCAATGGGCAAATCATTTCATTTCTTTTAACCTTAGTTTACTTATTTGTAAAATGTGGATAACAACTGTGAACTTAAATAAGATAATAATTGGAAAAACGTTTTGCAAACTTTAACATGCAATGCAAATGGTGGTTATAGATACTAGTGTTGACCACAAGGAAAGAATGGCTCATGCCTTTAGCAAGGGGGAAAGAATACAATTCTATAGCTTCCTTACCACAGCTATTCTTTGTGATTGGTCAGTGCACTGTCTCTCTGAGAAGTGGGCAAGGTGATTGCAACAGGGTAAGCAGTAATAATGTTTATGAGTCGCCTGTCTTCTGGAGGTACTTAGTGATTGCCAGAAGGGGGAATCTTTGATCACAAAGAAATTTATATAACATGGAAGGACTATATCCAAAAATGCCAGCTGAGATTCTGCCTTATTCCTCTAGGGAACACATTTGAGAATGTCCCAGATATTGCACAGCTGAATTTATGCATACAATTTATTCATACAATCTTCATTTTTTGCACAAAAGTGGGAGGAACATTTTTTTAAAAAGTTAAATTTTTTATTTTAAACGATTAATAAATTGGTAACTGTATACATTGACTTTGCCATCTCTGGTTCTATATTTTACCATGAGATATTCTTTCCTCAATCAAAAGAGAAAAAGGATCTCAGAACTCCTTAACTTAGTGTGGACTGTCAAAGACTTTTAAAAGAGAAAGATAGTCCTGCAACTTCCTCTTTTAAAAAAATGCTGTTAGAGTCTTTCTCCTTCAAGAAACATGAGATATGATGACAAGTTATTCTGTACTTCTGCCTAACTGATTATACAAACTGATGAAATCTCACTGTTGTACTCTATCCCAGAAAAGTTTTTTTTAATAGGGCAAGCAATTTTGCAAAAGAGAATGAAGGGAAAGGGGAGGAAAGGGAGAGGGAAGGAGGGAGAAGAATAGGAAGATGGCTGACCAATTTTCACTTCTCATGAAATCTATTTACCAAAAATTAGCCCCCTCCTTACTTTCTTGTAGCTGAACATATCAAAATTCCATTATGATGTTCAGGAATACTATTTCTAAAGTCAGCTTCTGTTTTCCTGGACCAAACTGTGACAGGAAGATATCTAAAATATTTTCCAGATCTTTAAAATATGATCCTATGGTAAACTGTCATTGACTAAAGTTAATTCCAGTGCAATATAGCTGAAGATATAGAGGCCAAGTACTGGGTCAAGTGTGTTCAGGAGTTCTTTCCCTTCTCCAGCTGGAACTTTATTGATGGGAAACAGGATGAAATTAACTTTTTAAAAATATATATGCTGCAATTTAACTGATCAAATAAATTTAGAAAGGGAAAATCAATCTACTTAAATGAAAAAACTGCTTTAAAGTAAACATTTTTAGTACTTTAGAAATGGTCACTTAATACTGCTCTTCTGCATTGTGTCTCATTATTTTCAGAAGAATAAATGTCAGTCTCACTTATTCTTGACATCATCTTGAGTTCAGTTCTTATTATTTTCATTTTAGAGATGAGGAAACTGAGGCACAATGTAGTTAAGTAGTTTACCCTAAGTCACACAACTAGAAAATTATTTAGGCAAGATTAGAACCCAAGCCAGAGCACTTTTTACTCCATCGTGTTGCTTCAATAGACTATCAACAAGTCATTTTCATTGGCAGTGTAGCAAGTAGAGATGGGATAGTTAACAGTAATCACAGTACAGGGAATAATACCCAGGTAAAAGGAACTTGAGTGTCCACTGGCTAGAAATGTAATTCGCAATGTGTGGTGATAGCTTGCAGTTTTGATAACATGGGATCCCAAAGCAGGGGACTTCTGGCCATTTTGGAAATAAATCTATGGTTCTGTAATGCTAAAGTCTAGATCTAGTTATGGTAAGTATGTAACCTGAACATCACTCAAGCTGGGCTTCACTTAGTTTAGGTCAGCATGTGTGATATGTGTATCTCATTTGACTCAAATTTCTGCCCCAGTACAGCTGAGAATGTGTAAAGTCATCTCAACTAATTCTAAACTATGGGTTTAGGAATAAGCATTTTAAATGTAAAACATTTAATTAAGACTAAAACAATTAGCAAAGGAGCATGAAAAACAATCTTAACACACATACTCCAGGGATTAGGCTTTCTTAAGTAAAAGCAGAAGAAAACAATATCATGGGAGACACATTCCTGCATGAAGAAGGCATGGCAAAATTGCTGCTATGATTAGACTCAAATGTATTTATGGAAATAATAATAATAATATTAATAATAACAGCAACAGTTTCCATCAGCTCCCATGAACTTAATTACTATCTTCATGCTGATGATTCTCAAACCTACCTTTCTTTCCCCACTATCTCTGTGATGTCCCATCTCCCATCTCCAAGTGCCTTTCAGACATCTTGAAATGGATGACTAGTAGACATCTTAAGGTCAATATATCCAAGACAGGACTCGTTATCTTTCCTCCTAAACCCTCCTCCTCTTCCCCTCTTCCCTAATATAGTGGAAGGCAGAATCCTTCTCCTAGTTCTTCAGGCTCACGATCCAGAAGTCATTCTGAATTCCTCACTCTCTCTACCCCCCCCCCCCATGCCTGATGATTTTACCTTTGTTCCCTCCCAAATATGCCTCTTCTCTCTTTTGACATTGCTACCACTGCAGTGCAAGCCCTCTTCAACTCATGCCTTGGTGATTGCAGTTACCTGCCTTCTCTCTCTTCACTAATCCATTCCCCATTCAGTCGCTAAAGAAATTTTCCTAAAACACAAATCTGATTATGTTACCCCTCCCCCCCACTTGATAAACTCCAGTGGTTTCCTATTCCCTCCAGAAATAAATACAAAACGCTCCATTTGGCGTTCAAAGACCTTCATAACCTAACTCCCCTCCTATCTTTCCAGACTTTTTTATACCTTACTCCTCAACAAGAATTCTTTGATCTAATTTCACTGGCCTCCTGGCTGTTCCACAAATGAGGCACTACACTTCCAGGCTCTGGGCATTCTTTCTGGCTGTTCTATATACTTGTAATGCTCTTCCTCCTCTACTTCAACTAGTGACCTCTCTGGCTTCCTTTGAGTCCCATCTAAAATCCTGCCTCCTACAGGAAGGCTTCCCCAACTCCTCTTAATTCCAGTGCCTTTCCTCTGTTAATTATTTCCTATTTATCTTCTATATAGCTTGCTTTGTATATATTTGCTTGCATGTTGTCTCCCCCATGTGATTATAAGATCCTTGAAGACTGGTATAGTCTTTTGCCTCTTTTTGTATCTCTATAGAATAAGTGCTTAATAAATGCTTATTGAATTGAATTTATCTGGCATTTTAACCTTTGAAAAATGCTTTACAAATATCTTATTTGATTCTTATAACTCTGGGAAATTTATCAAATGGGGATAATAATTTTATAGATGAGGAATCTGAGGCAGACACATGTTGAATGACTTGCCCAAGGTCACAGCCAGAAAGTATCTTAGCCTGGATTTGAACTCAGGTCCTTCCTGATTCCAATCTATTACCATGGTACCAAACATATGCTCTCTATTCAAGGGTGGTCTCCTCCATCTCAATCAAAGTAAGAGTCTCTCTCTCTCCCCATTCTTCTTCCCCTCCCTCCTTCCTTCCCAACTTACACTTGGAAGCCAATACAAAAATGGCTGTGCCATTGCCATTCCCTTTCCTTCACTGGGTACTTCCATGGTTGTCACTTATCTCACAGGGATCCTTTTCCTGGAAGATTCTCTAGACTTCCTGATGCTATTATCTTCTGCTATGGGTATAACCTCATGAAGATTGAAATCTTGACCATTTTAGTAAGGACTATCCTTGAGGCCCATGTTCTCATGGGAAATTTAGTTCTTTTTCCTCATACATGTCTCTATTATAAATACAAGAAAGATGGGGGAATGATATTTCACCCAACATGCTGGTACAGTCATGTTGGTGGGGATAGCGTTAGTAGTGTCATTTATCTGAATCCTCAGCTGTATCATCTTATCTGAGTTAGGAGTGAGTGGGATACTTAAGACACCAATTATTATAAAGTGATTCTGCCTCAGGTTTAACCTCTAAAGACCAAAATCATAACTGTGATGTGCCAATTTCCCATAGTCAAGCACTTTCTTTGTTATTCCTTAATCCTAGTTGGCTTTTAATCCTCCTACTCTGTGAACTTTGTTCATTCCTACTTAGCCCCTCAATAAATCTGTCTCTGTGCTCTGAAACTTATTAGTCTTAGACTTTAATAATGATGACTAGATGGCTAATTATTGCTCATCTAAGTCACTTCTTTGTTTATTAGTTCAGTCACGAAAATGTATTCAACACATACTAAGGGTTCAGATATGTGCAAGGCATTGGATTGGATCTTGGGGTCACAAAGATGAAAGTATAATACTTTTTGCAATTTTAAAAGGGGATCTGATAATCTGGAAGAGGTAACATCTACAACAATAGGTATTATGAGGTAGAATGCAGTAGGGAAGAGATCCAAATTCCTTTAGAAAAAATCAAGAAGAAGGATATCATTTTCAGTTGAAGTTGAGGTTGTTGGGGGATCAGAGAAGACTTCCTGAGGTGTATGGTAACTGAGCTCCTTCTTGAAGAAAAAATTATTTCACCAGGTGGAGATAAGTAAATGATGCATCCTGGGCATGGGCATACATTTTAGTCAGTCTTTGCATTTGGACTATGCCCTATTTGTCCATCCAACTTAATAGGAGCTGGCATTTATATAGCACTGTTAGGTTTACAAAATACTTTATATGTATTTCAGTCACAAAAATTTTATTATTCTCATTTTATAGATGAGGAAACTGAGGCTAAGTGGTTAAGTGCATTGCCCAAGGTGACACAGCATCTGAGGTAGGATTTGAATTTGAGTATTCTTGACTACCCACTATATTTATCCTGCCTCCTATAGGAAGGCTGCCCCAACCCCTCTTAATTCCATTTTACCTCATAATAATTATAATGAACAATAATTAAGATGCCTTTCCTTTGTTAATTATTTACCATTTATCTTGTACATAGCTTGTTTTGTATATATTTTGCTTGCTTGTTGTCTCCTCCATTTGGTTGTAAGATCCTTGAAGGCTGGTAGAGTCTTTTGCCCTTTCTGTATTAGACTCTAGCTTTTGGCACTCCCGTACTTCTTCTCAAAAACTAATATCTAGGAAATGTCCATTTTCTCTGTCTCCATGACTCCCTGCACCCATTCAAATTTATTGTCTGACTTTCTGGAAGGTTCAAATTGCCTGATCAGACAACTAGAATGTGTATCTAAGGTCAATTTGTCCTTGGAAAAGTTGCATGTGGGGGATATTCATTATCTTATGTGTTCTGGACTGTAGAAGTCAAGATTGAGGCAGTGACTTTTGCCAGGGGAATATGCCAGTGATGGAAAAAGCATGTCCTTAGCTCTGCTTTAAAGTGTTTTTCTGATGCATCATTACAAAAACTGCTCCCTTTCCCTTGGTAAACATCTGTATGAAAGGCTCTTAATTTATTAACTAAATGGTCTTAAGAGAGTTCTTCTAAAGATCCAGTCTGAGAACATATGCCCTCCCCTCCAAATACCTGTCCTATTCCAGTCTATTTTGGGGCATAGAAGCAGCTAGTAGGACAATAGATAGAATGATGGACTTGATGTCAGCAAAACTTGAATTCAAATTCTGCCTCACATGTCTTCCATTCAGCTGTATGAGCTGGGCAAGTGACCTATCCTAGTTCAAGTTAAATTGAGTCAACAAGAATTTATTAAGCATCTGCTGTGTGCCAGGCACTGTGCTGAGTTATGGTGATACAAAGAAAGGCAGAAATAGTCCCTGCTTTTAAGAAGGTCATAATCTAATGGAGGAGGATAAAGGAAGCATCTATCTACAGTGTATATATCTACAGGATAAATTCTAAATAATCTCAGAGAGATGGCAATAGCATTAAAAGGGACTGGGAAGGACTCTTTGCAGGGTAAGATTTTAGCTGAGACTTGGAGGAATCCAGGAGATGGAGATATGAAGGGAGAGCATTCCAGGCATATGTAACAGTCAGTGAAAATGAAGTCAGAAAATAGAGTACAAAGAGCATCAAGGAAGAGAGTGTTGATCGTTCATAGAGTACGTGAAGGGGAGTCAGACCCAAGAAGACTAGAAGAGTAGGAAGGGGCCAGTCATGGAGAACTTTGAAAGCCCAAAAGAGAATTTTATATTAAATTGTGACTTTAATAAGGAGTCAGTAGAGTTTACAGAACAGGGTTCAGTGTGGGTGGTCAAACCTGCATTTGAGGAAGTTCACTTTGTTAGCTGAGGTGTGCATACTCTCCTGGAGGAAAGGAGATGAGTCGGAAGCTTATTGCAGTGGATGTGATGAGTGCCTATATCAGGTTACTGATAGTGTCAGAGGAGAGAGGTCATATGCATGACAGATTTTGTGAAGTTAAAAGTGATGAGAGTTAGAAACAAGTTGGATATGAGGGTGTGGTGCTGAGAGTGAGAAGTTGAGAATGACGCCTATGATGAATGAATAAAAAAGTAGCATATATCAAGTATTTACTATGTACAAAGTATTGTACTAAGAACTGGGCAAAATAGTCTCTGATCTCAAAGGATTCACATTCAAATGGAGGAGCCAAGACATATGACAGTTTTCAGCTGCCATTCAGATGGAAAGTTTCCATGCTCCCTGGGATTCAGTGGCAAAGCAGATATTAATGCCTTTACTTTAATGGCATTTCCACTGATAAAATCGTCTCATATTCTTACGGAAACCATTTGATAGTGCCAAGGACTTTGGTGGCCAGAAGTCTTCTTTCTGGGTCTTTAAAAGCTGTAGTTATAGCACCTGCAGGAGTAGCTGGCAGGTGACATCTCCAAAGGAGGTGGTTCCTAGGACCATGGGTCTAGGTACTACAGTGCTGAAAGCATTGCTGTTAGCAAGGCTCTTGGGTTCTGGATGCTGGTTTGTCACCATTGGTCAGAGTCTGGTCAAAGTGGTAGTGATTTGGGTTTCTTGATACATCCAAATTTCTGTCTCTCCCTCAGGGTGCCTTGCTTACTGGCATTTGGTAGGGATGATTGGCTTCTTCTCCAAAGAAGTTGTTTCCTCAGATGATGTCTATAGGGCAAGGCTGGAAGCAGGACTCATGTAGACTTCTTAAACTTTTTCCATTTGGGACACCTTTTCTGTATTCCCACAACCTTCACTGGTGTTATGTGGTCAGAGGGCATACACAGTACAAAGTGTGCATGCTTTGTGTTCAGAACCAAGGTTTTTAATCTGGTGGGAACAGCTGACCCTTTATCTGCAGGATGGTGGTTCACTTGACAGTAACGGGGGAGTCAGAAAGAGGGAAGAATTTTTGGGGAAGGATAATGAATATAGTTGCCATAAACCTTCAATTTGTAAAAAAAATGCAATATCTGTGAAGCACAATAAAGTGAAGTACAATAAAATGAGGTGTGCCTGTGATATATGGAAAGCACTTTACAAACCTTATATATATATATAAATGATAAATATCGATGATATCACAGTAGACAGAAGTGGTTAGTTCCCCTTCTCATGTGCTCATATTTAATTTTATCTGTAAATTCCTATTCAAATTTGTCCCTTAAAATTATCTTGTGACTCTCTAGATCTATAGGAATAGATGACAGTTGGTGTGAAAAAAAAACCCTTGGTGTTTTAATGAACTGAAAGCTCAGTATAAATCCACCATCTGACAAAGTGGCCAAGAAAGTCAAGGTGATGTTAAAAGCACAGGGTCCCCAAAACAGGAGCTAATAGTTCTGCTGCTCTGAGCCCTGATCAGACCGCATAGGGGGGAGGCAACAACTATTTAACCTATACTTTTAACCTTACACTCTTTTAACCTAGTATATGGTATTGAATGTATTAAGTTAGACTCACAGAATTTTATAGCTAGATGGCAACTAATCTCCAATACAAACCCAGGGGCAGAAGATTCCTCGATGTACAGATGGATGCGGACAGTACAAGCTCAAGAGGAGTGCCTGTCACCCATAATCCGGAGCAGGAAAGGTTAATGTAACAAATCTTCTAGCTCTTACATCCTTTTTCCTTTTTCCTTATCCTGTTTTCCTTGATTCCCCTGTTTTAACCCTTCATTTCCAGTTTCTTTTTATTTCCTGGATTTTCTTTGTTAGATAACTCAGCATATGGCCCATTTCCTCCCTGAGATCTTTTGCCTGGGCATACACTACCATCTTTGCTGGCTGTCGGTGCCTTCTGCTGCCAGTTAACAACATTTCCCATGTTCCTAAAGGCTAACCCTTTGGGGAAAGGTCTTTGGGGAAGGCACAGAATCTTAACTCAAGGGGCAGTAGCCATGAAGTACAGAACTCTAAGCTTAACTATAAGTATCTCTTCATGGAAGCCACCAGCCTCTGGTTATAGCTGGCTATCACCCAGGGAAAGGAGATTTGTTCCAGCTGTAGTTGGAACATATCATTCAGCCTTGTGCCAGTTCATATTATCTGCCAGAAAAAAAAATCTGGCCAGTTGGAAGAGATGTGTAAGTTTCTCGCCCAGACCAAACTACTTCCAAATCACCTCCTCCCGCCCCCAACCCTATGAATTCCCCAATGACTAAGCCAAAGTTGTCCTGATAATCTTCCACGTATGGCCTGTCCTTCAAAGGTGAAATCTTTGAGAATGAAAGTAAGGACTAACTCTGTGTGGATAGTCAAGTTAATTTCTTTTCAGGGGTGGAGGGTACCACACAGATGAATCACAAAATTAGAGTGGGAAGTAGCCTCAGAGGCCATCAGCAGTTATAAGAGTATCTTTTACTCAGAAGAGATAGTCTTAGTATTTAAGGATGACATAGATGTATATCCTTTGGTGGTGAGGTACTGGATAGAGTGCTGGGCCTGGAGTCAGGAAGTCTTGTCTTCCTGAGTTCAAATCTGGCCTCAGATATCTACTAGTTGTGTCATTTTGGGCAAATCACTTTCCTCATCTGTAAAATGAGCTGAAGAAGGAAATGGCAAACTACTCCCATATATTTGCCAAGGAAACACCAAATGGGGTACTGAGGAGTTGGACAAGACTGAAATGACTCAACAACCGATGACTCAGCCAATTTTCTGGCTCCCAATTCCCCTGGAATTGCTGAGGCAAGCTACAAAATCAAGACAAGTCTGAGCTTTTATGTAGTTTTTTATGGTCATTTTATTCTCTTCTCCCTCTGAAAAACTAACAGAATGAATTATATGCTCAATAAGGGAAGTAGTATCCCCCAGGGAGAGAAGGTTTCAGTGCTAATAAAAAACTGAAAGAAAGGGACAGGAACATATGCCTTCTAACTCTTGAGGTTGATCATTTAAGAATCAAATGCCAAAGCATGAAGCTTTAATGGGCAGTGAATTCTGGGGCTTTCTTCCGTTATCCAAGAATGGAATGAGCCTAACATGTACTCTTATACTCTGTAGGAGTTAACAGTTCAAAGCTAAACTTATGGAAGTCTTTGGAAACATTTTCGAGATCATGATTGCCAATAGTCACATTAGGACCTTAGACAAAAGCAGGGTTAGGCCACAGGATCACAGAATGAGAAGTGGAAGGGCCTTAGAGGCCTTAGTCTGATCCATCATTGAACAAGGATCTCCTCTCCATTATCTCTCCAAAGTACTCATCAAACCTTTTCTCAAAGAGCCCTTATTGGGGATGATTCTATGCCCTCCCAAGGCAGTCCCTTCTTTTTTTGTATAGCTTTGTTCATTAGGATTTTTGTCCTTCTACCAATGGAACTTTCCACTTAAATCAATTGACTTTCCAGTCATTGCTTCCAGTCCTGCCTTCAGTGGCCAAACAGAATAAGTCTCATCTCTCCTGTCTTCCACATGACAGTCTTTTAATTAATTGAAGACATCTGTTCGCTTTAAGTTCTCTCATCTCCAGGCAATCATTACATGGCATGGTCCCCAGTTCTCTTATCATCCTGGTTGCCCTTCTCTGTGTATTGTCCAATTATTTCATGTCCTTCTGAAGATGAGGCAATCAAACTGAATACAAAAGTCTTGCACATAGTCTGACCAGGGCAGAATACTGTGTTCTGGACACTGTTCTTAATGAAGCTTAAGACTCCATCGGTCTTCTTGGTTGTCATGTCACAACGTGCATTCATATTGAGTTTTCAGTTCATTAAATTTCCCAAGATCTTTATCTCAGGAACTACTGAATATTCTTATACCTCTGGCAAGATAGCTCTAATGGAATCATTTGTCAAGGAGCTTACATATATTTAAAATGTTGATGCATTTAAGTATCAACATAAGAGAAAGGGAATCAGATACTTTTCTTTCTGCCCTGGTGAACCAGTGCCCATACTGAGAACTGACCTAAGACTCAGTCCACAAGGACCTAAATTGATAGCCAGGGGTGTGCTGGAGCCAGTTAGAACCAGCTTGTGAGAATCACTTGTTAAATTGTCAGTGTGAGCATTTACCACTCATAATTTGGCAAATGCTACAAATCAGAACTTGATTTCTTTTGTTGATTGTCTAAACCTGATAAAGTGATGGAGACTATGTTAATAGTGCAGATACAGTTTTAAAAATTGTGATGTGTACTTTTTTTTTTTAGAGAGCTGGTTGGTTGTTAAAACATTTACTAGCACATTCCTGCTGATATAATCCCAGAAGACTGCCCTGTAAGGACCCATGCAACTAAAGAAATTCTTGTCTAGCTTCACTTGACCAGAGCGGCCAGATAACTGGAGGAAAGCCCCTGCCATGTTACATGGCCAATTTCTGCTGCTGGCTACCTGTCTCTAGGGATCTGGAAGCTGAAGTGAGCTCAATTTTTTTGATTCAGATAGATGCAACATAAAGACCATACACGATGTGTCCAATGAGTCTTTTTAAGTGTCTGCTATGTACCAGGCACCATGTTAAGTGCTGAGGACATAAAGAAAGGTAAAGAGATAGTTCTTGCTCTCAATTAGTTTACATCTAATGGAGGAGACAATGTATAAATAGCTATGTGCAAACAATGTACAAAATAAATTGGAAACAATCAGTTAAGAGAAGGCACTAAAATGATAAGGGATCAGGAAAGTATTCCTGTAGAAGGTGGGATTTTAGCTTAGATTTTAAGAAGGTCATGGAATCCAAGAGGTGGAGATGAGAAGAGCATTCCATGTATAAGGTACAGTCAGTGAAAATTCAGCAACTTGGGAGATGACTCAATAAGTCTGTTAACTGAAATGAGTAGGTAGCTCTACACTACACCTGAAAAAAAAGATTTCTTCATCCTTTACTCTGCTTTTTTCTAATACACCCAATATGGGAATTCTGGGATGATATAAGCCATGAGCCTAGATAAACAGATTTCTGTGGATACCTGGACCCATCACAGTAACAACGCAAAACAAGAACAGGAACTATGGTTGGGCTATTCTTAGATGTTCTTATTGGATGTCTCTTTCACTCATCCGTCTTTATCTCATCCACTGTCTTTTCTCCTCACCATAAATATGTTTATTTGATAGATATTTTATCTTTTTCCTTTATTTAACCCCTTAATTACTCTGATGAAAGTGGTAGTATAATCTGACAGCCTCTCTCTTTAAGCAATGAAATTAATCGATCCTCAAGTATTTAATCAGTGTACTATTCTGGTGATACAAAGACAATAAGGAGAGAGTCACTGTTTATAGGAAGCTTATATTTTGTCAGGGGAGATGATATTAATTCACATAAGTTCATACAAAATAAAAAGAAGGGAATTTGGGAGAACTAGAAACTAGTAGAATCTGGAAACTCTACATATAAGAGGTGTATTAAGTTAAGCTTTGAGGAAACTGGGGATTCTGAAAGGCCAGGGGAGGAGGGAGTGTATTATAGGCATTTACACATGCACACACACATTATACTATTTAATATTTTCTGAAAACACTGATGTTAACAAAATTATCCTAGGGGAATGGCACTACTTGCATCCTCTCTCCCCCGGCTTACAAGGTTACATTTCCTCCTACGTATTGGTATTGTGATATTGAAGGAAGTTAGACCACTTTTGGACCAAATGTCCCACATGAGTGGTAGCCACAAAGGAAAGAAAGATAGGTGAAGCCCTTGGTAATTGAGTCACCTCCCTTCATCGACCACTCTGCCACCAGCCACACATATTGGGCTGGATGAACATTAATTATTTTTTCCAATAGAGTCTGTGCTTTCCAACTATCCAATTCCTTGGGTGCAGGTATTGTAGGACTCGGAGGCCCCTAGCAATTATTTGAATATGGAAGTGGTCTAACTGGAGGAGTTCCTCAATTAACTTAATGCGTGCCTTTTGTGTAGTAATGGAAAAACAGGTGTGTACTCCCTTGACACGTATTCCTGGTTTTCTAGGGAGGCCATGTGGCAGTGCAGTGGTTCTCAAATTTTTTGTTCCTTGAATCCCTTCCAACAGCAGCATTAATACCACAACCACAAAGATTTTAATGTACTACTCATAATATTCCTTTAAATGTATTCATTCAGGGCTCACAATAACCATAAAGAAAACTTTCCCCTTCAAATTCAGATTCATATTGTAGAATTTTAATTATAATATGTATAGTTTTATTCTAGCTTTAATTATGACAACTCAATATAAAATCATAAAACTCTAATTGTAAAATAATTTCAAATATACGTGAAATATATAAAATTTTAAAAAAGTAATGGACTTCTTTGTTTGAATCAAGGCTTTCAATATTCGACTCAGTATCAAACATGCTTTTAAATATGGTTTTGCACAGAATTAATTTTTTTATTTTGACTTAAAAACAAGCATAAAGCAAAAATGTTCACTTCCAAATAAGTGGTGAAAAATGGTAGGAGAATTTTTACAAGTTCTCTTGCAAAGAGATGAAAATTCGTTTTTTAAAATTTTTAGTTATTTACCCAATTGATAAAAATGACTGCTTGTGAGATAAAATATTTACCTTTTTGTTTGCTAATAAAAAGTATTGTATTAAGTGATAAATACATTTAAAGTTCAGTTGCATATAATGCTTTTTAAAAACAATGTTTATACATAAACTGACCTTTATAAGAAAAGACTCTCTTTAAAGATGACTTCCTTTTCTTTTACCCCTACCACACTGACTATATTCTTAAAGAAACTCAGCTGATCAACTGGTGTTGCCAAATAGGTCATTTGAAAATTTATCAGATTGAAGACAAGTAGCATAAATACAGGATATGTTTAAATCAGAAGATAACCTTAAGATTGCAATTAGAGGCAATATAAACTTTGTTTCTACAGAACATTTGTGATCACCCATGATAGTTCCAAGATGGCTTGGACCATGCATACCCAGAAATTATTGCTTGAAACCACCTGACATTTGTATAATATAATAATAAATTATTCATAATAATAATAAAATATAATAAACAAAAAACCTTAATATAATAATGTTATTTAATATTATAATATTAGTAGTAATAATAAATTAATAATAATAATAAAACATCTGTAATGTCTTGATCCACTGATTACACAGCTGGTGAGGTACAATTACAGGGTAGCAGAGGAGAACAAGTGAGTTATTCTGGTACAATGTCTACACAATACAAAAGAGATATGTGCATTCATCTGGCCATACATTGGCAATCAGTTTGCACTTGAATGTCAAATTCTTGTGGCAGTTTGGAAAAAATTTGATGATAGCTTGAGTCAGTTTGATGAATTAACATCCAAATCATTGAATGCACAATCATGAATATTTCAAATTGCTATAAAAATGAACATGCTTGTTATCACAGATCAAAATATACATTTGTAACATAATTGAACAATTATTTACCACTTAAGGCACCATTAAAGATTTTTTAGTGCAAAACTCTTGGACCATCATTGTGAATCCTTTGGAAGGGTGCTAACCAGTAAATGGGAACTATTGTTGTAGTGGGCTTGGAGTCAGGAAGATGAGTTCAAAATCCACTTCAGAAACTTATTAGCTATATGACCTTGGAAAGATAATTAATGTAACCAAGTCACAATTTTCTTATCTATAAAATGGGAACAAAAATTGTTCCCACTTCGCGAGGCTATCATGAGAATCAAATGAGATAATGTATGTAAATCACTTTCCAAAAACTTAAAGAGTTGCATAAATCTATAAATTAATAGACAGGCGTTTATTAAGTACTTATTATGTGCCATGTACTATGCTAAGTCTTGGGAATACACAAAAAAAGTAAAATTGTCCCTACTCTCAAGGAGCTTATATTTGAATGGAGGATATGACATATAAACATAAAAATATATCCAGAATATATGCAAAATGAGTTGTTATAATTATTAGAGAACTTGTGTATTATAGGTCCAGGTAGGCAGCCAACAGGTAGTATTATCCCCCAAACTTATTAACTTCTGCTAGCTTACAGTGGTACTAGTTTTTTTGATGGCTTATTTTGTGTCTGAGAGAACAATTGGAGGAACTGTGGATCGATTCCTATTCAGATGACTGTATTTATTATATGAAGGGTACAATTTACATCTCTAATCACCATTTTCCACTGATTAACACTTTTTAGTTACAGCTAGGATATTGTCAATGTATTCAGCACCTAGGAAATGGAAACAGCTCCCCTTCAATGAGATTATGAATGTACCATCAATCTGTTACTACATGCTCCAATCTTGACTATACAGAAGTAAGCCATTTATAAACCTTCAGGAGCTATACAAATATGAGTTATTATTATATGCTGATTGGTATGGAGACCCAGGCCATTAAGAAATTTCTGGTCACCAATTCATTGGAGCATTTCATTTGGCCAGTCACAGGAAGCAATTCATCTGACTGTTTACAACCATTTAGATCACCTAAATCTAGACCTAATCACCTAAACCCTAGAACACAGGGTTCCTTTTGTGAGAAAGAATTTGTAAGTTCAGATTGATCTGCACTAGTGGACCCTTATGACAACAACCGCAATTACTACTACTGCTATTAATTACTACCACTGCAACTACTACCACCTCTCATTTATATGCTGATTTAAGGTTTGTGAAGTGTAACATACACACACACACACACACACACACACAAACACACCTCATTTGATCCTCACAATGACCCTATGAGGTAGATACTGTCATTACCACCATTTTAAAGATGAGCAAACTGAATTTAAGAAAAGTTAAGTGACTTGCCCAGAGTCACATCTCTAGTATGTATCTGAGGCTTCATTTGAACTTTGGTCTTTTTGTGTCCATGTCAGAGCTCTCACTCACTACATCACCTAGCAGCCTCAATGGGATTATTTTTTTGTGACCAAGACTTTTTTGCCTCTGATTGCACACATTCTAACTCAGTTGGATCATGTCCAGCTGAGTTTAGCTAATTCCAAAACCATAGAACTTTGCCCCTAACCTGCCACAGAAAGACAGAGATAAGTAAAGCATTTATTAGTCACTAGAACAAGTTAGCCTTATACCAGGTATACAAAAAAGGTTCAATATCAGACAACAACTAACATAGCTTATCTTTAACAAAAAAGAAACCACAAACTGCACAATTGTATCAGCATATGTAGAAACATTTTCAACAAAGTACAACACAGTTAAAAATTAAATTTAAGCACAGAAGAACTATTTTTGATGTGATGAAAGCATATATTTGAAACTCAAAGTTATATTTGCAATATGTAAACACTAGTAGTTTCCCCAATAAATACAATAACAGAATGAAGAGGCCTTTGGGCTTCACTGATGTTTCATATAATCCTACAAATGTTCTGATACCAATAAAATAAATATAACAGTAATATAAACATAGGTAAAGAGGAGACAAAATTATACCCATTTGCTGTTTTGCTTATAAAATTCCAGAAAATAAATTAGTTTCTTTGAGAATAACTTTAGAAAGTAGTACAAACAAAAAAAAGTCACCAAAATCAACAACATATCAATATGACAATAGCAAGATCTTAGAGGAAAAAATAGAAAATGAAATCTTAGTCACAATGATGAAAAAATGCTTAAAACATCTGGGTGTCAATTTAAAAATATATAATTGAGATATATAAATACAATATGGAATATTCTTTAAAGAAATAAAGAATAACCACTAGTTGGAACAACATTTATTACTCATGATTGAGCCACATCAATAAAAAGTAATTATGACAACTAAATTAATTTATAGATTTAAGGTTATACCAATAAATCTACCAAGGGAATACTTTATAATAATAAAAATAATACTGAAATTCTTTGGAAAGAACAAATTCTCTAGAATCCTAAAGGAAATGATGAAATAAAATAGGAATAAAACAGAAATAAGTTTTCCTTGCCTTGACTGTATTTTAAAATACATGATAATGATGTTATTGTAGAAGTAACAGAAAGCTAGATCAGAGGAACTGGATAGATAAAGAGGAATCAGAAACCATAAAATTAAATAAATTAGGATTCAATTAACCCAAAGCCATAAATTACCTAGGCAAAAAAATGTCCTAGCTGACCAGAACTTCTGGGAAAATAGGAAAGCAATTTAGAAAACTTAAATTTAGATCAATATCTTAAATTATGTATTATAATCACCAGAAATTGCATATTAAAAATCACATCAAGAAAACAGAAAATGAGATTAGGTATCTTTCATAGCTATGGTTAGAGGGAGAATTCTTTATCAAAGAAGGGGTACTGGCAATCACAAAAGATAAAATACAAAATTTTGATTACATGAAATTGATAAAATATTACAAGATCAAACTTAATAAAACTTACAAGATCAAAATTAATAAAACTAAGATAAAGGAGCATGTTGATTAGCAAAAATCTTTGTATTAAACATCTCTCATTAGGATCATAAATCTAAGGTATATTGAGAATGAATATATGTTTATGAGACCAAGAGCCATTCCACAATGGAGAAGTGGTCAAAAGGTATGAATGAACCATTCTCAAAAAAATTGTAAACTATTAACTACATGAACATCTTCACTGAATCATTAATAATATGAGGAATGCAACTTAAAAAGAACACTAAGTTTCACCTCTCACTTTTGAAATTGGCCAAGATGATATAGACAGAATTAGCTGAGATTGGAGAGACTGTGGGAAGAGAAGGACATCATTACCCTGTTGGCAGAGTTATGGATTGTTCCCATCATTCTGGAAAATAATTTGGAATAATGCTTTAAAATGTCTAAACTGTCCATGTCCTATAAATCAGAAATCTCACAGTTTGTCATATATTCCCCAAAAGTCAAAGACAGAAAGATTCCATGTATGCCAAAATATACCACTAATTACTTTTGCAGTTTTTTTTTCAATTCAAGTGCCTATCTTATCGGCAACTTATAATGCAGGATATATTTCCAAACCAAAACCTTAAAAGATAACTTAGGTGAAATAGAAGTTTTCCAAACTTATATTCAATGTGTTTTTGGAACAGAACACATATTATTACATGTGACTTATGCATATAATATAAGAGACAACTGAGGCATTGGTAAATAACATAAGGCACTTGAATATAATAGAACATTATTGTACCATAAGAAACACTGAATATGAAGAATCCAAACACACATAGGAAGAGTCTATGAACAGATACAGAGTAAAGTAAGCAGAACCAGGAAAACAGTGCAGGATATCTCAAAAGTCTTACTGTGGTTTTAAATCACACTAAGACTTTTGAGATATGTATACAGAATGAATAGAAGTGGAAAGTGCAACAGCATAAAAAAACTCCAATAAAATAAAACACGAGTAAATATAATAACTAAGCTTGACCCTAGAGAAAAATCTGCAGAAATCTAAGTTTATGAGTATGAAACATTGCATATACTGCTAGATTTCACTGATATGCTGATCAATTGTGCTGAACTTTTCTCTCTCTCGATTTTTCTCTTTCTCTCTTGTTTCAAGGGATAGCTTACTGGATTGGGGGGATATTCAGAAAAAGGTGACACAGAAAGAAAAGGTATCAATAAAAATTTAAAAAGAGACAATCGGGAAAAATCTATCTGCAACAGTTAAAAAGTGATGGGAAATTTGAGTATAATAAAAGGAGCAGCGAAGCAATAAAATTGGGTGAAGAATGCTCTTTTGGAGTAGATGAATCCTGAATCATGACTTCAAAGAATTAATGAACCGATACCAAGAAGACGAGAGAACATGGGTTTAGAAATTTAGATTTTTACTAAAAAATAGGCTATCAACTACAGTTTCTTAAAATTGGTTTTTTAACCCATAGCTGGATAATAACATTTTAAAAAAAATCAATTTTATTGACATGTTGCTTTTACATTACTTAAATTTCCTAATATATTTTCCTATTTCCCCAGACCTCTATCTCCTATAGCAAAGGATTAAAGAGGGAAAAAAGGTGCAAATTATCTAGTAAACATAACCAATATATTGAAAATGTCTAACATGCACAGTGTTCCACATCCATAGACCCTTGCCTCTGCCAAAAAAGTGGGAAATGTGAAACAACTAAAAAAACTTGAAAAAAGTTCTGAGTGTAACAAAAAAAATGAGAACTTATACACACAACATCAAATAGAAAGGATTATCTGTGAAACTGTGAATCTATTACATATAACTTGCTTTTCTTTTAAGTGTATAATTGAGTTCAACATGTAACTTTCAAAGCTCTCTTGCTTGTGTGTTTACTTTCTTTTTCATAGTTCAATTCATATCCACTGTTGGAGTTGCCAAGTTAATCAATTGCTTCATCACACAAATCCAAAATCAATACTCATCAAAATGTTGTCTAGTTAGTGTTTTGTCTTAGGGGAATGAGATATTTTTCAATATATTGCAAATAGGGAACTCTTACATAAATAAAAAGTCTAATAAACTAAAAATCTGTTGATGGCTTTCTTAAACTCATCTTATAGATTGTTTATAGAGAGAAGAAAGGGTACATAAAGGATGTAAGCCTACTAGACCCAAAGAGACTATAATTTGCTGTCTTGCTCAGACAGGGATTCTTCTAAGGAAGAATTCTACTACTCACCAAAATAGGAGTTTTGGCCTGAATAGTTTCTCACCTGTGCCAGGTCATCCTAATTTAGGCCACCCCAGTTGCTCTGGGTGTACACTTCTGATGCTGAAGTTAATCCTTCATTGTGAAATAATAGTGACCTTTGCTCTTAAAGGTTCTGGCATTGTAAAACAAATTCTAGCAGCTCCTAGCAATCTAGGAAAGCAATGGGTCTAATTACAAACTATATTTTCTCATCTAAAGACTAGCCTAGACAGTTTTAGAGAAACTCATCATCAGAATGATGGTAAATGTGCTATGAAACTTTTGGTTAGCAATTTGCAAAGACTATATAGTAAGTTGAAACAAGAATTGGTATCGGTATCAATGAACTATCCCCAATATTGAAAATATGGCTTTTTTGAATTGATGAAATAAATCAGCAGTATGGTGAAATGGATAGAGTACTGGACTTGGAGTCAGGAAGACCTGGTTTCAAGTCCTGGCTCAGACATTTATTAGTTATGGGAGTCTGAGAAAGTAATTTACATCTCTGGGCCAAAATTTCCTCACCTATAAAATGAGGAGGTTGTATTAGATGACCTCTCAAGTCCCTTCCATTTCTAAACCTATCGTCTTAAATGCACAAATTGAAAGATATTTATTAGCCTTTGTCCTCTATCAACTCTAGAATCATTGGACAGATAGATAATAATCGAGCAATCTAGACCTATTTATCTCTATTATCTGTCAAGAATCAGTCAGGTAATAAATGTTTATTAAATGCCTGCTGTGCTAAGTGCTAGAGATACAAATAGGAAAATAAGTCAGTCTCTGTCCTCAGTGTGCTTATAATTTAACAGGAGAAGATAATACATAGAAAGGAAGCTGAAAAATGGGGAGAGAGAAAGAAGGTACCCACTGTAGGGGAATGATGGAGTCTAGTCCCAACTGGAGGGAGATGGAGAGATGGCTGACATGGAAACCCTATTTAAATAAAAGCTTTGAGAGAAGTTCTTTGCTTTGCCCTCTAGTCCTCCAATAAGAGTGTACTGATTTGAAAATAAATATATATTCAATAATATTTAAAGAAATTACAAATTTGCCTTATTTGTTTTGTTGTTGTATGTTTGCATCTTTTTAGAATTAACCATTTTAGTTTACCGATAAGAAACAGAATTTATAAGATAATATAGGAATTCAATCCCTTAATTTTATAGATGATCAAAGTGAGACCCTGAGAAGTGATTACTTAAGCTCACTTGGAAAGTAATTTATTTATTTATTTTTTCATATTACACAGAAGAGTTAAGATGAATGGGAGAAACCATGACAAAAATCAAAACAAAACAAAAAACACAAGAGAAAATACTCTGCTTCATTCTGTAATCCAGTTCCATAGCTGTTTCTCTGGATGTGGAAGGCATTTTATCTCAAGAGTCCATTGGGGATGCTTTAGGTCCTTGCTTTGCTGTGAAGGGCTAAGTCTACCAGAAAAATTCCTCTCTCACTGTGGTTGTTACTGTGTACAGTGTTCTCCTGGTTCTGCTTCTTTCACTCAGCATCAGTTCATATAAGTCCTTCTAGGGCTCTCTGAGGTCCTTTTATTCATCATTTCTTATAGCACAATAGTATTCCATTACATTTATATGCCACAACTTGTTCAGCCATTCCCCAGTTGATGGGCATCCCCTCAGTTTCCAGTTCTCGGCCACTACAAGGAGAGCTGCTATAAATATTTTTGTACATGTGGGACCCTTTCCCATTTTTATGATCTCTTTGGGACATAGTCCTAGAAGTGATATTGCTAGGTCAAAGGATATGCACATGGAGAGTAATTTAGTCAATAAACATTTGTTAAGTATTTACCATGTGTTAGGCACTTTGCTAAGTGCTGGGGATGTGAAGAAAATCAAAAGAAGTCAATCTCTGCTCTCAAGGAAATAGCAACCAGAACTCAAACCCAGGTTCTCCACAAAGGTGGCACTATACCAGATTACTGCTTCAATATTAGAAGAAAATATGAGAGTCTGAAAAGAGACTGAAACAATTTTCTCCAAAATCACCAAAATCTTATTGGTCAATCCATTTGCTTTTTCTGTACTCTTTATCATTCTTAACCTCTCTGAAGTATTTAACCTCATTGGTTACCCCTTTCTCCTAGATCTCCTCTCCATGCATTTTCATAACTTTGTTCTTCCTTCATTTTATTCTTAGCAGTCTAGTTACTTATTATCAGTCTTCTTGCATGATCACCCCATATGTTCTTTATATGTGAGTTTAATCCAATATTATATTCTGGATCCCCTTCTAACAGTCTTCTTTGGTGATCTTATCAGCTCTAGTGGATTCAACAGGCTCTCAAATCTATACATGAATGCCTCACCTCTCTCCTCAGCTTGAGTCCCATATCTCCAAAAGTCTGCTGGACAGCTCCACTTAGATGTTCCATAGATATAACAAACTCAACATGCCTAAATCAGAACTTATCTACTCATCTAGATTCACAACTTAGGAATGATCCTTGACATTTTACATCTACTCACCCTTCTCCCATATCTAGTCAATTGCTTTATGTTCTCTGACCTCCCTTTCCTAACTTAAAAAAAAAAAGAAAAATAAAAACCTTATAAGAAATATGCATAGCTAAACAAAATAAATTTCCACATAGTTCATGTCTTATTCTTCATCTTAAGTCAATTACCTTTCTCTCTGTTGCGAGGATGGTAACATGCTTCATCAATGGTCATCTAGAATCATGGCTCATCATTGCATTTATTGAGTCATTAAGTCTTTGAAAGTTGTTTGTCTTTACAATATTGTTATTGAATAAATTGTTCTCCTGGTTCTGCGCACTTCACTTTGCATTAGTTCATATAACTCTTCCTTGTTTCTTTGAAACTTCCTATTGCTAAATTTTAAAAAGCTATAGAGGTCTTCTTGTTCAAGCATGGTTTGAACAAAATCACCATAAGTTCTATGATTCTCTAATTAAGTGTACTGTAATGCAAAAAAAAAAAACTCCAAAAAACCAAACCAAAAACAACAAAACCCCCAAATTCTAGGTGTTTTTAATGTGGTCAGATAAATCAAGGAAATAATACCAAACAATCAGGAAGAAATATTTTAAACATGAATATAACTGATTTGCAGGCTCTAGAAATGATACAAGGATTACAGGTGAGATTGAGGAATTGGCTTATGGACAAGTGAGGAATGGGGAATGCTGTTTCCATTTTAAGAATGTTTTAATTTTGTCTCATTTTTTCTTTGTATATCAAAGTCATCCTGATACTTGATTTTCATATGACACTGACTTCCCAACCCCAACTCCATTTCTGAGATGAGGGAATTATTTGTTAGATGGAGCATTCTGGAAGAAGGTAGAGGAAGGAAATTGGGAGCATATAGGGATCATTCAAAAAGAAAAGGCACATATTTTCCTTTTAAAAATTCCATTCACTTTTCATACTGTGCATGGAACCCTTGGTATATATTAAAATTCCAAGGTCATAGTTGCTGTTGTTGGATCATAGATTTAGACCTGGAAAAAACCTTTAGAGGCTATTGAGTCCAACCCTTTCAAGTTTACTCAGGTGGTTTTGGAGCTAATTGCATTCATCTCTGTAGAAACTATCATGGAATATGTCCAAAGGACGGCATCTGTTTCTTTGAACTGAAGAAACCCAGGCTCAAGGGAGTTATTGACTTTCCGCCACACAGCCAGCAAGTGTGTGAGATTAAGCTTAGATATAGATGTTTCTGATCCCAAGTTAAGTGTTTTATTCAGTATTCCATGTTTCTCTGTAATTTCTGTATTGTCATACATGATTTCCTTTCAAGTTTCTGCTTAGACCCATGGAAATGTTAGGCCCAAACATTATTTCTTTGGTTACAACTAGACCAGAGGTCAGGAAATATTTGTAAAGGCTGATATTGTAGATGGATGTTGCTGCTACACTGGGGAAGAGCCAGGTCAAAGCTACCTATAAATGGATCCAAAAATTACTCATATTTATATAAAGCTTTAAGGTTTTTAGACTGCTTTCTTCTTAACAACGTTGTGTGGTAGATGGTATAACTATTATCCCCCTATTGTATGGATGAGGAAATAGACTCAGAGATGTGATGTGACACCTAGGGTCACATAGTTATAAATATGTGAGTTGGATATGAGTCCAGGATTTCTGACTTCAGGTCCAATACTCAAATCACTTCACCACTTGGACTTTACTGATGTATTTAATTGGGAATATAGAGTTTAAAATGGTAGAAGTAGGGGGGTGGATTTCAGAAGAGCTACTTTAAGTCTTACATTCAATTCAATAAACATTGTCCTTAAGGGTATCTGTGGGGATGTCTGTTTATTTTAAACAGAACATCTCCATGTCCCCAAATACTAAGAACATAACAATTTCTCAAAGGTTAAACTTGTTTTCTTCATTTGGTTTTCAGTTTCTTTATATGTCAGATTATCCAGGTATCCCCCTCTAGCAGTGGCATATAAAGATTGACATGTGGACTGTCACAAAGAATGGAACAGGTTCCCTTTTCCCTTTCAAAGTTTTGATTTATATTAGGCCTATCAAGCTTCAAATGCCTTCCTTGGGTTTCCTTAGCCCTTGACTTTTTGTACGCCATCTGTCCAATGCCAGCTTGCCCTTTGCATTAGAGAAACAGTAGGACTCTACAGACAAGATGATTTTCTTTCAATTAGACTTGTGTCAAGGGGGTCCTGATGCTTCCCAGTGCAATAACCCTTCCTAATGGAGTTTGGTTCCCAGCATTGCTATCACATCTAAGGCAGCAGGGTCACTGCTTGAGTTGAATGATATCTTGTAGTTCAGAGAATTTTCTCAGTTCAAAGAAAATATTCCTTTTATGTCCATGTGGAATTACAATATTTTATCCTGATTTGGTAAGGAACCTAATCCATGTTCATCCTTTACTGTATCTAATTCAAAGACCCCAAAACAATCAAGCAGGAATTTAAAATAAAAAAATTATGACCCAGTGGTCAAGCTTTTCTAGAAAGCTAAGAGGAAATGAAGGGTAAAAGATATCAAGCTGACTTTGGAATCAGACAATCTGGGTTCAAATCTTGCTGCATATACTAGCTGCGGGCCACAAGGTGAATCACTCAATTTCTCAAGCTTTAGCTTCTTTATATATAAAATAGAAGATTGTAGTTTATCAAATAATTCCTTTAATATATAAATTGATGCTCTATTATATACTTCCAGTGCTCCATCATGGTGTGGGTTACCATGGGTTCTTAATATACCATAGAGTACATGTTTGCAAGCTTAAAGGACTGCCAGCAGAACAATAGATTTAGAGCTAGAACTGACTTAAAAGATCATTTAGACCAACACTCTTTTCATAGATGAAAATGATGATCAGAAACAGATAAAATGACTTGCCTAAGGTCATACAGGCAGTAAGTACAAACTAGGACTTGAACCCAGGTCCTCTGACTCTAAACCCAGAATTATTACCACAGCACCACATTACTTGTCTATGATAGATTGGGTTTTTGTCAAAGGAAAAGAGTAGGTATGGTGTAGTCATGAGCCTAGCTGATAACAAGAAGATTGTGTTGTTGAGTGGTTTCAGTTGTTTTTGAATCTTTGTGTCTTCTTTTTGGGGTTTTCTTTCCAAAGATAATGGAGTGTTTTGCCATTTCATTCTCAACTCATTTTACTGATGAGGAACTGAGGCAAAAAGGGTTAAGTGACATGCTCAGGGTCACACATCTTGTAAGTGTCTGAGTTCAGATTTGAACTCATGAAGATGAATCTTCCTAATTCTAAGTCTGGTGCTCTATCTACTGTACCACCTAGCTGTCCAGAAGAAATTTGTATACACGTTTCACTAAGCCACAGATGATTTGAGATGAGTTTTTATCTACTTAGATGAATTCATAGATGTTTTGAAGTATTGAAATAAGCAATTAATGGAGAAGGGTAGCTGCTATGATCCAGGAAAAAGGACTTGCTGCTTTGTAGCACTCTAAGAGAGTGGCAAAGGAAAGACCGGTGGGGGAAGGGCTGCAGTGTTATGGCTGTCAAAACCAAGAGGACACTCATATGGCACTATAGTTATTCCCCTACTAAGTAACCTCCAGTGGCTCCCTTTCATTGCCAGGACCAAATATAAAATCCTCTGCTTGGTAAGCAAATGTCTTCATGACCTTTCTCCCACTCTTCTTACACCTTATGCCCTTCCTCCCGGGTGTATTTTGTGACCCAGTGATGCTCACCTCTTTGATGTGTGGGGTGCTCTCCTTTCTTATCCTGACCTCTTGGCTTCCCTGACTTCCAACAAGTCCTAGCTAAAATCTCATCTTCTACCTCCTGTCCTCTTAATTTTGGAGCCTTCCCTCTGTGGATTATTTCCAGTTCATTCTTTATAGAGCTTTTTTATTTGCATGTTATCTTTTTCACCCATCCCCCCCTAGGCTGTGAGGTCCGTAAGAACCGTGAGAACAGATTGTCATTTGACTTTCTTTGCAACCCTAGTGCTTAGCATAGTACCTGGCACATAATAAGCATTCAATAAATGTTATTATCTGACAGATTCTTTCAAATGCTTTATATGTGTCCTACTCTGTCTTCCTTTTCTCTTTTTACCTTCAGTGCACATAGGACTTAATGAATGCTTCACTTTGTTCATTTATTCATCACTCATTGCCTGTCATGGTCAGCACATCTGACAATATGGGTCTGGATAAAGTATTTGAAATTCTTTGCTATACCCAAAGAATTCTCTCGATAAAATGAGATGGAACATCATTCTCTTAACTTCAGACAAAGGAACTGAGTGTGGCTGTGTACATCTTGTGAAATCTCTTATTGATACCTTCTATATTCTATTACTGCTCTATTAAATTTCTTGCATAATGGAAAAGACATAAGTCTAGGACTTAGGAGTCCTAGTTTCAAATTCAGGTTCTCTCTTTCATCAATACTGGGTAAATCCTTCCTCCTCTCTGAGCATCAAGTTCCCTATTTGTAAAATGAAGGCATTGGATTAGGTGATCTCTGGTTCTCAGATTTTCTTTACTAATATCTTACATATATTTGGCAAATATTCAGATAGTTTATTAGGCTGCCAACCCTGAGAGGCAGACATAGGTTCCTATATAAAACATTCATGAGAGCTTAGTACCTTCTACAGCAAATCCACAGATGGTAGTACCTATATATGGGTATAATAGGAATTCAGAAATCTTTAGAAATGTTTATTGGTTAACACTAGGGAAGGAACTGATAATCTGCCCCTTGGCAAGATTCTATTTGTTGGCGGTGATGAGGAAAGTCTATAATGACTACTTTACACAGTGCATGCCATATGCTTCATTATTCTGTGGAAATTAAAATATCACAAGCGCTCTTTTCATTAACTTATTAACTTCCTTGACATATATTTCCCTTTTATTTTTTTATTTGTAAAAATGTAAGAGTGGGACTTTACTATACTTCCAAATCTTTGATATTTCTTTCTGTGTTAATGAAAATGAAAACATTTCTATTCATTTTCCCTCACTACACAAGTCTCAAATTTGGTTCACACCATCATATTCTAGTTCATTGTGATCTTTTTAGGTTGTTCTAAAAGTCATAGAAATTTCTCTTTCTTCTCCATACTATCCTTCATACTACTGCCAGAATTTCCCCCTCTAAAGTACAAGTCTGTGTACATGTTTTATACACTTCCCTTTCCTCCCTATTCTGACCTTGCTCCCCCTCTCCCCATTTCCATCTAATGTAAGGTACTTGAATATATACTGCTATTTATTTTGTCTTTGTGTCCCCAGGGCCTAGCATAGTGCCTTGCATGTAGTAAGGGCTTAAGAAAGACTTATTAGATTAGGTAGGATAGGATTTGGATTTAGGAGATAGTCTCAGTTTGGCTTTCTTTCTTGGTAGCCTCTCACTTTTTCCTTTGGGGATTCTTGTAATGCATACATAAGTCCCTTCTATCTTCACCTTTAAAGTAACTGCTCAGACATTCTTCTGTTAAAGCAGCAAAGGACTTTTAAGAAGCCTGTCTGATATAAGTCAGCTTCTATTCAGGCCCAGAGAACCTAGTTTGCAGGTTTGGAATATGAATCACTTCAGCCCAGGAGACCACCTTCTAGTGCAATTTATTAAATTAGTTCCAGTGACTTGAACAAATAATATACCAGTACCATGAAAGAGGCTTGAACTGAACAGGCACCTGCTTTTTGAGGCTGCCTAGCATGCACTTGCAGGTCAGGGCTTGCAATTTGAAGTAGCAGCTACTAGCTAAGATGGTGGTGTTAGGCTACACAGTAATAGTGAGTGTCTCTAGCATGGACAACTTGTCAGCAAATAAAAACGATCCAAGTGGGTGGCTAGAAAAACACTGCCCAGACATAGCTACAGAACTTGCTCATCCAAGTTCTACAAGATAAAGAGAAGGAAACAGTTTGGGATGAACGTTAAAGACGTAGTGGACTACACAGTAGATGTTAATAAGGGAGTCTCTGGCTATCATACATAGCTTGGTTGTATGCAATTTTAAAAAAAAAAATGGTATATACCCCATTAGATTGTGAGTTCCTTCAGAACAGGGACTGTCTTTTGTTTTTTCTTTATATCCCTGGCACGTACACAGTACCTGGCAATTAATGGGTGCTTCCTAGTGTTTATTGACCAACTGACTTTGCCTCTAGCAGTTCTCTTGATAAATCTCAAGAGTTTGGGTACCACCTAAAAGCATCTCTTCAGCCAAAGGCCTTTGGGAGGCATCTGCTAAACCTGATAACTCTGTCACTGCTTCAAATGAATCTATTTTTGTTTCCCATTGGAGTTTAGGGCTTTCCAGGAAGCAATTTCTCTCAAGTATAACAGAATGATCTTTTAAAGAGAGGGAATGGGTCTTACAGATCTCTAGAGATGGAGAAATTGAGGCCCAACAAAACTCCCTTTCCCAAGTTACTTCCTATTTCCCATAGTTTTGCGGAGTAGTCTATTACCAAGGATACAGTAAAAATTGCTTACTAAACTTTGCTTCTGCAAGAGATTAATAATAATTAGCCAACTGGCTTCTGCAGACAGTTATTGCTTTGGAAAGATGCTAAAATCTCTTTTCACAGAATCCCAGAACCACAGAATTCTTAAGTTGGGAGGGACCTCAGAAGACATCAGATCTATGGAACAATTCTAGATATGCTGTAAATGTAGCCTAAGAAGACAGGAAATTAAAAAAACAACTTTTAAAACCAACATAACAATATCTCATCTCCACATTATCGCTTTTTTGGGGGGGAATTGTGAAGTTTTTATTTTTATTGTAGAATCAGGTTTAGTAACTTTAAATACTTGTGAGAGTATTCCCTTATTATCTCTTCCCTCCCTCTCATTTTGGGGCTCCTAAGTACTAAAAGGTTTGCTGGAATGTTATCTACACCGGGAATAAAGACTATTAAGGGAGATGCAGGAAGTTTTAAAGTAGGGAGTAAAAATCCAAACTGAAAGGCATTTGCCCATGGTGAATGAGGCCATCTCCTTTGTCTTTCTCTGCTTATATTTCGTCCCTCCTTTCTTTTTCTATAAAAAGAGCTGAACTATAGATTTTTTTTTGGTTTTCATTGCAGTTGTGACAATGGAGTGTGGCAGGTCATTAGAGCTCCAAAGAGAGGTCAAAGAATGAAAAAAAAATTGAGAACCATTTATCAGTAAAACCTATCTCTCTGGTTGTACTCCAAAGGTGTCATAAATAGTGTTTCAAGGAACCCTTAGCAGACAGGATTGGCACCCGAAATAGCCATACCATGGAAAGAAAAATAGTGACTTGGAGAAGGACAGATTCAGGAAGGCAAATTTGGGTAAAAAGAGAGAGGAAGGAAGAGAGAAGAGGGAGAAAAGATAAACCAGTAAATTGTCTTCCTCTATACAATGAAGTAGAACACAAAAGAGCAGCAGAGACTCACAGAATAAAGGTATTGGCAAAGGCGAAATGGAAACGAACAAAATCCCTGAAACCTCTCTTCAGGAGGTCAAATCCTCCAGTGGGAACCAAAACAGGATTCAAAGGTATCTACCAGCACACACATAACATATTGTCATTGAAGATGAGAAAAGTTCTACTTATATTGTCTTCTCACCTCCTTTTCCAATTTTATTAAGCACCTACTATGTGCTAGGCACTGTGGATTCTCCAGAATGATTAAAAAAGAGTTTGAGATCTAGTGACATTAAACAATAAAAACCCTAGGGGAAGACTGGGAGTAAGTCAAGCTCACTGTAACGGAAGGGATTTGAGGCAAACTTGGATATAAGAAAATGTCCAATATTCTGTAAACCCCCTGGTTTGGTTAAGTATTTCTAAAGGAAACTTAGTATTCTATTTTTTTAAATACCATGTTTTCATTTTCTTAATGTTTCCTCTTTTCTCATGTAAAAACAAATATGTACTATATTTTCTCTCACCTGGATAGAATCCAGCTGCTCCTGTTTGAGAGAGCTATTGAAGTGCTGACTGAGACAGTCTCTAGAGAGGATTGCTACCTGCCTTCATCCTGACTGAAGGGAATAAAGGGAAGATACTTAACTCTTACATTTCCAAGGGAAATTAAAAGAATAGGCCTAAAGAAACTTAAAAGCACAGCGTTTCAAGATAGGCAGTGTGTCCAAAGTGCTCTGCTTGAGTTGTAGAATTTGGTATTAGATTTTTTCAAAAACAAATTTCAATTGTTGTCATCGTGTAGCTCTGAAAACTAGGTGCCTTAGGAAGAACAAGCCAATATGTCACCTGCCTCTCCTTTGCAGTAACTATAGAAAAACCAGCTGTCCAAAAGGCATTTGTAGCTTCTTTTCTACCCCAATGCATGCAAGATGGCTTAGGACAAGTAATTAAATAGGAAATCTCAGTAATGGACTCATTTCTCAGTTGGAACCTCCACATGTGAAATGTGGAGAATTTTGAATTTTTTTCAGAACTATACACAAATATACCTCTATCTAGGTTTCTATAGGTCTATAGATATCAATTACAATATCAATAGATATATAAAAACCCAGATAGAGGTATATATGTGTATAGCTGTAAAAAGAATTCAAATACACACACATATAAAAGATTTTATATATATATATATATATATATACATACACACATATAATTCCATATATATGTACATATATAGGAATTCTTAATCTTTTTCAGATATTATGCATATATCTGAAATCATATATATATATGAATCCTTTTCAGTTACACACACACACACACACACACACACACACACACACACACACACGCATTTATGATAAAAAAAAAAACAAACTTGATTCTACCTAGTAGTTGAAGAAAACAACTCCCAGGGAAATGGCTCTTTAAAATTCTATCATTCTTTCCCCTTTGTGCTTTTGAAAATTTATTTTATTAATGTGAGAATATATAAAGCATGGGAGGACAAAGTATGGAGTAGTGTGGGTTCTGCTCTGGAGGTTTTATGGCACTAAGCATTTACGACTTTTTTCCTTTGCCTTGTCTTCTGGGAATGCTGCAGAATGGTTTAATCATCTGGCTTTGGTATCTGTCTGCCTAGGGCAGCTGTAGCCTTTCTTAGCATTATGTCTCATTGTGTGTCACCTTTCCCAGACAGCTATAGGATCAGGACAAGAAAAATTGGTTCTTTACGCTGTAGATCTCACAAAACCACAGACTGCTCCCAGCCCACTGAGTGAATGCCTAGCATTTAAAATTGACCTGAAATAGATGAAGCAGGTGATTATAAATGCTAGACACTCATCTTAAAAGCTGTCAAAAAAAAATAAAAAACCAAAACAAAACAAAATAAGGGATGCATGACTAGGTGGTTCATTTAGTGCAAGAAGAAAGGTAAAACCATTCCAAAAACTTCCAGAGGAGTAAAAGAAAGTGACTTGAATGATCATTTTGTTGAGTGAAAAGAGAATACATATTAATTCTTCTAACCTTTAGAAAGAATTGCAAAACAAGGAAGAGAGTATGATGATGATTTGGAAGCTGGCAATTGTCAAAGCATGAGTGATGGGAACTGAAGAATAAGACAGAAAGTGATCCTGGGCAAGCCACTCAATTGTAGTCTTTGTGTCTGTAATTTTATTTTTTTGGTTCAGAATTGTGATTTCATCAGTGTAGGGAGGTCCCTGGAGAGGAAACTCCCTCTACCATTGCAGAACAATAACTTATGATCTCTCCAGTTTATAGTCTTTGAAAGTTACAATGGGGCAGTGATTTTAAGTGAATTTTAAAACACTTGCCCCACATCAAAGAATGTGTGGCAGAAGTGAATCTTGACCTTGGGCTGTTCTAATTCCATGGCCACTCTCTAATCACTTTCACATTCTCTCTCTCTCTCTCTCTCTCTCTCTCTCTCTCTCTCTCTCTCTCTCTCTCTCTCTCTCTCTCTCTGTCTCTCTGTCTCTCTCTCCTCCCTTTCTCTCATAGATCAGTTTTAGAGCTAGAAGGAGACCGTCTAAATGGCTCAGGACTTGGCACACTGCCTGGCACATAGTAAGCACTTATTAAATGCTTGTTGACTACACTGATCCCCTCATTTTACTCAGAGAATAAGTAGCAATGCCAGCTCCTCTGAGCCCAAATCCAGTATTCTTTATGGTCACTTCTACCTCTCTTCTTTAAAGTCTATTCTCTAAGTTTTAACTTGAAGCTCCTTTTTTTAAAAAAAAGATCTCTTCTCTGTTTGTATGGTACAACCAAAATTACATCTTGCCAAGCAAGGTAAGTTTCAAGCATTAATATGAATTTGGATACTGCTCCAACCCTAGCCCAACTTCCCAATTTCACAGAGCTGAGGAGGTAAGTGAAACTTGGATTTAGACACTGATTCTCCTTCCAGACTTTAAGGAGCTATGGGCTGATCAGTGTGGGAGTTTTCTCAGACCTCAGTACTACTATGTTTCAAGTATGATGGTTTTTACAGGTTACTGTGACCCCAAAATTCATCATCTTAGCAACTTGCTGATGAACCTTTCAGAACTGAATTAGGTTGATAATAGGACAATAAACAATCCATCAAGTAATACCTGAAGTCTTTTCCAATCTCTTAGCTAAAATCACCTTCCACCTACTCTATAAAGAGTACATAAGGATTCATATATATGCCCTTCATATGCCAGTAATTTCCCCTATTAGAATGCTCCTCAAGAGAATGGACTGTTTTGGGAGTTTATATCTCCAAAGTTTCAATACGTTCCTGGCACATGGCAGCGGGGTGATACAATGGATAGAGTGCTGGACCTGAAGTCAGGAAGACCCATCTTCCTGAGTTCCAATCTGGCGTCAGACACTTATTAGCTGTGTGACCCTGGGCAAGTCACTTAATCCTGTTTGCCTTAGTTCCTCATGTGTAAAATGAGTAGGAGAAGGAAATGGCAACCACTCCAATATCTTTGCCAAGAAAATCCTAAATGGGGTCATAAAAGCTCAGACATGACTGAAATGACCAAACAATAAATGTTTGTTGATTAATTGGTGGAACCTGCCAAAGCTCGTATTCCTTTGGCATGGCCTGTAGAAGCTGGTCCTGTATCATGATGAGGCATTGGTTTACTTTAGGGTTTTTGTGGAATGAGACTGATTACTCATTCTGTTAATTTCGTTTTCCACCATCTCTGCTTGGTTTTGACTTTCTGAACATCATGCCCCTGTGCTGAGTACTCTTTGTCACTACTACCCCCTTTCAGCCTCCTTTTTTATATTGTCTTCTTCCATGAAATTGTAAGCTCCTTGGGGCAGGGACTATCTTGCTTTTCTCATTTGTACCCTAGCACTTGGCACAATGCCCGGCGTATAGTAGGCATTTACTAAATGCTTACTCACTTGACTAAATGCTTTAGTAATAGAAGAATTTGATTTCTTATGTCAAGGTACTTTCTGGAATGAAACAGTTTGCTATCTTATGGTTTTCAAATTAGAGGAATGGGTGAGACTCGTAGGGCATAGAAAAATACTGGATGGCACAGTAGGAAGGTCCCTGGATTTGGTATCTGGCTTCTAATATGGCTTCTGCTACTTACTACTTTGTGATCTTATACAACCACCTCCTCTCTTTGGGCCTTGGTTGTCTCATCTGTTAAATGTGAAAGTTGTTTTAGATGATCTCAAAGGTCCTTTCTAGTTTCAAATTTTATGAGTTCTAAAATGGGTCAGATGGAAGAATGTTTCTCTGAATGGACAATGAAGGATGTTCCTATGATAAGTTAGATTGATGTTTTGAATTTGAAGTAAGCTGTTAGCTCAGACTGCTTTTTAGCTCTCTCAGATGGCAGATTCATTATTTCACCAACACTGAAAGAAAACGAAATACTGTATGTGCTTTTCTTTGCAATAAAGTTTGTCTCACAACTCTAATAAAGGGGAAATTAATTCCATTTCAGGTTGTCATACTCAATATTTTGACTCATGAGGATAATATCTTTAGTGACTAGGGTCATTCATTTCTGTCTAAGAGACTTAGACTAGACACTACACTAGTTAGCTGAAATTTTTTAAACCTGGTTTTTTTTTTTTTTACCTGTTC